>NC_092345.1:105483747-106218747 GCF_963676685.1 Mytilus edulis | reverse complement strand
TTTTGTTTTTTGTTGCTTTTGGTTTTTTTTCTTTTTCTTAATCATCTTTTAATTCTTTTATTTATTAATCCTCTATATTTTTTTTTGTATGTCCTTTTTAATAAGATACAATTATAAAATCCAAACAAAATGTTATTTTCAAGTTCTATACGTTTTCTAATAGGTTGTATTATATTACATTTATATATATGAACTTATTGTTTGATAACTGTACTGTTGTATATTATATATGTTGGATAAAAAAAATAAAAATAAAAAAAAATAAAAAAATAAAAAAAAACTAATTAACCAACCAACCCACCCACCAATTAAACAATCAATTAATAAATCAATAAAAATCAATCAATCATGTTTCAGAGGGGAAAGACCATTAACAATTGATTTATATTTATTTCATAGTAGTTGTAAAGATTGAGTTTTTTTTTTAAAACTATTCAATAGTTTAACTACCCAGATAGAATTTCACGGCAAAGGAAAAAATATCATAGGGAACTGTTTTCCTCCGGATAAAAAATTAACAACTACTGTGACATTTTTTCCACCTCATCAAATTTCATCCGGATATAATGTTGCTTTACATATGCCACAATGGAAAAGTTATTGTTGTATGACGCCAATAGTTCAAGATAGACTTTTTTAATACGTCACAAAGAATTGTAACCTTTAAAATTGTTTTCGCGCACTTAAACTTATCAACACAAAACCTTTTAAACAAGTACAAACGGATAAAGGGTGCAAATGTGTGGAGTGGAACAAAAATGGGAGCTAATGTGATTTCAACATAAAAATTGATAAATATTTTAATTGTCTTTATCAATTTGTGAGAAATTTACCTGTTTTTAATTAATATTAATTTTGTTGCAGGGAGGTTACAGAGAAGGATTAACGTCAGGGAAAGAATCAAAACTTCAGAAGGGGTTCAATGAAGGGTTTTCAGATGGTGCTAAGACACTCTATAAACTGGCAAAACAGAGAGGAGAAATAAGGTGCATATTTAAGTTAAATCTATCACCGTTTTCATATGAACCTTTATGAAAGGCTTCAATTAGAGGACATATTAGTATACCTTCAAAAAAATCAGGCAGTTGGAATATACAAAGATCAAAATTCAGTTATATAATCTATTATATAATGCTTGTTGAGTACCAAAATCAAATCAAACAAACAATTGTTTTATTTGCCAATCACGGCACCCAAAATTAGCAGAATAATCACTATATAGTTTTAAAACATATATAAAATTAATTAAAAATAGGTTAAACATTGCATGATTAGTTTTGATTTAATTGATTAATATTTGATATATATCAAAGGAACTGAAATAATCATTTGTATCTATATAATATGACCCACTGTTTATTTTTCTGCATCCTTTATTGGATACCAGTATATGTTTTTAAAAAGGAGGGATATTTACCTATAGGCAATAAAAAATCACAATATAGAATAATACACAGAATATTGGGCACAAATAAATTTTTATTTAAAATTAAAATAAAACAAAGCGATAAATGAACTTTCTGCAATGAAGAAACCAAAGATATTGAACACATATTTTGGACATGCCATAAAATAGTAGATCTCTGGATAAGACTCATGAACTGGATTTATAACCAAACACAGATAATTATTTCATTTAACATAGATATAATTTTATTCAGAAACTTAGGAAAACAGAAAATAATAAAATAAAAAATGAAATTATACTTTTATCAAAATTCTTCATCTATAGAACAAAACTGTGTGAAAATCAAGTAAATTTTTCAGGGCTAAAAAACTATCTAAAAGAAAATCTAATACTAAAAAAGAATATATTTTTTAAAACAAAGCCTTTTCACATAGCCAACCTCTACTGGTACCCCTGGCTTCCATTACTAGAAAAATGTACATTTTTTTACATTTAAAAAACTTAGCATTACCCTATGTAATGTTACTGTGTATATTGTTTTAGCCTTCTCCACACCACCATATATATGTTTTATATAATATACATGTACTGTTATATGTTGTTTATTGTTTTTTGTTCTTGTTTCATGCCAAAAATAGCATACATTGTTTAATATCTGTTTTGTGTTTGTATGAATTATTTACAATGGAAAAACAACTTTGCCAAATTTATTTAATGTTGTATCCTAAGAAAAAAAACACTGCTGCCAATTTCCAAATTTCAAGTATTTTTATATTATTATCTTTTTCTTATAGTTTTTGTTTTTTGTTTTTGTTTTGCAACTGTTTTTTTATTTCTTTATTATTTTCTCTTCTCTTCCCACATTCTCTCTTAAATAAAATTCTCTCTTTATTGATCAATATTGAAATAATGGATACACAAAATATATTGTATATATGTTATTATTTTGAATACTAACAACTACTACCATGTATCAAATTGTCTAAATATACAATCTAATGTTTAACGAGGCCGGGACAAGGTACCGGTACTTTTTGTATCAAACTAACAAATGTAAAAAAAAGAAATAAAAAAGAAATTTTAAAATAAAAAAATAAAAAAACATCAAAGCTAAAACAGATAACACCATCATATAAACAATTACAAAAAATAACACAGAAAACTTAAGACAAAGAAACAAACATCTTTAAACCACAAAAGAAAAAAACAGAGGGTGACATGACATGTACATAAAAAGTTAACGCAGGTATTCTGGGAGGGTAATAAGATCCTTCTCTGACACACACTTTGATACTCCTGTCAACATTCTGTGAGAGAACAATGTATGACAATAATACTAATGCAGATTGGTAAAGTTCTGTTGTCTTATATGAAATATCGTCTATATAATATGAATGAAATATTTGCCACTGAACATAAAGTAAACTACAAGCAATCAATAGAATCCTAAGAAATTTTTAAAATGTCAATTTCGGCTTCTTCCAGAGTGGCAACAACCCAACAATACAAATCACATAAAAACATTTAGTACTTGAATATTTGGATGTTATTTTTTTATTTGGAATATATATATATAACCTTTTAAACAAAAGTTAGAAAGAATTATCATAGGTGTGTACACAGGTTTATCCTGTTAATGTTTAATCCTTGAGTTTGTTGGGTTAATTTTTGCTGTCATATAACATCTTATATTTTTTATTTTTTATTTCAGTGCGAGACTATCTTGCCAGTACCAAAATGATCAAGGCATAAGTTCTGAAGATGAAAAGGAACTTCAAAAACAGTTGAATCATATAACACAGTTGGAAAAAGACCTAATAAATGCATCAAAAAGTCGAAATATCAATGAGATGAAAATGCTAAAAAGTCAGAAAATATTTTGATTTACAATCATGAAGCATATACATGTATATGTGGACAATATGAGGAAATGTCAAATGGGAAATTGTCCAGTAACAACAGTGTCTCGATGAAGTAAAACAATTCTGATTATGACCATATCTGCTGAATATGTACTTGTCTTTGATTTAAGATGATGTGGGAAATTGTCCAGTAACAACAGTGTCTCGATGAAGCAAAACAATTCTGATTATGACCATATCTGCTGAATATGTACTTGTCTTTGATTTAAGATGATGTAGACTAGACAATAATGGTTTAAAAAAAGCAGCCTTCCAAAAAAAATTTGAGCCAGCTGGACATTTTATTTCTGATTTCAATTTTAATCCCTTAAGATTTAGTCATCAAAGGCAATTGTGGTAATCAGATGGTCATTCCAATGATTGACATTAGATTAGAAAAAAACGATTTTAAACTTTCCTTTGATATGAATTTGATGTTAGGATTTAAACTGTTAAATTGGCAGTGCATCATTCAAAGTGTGCACATCAGCGTGCACATATCTGCCTTAGACTCTTTAATTGTGCAAAATGACATTGTCAAAACCTTTACTATCCCATTTGGTCTTTAAAGTTTAAAACACAATAAATTACAGTGTTAATAATCGCAAAATCTTTTAAAAGGTTTGCATTAGAAGTTTATTCAGTAGCTGGAGTAAGACCAGGATTATTGTTTGATAACAGTACAACAGAAATATCTACACAAATGACTTAATGAAGAACAGTTTTGTCTACAATAAACATTTGTTACTGTCATAGTCTTATATGATTTATCTTGAGGAGGCTCGCAGGTATAAGATTTTCAGAAAAAAATTAAACATTTGTTTTTCATCACAAATTTTATTTATTACCTTTAGTAGTTGTAACTTTATCATATGGTACAACAATCATTCCAAAAATTCAATTCGTTTTGGCCCCAGGAGACTTTTAAAATGTTGATATCATTTAAAAAGCTCCAAATTATCTCCCTTTGGTGCAAAATGCCATTTTTTGGCATTAAAATTGAAATATCTTTTTTAACTCACCGGTGACCTATATTTTTTATTGTTGTTTTCGAATAAGCTTTACATAAACTAAATAATTGTAAAATTTAAGCGATTTCTGTAATTTAGTTCTTTTTTTAATTTCGATATTACCGCTATTTCTCCTATTAGTTCAATAGAAAAAAAGGACATTAACAAAAATGTATGCTTCTTTCGAAGGCAGATTGTGAGCGTAAATGAACGGGGACCCCATTTTTTTATTTCATTTTTCTATTGAGTATAAGATAAAGCTAATTTATAGAAAAATATTGCGAAATCCTATATTAAATAAAAAAAATTATTTAGACCCGCGAGCCCCCTTAAAAGCTTTGACATACATGCACTTTCAATTTCTTACAGCACCCTATTGAGCAAAGGGGGATTATAATATTATTGCTGGGCTGCACAAAGTAAAATGGTAGTAAATTGGATGGATAGTTGGCAGACAGGGACAATTAGATGCCTAGTTTAAGTAGTGATTTTTACTAGAATTATCTAGCCTTTATCTTTAAACCCCTAGAAGATTTACTTCCCATTGAATTTTGACTGAAAAGTTTATTGTATCCAGAGAGGGGGTTCCAGGGGTTGGAACCCCCCTTTTTTGGGGATGATCAATGCAGTTGAGTGGGGACATATAATTGGAACCCCTTTCCCTCCCCTTTATCCTGGGTTGGGAACCCCCTTTTTAAAATACCTGGATTAGCCCCTGAAATTAACATGTATGACCTCATTTCTTTTCAAAACTTTTAAATGAGATCTAGAAACATAGGGATTACGATCTGGCAGTGTTGTTAACTATTTGTAAAACATTGTATATTTCAAAGGGTAGATATAGATATATGCTTATGTTCAGAAGTTTCAGTCTGTCCTATGCTCATTGTCTTTTACCATGTTTTCATGGTTTAATAACCACTTAAAAAATGCATAGTTTTTTGCCATTTGAATTTTTCACTTATTATATATAAGTTACATGATAACTACATTTGAAAATTTGAAATTTATTAGGTTCTAATCACGTCTACATATCACCTGACCTTGACCTCATTTAATGGATCAATGATCAGGGTTCAAGTTATGTAATTAGGTCTGCTCTCAGACACTATTAGCTGAAGGCAACTACATGTGGTGTATGAAATGATTGTAAGGTGTACTTTTAATTCTGGTAGTTTACATTTGACTTTGACCTCATTTTCATAGTTTGTAAATGTAAAGTTGCTATGCTGTTCTCCTTCTCAGATGCTGTAAGTAGTCAACTATATTGAGTGTTTGGAATGATTGTATGGTAGACATGTCTGTCTGGCGTGTATCATCTGACATTGAGACATTTTCATGGTACATTGGTCAATGTTTAGTTTTTGAGAAAAGATTGCATGAAATGCAATTAAAACTCTATGGTACTGACCTGATATCCAAATCTTCCAAGGTTTATCACTACTTTGAGATACACAAACTATAGTGCATTGATCATAACATTCTAAACATCCTACCCATGAACTATTGCAGAAATTTATCAGTGTTGTACATGCTCAATTTAAGTTACAAAATTACGTTAAATTTGCAATAAATTTGCATTACTTGTGCAAGGTGCATGAATCTAATATATGTTCTAAAATTTTCAATGATGTTGTTGTTAAAGTTATCTTTACAATTGGAGTTATCTTCCTTTGTCCATAATTGTAGTTGAATCAATTTCGACCTACTGATCAATTAAAGCAATCTTTTCTATGATCGGGCATCATAACCAAAATGAAAACACTTGATAAATGTGAGGTGAAAATTAAGTAAGTAACCCTCAGACTGACAATGCAATAATACTACATTTTCTAATCCCAACAACAAAAGACATATAACCGAAAAATCAAAAAAACTCTAAGGCTGAAACAAATAAGGATAAACCACAAAGCAGTGATTTCCACCAGCAACAATGTAAAACAAGAGCCGAACAATAAATATTCAAAAAGTCAAAGTTTGCATCACGAGGGCAAATAGACATTGTTATGTCATACACATAAAGAGTTACGATTGACTGGCTATAAATATATACCAACTCAAGCTTTATTAAAAAAAAAGTCCTCTTCAAACTCAAAATTTCTTTTAGTGCCAAAAAGTTTTGAATAAACTAAACAAAGACATAGTATCAAAGATCTGACATCACTGATATCAAAACTCTCCATCAAATAACTAACACAGACAGTTGCTAAGAACGGAAAGTCATCAAACACGGTCCCACACCTAACAGTTTGAACAAGAGAAGCGAAAGATACCAAAGAGATATTCAAACAAATTGGCAATGCCATAGCAAAAGAAAACGATAAAAAAGACAAGCAACAGCTTACACAACGCGGTATTATTAGTAAACGGACAGAAGGTCAGTTTTGAACAAAAACAAATTGATTTGTTTGTAATTGTTTGAATATATATATATATAGAGGTAGTTTTTGACAAAATTTCTTTTTATGACTTGTATTCATTTTACAGTTAAGGAAATTGATCATAATCCTTGAAAAATTTAAATCTATAATTTTGTTATCATGTAAAAAGTCCAATCACAAAAGTACTAAACTCCGAGGAAAATTCAAAACAGAAAGCATTGGCCTCGGACCCCCCCTCCTTTGTTTTTGGACGATCAATGCATTTAAATGGGAGCATATAGTTGGACCCCCCCCCCCCCCCATTACTCTGGGTTGGGACCCCCCCCCCCCCTCTTTTTAAAATGGCTGGATCCGCCCCTGGAAAGTCTCTATTCAAATGACAAAATCAAAAGCTAAAACACATCAAACGAATGGATATATATTTTAGCACAACTTAGCAAGCCACTTTGACAAATTGTTTTAAAAATTATTTGATCATAATTGATTATTTTTGGAAATGACTTTGTTAACAAATGTACTTTATATATAAAAGTGCAAGAAAAAGACAAAAACGTTTTTAAAAAAAGTATTTCTTATTCAAAGAAAAATAACTTGATCTCAAAATTAAATCGTGACTTTGGTCTGTGTCCTACATTCCCAAAACACAACATAGAAAACTAAAGACTGTGAGAGACATAAACCCTACAAAAAACAGGGGTCGGTCTCATGTGCTCCGGAAGGGAAACTGATCCTGCTCCACATATAGCACCCGTCGTGTTGCTTATGTACGTACAAAGCTGGGATAAGTTCAATTCGGTAGGTCACATTCGAGAAAAAAGGTTTTTTATTACAACAATTAGAACAGATATACCAAATTACCATACATGATGGCGTCCGTAGAAGTTTTTGAAGAGATGATTTCAACTTCATAATTTGGAACTCTAGGTTCAATATCGATCTTGTAAACAGCAAACGTCTACCAAGAAAATCTCGATGGGAAATGTGAGCTCTGAAAAATCGTATCAACTGGGATACCAGTATATTATACTTTATGTAGGTGCTTCTAGAATGATGCTACATAGTAATGGAAAGTTGACAATTCGGAAGTTGAAATCTCTTTTGTCGTAAAGTTTTGTTCTCGATTGCAACCGACCCTCTGTCAATTTCTAGTTGTCAAGATATGAGGTAAACTAAACTGTATCTGTTGATTCCTTCAGTTCGATAGGATAGATGCAGTCAAAATACATGTAGTCATCGAACTTATAAATAAAAGGACATGATCTATATGGCGGAACTTGAACTTAAATGATAATATGCTGGCTTCTTTTCATTGTCACAAGAAGCTCCTGTATGAAGTCAGACTCGTTTGAATAAAGGAACAAATCGACAAGAAAACGAGCACAGTTGATTCTCATGGGAATGCCGATTGTTTGTTGCAGTTCCGCTAAGAATAAGAAGAATATTTCATTTTCCAATGACAGGGCTCTATAAAGAGTGAATTTTGGATCCTCAATGCTCTTCAACTTCGTACTTGTTTGACTTGATACATATCATTGATATGAGCGTCACTGATGAGTCTTATCGGTAGACGAAACGCGCGTCTGGCGTACTAAATTATAATCCTGGTTCCTTTGATAACTATTTATCACTTTACAATAACATCGCCATCCCAGTAGTCAGGACTTCTGTGTTGACATGAATTATCATTGATATGTCACAAATAAATTGTAAATAAATTGTGAGAATGTCATAAGTTCTGTTATTTTTCGAACAAATATTATATATCCTTTATTCTGTTAAGATCAAATGTAGAGTACTGTTATATTTGTTCTAAAAGTGGCAATAATATTCAATATTATATTTTCCAATTAATGACACATATCAATCTTGTCTTGATATTAACTACCATGTCTTGTCATTCGACAATTTTAAATGTTCCTTGGGTATCTCAAGCTTGGTATCCACCGCCGGTTCCTTTTATAAGGTGTATAACCGACTTTTCTCACTGATGAGATAACCGTTCACCCTTTTTCCATATTGTTTATTCAAAATACTGTTGCCGAATCAACCCTTCATCTTTCCGTGGATTTTTTTCTGAGGAAATAATTTATAAGTCAATCTTAAAACAAACTTTCAACTGCGAATTCATCGAATAATGGTCTATTTTTTAGTACTAAATAAAAGAATAAGAAGAATATTTCATTTTCCAATGACAGGGCTCTATAAAGAGTGAATTTTGGATCCTCAATGCTCTTCAACTTCGTACTTGTTTGACTTGATACATATCATTGATATGAGCGTCACTGATGAGTCTTATCGGTAGACGAAACGCGCGTCTGGCGTACTAAATTATAATCCTGGTACCTTTGATAACTATTTATCACTTTACAATAACATCGCCATCCCAGTAGTCAGGACTTCTGTGTTGACATGAATTATCATTGATATGTCACAATAATTATAAATTAACTGTTTAAAAAACTTTAAACTATGGACTTGAAATACTATGGCTTTTCTACCTCAGGAATAGATTATATTAGCTGTATTTGGCAAAACTTTCAGGAATGTTTAGTCCTCAATGCTCAACAACTTCATACTTTATTAATTTGGCCTTTGAACTTATTTTATTTGAGCGTCACTGATGAGTCTTTTGTAGACGAAACGTGCGTATGTCGCAAATACTTCATTTGATTTTCAATCCTGATATCTATGAGTTCATATACAGAAACATAAAATTAGATAGACATTAGACATTATTTTTATTAGGCCCTTGTCGGGCAAGATACAAAATCATCATAATACAATGATTATGTAAAACATTAGTGAAATACACAATGCGTAATACACAAAGTAATCATATCCAACTATCTCCGTCATCACGTGACTTTTACACTTCTGTTGTATATCATTAATGGCCGATAGATTATCAATGAAAGTGAACGGGGTAGATAGATAAAACGGTCATAACTTTTTTGTTATAAAGTATATTTCTCCTTCCAACCCCGCGTTTTACAGTTTATAAATTTTTACAATTAAATATGTTTTAAGTTTCAGTTCAGAAATATGATTTCGTGCTTCGAAATAAGTTTGAAAATTGAGGTGACATAGCCACACAGCCTCCGTTGACATCTTCGTTAAAACTCGACAAAATTGCAATGGGACCTTTTTGTAAAATCAATTTTCTCAATTAATTTATTGTTACTTATATCCTTCCAACCTCTAAAAAGATCGACAACATATTTATTTAGAGTAAATGGCAAACCATATCGGTTCAGGTATTAAACTTTTTGCTTCGAAATTTGTTTGAAAAGTTCATATTTTGGCAGTCTTCAGCAATATTTTCAAAATGGCGGACACTGTTGAAGGTTCATAACGACACGACATGCCGGTATTCATTTAGTTATTAATCAAAAAGTAATATTTCAAATATTTATCAAAGTGTGTCTTTTTGTACTTAAGAAATTTCTTTTTTCACATGTTCTTCAATATATTTATTAGAAACAGTCTCTCACACTAAAAATAAAGATTTACATGCACCGACCATGCAGTTTAGAACATTGATAGCGTGGGGCGACATGGACATATATATTTTTGAAGATTTGTACGATGAAAATCGTAAAATTGTTAGATGCATGTCTTTTCAATAATTGTCTTACCTTAATGCAGCATATATTTAAACACTATTTCCCTCTGTGAAAGTGGATACATGCTATTTGTTTTGATAAAATTTCGAAGTTACATATAACAAAATGGCGACCAAATAATTTCAAACGTAGAGGATGTTCGACACTTAGTTTACACATGCAAATAATTCAATAAGATTTAACTGTTTGTATTGCAATTAAATATGACACGTTATTGTAACTCGTATGATAATTAAGGATAAAGCAAGATTGTGGAGATATTAATTAAGTCATCAACGTGATCAAACAAAACAAACATGGCAACGTGACCTAATCACGATGTAAATTTTGACAAGACTTAATATATATATCAGTATTATACGATTGTTTATGAAATCATTTTATGATAATATTTTATATCAACGAAAGGAAACCACGGATGGGTTGAAACAAAGATGCAATATCTATATATATATATTTTGAAATTATTACTTGGGTAACCAGTACATTTTACATAACCATAATTAAACCAGTCACATACAGAGTTATCGAACCTAATTATGACTGGAATAGTTGCATATGTAAAGTGATAATATAAGCAATGTAGGATATAACTATGGTAAGAGGCATTGAGTGTAATGAGGCCGATTTAATATTAAAAGAATATGATATAAAGTTTATTAATAGGGAAACAAAAAAAAGTAAAAATAGAACCAGAAATATAGTATCTTATTCTGCAGTAGTTCTCCTCATGACCAGTGCACAGCAGTGAGGAACCTTTGCATCACAACAATGCACAGGTCATTAAGGGGAGATCCTTCAGAACTAGCTACAGATATGAGATTACTCCAATAGTGATTCTCATCATGACTAATGCACAGCAGCAAGGGTTGACATTGCTACTAGGCAATATTCATCAAGGGACGGTGCTCTAGAACTCACTATAGAGAAATATAAAGTTCAAATTACAAGTAGTAGAGGGAGATAAATGCCATTAAAACTTTTCATATTTCTTATTGAACATGCATGTAATTCTGTTATTCTGTAAACATTTAATTTTCACCTCTTTTTTCTCTAATCTTCAAAAAATTAACCCCTTTTTTCTCTAATCTTCAAAAAATTAGACCACGCATTTCTCTAATCTTCATTTTTTTGCCCATTATTCTCTAATCTTCATTTTTAAGGGCATTATTCTTTAATCATTTAACCCCCATCCAAACCCTCATGCATTATTCTGATAATAAGTTCTCATCTTCATTATTCATTAACCATATCAGTTTTTGGTTTATAGGGTCAAGATTTTTAAAATTCTTGCAGCAATTATTTATCATTGTTATCATGTCTTTCCTTTGGTCCGATAAACTATCACAGTTGAAAAGAAAATGTGTTTCATCTTCGACCTCATTACTACAACATCTCTTACAAATTCTATTGTGTCGGGGAGTATCACTATATCTACCTCTCTCTATAACATGTTACAAGTAAATGGTGAGCAGATATGCGAAATCATTGTTAGACTCCGTCTATCCGTTCAAATTTTTTAACAATATTAAGATATTTTTCACAGCCAAAATTTGATTTAAAGGAATATGACAGTTGTCATCCATTGGTTTGATGTTTTTGAGCTTTTGATTAAGGACTTTCCGTTTTGATATTTCTTGGCGTTCAGTGATAGTATTTTTGTGATTTTTATTTTTCGTATTCGAATACGCCCTTTCCGTATTGCTCAACATTACCTTCCCGACTTGACTTTGGGGTTTATTGATTGGTCACTCGGAACTTATCAATTTTTTTTCCGAATGGACGGCGATGGATAATTTTCAGATCCTTCCAGATGACATTATTTTGTTGATTTTCTCACATTTAAGCTCAGGAAGGCTTTGTATTTTAAGTAAAGTCAACAAGCGATTTCAAAGACTTGTACAGGATCGAAGCCTTGTCAGGTGATTCACCATTAGTACAGATATGCTCCTAGTCAAAAATCTCATACCACACATAATTTTATTTGCTTCAGTTCATGATTCATGTCTTACTATTCTATATTGATAGGGAGTTCTTTTATATGAACCAGATTTATACCATTCTTGCTGATGTTCAGTAGCATTAATATGGGATGTCAAGGAGTAGGAAATGAGACATATAACATGTTATCAGACAGTAAACACATTTGGTATTGTCTTCGCTGTGCACTACCCAACTACTCAGGCGGACTTTTTGAATCACTCGACACATTGTCGGACACAAACATTTTTGACTCTCTAAACCTAGACGCATCATCATGCTCTGAGATTTTAGACCCACCTCAAGCAACATCATCTCCAAAACCCATTCTCAAAACAACCAAAAAGCCTAAAACAACAGCAAAAAAGGCTAACAAACGTCTCACAATATTAAATATAAACTGTCAGTCGATAAAATCAAAAGTAGCTGACCTCCACCAAGTAATTGACCAAGTCAAACCAGACATTATAGTAGGTACAGAATCCTGGCTTACGCCAGATATATGTAACTCCGAAATCTTCCCTAAAGACTTGTTCTGTATTTATCGTAAAGACCGGACGGGTCGTAAAGGAGGGGGTGTCTTCTTAGCAATATCAGTTGATATCTTGTCATCAGAACAACCAGAACTAGACACAAATTGTGAATTACTATGGGCAAAAGTAGATATAATTGGAGTAAAATCAATCTACATTGGGGCTTATTATAAACCACAGGAAAACGACACTGAAAGTGTCGCTGAACTAAGCAGATCATTACAAAGAATACCAACACACAGTAATATCTGGCTACTTGGAGATTTCAACCTCCCTATTTATGACTGGGTTAAACAAGAACTGAAACCAAATTGTAAATTTACAAATACATATAATAACTTTTTTGATATAATGAATGATCATAATCTTGAACAGGTTGTACATATACCAACAAGACAGGAAAACACACTAGATCTGTTTTACATAAACCAACCTTCACTCGTACAAAACATAAAAACACTACCAAGTCTCGGAACATCAGACCATGACATTGTCTTCCATGAAATGAACATCACAATGGGTAGAAAAAAGAAAACACCAAGAAAAATAAGTCAATACAAAAAAGCAGACTGGGACAAAATACGCATAGAAGTAAAAAAATTCAAAGACGAATACTTTTCTCTAACACTAACTAATAACACCACAGAAGAAAAGTGGACACTGATCAAAAACAAAATACAAGAAATAACAGACAAAAATATCCCATCAAAAATAATGAAACAAAAACAAGATATTCCTTGGTTAACACCAGAAATAAAGAGACTTATAAGAAAAAGAGACAGAATACATAAGAAAATAAAGGCAACAAAATCAGAAAAAAAATCGGATACCATCAAAAAGCACCGATCCTTAAAACACCAAGTACAACAAAAGCTTAGAACATCATATTGGAACTATATAGAAAACATTATAATTGAAGACAGCAAACTGAAAGATAGTAAACCAAGCAAAAAGTTTTGGTCATTCATAAAAAACCAAAAAAGTGAAAATATGGGTGTATCCCCACTAAAGGTAAACGGTATTACAAAAACAAACCCCCAAGATCAGGCTGAAGCACTAAACCATCAGTTTCACTCAGCATTTACCACACCAAAACCTTTGAAATTATCTCACATTTGTGAACTAAAATCATTAAAATCAGAAACACATAAATTCGAAATGAAGCAAATAAACATCACCCCAGAAGGAACATCTAAATTACTAAAAAACTTAAATCCATCAAAAGCAATTGGACCAGACAAGATATCACCTCATTTTCTAAAAGAAGTTCATCATGAAATCTCACCTATAATATCTGACTTGTTTAACTCATCAGTAAATACAGGCACAGTACCAAACGACTGGAGAGAGGCCTTGGTTACACCAGTTTTCAAAAAGGGAGCAAAATCTAAACCTGAAAACTATAGGCCCATCTCTCTAACCTGTATTCTTAGTAAATCACTAGAACATATAATTGTATCATCCATAATGAAACATCTAGACATTCACGATTTACTATACCCACTGCAGCATGGTTTTAGATCTAAAGTTAGCTGTGAAACACAACTTTTAACTTTTACACAGCAAATACTTGATTACATGGCAAACGGTAAACAAACTGACGTAGTTGTCATGGATTTTTCAAAAGCGTTTGATAAGGTGGACCACCAAAGACTTATCCTAAAACTGAAACGCATGGGAATTAATAACAAAACAACAAATTGGATAGAGGCATGGTTATCACATAGATCCCAAAAAGTGGTGGTTGACAGTCGCACATCAAATAGTTGTCCTGTATTGTCAGGCGTCCCCCAAGGCTCTGTTCTCGGGCCATGTCTGTTCTTAATTTACATCAATGACATGCCAGACAACCTCAAAAGTAATGTTCGCCTCTTTGCAGATGACACTATTGTGTATCTAACAATTTCATCATTAGATGACTGTCACACCCTTCAATCAGACCTACATAAACTGGAACAATGGGAGCAAGAATGGCTTATGTCCTTTAACCCAGACAAATGTGAAATCATCCACATAACAAGAAAACATAAACCTATCATCTATAACTACACATTACATAATCATATTCTAAAATCAACAAACAAAGCAAAATATCTTGGCGTTTCCATCACAAAAGACCTGACATGGAACTCTCATATAAATGACATCACAAACAAAGCAAACGCATCACTGAGATTTATTAAAAGAAATGTAAAAACAAACAGCATAAAAACAAAAGAACTGGCTTACAAAACATACGTAAGACCAAAAATAGAATACTGTAGTGTCGTCTGGGACCCGTGGCAGAAACAACAAATAAATAAAATTGAAATGGTACAGAGAAGAGCTGCCAGGTATACACTCAACCAATACAGCTATCAAAGCAGTGTAACAGCCATGCTTGAACATCTAAGATGGCCAACATTACAACAAAGAAGAAATCTTGCATCCGTCACCATGCTATATAAAATCCAACACCAATTAGTCTCCATCCCAGTAAATACATACCTAATACCATCTAAGGAACATAAATTTATACAGCCATTCTCTCCCACAAACTATCATTTATATTCATTTTTTCCTAGAACAATAAGGTTGTGGAATTCCCTACCATACCAAGTAGCCTGCAGCCCAGACTTAGAAGCTTTTAAGTCTGGTGCAAAACCACATATGTACTGCTAAACCAAACCATGTTTTTATCTATATACAAAAAAATTAAAAAAAAAAAAATGCTTTTTGAAATTAATGTAAATATGTTTAGTTAATTTGTTTCCCTAGTATGTGCCTTCTTGTAATCTTCAACATATTGAAGTTAAGAAGTATTATGTAGATGTAGATGTAGATGGATGTCAATCTATAAATGGCCTGTTGGAAAAACTTGTAATAGGGCGAAGTTATGCTGTAGCTGACATACATTAAGTCATAAGTGAATGTCGGTGTAATGTAATTAAATTCTATGTGCTTATATTTATTGCTCTGTCAGGGATCTCCATGGCCTGTTTAATGATGGCGCCCGCCATCGTTCAATTATCTTACGCCATCGTCAAATGACCAGCGCCATCGTTAAATTGTCTTCCCTCATCGTTTAAAACTGTTGTCGGTTTTTTGTAGCCCGACGCCATTTTTAGCAATTATAATCAAATGCATGTAATTGCACAACCCTTAGGCTTATTTTCTATCATAATCCAATACAGTTCTAATTATAAAGCCTGAGGGATATCCGGATTAAGATCACTAATCACTTGTACCTGAGCTTGTACAGGTAGATCAACAAACCAGACAGAATACTATCTGGAGATAGACGATTCATTTATCGAATAATTCAACTATCATCTAAGTTTCAGCAAATGCTTATGATAATTTAGATTAATTAAATAATAATCTAGTTACAAAGAAAACAGTTTAACAAGTCGAACACATGCTTTTATTTTGAATTACGCAATCAGCATCCCCCTTTTTTAAGAAATACAAAATAAGACGTAAAACATTAATATTATTTCATTGCAAATAACTCGAGTACTGCTGTAACGATAATATAGAATTATTATAAGAAGTAAAAACTTAAATATTTACTGTGAAGAAATATTGTATCGTAATTCCGAATTCATTTCATAGTTTACAATGACGAATCATATTGATACATCCGCGTTTCCAGTTTATATTTAGACTCGAAAGATGCATGTTGCATAGCATCAATTTGTTAGATAAAGTCTTTAAAAAACTTTTCATTTGTCAACGTTTGCTTTACAAATCTCTTCAACCTTTTACCGGTACATTGTACATAACCCGTACGAATCATTTTGTTGTTGCTGCAAATCAGTCATACTAGTAATGGGTTCATGACTTCTGAATTTGACAGTGTCGGTGAAAAATAAACTCCACATGATTTTTAACACCCATATATAACAATTACCAAAAATAGCAAGAAAACTACATTGGGACCTTCATGACAGCCTTTGGTCATTCTCGACTATGGGGGGACCATAAAGGCTTGGCATTTGAATGGTTTATACAATCAGCAATTAATGAAAATATTGATACTTCAATAATGAAAATTCAAATAAATTGAATTTGAATAAGCATGTTCACCATTCCTTACATGGAGGGATGAAACACTTTGGATCACGTTACACTGTATGGTGTAGACATGGTTTATGATGGTGAAAGTTCCTCCATCGTTCAATTTTCATCCATGGAAATCCCTGTCTGTATCATGTACTTTTCATTTATGAGTGTAAGGAGCTTTCGACGAGTTTCGTCACTGCATATGTATTTCACTTCTTTGTGCTCATCTGATGGTTGTAATGGGGGTACTTTCATGACAAATAATGGTTAAAAAGTGACCAACTGTTGTTTTAAACCAGATTTAAAAAAAATATAAATTAATCAAAAATAGACATACATTTTTACATGCCATCTTTTGAAAAAAGCCAGTTTGTGACAACATTTTCATTGGTTACAAGTTTTTGTGTGCCCTGTTTCCCTGGAAATGGTGTTAGATCTTTTCCCTTTCTTATGGTATCCTCATATGATGAATATTATGCATTTGTTCCTTTTTTATTGCATGATTCTTTTACTTGTATTACACTGTATATTGTGTATGATGTGAATGAAAATTGTGAGAAACAACTCAAATTGAGAAAACCAATGACCTGTTTTATGACAAAACAATGAAACAAAAATAAAACAGTCATTTACCAATGACAACCATTGCATTATAGTCTCCTGACTTTAAGAGTTAAGAAAGGCTCATAAAGAATGTGGCAGGGTTAAACATGTTTATGAGTGTGCATAATGGCTCATCCTTCGCCCTAACATACCTTTAGGTCATTTTGTCAGAAACACTATTAATTCTGTAACAAATAAATCAAGATCCATTTATATAGATATAGGAAGATGTGGTATGAGTGCCAATGAGACAACTCTCTATCCAAGTCACAATTTATAGGTCAAGGTAGGGTCTTCAACATGGAGCCTTGGCTCACACCAAAGAGCAAACTATAAAGGGCCCCAAAAATTACTAGTGTAAAACCATTCAAACGGGTAAACCAATGGTCTAATCTATATAAAAAATATGTATATATATTTATTGTAACCGAAATTGTTTTCAAATTGTAAGTTTGGTATTATACATTAACAAAAACCATGGTATTTTCTGGATTGTGTCTATAAAAAAAATCTGACCTATCGACACTACAATATATTAGAATGGTAACCTAAAACACAAATTTAAGTTCGTCTAACTATGTATATGTTTATCTCACAAATTATGAAAGGAAAATTACATAGGTACTTCATTACTTAACAGTCTGGGAATGCTAAACAAAGATGAATTACATGTATTTGAAAGTCTGAAATTTGTGTTTTTATTTTAGGTCATCAACATTTGAAGAATGTTACAACATTACAGATGACATGCTTCTGGATTATGGTGCAAATAGTTATCCTCATGTAGAATGTTTAAATCTTGCCAATTGTTACTGGTTCAAAAGCAGATCAATAGAATGGGTTACCAGTAAATGCAGACAATTGACAGAGCTATATTTAGTTGGAATTAATTTGACATCCAAAAAAATTTGTAAGATTCTTGGATCATTACCAAAACTAGAAAAGTTTTCATTCACAACACAAAATATTCATGAATTTGATGAAGAAGTCAATAGTGTGACGGAAGCTCAAAGGACGATTGGTAATCTGAAACACATTACAATTCACTTTGAAGTACAGGAATCAACAAGAACAGATGTAGCTATATCGGTAGAAATAATACATAAAATTTCATCCTTTTTTGAACATTGTAACAGACTGGAATCATTGCACGTTCTTGGTCAGCCAAATATTGGTGGTAGAATTCCTAGGCTACTGGTTCAACCAAATGTAGTCAAACTGGAAAACTTGAAACATTTACAACACCTTTCATTAAACTGTGCAATTGACGCTGCAGCTCGGATGTTTTACTATGGTGCTTTATTTTCAATTGCCAAATTGAAAAACCTTCAATTGAAAACTATTTTAAATCCATCAGCAAACTTTGAAAATCAGTCTCAGTTCTGTTCCTCGTTTTGGCAATCCCACAGATCTCTCGAAAACTTGGATCTGTCAAACATTTGTCTGCACAAGATTTTCACTGAGGATTGTGATGTTTTAGAAGTGAAGCCTCACTTACAGTATCTGAACTTAGCTAATACACATGTCCAAGGTGTCAATATATCATTAACATCTATAGCCTCATCCTGTCCAAATATACACAGTCTAAACTTAATGAGCAGTAAACTGATGAACAAATGGACAATATTAGGACGAGAGGTACGTGTATATTGTTGTCTCTATCTAAATGTTTGTGAAAGAATATTGTCAAAAACACTGTGTTAACACATACTGTATCATTATTATTTGTGGGATACTTATTTTATGGAAAGCAAGGGTAAAGGTCACTTAGGTGAACAATAAGTTAGTTTTTTAACAAACTTCAGTTTTTTTAGAAGCTTATTTAACATCATTACACGTTAAATGAATTTGTTAAAACAGCTGAAATTGAATTGGGTATCAATAAATAATATATTTACCATAGTCCTAGAAAATAAGTTAAACTATAGTTAATGCTTTAAACAAAAAATATAACCTGAATGTCACTTTTGTAGACATTCTATCTATTAAGCTTGCTATACCACGTGACTGGAAAGATTTGTTATTACAACAACACATGTCACCTAACAGCAACTCATTTGGATTCGTTTTTGAGCATGAGAATAAAAAAATGTCTATTAGTAAATTATTTGCTAAAGATGTATATTCACTTTTTATCGATCGGGGAAGTGTTTCTCCTATTTCACAACAAAGATGGGAAGAAAGTTTTAATATAGAAGTTAGTGACGATCAATGGAAAAATATTTATTCATTTGCTTTCAAATGTACTATAGAAAGCAAACTACAAGCTTTTCAATATAAATTACTACACAGAATAGTCTCACATAATTATCTTCTTGAAAAATATAAACTTTCCTTAACTAATGAATGTGCCAGAACTTTGTAAAGAAATAGAAACTATAGAGCATAAATTTTTTGAATAAAACAATTTTGGAGAGATTTTTCAAATTGGTGGTATTCAGTTTTTGGAGAAAAACTATTCTTGAATAAAGACAGTGTCATTTTTGGTGTATTGAATTCTGATAACTTAGTTCTAAATTATTGCATTCTACAGGCGAAATATTAAATTTATTATGTAAAGAACACACAATTAGACAGACTGTTCATATCTGTGTAAGCTTTTCTTAAATTTTTGAAAAGACGTCTAGAGATATTAGAATATTTATATACATGTATTTCTAAAGACAAACACGAGTCATTTGTCAACAGATGGGGGGAATTTATGAAAGCTATTTAATTAAATTTATTTTTTAATATTGTTATAGTATAATGTATTCTAAAGTATTCTTAAGACGTATCATATACTGAATATTCACACCACTACAGTTGTATCTTGTAAATTTTTACTATGTCTTATTTGCATAATATCAATAGTATAACAATGCCATACATGTCATGTCATTCACTTATGTCTTGTAAAAATGTATGTATGCACTGTAGTTTGAACACCAAAAAGATCAATAAAAAATCAAAAAAAGTTAATGCTTTATAATATAGGATTGGGAATGAATTTGATGTAAAGAAGATATAGTACATACTGATTATTGGTTTGTTTACTGAAAAATACTTTTATACTTGTAATGATATAAATGTATTTTCATAAGGTATTTTAAGTTTTCTTAATCTCTATCATAATAGTCTAACTGTGTTTACTTTTGTGCATTGGCTAGAGGTATAGGCCTAAGGGGGAGGGTTGAGATCTCATAAACATGTTTAACCCCGCCCCATTTTTGCACCTGTCCCAATCAGGAACCTCTGGCCTTTGTTAGTCTTGTATTATTTTTAATTTTAGTTTCTTGTGTACAATTTGGAGTTTAGTATGGCGTTAATTATCACTGAACTAGTATATATATTTGTTTAGGGGCCAGCTGAAGGACGCCTCCGGGTGCAGGAATTTCTCGCTGCATTGAAGACCTGTAAGCAAAAGGTCAACTTTATTTGGTGTATGGAATACTTGTAATGTTTACATGTCTGTCTAACAGGATTTATCTTACCTAGACATGCTAGATGTTCTATATAAATACTTTAAACTGTGGCTACACATGCATATTAATTATCACTTTACATTACAGGAATTTGATGTGAATGGATTCAGTGCCCTTGTAAGGTCATGTAATCAGTTATCTCATATCAACTTAAGTGGTATACATGTACATTGTCATAATATCACTTCAGAAATCTGCAGGTGCTTGTCACAGCTAAAAGGTAAATAGTCATAATAAATATTGCTTATTTTTGAAGCTGTAAGGTGTGACCAATGGTTACTGACATCATTTTGACTCTGGTAGTGATTTGTCTCATTGGCATGGATACCACATATCCTTATTTTTATATGGGTGTTCATGAAGGTCAAAACTAATAATTGGTCACACTTTTATGATTTTTGACAACTTTGCTGACTGATCTTGATAAAACAATTACAAGTGAGCATTTCTTGGTATGAGTATAAAGTTAAATACATACAATTATTTCATTATACATGTACATTTGTATTCATAGATGAATTCAGTGAAGTTTTGTCTTGAATTGTGATTTTACCAAAAAGTACTTAATTTTATACAGTAGCACACATTTGTACATGTTAAAATAAGTTGTTTCAAAACTAAAAAGAAAACAAATCATGATTTACTGAATGCTTTCTTAAACAGGTTTAATGTCTCTCTCCCTGTCTCCATGCTGTCTCCATGTGGAACATCATAAAGAGAGTGGAGCACAAAAGAGGCCAGCTGAGGGTCCTCCTCATGGTAGCAAGAAAAGACGGCTAGCTGCATCAACTAATGTTTTACAAGTAAATGTTGTGTTACTTAATAATTTTCCAGAGAAAGACCAGTCATTCCCTCCCTGCACTTTGGGTTCCTCCACAAATAAAAACTTGCAACCGACATATAGCCACAAGTTCTAAAAGTGGCATTAAACATGTACACCATCAATCAATCATGTACATTTGTAAACAACTCATAAAAAGATGGTTAATCTTAATAACTCTTGTTATAATGCCTTTGTTGATTGTGTTGTTACCTTTTACAGTAGGTACAAATGTATCATATTGTTATGAATGAGCACATCTGCAAGTATGAATAAATCATTCGAATATACATAATCATATTTATTTCTCGTTTCCATAGTTGCAAAAATAAAAACTGCTGAAACATTTGGCAGAGCGGTACTTTTTTACCTTTTGAAACTTGAAATTCTACACCAGCCAAAACAAGTCACTTGACAGTATTTTAATTTTGATGTTGTATGGAAGTGAAAGATCTCATCACACAATCCAATACTTTTTTTTAATCATTTGGAGGTTTTTCAATATTTTACTTTTTGATTTTTTTTTGTGTTACCTAACAGCAAACCTTGAACAAGACTTAAGGATCATTTTTCTTGTCTTATATAACTGTTAGTTTCATACTTAGTTAATTGGCTAGTTCAGAATCTAAAGGACTATGGGTAATTTCATTGTTAGTTCACCAAAATGAAAATAATGTCATATCATTGGTTTAATTTCCATTGTTTATGACATTTTCAACCAACCAGACGTTTTTGTGTACCCTTTTGAAAATATTACTCAGGATGCATTAGATTCTGAAACGGCGAATTTTCATCCTTGAAAATCGCCATACAGATTTCAATCAAATTTGTACAGATTCATTTACAAGACATGAAAATGTGTAACTTCTATTATTATATTTAATCTGAATACATTTTTGGGTTTCTCGAACTAAAACCTGTACTTCTCTGTTTCTGCTTACAGCTTTATACTTTTTTATATTTTGGGAACATTAGGCCAACATACATCTTCCTTGGAAGACTTGCATTTTACTTACAATTTAACAAAATTTATAACATGCAGTATATATGATGTTATTGATAAAGATAAACTTCATTGAAATCAACTGAAGTTCAAACTGAAAGAACTTGTTCCAAGTTATGTTATTTTATTTTAGGCCAGTACTTCCTGTAGTGGTAATTCAGATTCAGAAGAGAAATGGACCAAAGGTTTAGGACTAATTGTTAAAGGTTGTCCCAATGTGACAAAGTTTGAGCTGATAAATGGTGGACTAAAACAAACTGTGATACAATCAGGCAAATCTAAGCCTGCTCCAAGTGAATATAAACCTTGGTAATTATCTTGGCAGTTTTCATCTCAGTTGTTAAATGACCAATCAGATCGTGGAAAGTTTGTAACTTAGATTTTTCTACTTTCAATTATTACATCAATTCCTTTAATGAAAATTACAAGTTTAATCTTAAGTGATATATATCTGAAAAACCTGAATGAATAGGATTTGACAGTGAGACAGCAAGCCAGCAAAATATGTTTTTTAGTAAAAGACAGATGTTTATACCATGTTATTGTGTCAACCATATTAATATTTAAACTAGTATAAGTATAGATTGGGAAGAAAGCATTCAAATAATTGGAATATCACATTATATCAGGATGTACAATAAGATCTTGACAACTTAAAGTTTTTGAGAAACTATTTCTTATTACTGTTATGGATATCCTATTATTTACTATATTATATCTCCAATTAGAAGGATAGAATACTAGTAATAAAAGGAGAGAAAGTGAAAACATTCACAGTAACCGAAAAATAAATATGAACAGCAATAAAATCAATCTTCCTTTGGTTTTTGTGTGTTTTTGCTGTGCATGTACTGGTTTTGAGTTATGCATGGATACCCCATATCCTTTGTTTTTCTAAATACATGTATATTTATTTCAGTTCTGAGTCTTTCATGACAGCAGATACACTCCTATGTATATCAGGATGGAAACATCTCAGATTTCTGCAGTTGGCCGGGATTCATAGTTAGTCTATTTACTTTGTAATACATTCAAATAACTGATGGCATTATAATATCTTGTCATTGCATGTTAATTTAACAGAAAATTACAAATAGATGCATGTTTGATTTTTCTCTTCAATTCGAGTTTTTGTTATCAGCTGTCTTCCTTTCTCCAGCATTGATAGAACATTTTATAAATCTCAACCTGGTAAATACAATAAAATATGTCAACACCAAACTTCTTTGGGACAACAAGTGGGACCAGTTTACAAGGGTTATAAGTTATATGTATTTCTACTTTGAGCGTTGTACATTTCATAGGTTACATTTAAGAAATAATTCATGGGGGCTTGAATTTATACTGATTTTACCATGGGTTGGCCCTTTATGCTTAATATTTTAACACAAGCGATAGCATTCCCAAAATAAACATACAATTACATTGACGTAAAAGAACAGAGCAAACTGAACTAGTGACATGCTTAAACTATTTACAATAATGTTTTAAGATATGTTAGGATAAACTTAAATGATAATTTTACTTGTATGTAAAAAAAAAATGGCTTATAACACATTTTATCATCAATTGTTTATGTTTCCATATTGTGGTGGTTTTGGTTTTACAATTGTGCATTTCCTGGTAAAGGCTCATATATTCTTACTTCATCATTCAGTGATGTTGGGTAGCTCATTCATAAAAAAGCATATGACATGGGAGTATGGTCGGAACAGCCCAAACAATATATTCATATTTTACCATGTGTGTGAACTCAAAGCATTTGAAGAAAGTCATATTAGAATAAGTGTCATAATTTGTGTTTTTTTTAGGTGCAATATCAGGTGTGAGTTTGGTTGTCATAGCAAAGGAATGTAAACATCTACAGCAGCTCCATCTAGCTTATCTTGGACTGACAGCACATTGTATGTACATCAGTCAGCTCTGTCAGGCCTTCCCATACATGGAAGCTTTAAAAGATTTTAGGTAAGTTTAATAATAAAATTGAGAAAGGAAATGGGGAATAAGTCAAAGCGACAACAATTAATAGGGCTTTATCTTGGACTGACGACACATTGTATTTACATAAATCAGCTCTGTCAGGCCTTCCCATACATGGAAGCTTTAAAAGATTTTAGGTAAGTTTAATAATAAAATTGAGAAAGGAAATGGGGAATAAGTCAAAGCGACAACAATTAATAGGGCTTTATCTTGGACTGACGACACATTGTATTTACATAAATCAGCTCTGTCAGGCCTTCCCATACTTGGAAGCTTTAAAAGATTTTAGGTAAGTTTAATAATAAAATTGAGAAAGGAAATGGGGAATAAGTCAAAGCGACAACAATTAATAGGGCTTTATCTTGGACTGACGACACATTGTATTTACATAAATCAGCTCTGTCAGGCCTTCCCATACATGGAAGCTTTAAAAGATTTTAGGTAAGTTTAATAATAAAATTGAGAAAGGAAATGGGGAATAAGTCAAAGCGACAACAATTAATAGGGCTTTATCTTGGACTGACGACACATTGTATTTACATAAATCAGCTCTGTCAGGTCTTCCCATACATGGAAGCTTTAAAAGATTTTAGGTAAGTTTAATAATAAAATTGAGAAAGGAAATGGGGAATAAGTCAAAGCGACAACAATTAATAGGGCTTTATCTTGGACTGACGACACATTGTATTTACATAAATCAGCTCTGTCAGGCCTTCCCATACATGGAAAGTTTAAAAGATTTTAGGTTAGTTCAATAGGGTTTTATCTTGTATTGACGGCACACTGTATGTTCATAATTCAGCTCTGTCAGGCCTATCCATATATGGAAGCTTTAAAGGATTTTAGGTAAGTTTGATAGGGTTATGTCTAATATGCATACACATTTACAAATCTATAATGATTACAACAAGAAAAGGAAACAAGCACTTTGGGCAGAATTTTAGACTTTCAATAACAACAGCAACAATCAAAACAGTTGAACATGACCATAAAATCAAATCACAGCATATATAAAAACCAACAGTTCTAAAAGTTCAAAGAAAAACATAATTTGTTGTAACAATAAGTGGGATACAGAATTTAGATATAAAATATTCAACCTTTCGCTTTTCATTACTATAAAAGGAACACTCTCGTTATATTTCAGATTGGAGCATTCTTATCTTTCAATTGACAAGACATTCTGTACTTCTCTATCGAAGTGCAAGACCCTAGAGAGGTTCTGTGTGGTGTCAAAAAATGGCATCATAGATAGTTCTGCAGTGGAGTATTTGATGGAAAAGGTAAATCAATGGAATTTGTTATTGCTTTAATTTGAGATCAGTAAGTGGAATAAGCCATTACTGAAGTTTTAAAATTGTAAGCATTTTAATTATTTCCTCTACCAATGAATTTAATAGGGGAAATATCATTCTTTCCAAGTGTTTGTCCTTTTGTGTTTAACTTAAGTTCCTAGCAAACACAAACTCAAATCAAAATGAAATTACTTTTAGAGAAATAATATTCCATCTTATTTAACATTAATTTATTTCAACCAAGATTATATAGTTTGAAATATTGTGGTTAAAACATTCATCCAACCCTTGTTTACAGGTGGAATCCTTGGTGGTTGTTCAGTTATTTACAGATGCCACACAGTCTTTATGTAAAAAACTACAGAAATCACTTAAAGACAGGTAAGTAGGTATTGTAATTATCTCCCTTATATAGGTAAGTGGGTAGTGATTATCTCCCTTACATAGATTAGTAGGTCTAGATGTTGTGATTATCTCCCTTACATAGGTTAGTAGGTACAGATATTGTGATTATCTCCCTTACATAGGTTAGTAGGTACAGATATTGTGATTTTCTCCCTTACATAGGTTATAATAGGAATCATGATTATCTCCCTTTCATTGGTGACAAGGTATTGTAATTATCTCTCTTAGGTGGCAGAAACCAGTTATTTTGCAATAAATCTTTAGAATTTCATGGATTTATGATTTTATTTTCTTGAAAATTCATTCAAGCTTATATACAAATAAAATGTATGGTTTCAAGGAACTAAGATGTGTGCGTGCTTATGTAAATATATAGAAAACCTTTAAATGTGGATGACTGTCCAGCATGGAGATTTTAAAATTTATAAATGCATTGCAAATAAGGCAAAAAATGTGATGCTCTGATACCAATCTAATTCTCACCTGCAGAATCCTGCTAAAAGCCGACAAGAGTTTTAGGCAAAATTCAAGAGATAAAGGATATTTAGTGAATTAGAGCCTTGTCCGAACCTATCCTTACCATCAAAATCTCAAGATATTTTTGTTTACAAGAAAATGAATATTTTCCCCACTTTGAATGGATGCCGTCAAGTGAGGAGACCACAATTTTGACATCTGATTGGACCCATGTGTGAAGGAAATCCCCATCCTGTGTATGCAACTACTTACTTGTGTAGTACACTAGCCTAGAATTTACATTCATTTATTTTTTTTAGTTCACATGATGCAATTATATACCTCAATGCTTAACTATAACAAAATTTCTGCGTGGGACACATGTTCTGGTACACCAAAACTGGTACCTGCCACCTTATATAGGTTAGTAGGTCTAGGTATTGTGATTATCTCCCTTATACAGGTTAATAGGAATCATAATTATCTCCCTTACATTGGTGACAAGGTATTGTGATAATTTTCCTTAAATATGTAACTAGTTATTGTGATAATTTTCCTTAAATATGTAACTAGTTATTGTGATAATTTTCCTTAAATATGTAACTAGTTATTGTGATAATCTCCTTATTAAACAAGTTGGTATTAAAATTATCTGAAGACTACAGTGCTGAAGATCCTAGGTCGTTCCTCACTCAGGGTGCTGGAAACTTCTGTACATCAGAAGGGTGAAGTAAAACAAGGTAATTTGGGCTGTTTGGTGGCTTAAGATCAATCTGTTGATATCTCTTCGGTTTGTCTGTTCCCATCAAGCAGCAGCTGAGGTGGGAAAATATTTTCAATATTGTTTACAGATATACTAAAATAATTATATAAACAACATGCCAGATTGGGACATCCATATACAAATCATTTAAAATTATAATAATACTATAGTACTTTTACAATCAACTTTAAAGTTCTTGGAATGTGGTAATCTCATTTTAGAATTAAACATAATGCTTTATATTTACAGATATGAATCTGTCCGTCCAGCACTTAGTTTAGCCATATGGCCATTGTTTGACGAGAATGCAGCATACGTTATGAAGAATATACCCAGAAAACACCTAGAAGAAATGACGATATTTAATTCAAGGATTTGTCAACAACCACCTAATTTTAATTGGTGATTTGTCAAAATTAAATATATATATTAAAAAAATGAATTATAATATTACTGGTGTTGCATTTTTATCAACAAGACCATACGCAAAAGGACAAGATATCATGTTTCAGTTCAGGATGATGTCTGATAAGTCTAGAATATTTGAAATATAGATGAGTTGTTAGGGGTCTATGTCTGTCTGACATGTAATATTGCCTCATCCTCATACATGTTTTTGAATGAGGTCTTTTCCTGAGTTTCTATATATGGTAGGTCAACACTACTGTTAATTCTGAAAATATTGTGAGCATTTATTATGGTGGTTGTTTGACCATCAACACAATTCGAAGTGTAATTGGAATTTTAAAAGGTATTACAACATACAAATAATGCTTTCTAAATTTAGATGCCAGATTTGTTTTAGTGACATTGTCAGATCTCTTCCCTATTTTCCACCTAATGAAGCATTGCAAAATTTTTTGAAATTACCTTATTTGCTAAGGCCAAATAAAAATATATGTGTGGTTCCAGGTACAGCCTTTCAAAAAATTGGGTCGGTAGGTCAGTAATTTTATTTAATTTTTTTTCCAAATTTTTATTTTGAATTGTTGAAATTTGGAAAAAAAATTGTATGTTTACCAAAAATGATTCCAGTATAATACATGCTCCTACTGATAGTTCCCCATAGCCTAATGTGGATTGGTTGCAGACAGTATATGTATATGTCAATTTTAAGGTCTGTTTCTCAATGTCAAGATCAAGTGGTAACATTAAGGTCTGTTCCTCAATGTCAAGGTCAGGTGGTGACATTAAGGTCTGTTCCTCAATGTCTAAGTCAAGTGGTGACATTAAGGTCTGTTTCTCAATGTCAAGGTCAAGTGGTGAGATTGAGGTCTGTTCTTCAAGGTCAGGTGGTGAGATTGAGGTCTGTTCCTCAATGTCAAAGTCAAGTGGTGAGATTAAGGTCTGTTCCTTATTGTCAAGGTCAAGAGGTGAGATTAAGGTCTGTTCCTCAATGTCAAAGTCAAGTAGTGAGATTAAGGTCTGTTCCTCATTGTCAAGGTAAAGTGGTGAGATTAAGGTCTGTTCCTCAATGTCAAAGTCAAGTGGTGAGATTAAGGTCTGTTCCTCATTGTCAAGGTCAAGTGGTGAGATTAAGGTCTGTTCCTCAATGTCAAAGTCAAGTGGTGAGATTAAGGTCTGTTCCTCATTGTCAAGGTCAAGTGGTGAGATTAAGGTCTGTTCCTCATTGTCAAGGTCAAGTGGTGAGATTAAGGTCTGTTCCTCAATGTCAAAGTCAAGTAATGAGATTAAGGTCTGTTCCTCATTGTCAAGGTCAAGTGGTGAGATTAAGGTCTGTTCCTCAATGTCAAAGTCAAGTGGTGAGATTAAGGTCTGTTCCTCAAGGTCAAAGTCAAGTGGTGAGATTAAGGTCTGTTCCTCAATGTCAAGGTCAAGTGGTGAGATTAAGGTCTGTTCCTCAATGTCAAAGTCAAGTAGTGAGATTAAGGTCTGTTCCTCATTGTCAAGGTCAAGTGGTGAGATTAAGGTCTGTTCCTCGATGTCAAAGTCAAGTGGTGAGATTAAGGTCTGTTCCTCAATGTCAAGTGGTGAGATTAAGGTCTGTTCCTCAATGTCAAAGTCAAGTGGTGAGAGTAAGGTCTGTTCCTCAATGTCAAGGTCAAGTGGTGAGATTGAGGTCTGTTCCTCAATGTCAAAGTCAAGTGGTGAGATTAAGGTCTGTTCCTCATTGTCAAGGTCAAGTGGTGAGATTAAGGTCTGTTCCTCAATGTCAAGGTCAAGTGGTGGGATTAAGGTCTGTTTCTCAAGGTCAAGGTCAAGTGGTGAGATTAAGGTTTGTGTCTCAATGTCAAAGTCAAGAGGTGAGATTAAGGTCTGTTCCTCAATGTCAAGGTCAAGTGGTGAGATTTTGGTCTGTTCCTCAATGTCAAAGTCAAGTGGTGAGATTAAGGTCTGTTTCTCATTGTCAAGTTCAAGTGGTGAGATTAAGGTCTGCTCCTCAATGTCAAAGTCAAATGGTGAGATTAAGGTCTGTTTCTCAATGTCAAGGTCAAGTGGTGAGATTGAGGTCTGTTCCTCAATGTCAAAGTCAAGAGGTGAGATTAAGGTCTGTTTCTCAATGTACATGAAAGGTCATCAATAGTTGATGTGTGGTTAGGTTTGAAAGAATAGATGTCCGTCTCATTTCTGTCCTAGGAAGATTGATGAATTTGTGGATACTGGAGGAAATATTTTTTGTTATATTATTTGAAATTTTAATGATTTTTTCTTGTGCAGTCACTTTTCTAATGTCTGAGTTATTTATTAACTGATTTTTTGTCTGAACATGTGATAAGTAGCTCTCTGGTTGTAGCTTTCTTGCCTTCTCTAATTCTTATGTGTTATGGTACACCAATTCATTATGCTGCGGTTAATATTTTGTACGGATTGAGAGAAAAACTCAGCACATAAACTGAAATACTAATTTTTTTATTGAACAATGTAATATAAATCAACAATAAGGTTAGTAAATATATATATATAAACAAGGTTAACATAATTCAAACAAGGTTTGCACATTTCAAACAAGTTTTACACTATTTAAACAAGATTTACAAATTTCAAACAAGTTTCTCACATTTAAACAAGTATGACATGTATTGATTGCACCATCATATTGCTGTATTTTAAAATATCAATTGACATCCTTCCCTAGGACAAGTACTTAATGGGACTAAATATTTGTACCCAGGGCTAGGGAAGAGTTTAAAGCTATATTGTTAAATAGACACCTAGGCCTAGGACAAGTACTAATTTTCAATGTTAATGGGTACTAGGTCTAAGACAAATGTTAAATATTAATGGACACTCAGGCCATGGACAAGTGTTAAATGACAATTATTATTTGGCACCCAGACCTAGAACTATAATCGGCACCAGTGTTAAAATGTTAATTATATGTGTTAACTGATTATTATTAATGACATTGAGGCCTTGGACTAGTGTTAATATTTACCAAAGAGGACACGGGTCTTAAACAAGTGTAAAGCTTATAATTATAATTGAGCACCCAGGCCTGGGCCTAAGTGTAAAAAATACTTATAATGGGCATCAGGCCTGGAGAAAAGTGTTTAATGTTATTATCAATGGATACCGCTAGTCTGGGATTATAAATGGACCCCAGATTTTTGGCTTGGAAAAAGAGTAAAATGTCAATGTTGATGAACAGGCGGTTTCTTATCTGGGACAAGTGTAAAATGTTGCTATTAATGAATATAGAGTTTCTGACCTGGACAAATGTACTATTTTCTTATTAATTGACAACAATGCCCACGACAAGTGTGAACTATCTATTAATGAACAACCAGTTTCAAATAGGACAAGTGACCTTGGACCAATTAACGAGAAATAATAAAATATGATTCATATAATCTGCATTAGATAATTAGTAAGTTGCTTATTCATGGATTGTCAAATCAGTAATGGTTTGGTAGGTGTTATTCTTAGATCCTTATAGCATTCTTAAACCATCATATAGTGCTACAAAAGCTACTGCTATTTAAGAGGAATGACAGTACTGTAGTTCAAGAACACAAAGGTTCTTGTTTCGATCCCCGCTCTTGGGAGAAAATTTCACGAACTGAATGTTCGGCTCTCCCTTGAAACCATTTGAAAGTCAAGGCAGCACTCGCAACCGCAAAGTTGAAAGGGATTAATATAAGTTACAATAACTTGTTTTCCAATCCACTATACATAAATGTGTTTAAACTAAGAGTTGTCGTCGTCAATTAGCGATTCTAATGCAATTTGTATGTAACATTTTTTTCATTGGCTAAAAGTTGCCGTCAAATCCACAGTTGACCAGGCGTAACTAAGGAGGGACAACCATTTTGAAATGATTGAATCAACAAATGTTCGATTACTACTACATAATCGAAAATAAAACAACACCTACCTCGAATTCGCCGTTTTTATGTAAATTTATCTGAATTTGAAGCGTACAGATAACGTAATAACCTCCAGTTTGTAAGTTTTCATTTGTATGACGTCACGTTTACCTATGACGTTCATCGTTCATGAAGTTTCGCGGATTTTTTTTTATTTGTCAAATTTAGAAATTTTTCCAAGTTTTATCGTATTATTTCTTTTTGAAATGCATTAGAATCGGAATAACAGTACTGTAGTTGAAGAGTTGCCACCGTCAATTTTGATTTGTCGGTCGCAAATCTCCGTTTTACTGTCTCCGCAACGCGTCGCCAGTAAAACTGCATTTGCGACCGTCAAATCTACAATTGACGGTGGCAACTCTTCAACTACAGTACTGTTATTTAGGAGATAACTGTATTGTATTTTAAGCTCCAACGGCATCAATTGGGGATTTGATGGTCGCAAATTAAGTTTACTGGCGACGCGTTAGCGGAGACAGTAAATGGGTATTTGCGACCATCAAATCCCCAAATTGATGCCGTCGGAGCTTAAAATACATTATTGTTATCTCCATTCTAATGAAACTGACAGAAAACAACGTTAAAACATGTATAAATAATCTGTCATATGCCGTCTGCGCTTGCGTGTACGTCCCATAGCATCAATTGTCAATTGATGCCATGTAAGAAAGTGACGTTATCCAAACAAAATGAACGTTACAAACGTTGTTGCATTAGAATCCTTAATTCGACGGCGCAAATGCAGTTTTACTGTCGACGCGTTGCGGATATCATAAAACGGATTTTTGGGATCGACCTCCCTATCCCAATTAATGACTTCAATTCTTCAACTACAGTATTGTTATTCCTTTTATAATATATCACAAAACAGAAAGGTATATTAGAAGTTGTAAAAATGTATAAATAACAGATTAATTAAATTCCGCGAAATTTCATGAATTATTTTGGCGCATTAACGTCATGGCAAGGAATGTCACTGGCAATGAAGTTTTGACGGTAAATTTGAGCCAGTGAAAAACGTTGTTTCTTAAAGATTGCATTAGAATAAAGCACTACAAAACAGGTAAGCAACCTCTTGTACTGGAAAGATAAACTCGGGAAACGTCGTAAAATGAAATAAATCATTTCTCCTTTTTTTCGGTATCCATCTTAGATTTTGTTACATCGATATGTAGTTTATTATCAAAGACAAGAGCCATATAACAACCAATGAATGGTCCAATCCAATACACTATGAAATGTTCCCATGCTGAGGTTCCTCTGCAACCAAACATGTGACCAAACGCCATGGCTGGATTAAAATACATTCCTGTTAAGTGCATTCCTAGATAAAAATAACAATTCGATAAAGTTTCAGAGTAAAAGGATATAAAAGCAGCGATAGACATTATTTCTATTTTGGGGTTAAGGAAGATTTAGTACAGCTCTTTAAGGGTTGGAACCCCTAAAGTAAAAGAAGGCCTCTATTGTATCGATCGGTTGGGGTTTTTTTTAAAGCAAAAATGCATGTCACTAAATCTATTACTGGAGTACCGTACTTTCCTTTTTACATGCAGTCCTAAATAACAAGATATACCACGATGCAAAATTTTGTCTATATAACTAATTGATGTTTTAGATTATGAAAAAGAGTTTAATTTGTACATCATAAATAGTTTTAAAAATGTTCGTTTGTGCATCATAAAATGCAAAAAAAGATGCTCTTTTGTGTACTTCATACATGGTGAGCAGATGGTAATAAAACATGATGGAAAGTATCTTTTGTACATCATACATGTTGAAAAGATGTTCGTTTGTACATGAAACACGATGAAAGATGTTCTTTTGTACATCACACATGCTGAAAAGATGTTCTTTTGTACATAACACATGCTGAAAAGATGTTCTTTTGTACATCACACATGGTGAAAAGATGTTCTTTTGTACATCATACACGATAAAAAGATGCACTTTTGCACATCACACATGGTGAAAAGCTGTTCTTTTGTTCATCATCACCGTGTATCATCGGTACAGCGGATATAGGTACTAACCAAGCGGTCGTAATCAATTTTTCTTCTGACACGGTATGAAAATCTTTGTTTTGTTTACATAATATCAATGTGTTCTTCAATCTAAACATAATTGTTGTTTTAAGAAATGATCTGGTCGTAGGTTGGTGATTAGAGAGAAGTCTCATTATTTTCCCAAAACAACCACGCTTACTAAAACATGTGAATATACTTGTCAAAGAAGTTAGCGCTCGTCTCATCCGATATGATTCTATATTCATTGCAACTGTTTTTCGGATAGAAGGCCACTGTATGTGCGTAACAAGTATAGCTGTTTCAATTGAAATTTTTCATACATATGTTTTTTTCGATATTTTATTCCGACAAGAAGCGTTGTGAACGGTGTATAGATGACCACATATATCCTGTACGGTGCATAGCTAAATGCATGTACTGTATATAGTTTTTCGCGCTTCGAAGTACCTATACAGCTATATCCGCTGTACCAATGATACACAGTGATCATACACGATGAACAGAGCAGTTGTTTCGTAATAATACATGATGATAAGATGTTCTTATGTACATCATACAATCAGTGTATATATAAAAAAAAAAAAAGTGTGGTATGATTGCCAATGAAACAACTATCCACAAAAGACCAAAATGACACAGACATTAACAACTATGGGTCACCGTACGGTCTTCAACAATGAGCAAAGCCCATACCGCATAGTCAACTATAAAAGGCCCCGATAAGACAATGTAAAACAATTCAAACGAGAAAACTAACGGCCTTATTTATGTAAAAAAAAAATTTCTTTTAAATATGTAACACATAAACAAACGACAACCACTGAATTACAGGCTCCTGATTATGTTTACTTGTTTTTGTCGATATGTCTTTTGATAGAGTTTAGCAATTCTAATTAATATAACACTATTCAGTGTTTCAGGTTGGGTGAAGGTTGGTCGCGGCCTATTAAAACGTTTAAAACCCGATGCATTTTTTTCACCTGTCCTAACTCAGGATGTTCAGTGATTGTCGTTTGATGTGGTTCATAAGTGTTTTTCATTTCTCGTTTTTGTATATAGAAAAGACCGTATTCACTAGTCATTTTGGGGCCCTTAATATAGCTTGCTGTTCGGTGTGAGCCAAAGCTCCGTGTTGAAGGTCGTACTATGGCCTATAATGGTTTACTTTACAAATTGTGAAGGATAGTACGGATGTGATAGGCTAGGTGTTATTATTACGTAATCTTAGTTTAAACTAAGAATCTTCTGATTTCGTGTTTGCTTTTTAAAACTGTTTAAGATAAGTTTGTTGACCGAGCAGTGTACATACTAAATTCTTGAACTGAGACGTAATGTGTAAATATATATTATATATATGCAAATATTGTGTGTTGCAAAATAATTTACCCATGACAATCATGAATGCACCATTAGAACACTTCAGGACTTCGTCGATGAATGATTGTGGAACCAGGGTCTGCAAACCTAACCATGTGTCAATCAAAGTGGCTCCTAGTTCAATGGTCAGTCCGACGGTCAAGGCAACAGAAAGATCCGTATCACAGACAGTTTCTAAATACCTTTCCCGGTGATCCTCTACAAGATCTAAAGCCCAAACCATTCTAGCGAAATAATACGACGTGGCACCAGCTAAAGTCTGTACTAATATCTTAGTAATAGCAGTTTTTGTACTTATTTTATTTGTACATAAATCGTAGAACGATTTAACTGGATTCTCTGAAGCACCGAAATATGTTCGGTTTGCTACCAAGCACTGGACAACAACCGCAATGAATAACCATATAGCACCATAGTGCTTCATTATAAAGTTATTTTCGAAGAAGTAGGCACACATTTCCAAAGTGGCTGAAAAATCAGCGATGTATTGTTGGCACCATGCAGGAGAGTACTGTTTATTCAAAACACGGAATATAACTCCCGTGCCCATTGTTACGATGAAATAAACCAAACTTCCTGTGACTGGACTAAGGAAGTCTTCTAATTCCGGTGATTCTCCCATGGTCAGTTGCCATAGAGCCCGCCAAGCCATCTCAATTGTCTGCAAATAATTAATCATATTAATTTTAGAAGTGAAAAATTGTTCTATTTCTATTATAGATATGACCACTGACACTTTTCTAGTCTTTGATTACAAATTGTCTTGTTTTGCTTACTAGTATTTGTGTTGAAGTTTAAATGTAGTTTTGAAGAAGACATCTCTCATGTTTATAAAAAATCTCTTTTAAATTCATTCAGGTTTTGTTAGGTGAAAGCAATACTATTGAGTCTGCTTGCCTGTCTCTCAAGTCACCGTCTGGTCGTCAGTCCCGCTTCCTTACTTGGGTTTAACTTTTGTACCATTGCACTTAAGTTGATCAAAGTTGACCTTGACTCTTATTAAAGTTAATCCTTGTAGATCCGACTCATAACTTTTGTACCGTAAAACACATAAACCAAACTTGGTATGCAGTTTCATCATGGGGCTAGATATGGGGTGGTGTTATATGCCAAAGGCAGGTCACTTTGAAGTTGACTTTGACCTTTGATCCCAATCGTTATCCTTGTATAGTTTGTGTCCAGGGCATAACTTTTGTACATAGAACTAAGGTGGACTCAACTTGGTTTGCTCATGCATCGTTGGCTGAGTGTGTGTCATATATATATATTAAGTCCTTCTGACCTTGACTATGTCCCTTGGCCCCAATGATATGAAAACCTCGTCTGATTTGTGTCCTGTACATAACTCTTTCACAATAAAACTTATGTTGGTCATCTTTTTATGCTGATGCATCAGTTGCTGGATGTGTGTCATATACCATATCCAGGTCACACTGACCTTCACCTGAACTATTGACCCTATGATAGTTGTTTGTGTTCGGGTTATATTAGTGGTGTTCTCCTTGAGATAACATGACTGGACAAAAGCCAACAATCCCAAATTATCATCGTCTCCAAACAGAATTTCTCAATTGTAACTAAAATGAATGTTTTTTTGTATTTTATTTGCAAATGCATCATACAAAACAGTAAGCCATGCATGTTTCTACTACAACTGTCAAGTCATCACATGCTGACCTTTAGCTGAACTCTTGAGTTGCTATTTCAATGCCGTTTAATATTACATGAGGGTTACGTTTTTGAAGTATGTGTGTGTGTGTTGTTTATGTTTATTATGGAGATTCGTGACCTGCGATGACACATACTTGTACATGAATATATTATACAATACTTTATAACCACCTACCTTAAAACTGGTTTAAATTAATAACGAAGCGTGACATTGAGCATAAAGGTCAGCATCTATCACTATCGAGACTGCTATTATGTTATCAAATATTGATAAATATCGAACTGCTTATTGATTAACCTACCTCTTAAACTGGAATGTCCAAACAAAAAAATCCGGTTGTGTATAGTTTCCGCTTGAAAGATGACAGTTGTCTTTATAATGGAAAACTTTAAATAATACACAACACTATATCTGTTATAATGCTTATCTATTGATGATCATTGATAAATACATGTGCACATAATCATGGTATTAATTGGTCGTTCAGTACAGATATATCTGTCTGTTGAGTAGTTACAAATGTTAATATATTAGTTTCACACACTGAGGGCGATAAACGTTTATAGTAGTACTATAACTAATAGGATGTATCCGAAGGTGAATCTAATTTATAACCCATGCACAAGTAAAGAAAAGTCCCCTTTGACTTATTTTAGGTTATGTAAAGCGTGTATATGCAGACAATGAATTAGTAGAAATATCAGTGAGAACTGCAAATTTATTATACATAAAGTTTGCAACTCTTCCATTATTGATAAGGCTTTTAAATCAAACAAAAGAATATATGCATGTTTTATTGATTTTAAAAAAGCTTTTGACACTATAAATAGAGAGGCTCTGTTGCACAAACTTGCTGAATATAACATAAATGGACCATTCTTTAATATTATAAAAGATATGTACAAAGAAAATCTCCTATGTAAAAAAGCTTCTAAGGCATTGTTTTGTATAAAAAAAATACTCTACTCAGATAAGATGAATGTTTTTTCCCATATGAAACTATTTAATTCTTGTGTTAGCCTGGCCCCAATATTACTGTATTGTAGTGAGATATGGTCGCTAAATATTGTGAAGAACAACAAAACTCTTGAATCTCAATATTTATCTATGGAATCAGTAAAACTCCAGATCAAATTTGCGAAAGGTCTTCTAAATGTTAATTCAAAGGCAGTAAATACAGCTGTATTAGCTGAATTGGGAATGTACCCTATTGGACGGTATACAGGCCCTTAAGTCTTCTGTAGGATTTTGGTTACATATTTTAAAGTCAAATGAAAATGAGTCATTATTATATAATGTTTATAAAGCTAACAAGCAGTTAAATGATGGATTTGCTTCAAAAGTTAAAATGCTACTTTCAAAATTGAATTTCACTCATGTTTGGGAAAATCAATGTACTTTCTCTAAAAAAAGATTACTTTTAGCCATCGTGAAGAATTAAGCTCAATGAAAATTACATTATATTTTGGAGAAATTGTCTCTTTAATGATGATAATTCAATAAATGGAAATAAACTAAGAACCTACAGAAAATTTAAAGTAAAGTATGAACTAGAAAAGTACCTTTTATTGAATTTAGATAAAAATGTTACAAAAAATTATGCTAAAATAAGAATAAGCAATAGTATGCTGGCTGTTGAACGTGGTAGATACAACAAAACAGCTTTAGAAAATAGAATATGTCCTTTATGCCATAAAGAGGTGGAAGATGAATTTCATTTTATCATAACATGTTCAGAAATTAATAAAACTAGGATCAAAATGTTTGATGAAATATCTAGTATTGTCCCCTGTTTTAATTCAATGAGTGAAGAAAACAAATTTGATTTTATATTTTCCTGCGAAGAATGTGATATTTTACTTATCATTGTTAACTACATAAGTGAAATGTATAATGAAAGAAACAATTATAATGTCAATATATGAACTGTGTAATTGATGGCTCAACTTATAATGTTATTACTATACTATATATAAAAATATTAATTTTCGCGAACCATTTAGGTCACGGAAATTCCAAAATATGGCATCAGTAAGGAGAGTTGTGCAAATAATGTGAATACACAGAACCCCCATCCAAATTATCTTTAGCTAAAAGTATTCATCATTTTCTATTTTATATGTACCAGCAACATTCCATTTTTCTATAATTTCGATTGAAATATTCCAAAATCTGAGTTAAAATCGATCGAATGCCCCAAATAAACATTGTCTGATTGGTTGAAGTACTGTGGCGTCAATGATTAGCATAATAAGCCTCGATGTAAAGAATAAGCCTCGATGTAAAGCACACGCTTCACATGAATAAGGAGAGTTTTACAAATAATGTGAATACACAGATCCTCCATCCTATTTATATTTTTCTGGAAATGTTGCAGTGTTCATCATTTCTGTTTTGATTCTGCTCACAACATTCCATTTTTTCTATAATTCCGATTTAAATATGTGGAACCCGCAATAAAAATAGATGGCCTCAATGATCTAATAGCAACGATGTTACATTAGACTGGGATCCGGCCCAATCTAGCTGCGCGTCGTAAGGTCAAGATTAGCCAGGATCCCAGTCTAAATTATGTTACATAAACCCAAAACCATATCACACAATTACAGAACTTTGCGCTCAAATGTAATTCTTGGGGAAGTATACGGGTAACTTCGTTTACGAAAATTTATACACACTTTATCATTAACATATTACCTGGCTTTTGCATATTCTCTATTTTTTATTCTGAACTGTAGTCGAATTCAATTCTATACATTTTTTTTTACATGAAGCAATAGGAGTAAGAATATTTATTTAGCGCCAATTTAACCAGCATCACAACAAAATTATTTACCGGTATTTTTGTGAAATTTCAGTTCTATAGGTTATCAATTAGAGAAATGTTGGCAAGTATTACTTATTTATGTTAAGGTTCTACTGATGTGATTCTCTAGACCTTTTTGACGGTCCGTGTTATCCCTTTTATCTCAATACTATCTCCGATGACAGGAATGTCAACTCGACCTATTCGTGTCGAAAGTGAAAATCCACTCTATTTGATGAAATAATTTCTTCTTCAACGGTTCATGCATTATTTTTGTATTATTTGATAACCAATCACATTCACGTTGCATGTTTGCATGAAAATGGTTATGTACATGTATTAGTGAATTGTAAGGGCGATGCAGCATGCGAGGTCAGTGCGCGATCACGTGACATTATTATATGTAAACAAACATGCTCCCCGTGTAACACGTGTCTGAATTATCCTTTTAAAGTGTTATGAATCTTTCAATCACTATTTTATGATATTTTTCTTTTTGTTTTTAGGTTTGCATATCAGTAGTCCAAGTGAATTAGAAATAGTTCCGAGTTGTGTGTGTGGTTTTTTTTTAATAGTCTATAGTATTAGAAGGTAAGTCTACATAAGTTATATTTACATGTAACTAAAGTCTAAAAAGATGACTCCACTTTCCCTCTATATTTAAAACCCGCTTACCAATTTAAACAGCATTTGCTCCCCTTGAAAGCTAATTTGCCCCTTCCCCGTCATTTCCCTTTAAATTTGCTCAAAAGTCATACTTATAGTCCATTTACATTAACCAGGTCAGGAATAACCACCAATTGGTGGATTATACCTCAATTGACGTATAATCCACCAATTGAGGTATATTGGTATAGACCAATTGACGTATAATGCAATTTTTTTGTAATAAAATGCTAGTGTGCGATAGGAGCATGATTTTGCAACTTGCAACCTATTTTATGACCCTTATTGAGTCCTCTGAAAGTTTCAGTTTTGTCAAAGCCTGCTGCATCTCTTGAGAATGCATGTGTACAGCAATTCTTTTGTTGAAACATTTGTACTATTGACCATGATTGACTTTTAATAATGAAAGTCGAGTATTAACAAAGAGCTCCTTTCACCTGTGGAGTAGTACTCATGATCGCATGACTGCAAACAGTAATGATGTCCATTGACAGATGATTACAGGTAAATTTGCCAATCAAGAATTGACAAGATAACAATAGAAGAAACTGCAAATACAATTATTGATTAAATGCAATATGTTATGTCACTATACTAAACTAGGAATGTTTGGCAAGTTTTCATACCATAATATGGTTTTAAGAAAACAATGCTCCATTTTGATAGAATAATTTCTTTTGAAAAACAAAGAATTATACACCAATTGGTCTATACCATTATACGTCAATTGGTGGATTATACGTCAATTGAGGTATAATCCACCAATTGGTGGTTATTCCTGACCTGTTAACGGCTGATTTGTGATTTTACCAAATTTTCATATTGAACACATTTGACCATTCAGTATGAGTTCCCATGTTTTTTTGTCTTATATGAAGGAGGTTTTAGGTCATCTTTTTCTAAACACCTTATTGCTATTTGTCTGTCTGGATTGTTAAAACCACAAAATCAGATAGTGATGAATATGCAAGTTTTCAACAATCCCGGAAATTACACTTTATTTAATTATCGCTATTTAGTCCAATCTGGGAAAAACAGTAATACACTGTATGTACAACTTTCTGTTTGGGTCATGCGACTGAAAATAAAGGTTTTTTACTAGAGAGCTGAGGGAGGAAAAACTTTAGAAAGCGATCATCAAGAAACTTGAATAGTTAATAATCCACTATTTTTCGAAATTGAAAATTGAAGTAAAAAATTATTTTGTTTTAAGTATTTACAATAAGTTAAAACGGGTCTCATTAAAAAGTATTGTGCATGGTGAATTGTTTCAACGGCCCCCAGATAGCTTCAACTGGATGAAAAAGTTGTGTAATTTTAGAATTCATCCGGTATGGAATAAATAGCGATTAGGTGTATTGACATCCACGAAAAAACATAGGAAGTAAGATACATGTAACTCCCCTTTAGGTTTTGATAAATATTGGATATGACATTAAGAAGTTATAAAACTGTATTCTTTGAATATGTTTCTAGCGTAACATGCACGCTTAGTACTGCTTTTTATACGTCCGTCAAAGACGGGACCTATTATGGTATACAAATGTCAGGTGTCCGTCTGTCTGTCCAGCGTAAACATGTGGCACCGTAACTTGAGAACGACTTATCCAAATTTCATGAAACTTAATATAGTTGTTTCTTATGATGGTCACATGATCTGTATACTTTTTGGTGAAAATAAGATTAAAACTTTTTGAGTTACGGCACATTGTAACTTAAACAGGGGGGTGTTTTTTTCACATGTCACACCGTATCTCAAAAACAATTCTTGATTATGGCTTAAAACTTTAAACACTTCTTAGTTACATTAATCTAAATATCTGTATACTTTTTGGTGATGATTCAAAATTTCATATTTGAGTTATTAAGTATTTATCATGTTTTTTCCAAGTCCGGATCCATAATTAGTTTCAAAAACCGGAAGTGTGCCATTTGGCCACAGACCACAATTAATTTCTCTATCATTTCTTTAGAACATTTTGTATCATTAAAAAAATTGCACCATGCACTTTTGTCAAATTTTTTGTGTGTCTTATGTATAGCACTAGTCCAAAAATATATCCAAAATTCAGAAAGATTGAAGCAATCACTTTTACAAATTTAGCCAATATACATCCATACCCCTATGGACAAGTCAAGAGATGTTCCGAAAACTGTAAATATGACCTTTTTGCACTTGGCCTAATCACTCATTCCATATCAAAATGAGTTAAAATACAACATCCAAAAAATTATTTTACCTCTCATCTTTCATTTCCACCCAATAAAATCTAAGAAATGAGTGGGGAAGGGAAAGAAAAAAAATTAAGGAAAAATACACTCTAATTAAAAGGAACTACATTCGTGAACAACGAAAAGCGGGGTCATTAATTGTGGTCTTGGGCCATTTGCAATGTTTTTGAAGCACCTGCTGTGCAAATTTCTTGGATTTTAATCTATTTGGAATACCTTTTGACATTAATAAAATGTTTTACTGGCTTTCTATGCAAGAGGAAGCAAGAGAGAAAAAATATTATGTCATTTATCAGAAGCCTGTGTCAAAAACAGGGTCGTGTGATAATTATTATTGTTTTTTTTTTTTTGAAAGATCCAATAAAAAAGTTAGGGTCGGGGCTAAAAAACAGGGTCGGTCAGGTTACCTGAAACACAGATTTTTTTTTCTCGGCCCAAGGAGAGTTGTTAAAATAATGTGAATACACCATTTGTACACAGAACCCCCATCCAATTACAGTTATTTTTGGAAAACAAATAGTGTGATTTGTCAAATTCAGCTGATTTTTTAATCGTCTTGAAAAAAGTGTACATTTTATGAGGGGGGATAATCCCGAGCTTAAAAACACCCGATCCCGGAGTCCTGATAAAGGTCCTATCCCCCCTCTTTTATTGTCATGTCTAAGAATTACTGTTTAATCTTCATTTGGCAAGAATACTTCAATAAGATACCCCCATACATGTATATGGACAGATCATATGTTATCCTCTGTCATTTGAAATTGTGATGCCAGAATGCATTCCCCCCCCCCTTCTTCATAACCACCATCTTGACCATCTTTTCTTGACCATCTTAAATGAAATAGTTTAGACGGTAAACTATGCTTGAAACACGTGTGTCACTCAAACGACTTTAAAGTAGTCTCCCTGATCAATTACTTACATCAAAGTCGAAGGATAATTCAAGTTTTAAATCGGAGATTTTTCTTGCCCTTTAACATTTATTGTCACAACAACAACTTTCTTTTCTAAACTATCTTTACATGGAGAGGAGACGTCAAAAGAGTTCTTCAAACACATGAGTCGAAAAGTGGTAAATAACTCCTGTATGTGACATTTAGTGGAAGTCATTCAACCATATCATTTTGACAAACAATTCAATCAACACCTTTATTAATTAGTCCTTTGTTGTCGATAGCTGTAAATTGCAATCAGCTGATAATTGATTTTCTGTCAAAATCTTAATGAGGTCAAGGTGAATTCCGAGTATTGTCTGATAAGTTAAAGTCTGAGAAACTCGAAAAAAGTAAATAAATAAGAAGGAGGAAAATAAATCTTTCTATATATTTCTTTCGCCAAATTCTTAAGCAAATGACGAATTTTCATCGCCACAAGTATTATTTTTTCGCAAATTGGGAAAAATGGCGACGGCCAGCGGAAACCCTGTGTGAGGACACCCTATAAAGCTTGTGCTCGTGTTGTGCTAAAACATTTTTAGTATGCTGAAAAATACCAACATTAGGCCTTTTTTTTTTTTAATTAGTTGGTTTACGGACAACTAGTGTCAAAGGTTAGGGTCGGAGGAGGTAAAAAAAATAAAAATAAAATAGCAATCTTAGATTTTTTTTTTGTTCACGTATAACTGTTCTGAAAAATTTGAGTTGGAGGAAAAAAAAAAAAAAATGCTGTTCATTCATGACATTACAGGGGTTGAGGAGGAGAAATAGTTTAGCTCTTATCTTGATATGCTTTGCATTTGATGGATGGATGGTCAATTGTTGTTTAATGTCTAGTGGCTAATCAGATGCATAATTAGGATGAGAATAAAAGGACGCAAGCACTTCTACGGGTGTACTGGTAGGGGTGTCTGCCCTAGTTTTGTTTGGTGGCGAAACTGTTTGTACCTTGACAATGGCAACATTTTCATCAGCCATATTGTCGAATATGGCATCGCCGATTGTTTGCTTAGGTTTGCATTTGATAAAAGTGCTCTCAGTACGTTGACCATCAAAGTTAATATTCAACTGAAAGTAGATGAAGCCGTCAGACTCCATGGTCCTCCCTCGTTGGGTTTTTGAATTCGTCTGCGTCATTTCGAAGCTTTTCAAAATACGCCGTTCACTACAAACGCTTTATTGACACAGACAAAACGTTTTGGAACGCCTCGGATTTTTTTATTCACAGCACTCGAAAAATCGGGTCGGCGGAATAAAAAACAACACGAAATCAAAATTTTAATTTTATTTCACTTTTAAACAAAATCGGGTCGGCGGATCCGTAAACCAACTAATTAAAAAAAAAAGGCCTTAGAAAAATAAACAAATAATTGATATTGTAAAATATCATTGGTTGAAGAGCCAATGATTTACATACATGTATATACATAAATATATCAACCATAAAATACAACTGAATTAATTTACACCACAACTGTTGGAAAAAACCTTTATGTCTATCATGTATATAACTTATCTCATTCTAGTCCATTCAACTGACAGAATCAGTGTAAATTTCATGAATTCTTTAATATCATTATACATGTATAATCATGGACTATTCTTTTATATAGCAATATCTGTTTAGAGGTCTTTTGCATTTAAAGTTCAGTTTAAGTGGGCTTATTTTGGGAAAACGAAGTCAATTTCCAGATCATAGTTTACATTTTCTTTATATTTTGCTGTGTCAAGATAACCTCAATATCAAGGACAATATATAGACCCAAAAACCGTTTATCACATTCTACACATGAGATTTTAGCAGGAAAGACTGTGATTGGAGTATTTAACCATTGCAACTTTTTAATTTGATCTCCTCCACTAATTGAAGTAGAATATTTAATGAAGGTGTGTCCACAATTTAGAATATGTTTATATATGTACAGAAATGATGTTGAACCTGTTTTATAAATTGAAAAGGTTACATTTTCCCCCTTATTTCAAAATCTAAGCTTGAACCTCTGCGGTCTTACAAAGTTGCCCCCTGCCGGGAATCTGGTTGTAACATGTACAACAATCAAAGATCAACCCACACTAAACTGAATGTAATTGAAAGACATCTAGAGGTTGATATCAGAGGCAGATTTAGGGGGGGGCCTGCTTTTTGAGACAAAATTTGGTTGCTTATATAGGGAATCACTGAATCATGACTTGAGCGAGCCCCCTCTTAGGTCAGTCAGTGGGCCCCCACTTAAAAAAATTTCTGGATCCGCCACTGGATATACAGTATCTAACAGAAGATGAAAAAGGGAACAATATGGTGAATTTTAGAGATTTATATTATTTCATGTACATGCATTTGAAATATATCAGATATATTGTTTGATTTTTTTTAGTTCTAAGTTCCAAGGTGACCTAGCTTCCATTTTAGAAATCGGATTTAAATGCTAGTCTATCAGAGGGATTTTTCCTTTTAATTGGTTGTAGATATGGAATCTTATTTTACCATGAAGTCAGATTTGAAAATGACTTTGGGAATGAAGATGTTGTAAAGACTGAATGTCAGTTTTAGTCTTATATACAAACATGTATGTACTTTATAATTTTAGTCTTGCATGTATATAATTATGTGTACAATACATATATCACTGATTCAGTGGCAATGGTAAATAGACACTGACAAGTCTTAGATCTATAATATTTTATAGTTTTGAATGTTTTGTCCATTGACTAAAACTAGGTGGAGGTTTGTGTGTTCTTATTTCCAACAGAGGTACACTCAACATATATCAATATGTGCATTAAGCAAATTGATAGTTGCTAGATACGGAATGATTATACAACAAGAAAGTTTTAACCTGTGTATATCATGTATATATATACTTAAAATATGTTAAAAAAAATCATGTCTTTTTCAGGACTTCCGAATCCAACCATGTAGTATGGAATGTCGTTGAGATGTGGTTTTGGTCAATGGATGTTAATGAAGGACCAGTAGTACAAAGTATATCACTGGATTTAGCTCTTTGTCTAAGTGTATTATTAAAGTACTTTGCTTTGAGCTCAGTTCATTGTTATGCAATTCATTCTTTGTGAAATAAAGATTTGACAGAAGACTCTCATGTACAAGGATTTGTCAAAGTAGTACCACCTCTATTTACAATGTAAGTATTAGGGAGATAAAAGCATTCTATTTTGATTTGAACCAAACATATTATATAAAAAAAGAACAAATTTACCCAAGAATGCTACTCCCACTACTAGCAATATGATGCTAGGTTGTTTTAATACATCTGTAGACTTTACTGCCTACTTATGACTCAGTCCTGAGTGTAAATGGTCCTTCAACTATGTGGGGAAAAAATTATAAGGCCTATCTAGGCTTATCAATTTTGAAACTATATTTCATTGTACATATTTGAAATTTTTATACAACCACAGAAATTTTTGCAGTTGAAATACATGTAGGTATCCTGTCGTCGTCTTCCCAAGACGGATGGTTTCCAGATAATAACTTCAGTATAAGTAAAAAGGAAGCCATTAAATTATAACATAATATTTATAATCATAAAAGGAAGCTTGGGATTGTTTTGGGGCGGTTATATATATATAGTCCCTAAGGTTTATGAATAAGGGTTCCAAAGGTGCCCAAAACAAGCATTAATCTTGTGTCAGTACAAAAAGTTGTGTATAAGTATTTCAATTGTTTTGAAACTGTACCATAATATTTAATACCATAAGTAGAAGTTTGGGGTCTATTTTGTGGGTTATGGGGCAAACAGTCGAGGAATTGAGGGCCAAAAACAAACATTTTTGTAGATTCAAGGCAATAAATTGGAGTTATCTTTCTTTGTCCAGAATGGTTGTTGAATTAATATTACCTAAAACCATTGCTTTATGAAATCTTCTTTGAAAATTGGAGTTATCTGTCTCTGTCCAGAAAAGTAGTTGAATCGACTTAAAATAATGCTATGTATACAATATACAATGCAAAATTCACTTTACTACCAACTGATAAATTTAAGCAGTCTTTAATAGCCATTCAGTGATTACAAGCACTTTGATTATCATTCTAGGGTTATCCCCTTTCACAAATGGAAAAATTTCTCAAGTTTGTCTCAACTAAATTTAGTGAAATGTGTATACAAATGCTTATTACCGGTACCTCTAAACTTGGTTTAAGTTCAATTTTTAGCAGCTTCACTTTTACAGTTCTTGATTTATGTACCTTTATAACGTTATATGCTAGCGGAGGCATCATCACCATGACTGTATGACATTTACACTTTAATACTTTATGATGTATTAAAATGAGTAGTTGAATAATTACTGTTGCAAACTCCATTAAAAATTTGATTTGACATCATTTTATACAACCGCAAAAATTGAAAACTTTTTGGTTGTACATTGGTATCACGTTGGCATCATCGTCTTCATCCAAAGACATTCGGTTTTCGCACTCTAACTTCAGTAAAAGTAAAATGGAAATATATGAAATTTAGACACAAGATTTATGACCATGAAAGGAAGGGTGGGATTGATTTGGGGTATTTTGGTCTCAACAGTTTAGGAATAAGGGGCCAAATTAGCATTGTTCTTGGTTTTTGCTCTATAACTTAAGTTGGTTAACAGAAATCTATGATATTTTAACATAAGGTCTATGGCCACATAAGGAGGGTTGGGATAGATTTTGGTAATTTTAGTTCCAACAGTGTAGGATTTAGGGGCCAAAAAACAGGCCCCAAATAAGCATTTTTCTTGGTTTTTGAACAATAACTTTAGTATAAGTTAATTGAAATCTATAAAGGTTTATGACCACAAAAGGTAGGTTTGGATTAATTTTGGTCCCAAGGAATAAGGGGCCAAAATTAAACTTTGTTTGATTTCATCAAAAAAATGAAATACGGTATTGTGCTTCTTTGATATGCCAAATCTAACCATGTCCAAATTCTTAATTTTAGGTCCTGTTTTCTAATTGGTCTACATTAAAGTCCAAAGGGTCCAAAATTAAAATAAGCTTGATTTTAATAAAAATTGAATTCTTGGGGTTCTTTGATATGGTGAGTCTTAACATGTACTTAGATTTTTGATTATGGGCCCAGTTTTCATGTTGGTCCAAATCGGGGTCAAAAATTATTATACTAACTGAGTATTGTGCAATAGCAAGAAATTTTCAATTGCGCAGTATTCTGCAATAGCAAGAAATCTTCAATTGCACAGTATTGTTCAATACCAAGAAATTTTCAATTGCACAGTATTGCACAATAGCAAGAAATCTCCAATTGCACAGTATTGTGCAATAGCAAGAAATTTTTAATTGCACAGTATTGCACAATAGCAAGAAATATTCAATTGCACAGGATTGTCCCTTTTTCAAATTGGTTTACATTAAGATCCAAAGGGTCAAAAATTGAACTTTGTTTCATTTCAACAAAAATTGAATTCTTAGGATTCAAACGCATTGATCTCAGGAATTTCTTCACTGTCGTTCCCTCAATAACTGCATTAAACAGTTTCTAATCATTATTCATTCGAAACCATTTTATTATACCAATGTCTCACACACAACATAATATAGTATACTGTTGTCTATTAGTCCATCATCCACACTTCAGACAATAACTAGAAAACACTTCCCCCTACTTTCAAGAAAATTTGTTGAAATGTTTATATCTATTGACATAAGCTCCACATCGATTTTATAAATTTTAGAATTTTCATTATCATGTTATGAAGAGAGATTTTATCCTTAAAAAAGAGAGAATTTTCCAATTTTGAACAATAACACAAAAATGCATCCATCACCTTTAATTAAACTTTGGTGAATTGTTTACACCATTGACCTAAGGTCCCTTTTGATTGTAATAAATTCCAGATTATACATTTCTGTGTTATGAATTTTTATATATGCTAAAAAAAAGAAGGGATTTTATAGTTTTTGGACACCTTTAAGTGCAGGAGTTTCTGGCTACATTGAAAACCCATTGGAGGCCTTCAGCTGTTGTCTACTCTATGGTTGGGTTGTTGTCACTTTGACACTTTCCTCATTTCCCATCTCAATTATTCACATAAACACTTCCACATCATTTTATAAAACTTGGGTGAATTGTCTATGTCTGTTGACTTCAGCTACATTCCAAAATTTAAAACAAGATTAACAACTACAGGTCCCCAAATAGCCTTCAACAATGACAAAAGCTCATACAGCACAGTCAGCTATAAAAGACCTTAAAATGACAAATATAAAACAACTGAAATGAGAAAACAAATAGACTAATAATTGTACAAAACAAAATAGTTCAACCTTTAAGCAAGCTTAAAAGGAATCAAGACATATCATGCGCTTACAGTGCAGCTATTTATTAACAAACTCCATATTCAAACACTCAAACAACTAATTCACAGAGAGGGGTGGAAGTTGAAGCCCCCCTTTTTTTTTATCAGTCAATGCATTTGAATGAAGACATGTACACATCAACTCAATTTGTTAATACACTTTTCCAGTCTAGCTTTCAATACATTTGTAACGACCTTTAACCCCACTGACAATTTGCGTCTGTGTCCATACTTGTATATATTATAACATATTTTTTGTAACATAAGCATAATATTTTAGTTGATAATTTTAAAGAGGAGGCATGCTGTCAAAAATAGTATTATAATTAATACTAATAATCTATGTTTTTGTTTTTCTTTCAATGCTACATGTTTGTAGTGTTTAATGACTATCGTTTTGTATTTAATATGCCACTGTCTGTTTGTTTGTTTTTGTTGTATATTTTAGTAACAATCCTATTGTTTGGATTTTATACTAATAAAATTCTTATTCTTATTATTCTTATTCCAGTAAAGTTGTCATCTTCGCTAGCCAAGGGTTACGATCCACTCCCGTTATCTTCAAGAGAGCGGGAGTGGATCGTACGTAACCCGTGGCTAGCGAAGATGTAAACATGGTAAAGTTGTCTACTTTCTGCTATTTAAACTATTGGTAAAAGATGCTTAGGAAGTGGTGAATGTTAATCGAGAAACACCTCTTAATTATACCATATGCCGAAATCGGCATCATTTTAAGAATTGAATGGTTGTTTAGAGTGTATTAAACCATATACAATTACTAAATAAAGGATTCAATACTTATTATTATATATTTTTTTGCTAGGATCATGGAAACATGATTTCTCTATTTATAACGGGTTTCAAGATAATAGACAGAACTTGCGTTCTACCCCTTTGTTCTATATTTTTGCAATGTCGGTCATGATGGTTGGCAGGTGGGATCACTGGACATATTTTTAAACAAGATACCCCAAAAATAATTGTGACAAGACGTAAGTGTTTAACAGCAGTTTCAGACGAGATTTTTTTTTTGTAAAGTTTACTTACGATAATGGATTACGAACGACGCGGGCTACGACTTTATATTTATATGCGATAAACGACGGGCTACGACTTTATACATGTGCGATAAACGACGGGCTACGACTTTATATATGTGCGATAAACGACGGGCTACGACTATATGGCCATTATGGGCGATGAACGTCGGGCTACAACGCTGGATTTTGGAAGCCACCCAATGAAAACCTGATATATATCACTTAACCCCCTTTGGCCAGTGAGCTGATTATATATATAATTTAGGCTCAAAAGGGATTTCGCTTTGTGATAAACCATGTTATTTGTTTTATTTTGCTGAGTTATTGTTTAATCTATTGTACATGTTGTAGCTATGTGTGATTTGCTCTTTTTTTACCTTCCCGTCTCCACCTTAACCAATTCATATTTCTCTTTATCGTAAAAAGACAAACACATTGTGTTTTAATCTAACCGCTATTTATTTGCAATGCATCATTCAGGTACATATTAATAAAACAAATAACCTATGATTTGAAAGTTTATTGTATTTTTCAAGTCTTATGACGTTTTGAATTATGTTTAAATACAAGCGAAACAAATACGTCACCCATGCATTAAATATTTTCATAATTAAATTGTCTATGATCGTCCCAATATATTCACCTATATTTTGTAATTAAGTCTAAGCCGATTTGATTTCAGAGGTGAAAATCGATCCGATCTTTTTAGTTTACGTAGTTGCTTAGATTCGATTGTAAACACATTACAATTATTGTATAGTTTTCTATTTAGAATTTTAAAAAACATTTTGGACATTCAAACTGGATGATCGCCACGGTTCATTTGATAACGGAATTTAACTAGTGCATACATTGAAAAATAATCTGTGAATTAAGATAGTTGAAAGTTAACATGGATTTGTAAATAACTTTTATAAATTATATTTTTGTGACATTCATTTGAACAAGGTAGGTCTAACGATGTTGTTTCAGCTTCACTACCATGGCATAATCATTCTTTAATGATTATTTTCCCTGTTTAGTTTCGTACATCTCGTGGGATATAAAAATAAGAAGATGTGGTATAGTTGGCAATGAGACAACCCTCCATCAGAGAGCAAAATGAAATGGAAGTTAACAATTATAGGTCTACGTATGGCCTTCACTGAACAATATGCAAAAAACGTTCACTATCACAGACGAGTAAACATGGTCTGGTCAGTTTCAGATCGTTAACATTTCATTGAACCTAAATAAAACATGATTTATAAAATTTGATCGCTTTCTATAGTAAAACACGACTGAAGTTCAATTGATCTGTAAAACTCATGGATCCCCGACTATTACTTACATATTACCCTGTATGTATAGATATTTAACAAATGAGATGTGGTAAGATTGACAACGAGATCCACTAGAATCCAAGTGACATGGATGTATACAGCTATAGTTCATTGTACGGCCTTTCAATAATGAGCAAAATCAATATCGTATAGTCCGATATAAAAGACCAGTACCTGATATGACCAATTTGAAATTGGCACAAGAAAACCGATGATTTATTAACAAAAGGATCAACGAAAAATAAATATGCCAGACATGATTCAACGACAACCACTGAATTACAGGCTTCTGACTTGGGACAAGCAAATAAAGGATGTGGCGGGGTGAAACATGTTTCTGAGGGTTCAAACTTTCCTTAACAAACAACATAAGAACAAGTTGTAAAACAACAAACACAAAGGCAAAATTCAGAAAATATATAATTTCTTTTTAATAACAAAAGCAGAGGGAAAAGATAATTCAAGTTAATTGATATAAAGAAAAAGAAGACATTGAATAATAGAAACTAACGGTAGACATCTCTTTCACAAGCAAAAAAAACACAACTGTAAAATACAAAGACATACACCTCAAACATTTTTATTGTTGTACCTGCTTACATGAACAATCTTAATTTATAAAAGGTAAACGATTTTTTTTTATTATGAAAAGTTATATAAACGGACTGACTTGCTTTTAAATATTATAAGTCCGATTACATAAATTTTTATAATCAAAATAACACCGAATTAAACTTTCAGAGCATATATTTAACATTCAGCTAACTAATCGAATCAAAGAAACAACAAAACGCTCTGCCATTAAAAAAGACTTGACACCCGCTGGTAATGAATGAAAATAAGAGACCCCATGGACATGAAAAGAAAATCATTTCTTACGTCTATATGGTGATGAAATTGATTCTTCAAACGCGAGTCGAATCGCATATTACACTACAATCCCCATGATAGATTTAAATTAATGTATCATTGACTCATCCTGAGTCGAATCAAATTGTTTTATTTTGCTCATATTACACTTTAAAGTCATATGAAACCTCAAATTACAAAAAAAATATGCATATGTTTTTTTATAACTAAATGGATAGTTTTCATTATACAACCTATGTACATATACTTTTTTTCTGAGGAAAGTTTTTAATTTGTCCACATTTAGAAGAAGTTTACTTATTTGTAATTGCTTGCTTCCAGGAAGCAATTCGCCGACATATTTTCCGTATGCATAGTGACCTTAACGTGACCCTCCTCAAAATCCGGTGATCGCAATACGCATGCATCTGTCATTAAAATAAACAAATATCTGATTGTACATGTTAAACATGTGCTCAATACCCATGCTTTTTGTTGATTGTTTACTATATGGTGGCAATCGGTAAATTTCGGCTCCAAAACACGGCATTTAATGAGCAGCCATATTTGTTAAATCATATTTCACACACGTTACACTTCAAGTCTCATGATAGATTTGAAGTAAATGAATCATTTTTTTTTTAAAGAAATGATGATAAGGCACACAGTGTTTAAGGACGACAAAGTTTATTCATTTGTTTTATTTCACTTATATTACACTTAAATTCTCATGAAAAATTTGAAGGAAATGGATCATTGGCCGTCAACACGAGTCAAATCATTTGTTTTATTTCACTAATATTACACTTAAATTCTCATGTTAGATTTGAAGAAAATTATAAATTATCATTGGCTCAACGTGAGTCTAATCAAACGTTTTATTTCACTCATATTACACTTAATAGATTTGAAGTAGAAGGATCCATTGACTCAACGTGAGTCGAATCAAATCGTTTCATATAAGATGAGTAGATGGTTGCCAGTAGGACAATGTCCACAAAAGCCCAAAATGTCATACATTTAAGGTCTATATCCGGCCTTCAACACTTAGCAATAAACTAATAATGACAAAATAATAAACAGTTGTTACATATCTTAAAATAAATTTGATCTTTTCTAACACAAATTGTGAATGTTTATTACAGAAAAGATACTCAACATGGGATGTGCACCATCATCAGATACCGGCACACAATATGCATCGCTTGGTCACCATGGAAACACAAATGTAAGTAGGAAAACTAAAACACCAACGGATAGCCAACTATATGGCAATACAAATAAAAGTAGAAAGGCATCTACATCATCGTCTTCATCGTCTTCATCAGATGGTAGTAAAAAAAGCAAAGAAGTAAATCAGCCAAATAATGTACATCCTGTTCCGCCACCGCCGGTAAAACTCACAGAAAATGACAAGAAACAGCAACAGGAAAGAAAAGTCATAACACCGCCTCCGCCAGATCCTGTTCCAACACCTAAGGAAAAAGAAGAGGCACCACCTGTGCTCCCTCCTCCGCCTGTTGAAGAAAAAGAGGAAAGACAACCAAGTCCAGTACCATCGCCTACTCCTATAGAACAGGAACAAGAGCGACAACCAAGTCCGAAACCACCACCACCACCACAAGATGATAATGACATGAGAAACCCAACTGACGAGGACCAACAACAGGTACCCCCAACGCCGCAACAGGAAGAGGAGAAACAAATAACACCGCCACCGCCACAAGAGGAACAGAAACAAATAACGCCATCAGCACCACCGATGCCTATACCAACAGATATGGTAAAATTTCATCTGCTTTGTGTGTGTGTTCTGTTTGTCTGTCTGTCTCACTTAACTAACAAGACATTATATATTTTAATCAAATAATAATACAATCTTATATGTGTATGTCTAAATTAATCTAACTTCTCTCTGGGTAATTGGTATTACAACTCGCTTGTATATGGAGTAGGCATTGGCATTTTTATTGAGTGTTACAATTCGTGTTACTAACATGTTTATAGCCCGCATGTGTTGTGTTTCAGTATTGAGTAGCACTATTTTTGGTTGTAATGTATTGTGCTTGGTGGAAGTTGTTCTTCCATTTCTATTTACATTTTACCGGTATGCTATGTTTTATCTTGTCCACCCCCTAATAATATATTTATATATTCACAAAAATCAAAATATATGTTAATAGAATGAAAAACACTGGACACAATTAAATCCTGCTTTTAAAAGTGTTATGTGAGTGTTGGATCTCGGTAAAGTCCGAAATTGCTTCGTTAGATTTTATATTTTAATGCAAGAACAGATTTCAAAATTCGTTTAGTGATAAGGTTTGATTCATTGAGCTGAACTAATCATTTGATCTGATTTTTATGTTGCTAACATTTCCAATTCATATTAAAAACACATTGAGCTTTGTATTACCGTGTACATTTATACTTTTACATTAAAAAACAAAACAAATGAAAGATACTTTTATTTCTAGTTTGACCATCTTAACCAAGCGTTTAATATTTAGTTTCATAATAGAATGAAATTCAAAACAGTGTGGCTGTGGTCATTGATTGACACATTAAATTCATCCATTGACTGGGACAATTTACGTGAACGTTTGTCTGTAACGACCACTGTTCACGACGTACCTACGATAGACATTTAAACTGTGGGATCACCAAAGGTTTCTTAACGCCTTTAATTATAAAATAATTCGAAAAATTAATCAGGAATAACCTTTATGTTTTGATTTATATAATTGATATAAATAAAAACATCGTGTTATTTCTGATTAATTTTTTCGAATTACTTTATTAAGGTGTTGAGAACCTTTGGTGACCCCATAGTTTAAGTGTCTTTAAAAAGTACATAGTGAGCAGTGGTCGTTACATACAAACGTTCACCTAAATTGTCCCAGTCAATGGATGAATTTAATGTGTCAATCAATGGCCACAGCCACACTGTTTTGAATTTCATTCTATGTATTATTTTGTTAATTAAATTGTGTTCTTGAGAGGATATAAACCCTATTGATATTGACATGTCACGAAAGTGTAAACACCTAGATGTTTTGCTTATTGATATATATTAGGATGTATACCACGTGATGTATACACTTATTTGAAAAACATCATGGTGTGTAAAATAGTTTCCCACCAATGCTACTAAGATATGTAATATAAATATGTAAAGAGAATGCCAATCTAAGGAGAGAAAATTCATCCAGAAAAAATCATTGCAAAAAAGAACAAATGCATTAGTTCGAAATCCGAAATTGAATGGAACAAAACTTTGAATGATAAAATAGACTGGCATTCTGTTTGGACAAGAGCACAACACTGCATTCTGTATCCAACAATCGTTTTTTAATAAAGATTACTACATGCTATACTTTATTGGTTAAAAGGTATGACCACTTACTATCCCACATAACGTATATGTCTTTCCACCACATCCATTGGATGTGATATTGTATTCGGGAAATCATTATTTATTTTGTATGTTATAATTGGCTTTAAACTAGTAACTGCCACTGCTCTAAGAAATTTACCAAGGCATATAAAGAAGTCGTTGGACATATATCAATAAGACACATTTTATTGTGTGTCTTTCTAGTAAATATTCATACAAAATAATCCCCCTTTAATTAATTCAGAATGACGAAACAAGAAATGGAGGGGAAACGATAAAACCAGGAAAAGACAATGTCGACTTCGACGATACTGGTAATATGGAGACGCCGGCACCACCGGACTTTGGTCGATCAGAATATATACCAACAGATGTTGGAACAAAAGAACGGTTCATAGATTTCCGCACAGAAGGCGGAGAATTCACAAACCCATCGAGACCTTCACCCAACGACAATGGACTTTACACTGAGTTTGAATTCACCGTTGATGTGGCTGTTCCTAGTGCATCTGGACTTCAATGGCAAAGACCAGCTGTGAGTATATAATTAAGATTGTGTGGGTCAGTTTATGTCTGGTATTTTATGCTATTGACTTCACATTGAAACATGTCTTTGCACTGTTTTGAGTCTTGTACATAAGAAACGCATGCTATGTGTGTTATGTCTTGTGTCTTGTACTTTTGTGACTTTGAAATTAAATAAGCTATCAGATTTCACTACTGACACTAGGAAGTACTATGTATAATTAACTGTGAAAAACTACTGTTCCAGACCAATAAACTATTTATACCATGGAATAAAAGTGTTGAGTCAAAAGTCTAGCCGTTTTAACGTTACTACATTTAACGCCGATCTCAAAACTGAATCTAAAGGCTTTTTTTGCAGCATAGATAAAAAAAAAATTGTAAACAAAACTATTTAAGGATATTAAGATTACCCTTTTTTGTCTCGCCTGTCTTGAACATATTTTCAAACATTTCTGTTTTTGAACAGTTTCATCATTATTTTTATGTGAAAGAATGGATAGCAACTAATTACATACAGTGTCACATAACAATAGCGAAAGACGACATGCAGTAAACAAGCCTGACTCCAATATGTTTTTCCCTGTAATAGTCCTTATATAGTTTAATATAATAGTGTGTGTATCCGAGTGAGAACTTCGCTATGTGTACTTATGGAATATTTATCTAAAAGTCATATTTCATTGGTCTTTGGTCGCCGGGTTGTTGTCTCTTTGAAACATTCCCCGTTCCCATTCTTAATTTTACCAATAAACACATCTCCTGTGAGTAGCATAAGACAATAAAATCCATTAAGAATGTCTTTTGGTGGAAACATTTACCGAGTTCTACAATATATAAGAGAAGTTCCGAAAATGTTCGTACTCGAATAGGAATTATGGACTTGAAACATATGTATAATTCAACGATACCAATGTTGTGAATATGAATTAAAAGGAAGATGATGGGTTTAGCATACATGTATTGATAACGTTTTAGAATATTTAGTAGAAACTATAATTGCTTGTAAAGCAGAAATACTATGATAGAAATATAAAAAAAACCCAATAAAAAACTGCTAAGATTTATCTTCACCCTCTACTATTAAACATGGACTCATTGGTGTATTTCTTAAACAATTGTATCTTGTAGGAAATTTGTCAAAATCCAGCTTTGTTTACTGATGGTACCACAAGATTTGATATTGGACAAGGTAGAGTTGGTACCTGTTGGTTTTTGTCTATGGTGGCAAATATTGCAGATAAACCAAGGCTGTTAGAACGAGTAAGCATATTTTATACTCTCCAAAATAGAACACTGTATTTACACAAAACCGATAGCACGAGTAAGCACATGTTATATTCTCCAAAATAAAATACTGCATTTACATTATTCTTTTATAAACAATTTATTATTCTTGAAAAAACTTGAGAGTCGATCTAATAGAAAAATAATGAATTAATGAGTATTGCTCTCTAAAGTATTTTAAAATAAATTGAATCTGCTTGCAAAATTGGGAAAACGTTCGTACTTTACAATAAGATCAAAATAAAACATGTTGCCAGTAAACTTTATATTGGTTTCGACTCTTTCGTAGGTTGAACCTTTATATTATAACTATCTTGAACATTTTCATAGTCAAAGAATATCAAAGAATATCGAGGACCTTGAAATGAATATCTGTTGTATTTGCAAGGAATCTACAGGAAATGTTGCCAATAAAAAAAGTGTTCTAGATACATGACATTATGACTGCTACTTTCACATATTGACAGGTGGTTCCAGCTAGAGATTATAAGATCGGTACTAATGACTATGACGGTGTCTTTCATTGCCGCTTTTGGAGATTTGGACACTGGAGCGAAATATATATAGATGACAAACTACCTACATCCGGTCGGGGGGGACTTTATGGAGCTCACTCTAATACCGATCCTAACGAAATGTGGGTGGCTCTTCTCGAGAAGGCGTTCGCACGGTAAGTTTTGTAGATAGTTGATTATGACTAATCGTTAACTATATTTACACCAAAAAGAAAGTGTTTGCAAATTAATTTCGTTCGAATATGAAATGGGAGTTACAGTAAACTTATTAAAAAAAAATGCTTTTATACTTTCATAATTATAAGCGATGTGATCATCGCATTCACAATAAATACGCAACATGAGTTACCCGAATTACCTCTTCAAGAACGATATAGGTCCAAATTGGAAAGCTAGAATACAGAAAACATTCATGGGCATTCAAAATTAAAAGGCCTGACCAGAACTATAATTGATGTAAGTTCTAAGGTTAACTTTATGTAGTGTAGGATAAATGATTTCTTTTGTTTCAAGTAACTATAATATCTTGAACTAATATTTGTAGAATGTATGGCAGTTACGATGAGGTATCAGGTGGAAGAACAGCCGATGCCTTTATGAACCTTACTGCCGGTGTCGGAGAAGCTATTAAGTTTGAAACAATGAAAATGTCATCTCAACAATTGTTTCGGAGACTTAAAAATGCATTCCAGTCACCGACTACAATGGTTGGCTGTGTTTGTCCGGTAAGTACATTCCAGTCACCGACTACAATGGTTGGCTGTGTTTGTCCGGTTAGCATATTGTATTGATGACTTTCATACAGGGGTTTATAAATACATTCTTGTATGTAATTGAAGGATAAATTATGTTAGTGTTTCAATTTCAATATTTCTTTACCCAATGTTGAGCCGTATATCAAAGTCTGTATTTTAGAATTGTATGAAATAAGTGGTTATTTTTGTATATTTGTTCACCCCTCCAACATATGTTTCTATTTATACATTTTGAAAAGTTTTAATTGAATTGAGGAATATATCAGTGGAACGTAACACCATACCGATGTATTGTGTTTTATAATAAGAATAATTTGAAAATACTTTGTTTCAGCAAAAAAGTGATGGCCAGCATGGTTTAGTTGGAGGTCATGCATACTCAATGAATGGAACATACCAGGTTAGATAATCAGTTTATATCTATTTTTGTTGCATTATAGATTCACTTTAGAATTTTGAAATATCAACGACAAGAAGACTTTCCACCCACTTCTGATATATACTTTAAACTGTAAAAAGTATGTTAGTTTAGACAGCCACCACATTAAATGCCGAACAATACTTGTTAAAATTCTGAAAGGATTATACAATTCTGTATAATGTTATAGAACATATTTCTGCTCATTTGAGAATATGATAAATAAATGTTATATCTCTTCACACAAATTGTTTGTAGGTAGGAGATAATATGTTGGTTCGTATACGTAACCCATGGGGAAGACAGGAATGGAACGGACCATGGAGTGACGGGTTAGTTCTTTTATAAAGTTTATCGTGTTCCATTTATAAATAAGACAATGATTTATTATATAAAATATACTCGTCTATTAGATGTAGACAAACGTATAAATTATAGGGAAATAAGATAACGCGATCATTCTCAAAGGTGTAATATTAATTCTCTAGAAAACAGTTGAAATTAGATGAACAAGTCTTCAACTTTTGGCAAATACTTGTACCCTTTTAACAAAATCCAAATGGCCCCAATTTTTTTTTAATATTATCTTGGTTTCTGCCAATCATACGTATACCCTTTCTTTATAGTGTCTAAATATATGTTGTAATTATCTGTAGGAGTAACGAGATGAGTCAGTATGGAGGTTCTATTCCGCATCCAAATAAAGATGACGGGGAATTCTATATGGATGTAAACCATTTCCTCAAGTATTTTGAACAGTGCACCATTTGCAATCTAACACCAGACGTTGACAGAGATGGAACGGCTGATACGCTAAGTAAGTCATTACTGCATACCCTACTGCATACCCTTCAAAAGCCCCTGCGATCATTTCCTGTTTGTTGGTGGGCGTTGTGCTGCTCAGTCCTTTGTGTTTTGTAGACTGTTGTTTGTTTTAGATATTGTACATTCCTTTCATATCTTCCACCTCTCTTTCATTAAAATATATAAAGCAACGATATTTGGACAAGGAGTTTTCTGTGAAGACTGAAACCTGCCAGGATAAAATAACCCAAACCAAATATATAGACGACAACATTCAGTCTTCATCAATAGACAGATATCTTCATTATATGTTGAGCTCTATAACATCCAGAGTATTATACATGTTGTATATACATTAACAAAAACAGTCAAATGTTTGCGAATTAAACCAAATTCTGATAACCAAGAAACAATTCTGATATGACACACAGCAACATATAAGACCAGCAGGCTTAACGTTTCTGGTCAAATCGTTATTTCCAAGGATACTGAATAAAGGCAACAGTAGTATACAGGTGTTCAAAAGTCATAAATCGAGTTAGAGAAAACAAATCCGGGTTACATGACTTTATTGTCAACTAAATAAAGGCAACAGTAGTATACCGGTGTTCTGAAGTCACAAATCGATTGAGAGAAAACAAATCCGGGTTATAAGACTGTATTGTCAAACATTTAATTAAACTGTTTTATTATAATATTCCAACTTTCTATTTTGTTTTTTTTTAATTTTTATTAACGTTGGGATTGATTTAGACATATATATTATCTTGTATTGCTTATTAGACACTTTTTATTTTGTTTTTGTGATTTTATTAACGTTGGGATTGATTTAGACATATATATTATATTGTATTGCTTAATAGACTATGTGACATCCTTATTTGGAAATTGGCGAAGAGGGAAAGCTGGAGGCTTCCAAAGCAAACTACAAAATCCACAGTTCTGTGTTACAGTGAGCGACCAAGGTTAGTGGCTTTCTTTAAGCATCTATCTCATTGTTGATTTCTTTCTGACATTGTTATTCAGTGTATTTAAAAGGGATGCATAGATCTATTTTTGGGTAAAAAAAATTTAGAAAATACAAACCAATGATTTTATTTTTGACCAGCAGTGTACCTTTGTCGATAATTTGCCAGTAACATTATGATACAATACAATTCAAAGGCTTGAACTAACTTCCTTGGAATATCTAAACAAAACCTTGAATTCATTTTAGACAGGAGTTTCATCGGAAATATATGTTGTTTTCTTAATCTGTTGATAAAATATATTGCTAACACAAACTTAGAAAAACAGCTTTTTACTGAGATATGTAAAAAATCAAAACGTTCCTCTCGTTCGTTCAACATTATTTAATTCCATATAATTTTAAGGAACAGTAAGTGAGAAATGAAGTAAGTATTTTTAATGTTAAAGAGCTTTTCTTTATTTGCTTATATGTAGGCATAATATTTCTTTTAAAAATTCAAATTCTAATATTCAATTGATCGCGTCTTTTATACAACAAAGTCAGTTAACAAAGATTAAACTTACTAATCTTTTTACCCTAAATAGTAAATACCAATTTGATTTTCTTTTTTATAAATTCTATTTCAATTTATCTTGTTTATCATCCATACTAGAACAGGATATTCGTAATGTAAACAGACAATTTCTTCGTCACAAGTTGTTTTGATTACCATTTAAATTTCATTCCTTACAATCTACATATGGCTGAAAGACTATTTCAATTACTGTGATTAAGTAGAAAATAAGTCGTACACAAAATACAAAAACGTTTTGAATTGTAAAATAATTGTTCTGTAGATGTCTTTCATTCATTCAGACTAACCATTGCATAACAATTTTACACAAAGGAAAAAATAAACATCTAAGTAAAGCCGTTTTTATTACAAATCTGTCTCTAGAAGCCTAAGTTATATTTGCGTTTAGTTGTGATTGATGTTTATCAGAAGTGAAATATCAACTATTTTAGGCAACATATATATTGATCTACCTGTAGTAATCTTGATAGCAAAAAAAGAAATGCGGACTGAAACCAAAACCTTAGCTCACAGTAATCGTTAAAGCAAAGCATGTGGAAAGAAAAATAACCAGCATTGTCCACAGTAATTAATGAAGCAAACAAGTGCCCTGTCCTTAGTAATTAATATACGGAAGTATGCAGACTGAAGACCCAGTATTAATAAGATAAGATTCGTATACTCAGTTCAATGATTTTGTATTTACTTAGAGGCTGATAGGGATGGCAATTTTCCTGTTACAGACTGACAGTATTTATAATGTAATATTCGTATAAACAGTACAATGATTTCTATTTACTTAGAGGCAGATAGGGATGGTAATGTTCCTGTTGTGGTACAGATAGTACAGAAAACATCAGACAGACAGGATGATAAAGTGGGAATTAGGGTGGATTTCTATAAGGTAAGTTCTTTTAATCAAAATATCTTTTCTCCAGAACCAGATTTTGCTATCATTTTGTTAAGTTAATGAAATTTTGAAACAGTTTGACAGGATGTATCATTTTCACTCGAGATTCAGTAAACACCACATTAATTTGTGAAAACGGACACACAATTTTAAAAATAAACACTACGATGAACTTATATAAATTGTGCACCATTTTTTTGTGATAGTTCCCCCTTCATTTAAAAGCCGACTGACCTTTTTATTTCTGGTGACCTGGACAAGGCTTTTCTACAAAATATGTTTATGGGTAAAATATTTGACCCTAAATTTATAAAATGAAAAACTCAACTACTGATATCAGTCGAGTATTATGCCACGATGCACTCATAGAGAAAAATAATACGTGGATACTCTTCCAGATTTGGTTAAGGCAGTGAGGTTGGTGAAGCAAATTTGAAATACAAAAACTGAATGGGCCTATTAACTCTTATATATATATCTATATGGAAAGACCCATTTCTTTCTTAAACATGTACTACCTCCATGACAAACATGTTGTTGTCCCCGTTCTTCAAGACCAGAAAAACAGGTTTTTGTGTCGATCACATTACGTAAAATACTTGTTAACGGAATAAGGTATTGACAATTCACTTAGAAATTCAATAAATATCACTACGTCACTTACATCAAAGGAAATCTTAAACAATAAAAGGTCTGTTCTATGTTCAGTTGGAAAATTCTAATAAAGATGAAGAACTGGATCTTCCTTCTCTGTGCTGGATTCAAAATTACAAATAAAGGCAATAGTAGTATACCGCTGTTCAAAATTCAAGCTAAATATTCTTTGCAACAGATATACTCCAGACGTTTGGGTATTTGACATAGATACCAGGATAAAACAAATATGTCAAAGACTCGTTTTGTCTATAAAAGACCTAAATCAGGGACATTCGAATAAAAAAGTTATAAGGTAAAATATAGTACGAATTTTAAGAGTATTTATTTTACATTTCAATCGAACTGTTCTTTAACTTTATATAATTTTAGGTTCTACATGAAGACTCAGATATACTTGTTCTTGACGAGTTAGGAGACAAAAACAATATGTATTTGATAGACTTTAGTTCGTGCTACAGATTTAATGTGAAACCTGGTAAATACGTGGCGGTACCTTCTACTATGGATAGTTGTGACAAAGATCCAAGAGTACTGAAAGAGTTTTTGATTCGATTTTTCACGGCTGGACCATTGACGAATCCTTTGTAAGTGTTTATGTGCTTAATTCATTCACATTCAGTTTTACAAGACTTCAAATGTCGGCGTCAAATTTAATGTTCACATGCATTTAAGTTATGTTATATAATACTATTTAAAAAATTGAGAAAGAAAGTCAATTGAGAAAAGGAATTGTATCACCAAGATGATGATGGAAAACTCTGTAGTATATGACATCGTAGTTTCGTGAGTTTCTATCTAGCTGCGTTAAGTTCGAGCACACTGAGTTATAACATGACATCGGGGATATAAACCAAACATTTCACCAAACTTGATCAACTGACGTAAGTCAATATTGTTTTGAATAAGATCGCTAGAATAATTTGTCATATAGAAAGGGGAAATATATTTCAATGTTCAGCTCAAACTGTCTGATTCGGAGCGAGTTGTGAGAGCTAACATGTTTAATTAACATGCTTGATTTAATACAATGTGAATAATACCAAGACATATTTCAGTGAAATACAAGACAGTACTACAGTAATGACAGGAAAGGGACCCGACTTGGAGGTTGATGGAAGTGTCTTACAGTTAGGTGAGATAAAGAATGTTTTATTACATTTTCAGGGCTTGCATACTTGAATCAACATTGCTGTATATATTACCTTAATTATATATGCACCTGATAATATATTTGATATTCTGCACAAAAACAATTTATTTATTTATATTGCTATTTATGTGTACACCCGTTTTATAACAAAGGATGCAAAAATTATCCCTGAATCTAGCAAGATATTTGAACCGACCCAACCTGTGTTATGTGAATTTTACTGATAAAAGTACAAATTTGACAAATTTCATTTAATGAGTGTTGACAGTTACTTATGTTTTATGTTGTTTTTATCTAAAGCAGTAGTTATGTAAAAAAAATATCAATTTGAGGGCTGTGAGTAGGACTGTATAATTTGCTTTTGATATTCACATTATTACTACTCACTGAGAAAGTGGCAAAATACATAATCATTTTATACCTTTAAATGTTTATCTCGAATGGTATACATTGTCCTAATTAATATAAGATTTGAAACATTAGTTAGATGACCGTTTTTACTTTCAGGTTGTTCACAATGTATTACTGGAAAGTTTGTGAGCGGACGCAATGCTGGAGGACAGATTTCATGCCGTGATACTTTTGCAACAAATCCACAGTTCTTTATTACAATTAATGAGCGTATGTTTAATATTTATTACAATTAATGAGCGTATGTTTAATATTTATTACAATTAATGAGCGTATGTTTAATCTTTATTACAATTAATGAGCGTATGTATAATATTCATAAATTCAAATTCTTCTTACATTCTTGTGGCTAAATTCATCGCATATTATCATGAATAATAACAAATTGACTGTACCATAATTACTTAAATTTCCTGTTTACCTAAGTTTGAATTTTTCGAAAAACTAAGGATTTTCTTATCCCAGGCATAGATTACCTTAGCCGTATTTGGCACAACGTTTTGGAATTTTGGATCCTCAATGCTCTTCAATTTTATACTTGTTTTGGCTTTATAAATATTTTGATATGAACGTCACTGATGAGTCTTATGTAGACGAAACGCGCGTCTGGCGTACTAAATTATAATCCTGGTACCTTTGATAACTACTGTTGACTCTCTCTCTCTCCATATATCTTCCGTATACCTCTCCATGTTATTGAGTTGATTAGATTGGTTAACCATTTACTGTGTATTGTCGGATATGTTTGAGTGATGACATGAATGTCGTTACTTTGTCTACGATAAACACGTGAGCTCTTGTTCACCATCGGAGGCCGTAGAATAGCATTTGAAATATAAGTTTTCCTATACAAGTAACCATGTGATTACCGTCTTCTTGAATTTAAATGATACAATGTTATTTCAGCACAAAGTGTAAAAGTGGAAGTTATGCAGCCAGATCAGAAGAATGGTTTCCCTATTGGAATAAAACTGTTTGAGGTAAGAACGTTTATACCAGCTAAATAAAGGCAGCAGTAGCAAACAGTGTTCAAAAGTCACCAATCGATTGAGAGAAAACAAATAAAGACAGCAGTAGCAAAAAGTGATATAAAGTCTTTAATCGATTAAGAGAAAACAAATAAAGGCAGCAGAGCATACCCGTGTTCAAAAGTCAAAAAAACGATTGAGAGAAAACAAATCCGGTTTACAAACCAAAATCGAGAGAAACGTAATCAGTCATATAGAAATGTATCCAGTGTTTTATAAAAAAATTTTTAAAGAATGTTGTCCGTTTAAAAAATGATCAATAATACGGACATGATACGATATAGGAGAGGCAACAAATATCAAAGGGTAATTCAAGGTCAAAGTCGAAAATAAACTGACAGCGCCATGGGAAAAAAACAAAAAAAGACCAAAAGACAAACACCAGTATACAAAACTCAGCATAGAAACCTTAAGACTGCGCAGTGCGAACCCTACATAAAAACTTAGGGGTAATCTCAAGTGCTCCGGAAAGGTAAGTATATCCTGTCCTGTGACACTCATCATGTTGCTCATGGAAGTAAACACCAGGCTGTAAGTTTACTGGATAAAACTGGAGAATAAGTATCAGCATTAAACAAACTATGGTCTTAATTATACTCTTGTTTGGAATCTTTTTTTGTATTTAATAATAAGCTATATTACATAGGTTATTATTTTCATTGCCGCGCTGCACCCTTTCAGATTGTTTATTTTATGATATCTAGTTTTATACACATATATATCGTATTTCAGACTGACAGAAGTAGTTTTCAGTCAGATTATAACTGGTTTGCTCAGAATTACAACAATGCAGTACGTGATATGAGTGGAAATGATGGACCATTCTCATACGGAAGCAGTGTGGATTGTGGATATAAGTTACAACCTGGAACATACGTACTGCTTATACATGCTAATGGGCCGGAAGATCAAAATGATTTTGCAGTTGCAATATATTCAGAAAGACCGGTTGAAATAGAGTAAGTATTACGAAATTTTGTAAACCAACATTTTATGGTTTAACATATTCTAGCTTACTTTGCAAAATCATAATTTTTCATAAACTTTGGTTATCAATTAATATAACAGGAGTTCTAAGTTTGACATTTTTTGCGACGATTTATAATCGCTGTTTTCTTCGAAAATTGCTGAAATTAATTGTTTCCTAAATATTGTTTTGTTATTCGTGTCACACTGCCTGACTTCACTTAGAGTTATTATAACCATATTTATAACACAACTGCTCTTTTTATACATTTATTAAACCTTTCTTTTTTTCTCTGTTACAGATCCAGTAATTTATAACCACAACAAAGCTACGAGACAAACTGTGATATTCATTTTCAGAGACAATTATTTTTGTTGATTTCATACCTTATTTTGTATACACTCTTGTTATCAGTATTACTAAAATATTTATTTCTTGTTAGTCGAATTTGTTATGCATTTTGAATTCAGTTATAATTAAAAGTCTTAAAACATTTAAATCATAAATAAAACAAACCCGAAGCAGACGATAATAAACAACCAAACTGTTCCCGTCTCCTGACAGAAGAAAAAAGATTTCATATTTGGAAACAGCTTTTGCTGTATATTACATCGGATTATCTGATTCATCATTAGTTTGATTCTTCAGTCTTAACTGAAGAAATTGGAATTCACAGCAAAATTTGGAATCCTACATATACTGCCACAAAATTCACGAAAGAGACGATTTAGAAAATCAAAAATCCACCCTATTTCTTTTAGGTATTTACAAAAAACAAACCCTGAGATTTTCCTATCTGTATACTAAATACCTTAGTTTTTACAACAATCCTTATAAAGAACATTATATATAGTGGACCATATGTTCGAATAAACATCGTTCGAAGGTTCTTACCACCATTTGTTGCACAGTAGAAGATGGCCTGCGATGGGGAATTTTAAACCAGTGGTGTCAATCAGATGTGGATTATTTCAAATCTTTTATCACAAACTTTTACAATTTAGCACGTATAATAATAGTTATCAAAGGTACCAGGCTAATAATTTGATACGTCAGACGCGCGTTTCGTCTACATAAGACTCACCAGCGACGCTCAGATCAAAATAGTTATAAAGCCAAACATAAACAAAATTGAAGAGCATTGATGACCCAAAATTCCAAAACGATGTGCAAAATACGGCTAAAGTAATATATGCCTGGGATATGAAAATCCTTATTAAAACCTTTCATTTATCTACCACTACTATATCCCATGCTCCAAGTAACCAATCTTCATGTCAAACAGTCTAGAGTAACTATGAATTCTACAAAGACTGAGGCAGTCATCCTAAATAAAATACAAAACAATATTTACAGATGGACTTAAGATAACAACTCTATAAATATTACACATCTCTGTCTAATAAGAGCAGACATACGGGAGAATAAACTCCATATATACACACGGAGAACTCTATAGTCCTTGAGTACTGGATTGCACAATACAAATTAACCCACAAACACATATAATCAGAAGCAATTATACATCTTGACACGATTCAATTAAAAACTTGAAGAAGTTGCATGCGAGAACAGCTACTGAATCTGCATACCTGATCAAAGAATGCAGCAACAATTGTGGCTGATACTTATAAAATACAACTCTGGTTCCTCTATAATGTGTTTCATGTGACACTTCAATAAAACACGATTCAAAAGACAGGCAACTAATAATGAATTTGGATAATCATCTTAATTTTATTTGTATACACGTTGCAGGTACGTGAAATGTCTACGATTTACCATAGGTGAATCCAATCGGATGACACCAGTTGTGAAATTTATGAAAAACTACTGTTACATAGGCTTTACAAGATTATTTGTTTTTGTTGTTTTGGAAAGTAGCTCGATCTAAAACTACTGTGGTTCATTTGGATATAACTTTCAGCTTATAAAAGAAGGGCTAAAGATACCAGGGGGACATTCAAACTAAAAAAAAATAAACTGACAAAGCCATAGCCAAAAAGGTAAAAGACAAACAGACAAATAATAGAACAAGCCTCCCCTCCCCTAAAAAAAACTGGGGGTGATCTCAGGTGTTGCAAGTGGTGAAGTTGAAATCATCCCTTTGCTAATTTTAAGGCCAGTATAAGTTGGTTGACCGTTACCGAAGATCTGTTTACAGATGACGACGGATAGTAACAACAATTCCGCCATTCTTTTCCCTAAACATAAACTGTCGAGTTATTCTCACCATCGGGTTTGTACTTGCATGAGTAATACGATGAGTGCAAAATACGGAGTAGGATATGTCTACCAATCCGGATCACTTGGAGATCCTACCTAGTTTTGGTGGTGTTTGTGTTACTAAACCTTTAGTTTTTATGTTGTGTTTTGTATATTTTTTTTTGTTCTTTTTTCTTTTTTTTTTTGCGATGGTGTTGTGAGTTTATTATCGACTAATGACTTTGAAAGTTATTCGGTTTCTTAAGCCGATCTTTTATCCGATAGGATATTAATCGCGCTTTGTCGCTTAAAGTCATAAAGACCAAACGAAACTTCTTAATTCTTGCAAATATTTTGTATTGATGAATCAGAATGATTAATTTCCCTAAATAGCACATGTAAGACCTCTCCATCAACAGTTTACGTTCTTAATTGTTAAGTTTTACAAAATCAATCATACGAAATGACAAAACTATCAATTAATTCTGTATTGTAAATTAGTAGTTTTAAATCCTATAGCATCTTAAACACATTTTAATTGTAACACATAATAAATATCAGAGAACAATGTTCTCAGACTATCTAACTGACCTAATCCCTAATCTGGTAATTAGTAGTCTTCTATTTAAATCCATGTTACTATTATCAAATCTTACATAATTTAAACGGGTAAGTGCCATTCGTACAAAAACCCTTGATTGGTCTTTTTAGTTGAAGAATTATAACATTAACTGCGAGCAGATTAAGTCGAAAGGCGTTTCAAAAATCATCTTCAGTGTTTAAAGAACATAAAATTTAAACAAAATATCAATTTTAGATTTAAAAAAAATAGTAGTGCGTATAGTTTTCTCACAAGTTACTCTGCACTATAGCTGTATACTGTATGACGACAATAGTATTTACTCTGAAGTAGAACTGTTGATTGGAGAATGTATAACGGCGATAAAATCTACTCTGAAGTGAGAATGTATGATGGCATTTATATGCACTCTGAAGTAGATCTGTTGATATTAGAATGTAGACCAGTAGACTAATATTTAAAATTAAGCTTGATGTCAGTTTAACATTTAAGGGTACCAATTTTTCTTAAGGTCGAGCATTTTTAATTTGATATAATGAAAAAATGGTTTGCTTTTTAATATTTCTGTGGTCTTTTACAATAGGATATATTAGATTTAAGTGCCTTTAATTGTACGTCAATGTATTCCAGTAATCACTATTACAAAGAGTAGATTAAGTGCGATTTCTATAGATATCGCAATGTCACATTCCAATTCTTAAATACGTCATTAGGATAATCTAAACATAATTGAATCACGATTTTTAAAATTTATTTATAGAATTAAACAACCATACGTATCAATGTCAGAGTTACGTAGATCGTCCCTTTAAAAGACTCCAATCATTGAACGCTTTTCGATTGCGTCTTCGTTTTTAAATAACCGATAAATTTCCAAACAAAATTTAAAATGAACAAGTAAAAAGTAAATATCTTTGATTGATAAAGTTTATGTTGTTGCTTAGCGGCATATGTAAATAGTTTATGGTCAATGATTTTATTGAAATAAAGCTGTGGTTTTTATTGATTACGAGATAAGGTTCATTGAATATAACGGCAGTGGATTCACTAAAAACATCATACAGGATTATATAATGTATGTATGGATATCAATAGGTTTTTTTTTTATAATATTGTGATACTTTACACATTTTAAGGTAGGAGATCTATATGTATACATATGCAATGATCCTATGTAGTGTTCATCTGTTTTCAGTGTGTTAGTTTCTCTCGGTAATTACATCACATCAATTACAAGAACACTTCCTAATGTGTTTTTATAGCTAATTACGAAAGTAGCGCATAGCAATATCAAACTCTTAACAATCTAGTACTGTTTGACATATCTCCTGGTTATTCTCACACATAATGAGATACAACATAGTCAAAATAAAACGCATTTAAAAACTTTGATGTTACCGTATGGCACATCTTAACAATTACCAAACCCCATATTGTATAGTTAGCTATAAAGGACCCGATTTGACAAAACGTGAAACAATTCAAACGAAAACATCAACGGTTTGATTTACGAAAAACAATAAAACTGAAAACAAATAAATAGGATGATGGTTCACAACCACATACACATACATAATGTGTCGGGTTAAACATGTCGATGAGCTCACTCAACCCTCGCTGAAACTGGGACAGTGGTGTAAAAGTATAACATCAGTATAACCTATAAAAGTGAGTTGAAACGGGTTTAACACATCAGATGATACAAAACAAAAATATAACTCACAAAAACACGATTAAGACAAAGTGCAGGTCTGAAATGACTCTAAGTTATTGAAAGATGGTTTAAGACATTAACAGCTCAGAAACAAAAAAAATATTTATCCGTAAAGTAACGGCAGAATATTATAACAAACTGTAAAAAATAGCAGTACAAAATGGCTCGACTTGTTAGATTGGCAAGACGCACAAAAAGTAACTTTTACAAAAACTAAATACACAAAGTACTCTCACACTTTTCGATAAGTTTTATGAAAGACTATAGATAACTTTAAGTAGCAAAACGACCCCGTATATCGAACAAAAGACAAACAGAGTTTGACGTAACAACTGGTACCTTTTCATAATAATATCCCGCCGACAGCATCTCTTTTAATTAGGAACCTTCTTTTTGAAAGAAAAAAAAAACAATTCACAAAAAATACAAAACTGAAAAGAACACGATTATGTAGTCAAATTAAGTCCCTATCAACTATGGAACAATTTCTCTGTGATGTAGTAACTAACATAATTAAGAAATGAAACTAGATTTACATTACTAAATGCGAGAGTTGTCCAATTAGACCCTTACCAACTCCCGAGACTATCTTGTTATTTTCAGTAGACATGTACCGGTTTGTTTTGATACTAATAATGTATTGGTTACAGACTTAATTGACAATACTATAATGATTTGATTGTTAAAGAGAAAGATCGTTGAAATTGATATTAGTCTGGTATATATAGAAACATGTAAGGAACGCCTATTTTTGATACCTATGGTTTTATATAGAAATAACTAAATGACAAAAGGAACACCCCTTTTCTGGAACTTTGGTTTTATAGGTTTTTTGAAAATAGTTTTCGTCTCCAAAACAGTAGATATTGTGTGATATTTTACTACTGACTTACTTATTCGAAGTCACTGATAGCTAGTTCAACTCAAATTTCAAAAAATATATGCTATAAATGGATGGACACATGTAGTATTCATATTTTTCTAACATATGTTTTATTTTCCAATTTCGTTTTCATTTTCGAGCTCGGGTTCTGCGTTTCAAGATTGAACATGTAGCTTTGTTGAATCTTTTTGATCATAATATGTGCCCTCTTTGTATAGTTATCCATTGGATAAATAATCCTTTTTTTATGTTCTCATGTGTGGAGTGGTAATTGTTTCACTGACTCTTAATTACTTGTATTAAGATAATTTGATAGACTTGATTTGTAGACCTATGATAACCCTTGAATAGTTGTTTGGAGTTTGATTTCAAGTGTTGTTTGTACACTGTGTAGTCGCTATAATTTGTACACTGTGTAGTCGCTATAATTTGTACACTGTGTAGTCGCTATAATGTGTACACTGTGTAGTCGCTATAATTTGTACACTGTGTAGTCGCGTTCATTTGCGATCACTTCAAATCATTCAAATGTCAACAACAATCAAATAAAACTATCATGAATTTAAAGGTAGTGTCTTTTAAATTGTAGAAAATAAATAAAATAATAGGGAATTATCATGGGTTGTGCTGCTTCCTCTGATGGTGGAACCCAGTATGCATCACTTGGACAGCATGGGCAACAAAATGTTAGGAGTGAACCACATATAAGGAGCCAACAACCAACACCTTCTCAGCAAAATACGCAACATCAATCACCCCCTCCTCAGCAAAATACGCAAGAACAACCACCACCTCCTCAGCAGAATTCACAAGAACAACATCAACCTTCATCAAACGAAGCACCACCGCCATACGAGGTAAAGAAAAAGGTCACCTTATCTTTATAGTTTAGTTAATTTAAAGGTTTCAGAGTTTGGTGTGAAGTTCATTTTCACGGAACTAGTACACATTGTGTTTGGGTTTTTCTCACTGTGTTGAAGATCCATTGGTGACATGTATTTGGTTTGATGTTATATTTGTTATTCTCATAGGATTTTGTCTAATGCTTAGTCCGATTCTGTGTGTGTTACATTTTAATGTTGTGTCGTTGTTCTCCTCTTATTTTTAATGCGTTTCCTTCAGTTTTAGTTTGTCACCCCGATTTTTTTTTTGTCCATGGATTTATTTGTTTTGAACAGCGGTATACTACTTATGCCCTTATTTCGGCTGTATTATTCTCTTTGATCGGGTTTTTGTCTCGTTGACACATTCCTTATTTCCATTTTTAATTATATTAGTTTATCAATTTATATATTATAGTTTTAATGCCTTTAAGTCGTTAGCACTTTCTTTTTCCTTGATCAGTTTTGATATAATATAATGATTACAAGGAGGAGTAAAGTACTAAGCACTTGATTAACCATGCTACATGTTGAAACTACCCAGTATTCCAATCAGGAAGTACCTCATTCTTTTTTATACTTTTCGTGTCTTTTATATGAATTTAGAGATATGAATCCGTAGACTAGTTTGTCATCTTGTAAATATTTGATTTGTTTGTCAATTATGATGAACGTATTTTTGTTTTTGAATGCAAAATGGTGTCGTGTTGTTGCTCTTTGATTGACTTATACCTACCCTTTTCTACTCTCTATTCCTACGTTTTCATGTTTGAATGGGTTTTCACAAGTCATTTTGGTGGACCGTTAGAGCTTGCTGTTTTGTTTGAACCAAGGCTCCGTGTTGAAGGCCGTACTTTGCATCGTTTTACTTTTACATGTTGCATGTTGTGACTTGGATCCCTGGTTGTCTTATTGGCCCTCAAACCACATCTTCTTATTTATATCTTCATAATACACAGAAAGAATGCATGGATTTCTAAAAAGTTTGCCTTTTTGTATTGAAAAATATATAGCCATACGAAGATGTGGTATGAATGCCAATAAGAAAACTCTCCATTCAAGTCACAATATGTTCTTTAATACAAATTTGAAAGTCTATTTGTGAATTATAAACATGAATGATGATAAAAATAATTTACATACATATAATAAGCTAAAACCATTGTTAAGTATCGCAACTTAAACGTTTGGGTTTTGCCAAAATCATTGAAGGAAATATATATCTCTACAGCAATGACAAAGATAATAACTAAGATGTTATTCAACTGATTTTTTTATAGCACACTATTTTATTTTCAGCCATGAATTATGACAAAATAACAGAAAAGGAGTGCCAGAAAGGAGAACTGGGCGGACACGTCTTTCATTTAATTTTGTTAAATTTATTTTTGTTTGTTAGCTTGTTATGTGTATGTAAAATCTTGCTTATCTTGAATCATCAAAACTAATATTTGGAATTTATTTCAATATCACCATCAGTCTTTGTGAGTAGGATATTCGTTAATTGTTTGTCGAATGTTTTCCGTTGAAGACTTTTTTTTATGCATTATCGACAATTTTTTTTTCTTTGACAATTGCTTATCTGTCTTTCAGTTAATTGTGTTTAATCCTTCAATCGACATTTATTCTAAAAATGTACATGTTGATATATGACATAAGAAATACTCGTCCATGATCTCTTAGTATCTTGCTTCTATTGAAAGCGAATGGTTGTTTTCACATTATTGTTTGCATTTCTATCAATTCAATTTGTGCTAATCATCGGTCCGCGTTTTATACATGTCAATTACTTTCAACAACAAATCCAACGATTTGAATAGGAAAAAAAATATGCACTACAGTTTAAAGTTAAATTGCATGACAAAATTTGTCGGCAAGTCTAGCTACGTTTCCTCTATTTTGGATGCTCGTCAAATGCATTAAGTTTGACCTGTTCTTACACTGTACGAATACAGTGGCGGATCCAGAAAAAAAATTGGGGGTGGTCCCAAATGAATATTGAATGGTATGTAAAAGGTTAAAAAATACCTTCGACATTATGGAAGATCATGAATTTGGACAACACCATGCAATGCACATATTCCTAGGTAAAGGAATTTAAAGACATTTAAAACTGATTTTTATTTAAGACTCTATACAATATCTTGCAATCTAAAATAGCACAACACGCAACTGTCATCTGAATTAGGCAAGCTGTAAAAAAAGTTTAGCTAAAATGTTCCGGCGAATAGGAAAAATAGTTCTACGTAAAATTGTTCAAAATTTACTAATTTAACAAAGAGTCGTTTATCAGGTCATTCAACATCATGCGTCGCGGGTGTTTCCTTGTAAAGTTATCTATAATTTGTTTTATTTTTAGTTCCAAACTGTAGTGTACATGCATCAACGCAAGTCCGTTTAAACGCGATTGTCCCATAGTTGTTCTCGGGTAGGTTTTTAAAAGTGATAACTCACTGTTGGATCGCTCACATTCGCAACTCGTCACCCCCATGGTAGCTATGATTTTTAAGATAACAGAAATATTTGGAAGTCTGTTTTGCAACATACTTTCAGAGCACCGGCTACAGTTTCTGGTTTTGTAGATGGACTCGGCAAATCCATATGGTAAAAGTCTACAAAATGTTTAATTTCATCAAATGTTGCGCTTTTCACAAATGCCGGTACCAACTTCAGTGCTTGAATTGCTGTTGATGTTGGTGGAAAAGAGGGAAAAGGGGGGCTCAAAGAGATAGATAAACAAATTTAATTTAATTTATTCATAATGATTGTTTTTTTCAAAATGTACATAAATGAAATTTAAAACCGAGACTCCGTTAGTCGCACAATGCAATTATATATTGAAACTTCACTTAAAAATACAAAAAAAATTTGTATTTACCTTTCAAAATAAGAAGTCAATTTCTTCATATTGACGAGCTGTTTTGACAATTTAATTACATGTATACAGGTGAAACGCATTGATTGATCCGTATTCTATCATTGTGACACCTCCAGGTATCCAGGTAATCCATAACCAATTAGTCCGATGAAAGGATTAATCTTAAGTGTTAATTTGTTAATTAGCTAGTTATTGAAAAAATAGACACTTTAAACAAATTTGAGGTTTGTCATGGGGGTGGTCCGGTGCGCCGTGGGACCACCCCCTGGATCCGCCACTGGAATATATGTGTGTTGCTTAACTGTCTTCCAAGAAATTGGGTTGTTTATAGCAGTAAGTTGTCTTCTACTAAAAAACAGCTTACAGCACTATGAATAATACCCTCAAAATTATTTTAATTTTAGAAACAATTTGTTAACAATAGAAGCTAATTTATGATGAAAATTATCGTTTGTTTAATTGTAACTACATTTTAAATGTCATACCAATAAAACAAAGCAAATTGTGGCAAAACCTAGATTCTTAGTATAAGTATTATTTGTTTAATCTTATTTAATAATTGTATGTGTACTTGATGAAGTTTTCATTTTTTTCCCTTTTTTTAAAAATTCAGGTCAAGTTTTATAGAAATTACCTTTCAATTTCGATTGAAAACTTGCTAATTAAATTCAATAGAAAATAAAAAAGTAAAACAAATATTTCATAGATAATCCAGTATATTTCAATAAACGTACTTCCCCTCTTGGTCTTTTGTTACCTCTGCGCTTTCTACTACAGCCAAAAAAATATTGAAGTTGCTGTTTTGATTCAATTTAGCATTTTGTTTGGGGGTATGTGTGTGTTATAGAAGTCTCGGACAATTTTCGTTTTTGTATTACCAAATAAACTGTGTGTATCTTTATCACATTTTTCCTTGACACATTCAATTTTGTATACTTCCTACCTGACAATCATATATAATCGATCATTTATTTTATTTCTTTACTCCTAAAGTCGTATTTTGCATTAAGAAATAATACTGTTTGGAGCATCTATGAAATTTTGTTTGAAATCTTAAAGATTCTTAACATCAAATGTACGTGCCATATTAAAGAAACTATTTTTATTTGAAAGTGTCATGAAACAGTTTAGTTACATGTAATATTGTATTTCTACATAGTGCTATAGTCTGTTGTTTAAAGTAGAAGAGAGAGAAAACAAAAATTCTAAAACATTGTATTAGTATGTTATATCACTACGCAAGATTATATTAAACGTTACGTTTTAATTCGAGTTATTTTTTATAGCCATCTTGTTTATAACCTTCAAAATATATACGTCAAAGCTGAATGAATACCTTCTGTAATTAAAGTCTTCAAGAATGGACATCTGGACTTAGTTTTCGATTCTTTATTTTACAAAAGGATTTTATCATTTTCTTGATGACGAAGTTATTTTCAGCTTTAATTCAAAATGTATATTGTAAAAATTTATACTTTATCAACTAGAAACAACTTAGACTGTAACTCCTTAAAGTGCATCCGACCTAAGTTGGCTTTGAATAATTTCTTGCTTGTTTTGGTTATTTAGTATCCTTTATAACTTTGTAAATTCCCAGCTTCTGTGTTCTCACTTAAATATTCAAAGTTTGGTGACTATGTTTCCTAATTGTGAACGTTCCATTTCTATGTAACAAAGTTGCAGGTGCATTTGTAGTATATATCATCCAGCTGATACGACATTCAAGGGCTTGTATGTGCTAACATGATTTCCTTGATAAAGGGTTGCTGCTTACAAGGAAGCTATTAAACTAAGAGTTCCAAGCAGTGGAGTTAAGTCATACCTTCGTAACAGACACAGCACTAATTGGTTTATAATTATGGAATAGCTGTTTCACATATGACGACTGACATTTTCCAATTATTGTAATTTCTCTCCTGTCCTATTTTTCTCAAATGTGACCCACCGAATTAGAATTATCACCAGGTTTGTACTTAAACGAGCAACACCACGGGTGCCACTGGTATAGCAGAATCTGCCTGCGATCAACCTCATGTTTGGTGGGGTTCGTTTTTATCAGTTATTCTTTTTCTATGTCGTGTTGTGTTATTTTGTTTGTGTTTTGGTCTGTTTCGTTTTTGTCATGGCATCGTGGTATTTTCACTCATGAATTTGATGTGTTTTGGTATCTTTTGCCTATCCATTGGTTTTGGTTACTCTGGATGCAGATAATCGAACGAATTTAAAAAAAAAAAAACAGATTAATTTCCGCTGGATTCATACTGCTGGGAACTTTTCTTTTTTCCGCGGTCTAATGACGGGTAATCTATGTTTTTGTTGGTTGTTAAGTCATCAAAATTCCGGCTAGCATTGGATGTTTACTTGTACTAGTTTGTTAGTCCTTGATGGTATAGCCGGAAGTCAGTGTTTGATTGCAGGATGTTATTTCTAACCATTGTGAAAGCCATTGGTGGTTTGCTTTGTAGTCAATGGTTGCTTATATACTTTTTTTCGTGGCGGTCTACCTGGTAGTTAAATGTTTGATTGTGGACTGAAGTTCTTAAAGGCCTGGCTATGGTCAAATGTTTGCTCATGCACTGTTCGTTCTCGAAGGCCTGGCTATGGCCAAATGTGTGCTTGAGGTCTATTAGTTCGCGACGGTCGGTCCTGTGAATTTTTACCTAAACATACCAAGTGAAAAGTATAGAACTCATGTATAACTTTCACCGACTGATTAGTATTGATTTTCATTTTGGTATCTTCGTCCTTATTCATATAGTTCTGAACCTGAGGTCGCAACGGTTTGCCTTGAGGTCAAAATATAGTTTGTGGATTGTTACTTATCGACGGTAAACCTCGTGATCAAATGATTATAAATATATTGTTATTTCAATAGGGTCTGCCATGTAGTTAAATGTCTGCTAGTGGAAAAAAGTTCTCAAAGTTCTGGCTATGGTAAAATGATTGTTTGTGCTCTACTAGTTCTCGTATGCCTGGCTATGGGCAAATGTGTGCTTGTGTTATTTCATGACAGTCGGCCTATTAGCCAAATTACGTGTGTCCTGTTAGATCGCAACGGTATGCTTTGTAGTCAAATGTTTGATTGTGTATTGTAACTTCTTGATGGTATATCTTGTGATTTTTACCTACTTTTCTAAACATATCAAAGTATAGAACTCATGTGGAACTATCCCCGACTAATGAGTATTGATTCTCCTTTTGATATATTCCTCCTCTTTTGTATAGTCCTCAAATATGTAAAACTTTTAGACTTCGCTATCATTTGTTACATGATTTGTAAGTCTCATGTGTATAAATATTTTTTTCCAAATATATGACTGACAGTAAAACAGTTAAATTTGTCTTTTGCACGATTATTTGCTTGTGAGAAAGCAGTTTTATGATGCTTGCGATTAGGGTTGCATTTGTTCTTGTAGATAAATACCCTGTGAGAACGAAAAAAGAGTTGACGCCCACATTTTAGACGAGATTGATGTTTTAGTTTTACCGAAAATAACTCTAACACCTAAAAAATCCAAGTTACATTTGTTAGGGAGAACACATGTGCACATACATTAGTTGAAAATTCAAGAACCATTGCATGCGCCTGTACATTCAATCGAGGGTTTTTTCTTCTTGTTTAGCAGTTTTTTTTTGTGTAACCAAATTACATGTATCTTGTTATGAGTAAGATTCACTAGCATGACAATACCGTGAATTAATTCACGAAGGCTTCCTATATCTAATTACTTCTGTACAGTGAGTTTACAAGTATATCTGAAATTTGATGGATGAAAAGACTAACAGCAATGTTCTTTTACATTGTACTAACTAAATTTATCTTTCTTTAAGAATAAATCAGCACCTGTGCCAATTGTGGCCGCCAAACCCAAAAGTGCCGATAAAAATGGCCCAGTTGGAGTTAAAAGCAGTGATGCCAAAAGTGGAGTTGACCTTTACAATACTGACGATATGATGTTACCTGGGCTGCCAGACTTCACGTTAGCCGAGTATGTACCAACAGACATTGGAACACATGAACTGTTCTTAGATTTTCGGACATCGTCTGCAGATTTTCCCACACAGGAACCTCCCAATCCTTACGGAGATCTGTATACTGATTACGAATTCACTGTGGATGTTGCATTTCCTAAAAGATCCGATTTGGAATGGAAAAGACCTATGGTTTGTAGCCATTGCACACTTATTCCATTTCTGTCTATTGTATAGTTTATATCATTATATGCATTTCTGAAGTGATTTAATCTGGAGAATAAATGAAACTATATACATGTATATGCATTCCCTGATTTATATGGTGTAGGAAGTATGGATGTTTATGTACGAGTATACTTGTAATACTTATGTTTAAAAGGCATCAATCAATAAACTCAAGTTACTCGATATTAAGAGTTCTTCATCAACAATGGACAATTACCAGACACCAAGTAACAAGCCGCTATACCAGCTTTACAACAAACATCGACATATATCGCGAAAAAAAAAATAACAAAACACGAAAATACAATGTTTACTTAATTCCTATTTTTTTCACCTAAAAAATAAATTAAAACATTGTTTTTACAGGATGTCGCAGAAGAACCTGTTCTCTTTTCAGAGGGGACGACTAGATTTGACATTGGACAAGGTGAAGTCGGCACTTGTTGGTTTTTGGCTATGGTTGCCAACATTGCAGACAAACCAAGATTACTACGAAGGGTAAGAAGGCATAATCATAACCGAAATATTGATATGTTCAACAACTAAAAACTCAAAAACAATTCAGAAATCGAAAAATTGTCTCATAGATAAGGTTTACCCTTGTCAAGCGCAACAGGTAAAGTTTATTTAAGAAATCGGTTATGTGAGGGTATACTTCCATTGACACGACACCGCTGGATCAATGGTAAACAGGGGTACAGAGTCCATATTATAACCTTTTAGTTTAACTTGGATGAATTATGCTGTCTGTAATTATTTGAGTTCATCAATTATGTAGTTGTAGACGGGTTCGGTTGTTTTTGTGTATGTACATTTTGCGTTAAATGTATAGTTATTGGTATATTTGTGGACCTTTTTATTCAAGAAAACCTTAAAAAAAATCACGCTTCGTTCTCATGAAACTCAGTGTCCTGTACTTTATATTTGCACTAAGGCATTTAAAGCTGCTGGTGGACTTTCAACTATTGAAGGTAAAACCCAGCAGCCAGTGAATCGATACAAATATTCCTTAATTAAAAGACCTACTTTGTAATCAAGTTTCAGTACATTCAAGAAGTATTCAGTGAAATTTAAGCAGAGAGAAACAAGGTGGGTCGCAGGATGTAAACTATCAAATCATTTTCTCCTTTTATATTACAGGTAATTCCAGGGGATGCTTACAAAATAGGTTCGGATGACTATGATGGGATATTTCATTCTAGGTTCTGGAGATTTGGTGCCTGGAATGATACTTATATTGATGACTTTCTACCTATTGTGTATGAAACAAATATAGCTGGGGCTCACTCTGCAACAGACCCAAATGAGATGTGGGTGGCTCTCCTGGAAAAGGCTTTTGCAAAGTAAGTCTAATGGCTTTTTTCTAACAAATATTAATTTCGAAACATGCTTGATTTTCTAGTAGAATAGAATACTCATCAAGATAATAACATGATTTAGTGATCAAAATTGAAGTGAAAATCTTACCGAGACATGACAAAAGAGTAATAGGACGTATAAAAAAAAATATCAAATATAAACACATCAATATCTTTCATACAATTAAAAGAAGAATAAATGTATTCATTTACAATCATATCGTCTGTCACCAAACGATTTGTTATTCCCAATATTTTTATAGCTTTGAATTTTAGTCAGCTATTATACTTTTGATTAAAATTGAATTGGAAGACGTTTTGCTAACATCTTAATCGATATCATAAGTATCACTCTCATATAAATCATATTTGTTTATATTTTTAAAAAAGTTAAACAATGACTCCGTGCGGATATTATGTTTTTAATGCTATACTTTATTCCAAATTTTCCGAAATTCCCTCTCATCGATCCTCGTGTGCAAATTTTCATTCATAACTTTTGTTCTGACTGTAGAAGTATTTCTCTAACAAAACAAGATCCATACAGTAGTGTTTATAAAGTCTTCGACTTGTTTCGAAATTCTTATCTAACGTTTTTAAATTAAAAAAGTAAATTTCAACAGATTATATGGATCTTATGAAGAAATAACAGCAGGATTAACAGCTGACTCCTTCATGAACTTAACAGGAGGAGTAGCAGAGATGATTGACTTCAGGAAGAAAAGGATTTCGTCTGAACGATTGTTCCAACGGTTACATAATGCCTTCCAATGCCCTACTACTATGGTTGGGTGTGCTGTTCCGGTATGAACATCAAACATTTATTTATCTTAAAAATTTAGTATAAAACACACGACTATGTTGTATGATGTATAACAAAAAATCTGGCTTTTTTTATAATGATTAAAGTCATCGAAGAAAGAGCTTAATCGATTACAAACAGTTTAATATATAAAAAAAAAAAAAAAAAAAAAGGTATTATATGTACACGCCGATGAGAAAACATCAAAGTCATTAAATAATTTTTTTTTAAAGAAAAACACAAAAAAAAAAAAAAAAATTAGTAAAGCGTAGGTTGACCTGTTCACCAGCAGTTAAAACCGTCTTTTGCACCAATTCATAGATATATATTTTCAACCATTGCAATTGGTCTTTACCGATTTTTTTTTGATTTTTTCTTGATTTTTTTTAACACATCTTCAAGATGTTTACTAGTTGTTGAAGACCACACAGTGACCTGTTCAAATATCATAATGGATTTTTGTCTCATAAGCAATATTGCCATATCGATAAATATTCATTTGACATTGACATACTAGTAGATGATTCCACAGAATCAAAATATTTTAAGGCCATTACAATAGTGTTATGGTGTAAGTTTGGATCTATAAGACGAGGTTTTGAATAAATCTACCTCCGCTGATCTAAATGTGAACATCGTTATATTTAATATTATATATGAACATGTACATTTCTATCAGCAATCTAGAACAAGCAATATTCATGTCTCATAGGCAACATGGAACAAATATTATTAAACATTTTCTTTAGATATCTTGAACAAATATTATCAGTATATGTCTCAAAAACAATGTAGAACAATTATGAAAAAGAAAGAATCTTATTATTAATCATATTCATTTATGGCATTGCAGGGTAAAAATGATGGTAAATGTGGATTGGTAGGAGGTCATGCTTACTCCATGAATGGAGCTTTTGTCGTAAGTTCATCTTTGTTCAGTGTACATTCCGAAATTGGTTTAGGGTGGATATTAACAAAATAAACAGATTAAAAAATCAAATTTCGTTGATTGGAATCGGCCTACAAAATATTGTATCTCAAAGAACTGTGACAAACATGATCGGTGTTTAATTCATATGAGAATGTATTACTTAATATATTAATGTTTTAAATATAATAATTATACTGTCATTATTTACTACTGATACTATAACTTATAATTGGTAACGTTGGGTTTTTTTTTCATTTAAAGGTAGGTGGTGCCAAGTTATTAAGAATAAGAAATCCCTGGGGCAACGGAGAATGGAACGGCCCATGGAGCGATGGGTAAGTATTTCTTTTTGTTTTTGATGACTTACATACGTTGTTGAAAAAGTATTAAAATTTATTTATTAAACTCTTACTTTAAATTCAATTAAAAATAGTTTAAAACAATTTACAAATCTTCAGAATATAGTACAATGCTATGTAAATGGTTTATTATTATTCCAAAACGGCAAACTTGATTGACATGTGATATTTGATGATCGGAGCGTGTTGTCTTCAATTGTTAACCAACATCACAGGTTTATTTTAATCATATATTAATGATGTTGTGGGATACTATATATTTAATTATACGGAATTTGCGGTCTAAAGAATAAATATCATGTGGCTACATTTTTCTAACTGGATGAGATGCATTTTTAGGAGCCCTGAATGGGATTCGGCCCCATCAGACTGTGTTCCGCCACCTTCAAAAGACGACGGAGAATTTTATATGGATATTAATGATTTCCTTGGATACTTTGAGGATTGTACCATTTGTAATCTAACACCGGATTTTGACAGAGATGGAAACCCTAATATGTTAAGTAAGAATAAGCAACAATAAAGTACCCGTATACAGCAGAGATGTAAAAGCACAAAAAAGTCCCAAATTAATGCACGATGGATAATCAAAAAGTAACAATATAAAATGATGAATACATTATCATATTGACATTGGATTTAAATATGAAAACCTTCAAGGGAATGACGCTATATTACACTTAATAAATGGCAGAATTAAATTTGAAGTCTCAGCATAGAAAAGGAAAGATAAAGATCAAATCTATTTGACGGAAGATCTTTGAGATATATGTTGTCATCATCCCTTTACAACGCTGCCATGATGGTTACACATGCTAAAAAGTACAGCTGAGCGATTAACAATAGCGTGTAGCTAAGAACAATTATGTATAATCAAAACATAAAGATTGATGAACAATTCAGATTAAATTTCGTTTCTTTGAATTTCTATCTTGAGACAGGCTATTAAGTTAATTGTTAAATATTATGAATAATCACAGCCTGTTTTTAACAGACAATCTTTGGAACAATAAATACCGAGGCTAACAATGATATGTCCCCATACAGCTTTAACCAATGAGTTCAACACATACTGTATAGTAAGCTGTAAAAGTGAGAAACACATAGTTTAATATGTTTTCCTTTTTTTTTTTATCACTCAGACTATGTTACGTGTATATATGGAGATTGGCGAGATGGAAAGAATGGTGGATTTGAACAACGAACAAAGAATCCATGTTACAGTGTTACACTCGGTGACGAAGGTAATACACACTGTAAAAATGTATACTTAATAAACTCATCATAGATACCAGGACTAAATTTTATATATACGCCAGACGCGCGTTTCGTCTACAAAAGACTCATCAGTGACGCTCGAATCCAAAAAAGTTTAAAAAAAAAGCTAATACTCCTTAGAAATTTTGATATAAGATATGTGAAAAAAATGGAGATTATCAATTATTCTATCTTCAAATTTAATGTATTCCGTATATCGAAATTGTTTGCATAATCTGAAGACGTGAAGATAAATTTATGAGTTGTCAATGTTTTTAAGTTATAAAAATTCTGAATGATGCTAAATAAAGGCAACAGTAGTATACCGCTGTTCAAAACTCATAAATCCATGGACAAAAAACAAAATGGGGTAACAAACTGGCTAGAAAAAGATAAAAAAAACACCTCATAAATACCAAAATTGAAATGTTGCCCGCCCTACGATGGTTTTATTCACAAGTTTAATCATAAGTGACGTTCGAAATACAAATCAAATTCAAATTTTAAAGAGCACTGAGGATGCAAGGTAATCGAGGGTAATCTATATCTGTATTTCGAAAAAATCTAAGTTTTGTAAACAGTAAATTTATTATGATAACAATATATGTGATACTATATGTGACCCATATAACTTTACTATGTTTGGTGCTTATTGTTTTGTACATGTATTTCTAATTGTAGCAATGGACGATGAAGGTAAAGTTGCTCTTGTTGTGCAAATAGTACAAAGAACATTAGAAAGTAGGGACGATACTGCTGATGTAAGATGTGATCTATTCAAGGTATGTCCTTCAGTCTGTCATCAATACATATAATGTGTTTGAGTGTTTCGCATAATGTAAACTAAGCTAGTAGAGTATTGCTGTGTATTTGTTGCTGTTTATTTACTTACTCATAGATTTGTTTGGCTAATTTACAGAAATATGAATAAATATCTTTACGAATATGACATCTTGAAGGTGTAATCATCTTTTAATGTGTATTCCAAACATTTAGAAGTCCATAAAGAGTGGTAGATTTTGTTTTAATCCATTTGAAAAAAAACTCAACGGCTTTTGATTTTATATAGCATACCTCGCACGAAAATGGCTATATATAATCAAGACAAGGCGTAACGGTGTTTGAACATTCCTTAGTAGGAGTTTTGTGAAGGTCATCACCAATAATGTTTATATGGTATCCGAACTAATTTATATTGTAGGTTCTTAGCAGAAACGGCCATTGCGTTTCCCTGGAACTGTTAGGTGACAAGTCTAATCTATACATGGGGAATGTACAAAATACATACAGATTCCTCGTTGAACCGGGTTCATATGTGGCTATACCCTCAACATTGGAAGCTGGATACGAAAAAGAGTTCCTGATCAGATTTTTTACCGCCGGTCCTCTGTCAAATCCTCAGTAGGTTTTATGTTTGATAATGCAAACAATATAGATAATACGTTAAAATTGCTAATTACTGCGTTACAAGTTATCTATATAATATATATACACCAATGACAAAGTCTTTTGACAATGCGACCTATACAATGACAAAACTTTCCAACTCTTTTCGTTCAATGGTACCATGCAGTATGTTAGATCTTACTGATTTTCCTGTCAATGGTACCATGCAGTATGTTAGATCTTACTGATTTTCCTGTCAATGGTACCATGCAGTATGTTAGATCTTATTGATTTTCCTGTCAATGCTACCATGCAGTATGTTAGATCTTATTGATTTTCCTGTCAATGTTACCATGCAGTATGTTAGATCTAATTGATTTTCCTGTCAATGCTACCATGAAGTATGTTGGATCTTATTGATTTTTCTGTCAATGCTACCATGCAGTATGTTAGATCTTATTGATTTTCCTGTCAATGCTACCATGCAGTATGTTAGATCTTATTGATTTTCCTGTCAATACTACCATGCAGTTTGTTAGATCTTATTGATTTTCCTTTCAATGCTACCATGCAGTATGTTAGATCTTACTTATTTTCCTGTCAATGCTACCATGCAGTATGTTAGATCTTACTGATTTTCCTTTCAATGCTACCATGCAGTATGTTAGATCTTACTTATTTTCCTGTCAATACTGTCCATACAAAAACATCTGTGTGGCTCTTTTAATCAGGAACGTTTGAACAATAAGGTACATGAATTGCGTATTTCATGACAATGCTGTTCCTAGAATCCTACTGAATCTTATCTTGTCAATACTTTTTATACAATGGTATGTCTTTCTTCTGGTTCTTCTCCTACCGGTATTATCTATATACTGGGGTGCAATTTGACACTATCAATAATGTCTGTTTTTTATTGCTGATTTTTGTAGTACTAGTACTTTGTTGCTTTTTTCCTATCAATAATGCACATAGAAAAAAATCTCTTATCCCGTCCATGCAATCTTTCTGTCTTTTTCTCCTATCAGTGAAATTCATACAAAATGGTGTATCTGGCTTTTTCTCCCATCAATACTGCCCATACACTGTAAATTCAGGCATGTTACTGACTTTATCGTGTCAATTGAAGCACTAACACTCGATTCCTTGAATAGTATACACGTACAATGAAACAAATACAACAACATCGAACAACATATGTTCCCCAATGCAAATACTGTTTGACGGGTGCAAACCAGTTTTACGTTACCACAAACCTTCCGTTTTTTCTATATCAGATGTTGTAACGTCATTACATATTAAAACACAGTTAAAGTTTGCTATTAAGTAGATTTTTTATCAATATCAGTTTCTAAATATTATTAACGCTATTACGTGCTAACGTTTTTGTCATTTTAATAACGTGTTATACTTTTCTTTTATTTGTTTTTATGAAAATTGCTTGCACTGTTTAGTCTGTTTTTATTGATATCCATTTAACGTGGATCGATACTTGTATATCCCGTCATGTTGTGTTATTGTTCTATGATAATTCTTGTATTCTTGTCTTTCATTTTGCTGATGTGCTTTGTCTATGTGCCTTTAATTATTTCTTTAAAACATATGACGTGGCTCTGTACTTATACATCCCGTTATTGTACTATTGTAAATCATTTTTGTATGCTTGTGTTTCATTTTTGCTAATGTACTTTGCCTACTAGTATATGCCTTTTTATGTTTCTTTAATACATTTATGACTTGGCTCTGTACTTATACATTCCGTCGTTGTGTAATTGTACTATGGTAAATTTGCGCTTTCTTGTCTTTAATTTTTGCTAATATGCTTGGTCTTTCTGCCATTTTGTGCTTCTCTGTCACATATGTGTTTGTTTTTAAAGTGATTAAGATTAACACATTAACACAATGTTGACTGTGGTACCCCTATTTTTAAAATTTTTACCTATAAGTCTGTAAGTTTTGTTCACACATCGTTGTCAATATAATGTAATTCGATGCGACTGTCATACCAGTTACTGGTTTAGCTAGCTTTAAAACCAGTTTTAATTCACTAATTTCTAAATAAGAAAATGCCTGTACCAAGTCAGGAATAGGACAGTTGTTATCCATTCCTTTGATGTGTTTGTTGTGTTTTTACTAATATATTAGCGAACTTTCCTCAGAGCTCAGTATTTTTGTGATTTTAGTTAATTTCTTTTTTTATATATGTAAAACATATACAGAATTGTATTTTACGTGTTAGTCTTCCTTGTGAACGCCTGAATTTTTGAAATAGGTATACTTTCTGTAATGATATAGGTTTAAGCAATCATTTAATTTCAGTAAAATATTCATTCTATATATTATGTAATGTGTATGATCAGATGAAATTTACAAAAAGTTGTTTTCTTATTTTTACAGACCTTTGTCGGTACCACTTATGGTGGACTAACATTCTTCGAGGGTATCACTAGATCACTAGTCGATACGTCGGTACTAACCTGACTTATAACAAACTGTTGAATTCCTCTACTCGTTTAGAAATTTAGAAATGATTTAGAAACTTAGGTTTCAAACCATTCAGTCAAAGTAGAATTGAAAAGCGAGATTGCTATTGCTAACACTTCAGTTTATCTTTGGTCATATTTCTGTTTAGCTGTTACGTTTCTTATACATTTTTTGCCTCCAATTTTTCGGTTTTGGACCTTTCCGATAAAGGTATATCAAGAAAAGTGTTGTAGTTTTCAGTTTTAAAACAATTATTAAATATCAGTGAAATATACATCCTATCTGTCATGTTATTGGTTAGACAACTATTAAAACATCTCATTATTTGGAATGCATTTGATCATAGCCTTACTATTGATTAAAGCAATCATTATATTTCAGTGAAGTAGACAACATTACTATCATGACAGGAAGGGGTAGAAATGGCGATGATCCAGCGGAAAACTCTCGTTTTAGTAAGTTTTGTACTAACATATACTAAAATTCACCTTACGACACTCACATACTTAAATCATGTATTAACTTACTTGGAAAAGATAACCTGAGATGTATTTGGCTACTTTTATGTGATTTTTTGTTATGAGGATGTTCTACTGTTTCGTTTCTTAGTTTTCACATATTCGCTTTCAGTGTTCCTGATGAAGGTACACCCATAAAAGCGATTCGAACACATGCAATTTACAACGTTTTGTTTGAATTTGTTTTAGTAATTTTTGTACTAACACCGACAAAATCATGAAATAAATTGTGTACTCCCACTCATTTTTATAAATTTACTGTTAACAAAACTTTGAATTTTTCGAAACACTAAGGATTTTCTTATTCCAGGAATAGATTACCTTAGCCGTATTTGGCACAACTTTATGGAATTATAGATCCTCAATGCTCTTCAACTTCGTACTTGTTTGGCTTTATAAATAATTTGATATGAGCGTCACTGATGAGTCTTGTGTAGACGAAACGCGCGTCTGGCGTACTAAATTATAATCCTGGTACCTTTGATAACTATTATTAATTGTACGTATAATTTTTATTTGCACACATACTTAATCCCCTATAGTGAGGTTTATTCTCACAGAAACTAAAATCACGTTATCCGAATTTGTTCTATCATTTATTTAAAATCACGTTTTGCAGTAAACTCTTTACTAAATAGTAAGTCTGAAGCTACACATCACAATACAATGAACTGTGTACCAACACAATGTAAAATAAAGTTGAACTATACTTTGTACTAATACAAACTTAAAATCACGTTATAGTTAGTTTCGTACTTACATATACTTATATTACGCTATAATAGATTTTGTACTCACACATAACAAAATTACAATCTAGTAAATTTTGTACTCACTTATATTAATTGTAAAAAACTCCTGGACCAGTATTGCATAAGGCCAAAAATCACAAGTACAAAAAGGATAAAACAAAAATATAGTGCTTATAGTCAATAAATTTAGAAAATATGCTGAACAGGTGACAACTTTGCGATCTTTAATAAAAAAAAAATGTCATTCATTGGGTTTCATACAAAATTCTATAGCAATATAAATAAAAAGTTTCATTTTAGAATGTACAAAATGTTCAGTTGGTGCATTCCAAAGTGGTGTCAATGCTGGAGGACAGATAGCGTGTGAAGGATTTGCAAATAATCCGCAATATCTATTGACAGTCAATGACGGTAAGAACTGAAAGCATGTAAATGATTTGTAAATAACCCTCAATAGCAAAATGTAAGAACATAAATTAAAACACAAATTAAAACACAAACTATTTATTATGTAGACAACAATATAGTTCAGAATTTTTGAAATACTAAGGCTTTTCTACCTCAGGAATAGATAACCTTAGCTGTATTTGGCAAAACATTTAGGAATTTTGGTTCTCAATGCTCTTCAACTTCGTACTTTATTTGACCTTTAAACGGGTTTTTTTTTTGGGGGGGGGGGGGATTTGAGTGTTACTGATGAGTCTTTTGAAGACGAAATGCGCGTCTGTTGTAAATGAAAAATTTAATCCTGGTATCTATGATGAGTTTATTTAGCATTTATTTTATTACAAATCGCGTCAAAGTTATACAATTGTTAAAATTAGTACAACTTTTCTTATTCAAAAGTAAAAAAAAAAGGTTTGGATTGACACATCTTTGAACACGATCGTTGATTATTAATGTTAACCTCAAACTATTTCAGAACAAACATTAAGGGTTGAAGTCATGCAACCAGAAAAGGATGACGGATTTGCACTTGGTATTAAATTGTTTGAAGTAAGTGTATCTTTTAAATTTTCACAAGAATTTAAAGCATACTAAAAGTTCGTCCATCTGTTTTAATATCGAAGAAATTCGTGATTTTGACCCTAAACTTATGTAACGTTAGTATAGTGGTGCACGATTAGTACTTATGTTTTTTCGAGTATTTTATTGTCGTTGTCATTGTAAGTATCAAGCATGTCGTAAGCAATAGCGAAAAACAGATTATCAATAGTCTTTCAAACTGAATAATGTTGAGCACATTAGATATCAAGGTTGTTCTCCCTGCGATGAGATTGTAATTTCGAAGCACCCGCTCATAAGAAAAAATATCGCTTTAGCTATAGATGTAGATTCAAATGCACCCGTGATTAATTGTACGAAAAAAGGGTTGATTAAATTCTTGAATAACACCTTGAAAATGAGAGACAATAAAAGGAAATTTCTCATTTCGCCAATCATGCCTCTGATGGCTTGAACGAAATATACCCTTCCTAGAAGTCCTTCATAAATATTCATGAGAAAACATGAAATATAAAATCAGACAAAGAAAAGTATCTGAAAACTATAAATCTATCATTTAAAATGTGATTATTTTTTTCATGCTTGAATTTACAGGCTCCTGGAGATATTTTCCCTGCTGATTACGACTGGCTGAATGAAAACTATGGCAATGCTATTAGAGACAGTGAGGGTGGTGATGGCCCTTTCCAATTCGGAACTTCTGTAGACACATGTTACACGGTTTACCCGGGAACATATTTACTTCTTATTCACTGTGATAGTGAAGCGGATGAAAACGATTTTTCTGTGGCAATTTTTTCAGAATGTCCAATTGAAATGGAGTAAGTTATCATAAAAGTCATAACAGGAATTTACATTTAATTAAAACAACACTTTCATTTTATATGTGCTTTACCAAAAAGACAAACGAACTAATACATCGTTAGTTTAGTCTTATTAATGTTTGTTTGTCATGAAAAGTAAGAGACCTGAAAAGTAATATTAGCACATAAATTTAAACAATTGATGAAGTTTGAAGTTTTCTGTACCCATATTTTAAAGCAGATGAGAGCGAGTAACAAATATCACACACACGTTAAGTGGCAAAAGGACAAATATAAACACTGAGTAGCATAGTTTTTTTTAATTTTTCTTTCAGATCAGCACACGTATAAAAGGAGACAAAGGATATTTATTGTTAAATGGTGGAGCAAATATATCTAATTCCTGAGATGAATACTGAAATGGAAGGATATTGTTGAACGTTGAAATAGGGATGTTTTAAACATGCATACTAAACTAGGACATAGAAACTGTCTTCCTGCTCTCCTACAGTAGTATAATCATCAGCAATTGATAAATAACCAGGTTACCTCTTGTTATACACAAATACATCCTAGATGGAAAATATGCATCAGGTTTCAATCAAAACCGGATTTGTATACGACAATCTTTGAATTTAAAAAAGTATTTCATAATTGACTCATCTGTGATATTTTCTTTAACATATTATTTGATTAAAAATGCAATTTCTTTTTATTGCTGCTGTATTGTATTGTATTGACAACAAATAGCGACGAGATGGTGTAATGTTACGTAAATGCATCAAACGTTGTTTCACATTAACTCATTGCTACTTGAAAAACTTTATGTGACGCTCTTTTAGTTGTCCTCTCACCAAATAACTGAAAGTTTGGTGACTACGTTGAACGCATCTATCCAATATAACTTAAATTAACACAACAGATACAGATAAATCTGCCATGTATATTGAAACAAAACTTATTTCAGTATGCCAATTGTTATTATTCATTTCTATGTAGCAATATTCCAGCATCGCCGCAATCTACCATTATGATGTAAATAATTTATTTTTCTTTAATAATCAAGCACCGAGATGATGTAATGTTACGTAAATACTATCTCACATCAATTCGTTCTATAGTAATATTCTCTCACTCAATATTTGATGTTTGGTTTTTACGTTGAAAGCATCTATACTATATCTATATAATTGGAAAAAATACAACAGATACAGATAAATCTGCCGGATATATTGACCTATAGATAAAGGCAACAGTAGTATACCGCTGTTCGTAATTCATAAATCGATTGAGAAAAAAAAAACCAAATCCGGGTTACTACTAAAACTGAGGGAAATATCTTGAAATCGACATTGATATTTATAACAAAACTTTCCGACAAAAAAGAAGATTCAATCATACCAATTATAATTTTTCATTTCTATATAGCAATATTCCAGCCTTGCCTGCTTATGGGGTATATATCTCCTAGTTGAAACGATATTCCAGAGCTTGCATTTCATATTATGATTTTCTTGATTGAGGATTGCTTTTTACAATAAAGCTAATAAACCAATAGTTCAAAACAGTGAGGTTAATCTCATCGCTTAAAAAATTTCATAGACACCATTACGAGTTGACCACATTCCCGTTTTCTTTTCCCTGAATGACTTACTAGTTAGGTAGCAATACACAGTAAGGAGTTTGGTTTCGCATTTTGGCCTCGATGGATTTTTCAAATATCCATTAGTTATTGTGCAATACGATTTCATTTTTAGACAGCTTAGTACTACTATTTACCGGATTTGTTATAACATGAGCTACACGAAGGGTGTCACATGTGGAGCAGGATCTGCTTACCCTTCCGGAGCAACTGCGATTATCCCCAGTTTTTAGTGGGGTTCGTGTTGCATATTCTTCAGTTTTATATGTTGTGTCATGTGTACTTTTGTTTGTCTGTTTGTCTTTTTCATTTTAAGCCATGGCGTTGTCTGTTTAAATATCGATTTATGAGTTTGAATGTCCTCTTGTATCTTTCGTCTCTCTTTTAGTACTAATTGAGCCTTTAAATATGGTTTATAAGATAATAAAGATTATTTTTTCCATGTTCTATGGGTTATTTTCTGTTTGACTTTCCGTATTTTCATAGCTAGACCGGCCATCTATAATACTAAAATAACGAGGTCCAATTTGTCAGCCGTCATCACGTAAAAACGACGAATCAAAGAATACAACTTTATATATAACTAATATAATACAAAGGTGTAGATTAAAAATTACACCACTCCAGGCCCTTTTGTTTTCCACGTAATTAATATTGCCAATAATGAACAAGTTCCGGGTCGAGTCCGATACCGATACCAATAGTATATTCACCTGTTACCTATTACCTTATATGTAAGTTCCGCATCTGACAGGCGCACCACCAGACGGTGTATTTATGATTATGCTATATACACGAGTCATAATCACAGGGTTGACACTACTAAATTCAATCATTGTCAAATTGTTACCTGTAGTATTTTAATACTAAAATAAGGCTAGCGCATAGTTATATACTTTAATTCAGTCACGGACCTGCGATATCACGGGTGTGTTCTAGTAGGTATTAATGTTATGTTTACCAAAACTTTTTTCTCCACTTTTTTACAGCAATTTTACAAAACAAAATGAGATGAAAGACATATGATTGTGTTTTAGATTTCTTGATCGATAAATGAAAACAGTTTCAGAACGGTACTACTTCAAGTGATTGAAATTCTAATCCTGGCCAAATTTTGGGGAAATATGCGACATCTTTCCCCCCTCTTCTGCCTGCAATATTTTATAACTAATAAATGCAGATTGTTGCCATGGATTCACCAATAAGAAATTATATTTTATCATTTTATCTACTGATTATAAAATCTTTGGATTCTGATTACATAAATATGCACATGTAACTATGAGTTACAATTTATGACAAAAATAAGCAAAGACCCATCGAAACAACATCTGATAAACAAATTTAATAATACTTTTAGATATTTGGATGATATTTTGGCTCTCAATAATGACGACTTCAGTATGTATATTAAAGAAATTTATCCTGTTGAACTTACTTTAAATAAAGCAAATACTAACAATGACCACTGCCCTTTCCTCGATCTTGATATCTATATCACTAACGGATAGCTGAATACTAAAATTTATGATAAAAGAGATGATTTTTCATTTCCTATCGTTAATTATCCATTTTTAGATGGTGACGTTCCCTTGTCACCATCTTACGGTGTTTATATATCTCAACTTGTACGATTCGCTCGTGTATGTAACAATGTTTTAGATTTTAACGAGAGAAATTTATGTATTACTGAAAAATTATTACACCAGGGTTTTCGATATCACAAACTAGTCAAAACATTTACTAAATTTTATCATCGGTATAAGAACATCATTCGTACATATAGCTCAACATGCAGACTTCTTATACGTTCAGGTATTTCACATCCAATTTTTTATGGAAATATTCTTTATAAAGCACAAAGGTGTCAGTATTCACCTCAAAAACTAACAAAACCTTTGAATAGACTTATTAAGAAGGGATATAGTTACGATACTGTTGTCAGGTCATTAAAGATTGCATATTTTTGCGTTAATATTGATTCACTTATAGGGTCTTTGCATCGGAACTAAACACATTTATTCAAAAACCAGTTGTTGGCATGACACGGGTTATGTTCTTCTCATATATGGTATGATGGTATGATACTAAACCCCTAACGGGAAGGATTGTGCCTGATGTTCATATGATGAAATCATAATCTTTCAGTCAGTTTAATTGAAGTCTGGAGCTGGCATGTCAGTTAACTGCTAGTAGTCTGTTGTTATTTATGTATTATTAAGTCTTTCCACTTTTCTGTGGAAAGACTTATTGTATTTCTTCTGATTATTATTTTTTTTTTTTTTTCTTCCGCCAAATTTTGTTCTTGCGATAAATGTTTGTTTCGCAATATGTCGCTTAGATATTTCTCATATGGTATCGTATAGTTTATGCGCTTTTAGATTTCACCCTGCTAAGCCAAACCATTTTCTATGTAAGAGTTATCTCCCTTTTCACTGTTTACCCTCTGTGTGCATCTCCTTCGTAACAAAACAAGATAGCGACAAAATTCTTTTTACAAATTGTTCGTTACATCCTTAGTAATTTTTAGCGTATTTGGATCGAAGCGATTCGATGAAATTTTATAGGAGTTATCTACCTTTACAAAATAAATTTGTCGGTATGTTTATTTAACTCATAAACAGTTAACCGTATAATCCTGGAATGTTTTTATTTGACTCCCCTAGGTCCTAACTTAGAAAATGAGGTCAAGGTCAAAGGTCAAGGTCAAGTTCTCAATTGTGAGTTTTGCTTGTTTTCGCATTTTGTCCCTCACTTTGAGAGATACATATAAAAGAACAAGTGCAAAATGTCTGCTTAATTGTAATGAAGATATGCTACATTTAGAATTATACAATTAAATGGCATCTTATAGGAGTTGATGCCCCTGAAATGTCTTGATATGAAGTTATTTGATTATAACTTCAATGAAGTTCATTATTAAAACATTTGACCTGATACAAAAGGTCAAGTGACAAATGACCTTCAAAAATGGCTACCGGAAGTGACATTTAGAAACCGGAAGTAGCTTTTTTTGCAATTTTTTCACATAAAAGTACTCAGAATCCACATATTTTGTCATATAGATACATGAACAGATAACTGAAGACTAAAAATAACTTCCAACAAACCGGAAGTCGTCAATTATATCCCATTTTACATACAAAAGTATATATAAACTATATATTTTTGGAATCAGTGTGAAAGAAGCTATCATATGAGACCAGATGTGACATTTATTTCACCGGAAGAAGCATATTATCTCCCTTATATCACTCAAAAAGATAATTTAACCATCATTTATCGCCTCAGTATGAAGAAACTACCTTCTTATCATAATTTCTTTGGTGTGGAAAGACTTTCAATTGTTCTCTGAACAATTGGTTTTTAATTGTCATTTTGTTTACTTTCTTTGGTTACATCTTCTGACATCAGACTCGGACTTCTCTTGAACTGAATTTTAATGTGCGTATTGTTATGCGTTTACTTTTCTACATTGGCTAGAGGTATAAGGGGAGGGTTGAGATCTCACAAAAATGTTTAACCCTGCCACATTTTTGCGCCTGTCTCAAGTCAGGAGCCTCTGGCCTTTGTTAGTCTTGTATTATTTTAATTTTAGTTTCTTGTGTACAATTTGGAAATTAGTTTGGCGTTCATTATCACTGAACTAGTATATATTTGTTTAGGGGCTAGCTGAAGGACGCTTCCGGGTGCGGGAATTTCTCGTTGCATTGAAGACCTGTTGGTGACCTTCTGCTGTTGTTTTTTCTATGGTCGGGTTGTTGTCTCTTTGACACATTCCCCATTTTCATTCTCAATTTTATCTAATATTGACACACATTTAGTAATTGCTTAGTGGTATATGTAAAACGTTCATAGTTAATTTTTTTTATTGAAAGAAAGCTGTAGTTCTTTTTTTTTTATCTATCATGTTATAATAATTATTGGATGTAACGATAGTCACTCTTCAAAAACAACACCATACAGGATATATATAATGTATGTATGGATATCAGTATCGCTTGCTAAGTATCGTTATTCCATTCTGTTAAATATTAAAGCGAGGGATAAAATTAACGAATATCACGGCCCAGGACATGTGTAAATTTCCAACAATCTATGCCTTCCATGAATTATTTCGATTCTAATAGGACAAATACGGTCATTAAAATACTGAAGCGAGGGTTGTTTTGGTGTGTGTGTGACTGATCTTTTTTACTCCCTGTTAGATAAAGCTCAAATATCTTAATAAATCCGTAGCTTGCATGGGTTATTTCGTAAATAACCGCTAGAAAAAAGTGTTTAATTCTTCTTATTCTCAAACCCAACTAATGCCATTTTTAATTACATGATTTTCTCGTAAGCTTCCATCAAATCCAAGGTTGACATTTCGTTACTAAGGAGCCGACATGTTGACTTGCTGAAATTAGTAAATATGCAAATAATGCAATAGAATAGAAAATAAAACAAAACCTACCTCAAAAATCAGTTTTAATACAATATTATACGAATTTCGATGGTTCACGTAACAGAAAACTTTCAACTTTAGCGGTTTCATTTGTATGACGTCATGTTTTGAAATGACTTAAATCAGCTCCAAATTTTATTTTATTTTATTTTATTTTTATTTTGTTGATTTCTCGGAGCTCTTGTGCATTACTGCTTTTTATTATGCACCCGAATAAGAATAACAGTTAATTTGTCTTTTTTTAATTGCACGTTTTAAATCAATAAAATAGGCAAAGGGTCTGCAAATAGGTTCCAATACATGTAGATTTACGTGGGAAGTATATTGTAACAGCCATTATTATGTATATCTCTGAGTCTGCGCTACGTATAGATATATCGAGAATTTTAGCACAGTGTTGTTTATAAAGCGAAAGAAGCACGTCATATTAAAATAAAAAATAATTTGTTTTTGAACAGGTTTGTATATTTGAAGTATAAAACATAAAAGTACATGGTAATAACTGTTAGTGCTTTCAGTCGTCACATCGGCTCTTCGTGCTGTTTATGAATGTTACTGTGTGACAACGTAGCTCTAATTTAGTGTTAACGTTGCGAATGCATTATTTTGCAATTACAATCGGTTTAGTTTTCACTTGAATTTCCTAATGATGTATCCTTATTAAAATTATGAGAAGTACAGAGTACATAAGCAACATATATGGGATCCTTTAGCTAGAAACGATCCTGGATAAAATAAAATTAAAAAAAATCTGAATATGAACGGATAAAAAGATACGATTGTCGAAAAGTAAATCCCCTGCCGACAACATAGAAACCTTTGTTATGGAAAAACAATTCCCCAAAAAGATAAAATTTTAAAAGAAAGCTTACATGTCTACAAATGGAGCCTTTATTAATATTGGCACAAATTAATTGTTATTGTAATAAGTTAAAAAAGAACCGGGATTGAAACTGAAAACCTAGAGCGAAAGTCACCCAATAAAACTCTCACTATATCCTACACGGATGTTGCGATCTTTAGTTGATACGTACCGGTTTGTTTTGACAGTTATTAAGGTATTGGTTACAGACTTAATTGACAATCATATAATGATTTCATTGTTAAAGGACACTACTTTGAGATTACTATCAGTCAGTTAAATATAGAAATCATGAAAAGAACGCTTTCTTTCGAAAACTTCGGTTATATATATAGACAATAATAGTGCATTGACTTGACATATCAACGATATAAGGATGAGGCTTAGAAACGGGGAAATGCGAGGCTCTGCCGAGCTTTCCCCCCGTTTCGGGCCTAATCCTTATATCGTTGATATGTCAAGTCAATGCACTATTGTTGTCTTTATACTGCAATCTAAAATAGTACATTTTCAATTGTTGTTTAGTGTGTATGTAATTATTTGATTTAAATATTGGGAAACTTTCCCCTTTTATAGAAAGGCCTCATATCATGCAGGCGGGGAAATGTACAACACAATAAAATGAACATCTACCTCCAGTAGATGATGAACAAGTTTGTTTGAGAATGAACTAAAATATCAACAATAAGCATAAAACATAATGATATATAGTTTGCAAACCAAAAATATTAACAAGTGAAAAAGGTTTCTTTTTCTAAAAATTGCAAAAGGAATAAGTTAATGTCGTTGTATACATTGGAACCAAGAACAGGTTGAATAGGTCGTATGAATAATTAATTAATAATTTCGTCAATTTCTATTTAAATATTCATGAAAAAAAGTGATATCAGGTCAGTGACTGTATATGACATAGAAATATACAGTCAACGCATTTTGACTGCTCAAATAGAACGAGTGCAGTATAAATTTATATACAACTCGTCTAAACATCAACCCAACAATGTTAGATCTGTAAATTTGCTTTCGCAAATTGTTTGTTCTTCCCTCGCTGGGATTCGAATCCATGCAATATTTGGTCACACTAGAAGCATTTTCAGTGCTAGAATTGTTCATCTAAAAGAGGCCCACGTGAGGCTAAATTTACATAGAATTTATACTCTCCTGTGTAAAGAATTGTTCACATTCTTAAAAATTCAGGCAGCAAATATTTCAATAGTGCTTCATTTTGTAGTTTCTTTCCTTTATTTTATCAGACATAAATAATTTTTCATTTCCTACTGTTTGAAAGGACTTTTGTTGGAAATAAATACTCCCAAGGGACATAATTGAGCTTTTTCATGAATTAATACAGGCAACAAAGGCAACTTTACAGCTGAGTATTTTGCATATTTTAATGTTTAAAGTGTCTAATATCTTTAGTTTTTATCATCTCAAGACAGAAAAATGGATTTTATAACAAGTTCTGAAATTTTTAACCACAATATGGCATATACTAAAGCATGGAATAGAGATTAGTATGAAAAAATCTTGAATTTGTGCATATGTTGTAAATTTTTGATAAAATGAATACAAATTGAATGGAACTGTCCATTTCATCTGTTTAAATGAAACTATTCATCTTTTTTTAAAAAATAAGATAAGATATGATTGGATACAGGTTGTTTTTTTATACCTTTCCTGAAAGAAGTAGAGAATGAGATAAACCATCATGTAGGGGTGGGGACATAAAATGATCTATGTTTCTTCAAGAAAGGGGGACATACACTTATTCATTATAGCCAAGGTTTTAACAATAGCCCAGTATTGCATTAATGGTGTCATAAGAATTCTTTATATCTTTTATGTCACAGTATAGGGACAACGGTACTATTACATTTCCGAGCATTAGGTTGGCCTTTTGTGTACTCAAGGCAGGTGAAGGAAGTCAAATTAGGAGAGTTGTGATTGGATGTAAGGGAACAATATATTTTTTTTATTTATCTATGAATAACTGCAGTGTGTATATTTACAATATAAATTTTGAAACCTATTGAAATATTTTCTAGAGAATTATTCGAAAAGACTTCCAAAATTTTCAAAATTTGATGCAAATGACGGTGGGCATGGATAAAATCAACAAGCTCCGTTGAAAGTTAAACATGATACTATTTTGCTTTAATTTTTAAAACAGAAAAATAAAGTTCTAACACCACTTATAACTGTTTTATCCAGGTTTTTATCATAAAACGTGGTAAATTTAAAAAAAAGTTAATATTGTCGCCTATGGCAGAATAAATAGTACCGTATTCCCTATAGTGAACGACAGCATGATAGTTATACCAGTATGATAAGCACGCTAAGCTTGATTTCAACATATCCAAATTAAAGGTACAAATTTTACTGAAATTCGAGCATTTTAAATTTGTAATTATTCAGGACCTGAATGCTTCTTTTGCAATTTTATTTGGGTACAAAAGCGTTAAACATCGCACATTTTGTATTCCGCACTTCATGATATAACTGTGTGCACGAAATAACAAAAAAAAGCATTCAATTCTTTTTTCTTTTTCGTTTGCAACAACAAAGCATAGGCAAATAAATGATATTGTTTATAAATTAACTGTTCGCAAAAGTATGAATTATTTGAAATACTAAGGGTTTTCCTATTCAATGCATAGATTACCTTAAAATAGCCGTATTCGGAACAACTTTTTGAGTCCTCAATGCTCTTCAACTTCTACCTGATTTGCTTTCTAACTATTTTGATCTGGCTGTAACTGATGAGTTTCGTGTAGACGAAACGCGCGATTGGCGTATCAAGTTATATGCCTGGTACCTTTGATAAATAATATGTCATTTTCCCCATGCTTTGTTTTGACATTGACACGGAAGAAAATGCAGTCATTTATGTTGAATTTTATTTGGAAATACAATTTTATATTATAATGTACCGCTTGTTGTCAACGAATAAAAAGTAAGAATTCTTATAAAACATGTATGTTATGTAATTCTTAAGTATTGGTTTGCTTTTGTGTATGTATTTGTTGTTTAATATACGGGTATATCATATATACCGGATCTTAACAGAAACATGATCTTTATTTATTTTTAAAGTAAAGAAATTATGAGTGTCAATGTCAGCGTAACATAGAAGACCTCAATGATTGACCGTTTTTTGATTCTGTCTTCATTTTTAAATAGTAGTTAAATTTCTTAACACAGTTTAAAATGAACAAGTAATAGTAAATATCTATTATTGACAAACCTTGAGTAATTGTTTAGTGGTATATGTAAATAGTTCATAGTCAATTCGTTTATTGAAAGAAAGCTATTCTTTTTTATCTGTCTAATTGGATATAACGACAGTCACTCTTCAAAAACAACATAAAACAGGAATATATAAAATGTATGTATGGATATCAGTATCGCTTGCTTAGTATCGTTATTCTGTTATATATTATATAATTTTGTTTGGGTAGAAATTTATATATTTCAAATTTAGATAACGGAAAAACATATAAAAGTACATGGTAATAACTGTTTGCACTTTCAGACGTCACATCAGCTCTTCAGACTATTTATGTACGCTACTTAGAAGATAATGTATTGTATTTTAAGACCCGACGGCATCATTTGATGACTTGATGGTCACAAATTAAGTTTACTGGTGACGTGTTTGCTTAAAATACAATATTGTTATCTCCATTCTAATGAATCTGACAGAAAAAATCGCCAAACATACAGTTAAAATCTGGCATAGGTCGTCTGCGCTTATGCGTAGGTCTTCATAGCATCAATTTCGAAGAAATGCCATGATAATTTGTGCAGTTATCCAATCAAAATTAAACGTTCAAAACGATGTTGCATTAGAATGTTTGATAACGTAGCACCAATTATGTTTAGACGTCGCGACAGCAGCATTTTAAAATTACTTTTCGTTAAGCTTTCTTTTGAATTTCCAAATGAAGTATTCTTATTAAGATTTTAAGAAAGAATTTAATTTCCATTAAAACTTCTATGAATAGAAATTTACTGCAATGCGGAGGTAGAAAGGTGCAGAGATTGTCCATGTTGGACATGCAAATATATTAACGAAGGGGAATTTGTGACATTTAAACATTACAAAAAACGTGTGAATGCACGAATGAACTGTACAACATGCGATCTTATATATTGCCCAACATGCCAAACGTGCAAAGAAAATTATGTAGTCAAATTGGAGAAGTCGTCCTTAAAAGGGTCAGAGTAAACAAAGAACTTATAAGGGACACGTCAGCCAGAATGGATCCAGGATAGGAAACAAGTGAAACACTGAATTTCGACGAATAAAAAAAAATTGTCGAAAAGAGTTTCCTCTGCCAACAACTGTGAACCTTCGTTTTAGAAAAACAGTTCATAAATAAATATATAAAGTTTGAAAAGACAGCTTTCAAGTCTATAATTGGGGCCTTTATCAATATTGGTACAATTTATTTATATGGTACGATTCAAAAAAGAAAACGGAATTGAAAGTAAAAAGTAAGAGCGATAGTTACCAATGAAAACCCTTACTAACTCCTGAGTTGATTTTGTTATATTCAGGAGATACGTACCGGATGTTTCACAATAATCAATGTATTGGTTACAGACTTAATTGGCAATAATATAATGATTTCATTGTTAATGAAAACTACTTTGAGATTGCTATCAGTCTGTTAAAAATAGAAATCACGAAAGAAACGCCGCGTTTGGAAAACTTCAGTTTTTGTGATTTTTTGTGGGGTTTTATTTGGTTATTTTCTTCTCGATATATGTGGAAATGGTGAGAATATTCATTACTTACTAATTAACTAACAGATACTTAAAGCTAGTTCAACTCGAATATCAACTAATAATTACATTAGATGTATGTTTCATTATAATATTTTATTCTGATTGGTTAACTGCACATCACGTGTTATTCCGTAAGCAGTTGCATTGCACAATACAACTTTTCATTCATGATAACACGTGCTCCAACAATAAAATGCACAGGTGAATTAAATAATAAAATATATAAAATTCGTGTTTTTATAATCATAGCTAAAAAATGTAATTATAAGTATTGAATGCTTCTTTTTGTAACTTTATAGGGTTGTAAAAGCGTTGACCGTGCGTACATTTTTAGAATGAAGCGTTTCCGCGCTTCATACAAAATGTACTTCGGTCAACGCTTTTACACCCCAATAAATTTACAAAAAGAAGCATTCAATTCTTAAATGAATACACCGTGTGTTCTCATTCTATTAATGAATCAATTATATCCAAAACTGTTATATGTTTAATGGCTTGTGCATCTGTCTATCACTGAATGTTGGATGATAAGTTGTAAATTTGGTCGAATTAATCTGTTAGGTTGATGTCTACTTGGACTTTTATGTCAAAATATCATGAAACAATAATGTTTGCAGAATACATATTTCAATTCAAATATCGTTAAATTTAGATTCTTTTCTTACTTCGAAAACAAATAGTAGTCTTTAGAAAGTTTATTGTGTTGAACTCGATTTCTTTGTCTATTGTTTCTACCCTCAACCCATAATTTCACAAAATTTAATTGATAAAGGGTTTCTAAAATATTTTTGTTTCTTATCCTTCATTGGGAATTTCATTTTCTATCGGAACATGTATCGTCCAGAACCTGCATGAAATATGTAACATTTAATGAATGGCTATTATTTATTTTGAATTAATTGAACCATAAAATTACTTTTTGACTTTTTTCACATTGGATTATCCGCGAAGCGGATTATGTAAAATATGAAGAGTCAAAAATTAATTTTATAAATGAACTACACAATGAAGGATAAGAAAAAAAAATTTGCCATTCATTATAATTAAATTTCTATCAAAATAGGACTCAAAGAACTTTTTATTTGATTTATATTAACCATTACAACGTACACACATGTTGGCGTATGAATACACAACGTCAGAGTAGGCGTGTCGCCATAAAAATTGACAGCATTGAAAATAAATGAAATACTTTTAACCAATCAGAAGACCAAATTTGTTTATAAGATGTTAAATACACATAAATTAATCAATCGGTAACATGTAGCTGTTATTCTGTTCATGAGTTGCCTTCTGTTCATTATAAAAATGTACTAATTTTCTTGTTTGTGAAGTAGAAATAACATCATTGTCTCTATCATGTATTTAACCTATTTCATATTCTTAATTTGTTGACCTCCAAAAACCATAATAAAATGTGTAATATTTAGTATCTGTAATCCCTTCAATCGTTCAATGTCAACAATATTCAAATGAGTTAATCAGGAAATGTTTATCTGTTTTTAGAAAGATTTAAGAAAGGAATTATAATGGGTTGTGCTGCTTCTTCTGATAGTCCTCAGCATGCATCATTTGAACAACATAAACAGCAATATTTTAGGAGTGAACTAAACACATGGAGCCAACAACAAACTCATTCCCAAATGAATACACAACAACAAACTCATTCCCAACAGAACACACAACAAGAACAACAACCTTCACTAAACAAATTACCAACACCAATCAAGGTAAATAAAAAGTGTTAAAGTATCTGCTATTTCTTTATTCATTTTAGTTGTTGTGCCTCTATGTATAAACGTTTGCTCTTTCTTTTTTTAGCTATAATTTCTTTCATATAATATTATGATAAAAAAATGGTAGTATAGTATTATAAAAAAGTTTACATCAACTTCATTGTATAAAATATGTTTCAAATAAATTGTCAGTGATTTATACCTTTATTTTTTTTGGTAATCGAATAGGCTCTATATAAGATGTGTTCGTCTCGGCGATTAGGTTTTTCAGTTGTTGAATTTTAGCTCGTTTCGCTTAGCCATTTGCTTGACAGCCTTTATGTTTTAAGAAACAGAAATGAAAGTCTGTTTTGTGTGATATCACGAATGGTGATACAATAATATATGGATTAAGATTTTCAAAATATTCAATTTTTTCTTTTTCAAAAGTTTTGGTGCGTGCAGTAAAAGTTACAATCTGTACTTGAACAGTGGGAATTGAGATACTACCGTTTTCATCTTCTATTTGGTTTTTTTATTTATAGTCTGTTGAGCTGTTACACATATTGAAATATCTCTAGATTAAGTTTCCCAGTGCAAAAATAATATCCACCCCATGCTTGTCCCTGAATAGTTTTTAAGATTTGATATTGAGTGGGTTTTTTTACGAAACAATATTGCTCAAACATTTGAAATGATATTGATGTTAAATAAATACCATAATTAGTTATTGTGAACATTATTCTTTCCAGTCTTGTTAATTTCTTGTATAGTAGTTTATTTAAAGTAGTTGAACATTATATAACTAATAGTTACAAAAGTACCAGGATTATAATTTTATACGCCAGACGCGCGTTTCGTCTACATAAGACTCATCAGTGACGCTCAGATCAAAACCGTTAAAAAGCCAACCAAATACAAAGTTGAAGAGCATTGAGGACCCAAAATTCCAAAAAGTTGTGCCAAATACGGCTAAGGTAATCTACTCCTGGGGTAAGAAAATCCTTAGTTTTTCGAAAAATTCAAAGTTTTGTAAACAGAAAATTTACAAAAAATGACCATATAATTGATATTCATGTCAACACCGAAGTGCTGACAATGGGCTGGAGATACCCTCGGGGACGAAACGGTCATCAGTGGCTTCGACCCAGTGGTGTAAGACGAAGAAAAAAAAGAAAACAAAAGGAAAACAAATAAGCAAAATCAGAATGATGAGGTTATCATGGAGTAAATTAAAACCCTGTGAGAGAGCAGATTCGGAAAATCCGAGTAGAATTACTCCTTTTTTTGGCCAGATAATGATCTCTCGAGTTAAAACGTCTGAAAATCTGATCAACAGAGTATCGTCATATTTTTTTAAAACTCTATAATCCCAAATTTCAATATTAGATAAAAAAAAAAAAAAAAACCTTCATCATTCAAGTGACATGTGAAACTTTACTTTTTGATGTTTTGATAATGATTCATAATATCTGTACTGACGCCACATTAAAGACGATATTATTCACCGACATAAACGCTATTTATTACTTTATATCTAAAACCTGTTTAAAACTTAAGGTCGAAAAGATGTGCTCTATTTCATTGTACCAATTAAATGTACATTTCTTTAAGAATAAATCAGCACCTGTGCTAATCGAGACCGCCAAACACAAAAGTGGCGGTAAAAATGCCCCAAATGGAGTTAAAAGCAGTGATGCCAATAGGAAGATTGACTTTAACAATACTGACAATAAAATGTTGCCTCGACGGCCAGACTTCACTGTAGCCAAGTATGTACCAACAGACATTGGAACACTTGAAATGTTCTTAGATTTTCGAACATCGTCTGCAGATTTTCCCTCACGTGAACCTCCTCATCCTGACGGAGATCTGTACACTGATTACGAATTCACCGTAGATGTTGCTTTTCCTAATAGATCAGATTTAGAATGGAAAAGACCAATGGTTTGTATCCATTATAAACATATTACTATCTTTGGCATAGTTATTCCAACACATACTGGCTTCTAGACAAATATATATAATAGTTCAGTGATAATGAACGCCATACTAAACTCCAAATTGTACACAAGATTAAAAATAATACAAGACTAACAAAGGCCAGAGGGCAGAGTCTCCTGACTTGGGACAGGCGCAAAAATGCGGCGGGGTTAAACATGTTTATGAGATCTCAACCCTCCCCCTATACCTCTAGCCTATGTGTATGAATTGTCCATTCGTTTGATGTGTCTGAGCTTTTGATTTTGTCATTTGATTAGGAACTTCCCATTTTTGAATTTTCCTCGGAGTTCAGTATTTTTGTGACTTCTATTTTTATACACATTCCTTGATTTATATTGTTATGGTGTATAGGACTTTAGGAATGAGTGTACATGTGATGCTAACGTTCACTAAAAGTAAAATAACAAATATGACTTCGAGGAAAATTTTTAACTGAAAGTCCCTTAGTAAATATAACAAAAAGCAGTAAACACAATACAAAAAAGAAGCTGTGGTATGATTGACACGGGGCAACTCTCTACAAGAAACAAAATGACACAGAAATTAACAGCTTTATAAAAAAGAAGATGTCGTATGATTGACACTGGGCAACTCTCTACAAGAGACAAAATGACACAAAAATTAACAGCTTTACAAAAAAGAAAATGTGGTATGATTGACACTGGGCAACTCTCTACAAGAGACAAAATGACACAGAAATTAACAGCTTTAGGTCACCGTACGGCCTACAACATTTGACATCTCCCTTAAGTTGATCGATGTTGAGTGTTCTGCGCGAACAGTGAGAAACAACCAACACAAAATAAAAAGCCACCAGTTCGGTTTTGTAAAAAAAATCATTATGAATTGCGATTAAACCAAAACATCTGAATTATAACAGAACTTGAAAGGGATATTTTTGCGATATTTCTTTTTATTTAAAAGTAAAAAAACCTGAAACATTGCTTTAACAGGAAGTCGCAAAAGACCCTGTTCTTTATTCAGATGGAGCGACTAGATTTGACATTGGACAAGGTGAAGTCGGCACTTGTTGGTTTATGGCTATGGTAGCCAACATTGCAGACAAACCAAGATTGCTACAAAGGGTAAGAAGGCATAATCATAACCGAAAGGTTTCAACAACAAAAAACTCAAAACCGAATACGTTAAAGCTAGGTTCACACTGCCGATCAGATCAACTCGATCAAGACCGATCAAGACAAATTACGTGATCTGGAGACTGGTCTGACTCAATCGACAAGAATGTTGGGGATATTCTACCTTTCTCGTCATCGATCTGACTTTCTACCCGAGAGTTTTTGACATGTCAAAAACATTCGAGTAAGGGTCGAGAAGCAAGTTGCTCGAGAAGAGATAGAGAATTCGTCGAGTAGTGGTCGACTTGATCAAGAAAGGATCGTGTGGAGATCGAGGTTGGTCGGAATACAAAATCTTTACCAATCAGTACTCGATCATTTCGACCTTTGTTCGACTAATGTCCGATCATTACCTGATTAACTCTACCAATGCCCGATCGTTTCCAGATCACTGCGACTTGTATATTTTTATTATCCCAGATCAACTCGACCAATACCCGATCCCTTTGCGACCACATTCGACCACTCATCGATCTCTACTCGGCCATACACGAGAACAAATGACTGCTACACTATTCTCTAAAAGTGTGTGCAGATCTGATTAACTCTCATAACTATGCTTCCGTAAAAATATATTGGCAACATTATTTTTAACTGTACAAAAATTCCTCCATGAACAGTACGTGTCTTTACTTTTGCAAGGAAATGTAACATTTTAAAAGAGAGACAAAAGACACCAAAGGAACATTCAAACTCAGAGGTCGAAAACAAACCGACACAGTCATAGCGAAAAACGGTAACCGACGAGAAGACAAACAGCAGTCCACATAACATAGAAAATCAAAAACTTAGAAACACGTAACTCAACAAAACCTGGGATGGTCTAAGATGTTCCGGGAGGGATGAAAATCCTGCAATTGTGGCACTGGCGGATTTTTCAAATATTAAAGTAATTGTGCAATAATATTCATTGTAAGACTGCTGATGACTAAGTTATCTTTCAGAGTTGGTTTATAAGAACATAAAGATTATAATTTACCTGTTTTATGAGCTATTTTCTGTTTTGTCTGTCCGTATTTTCCGTTTGACCAGAAATGTTTGTAGCATAAAAAAAAAAGACACGCAATCCATCTTTGGAATTTCCAAAATGGCCGCCGTTGCCATAAAAACAGTACAAATATGAAAAATTTCAAAATGCTTTCAACTTACTGAAAATTAACACAATGATGTATTGTGAGGTATATAAATTATGTTAATCCACTTTTTAATTTTTCAAAATGGCTGCCACCTAGTGAAAATCGGCGGACCAGGGTGACATTCGCTATTGCTCGCAATGGCAATCCTATTCTTAACGTGTTTTTGCTTGTCACAATTTAAAACATTGTCTAAAATTGGTCAAAATTTCAATATATTTCAAATGTATGATTTTACTCGGACCTTCTACTGAATATAACCAAATAAACGGAGAAGGTGTCCATGGGACACTAATAATGTCCCAGCTAGCATATAACATTATAAAGGGTCATGTTGGGAGGTACGTGCGTACGGACGGACGAAGGGTAACACTAAATGACCACTCCGAAGCGGCGGAGAATAAAAAATTCGGACGTTTTTATACTAAAAATGTGAATACTCGACCCATATACGATCAGGTCGATCTGGTCTGCTCGATATGAGGCTGAGATCGTGATAGAGTCATTAAGAAGTCGGAATGGTCGAGTTAAGGTCCTTTACAGTCGGATGGCGGTCGGGTACAAATAGTGGAAAGATGTGTGAACAAAACAAACAAACTCATTTAGTAACAATCTCAAAAATAGTGGTACAGCAGTCATTATTGTGTTATATTCTTAATCACTATAAAACACAAATATTTTGACTGTATACGGTTTTAGTTGCTCTTTGTGCACTTTTTGCGTTTTATGTACAGCAATTGGTATTTTTGCAACATTTATATCTCAAGCAAACACCTGACTTATATGAGCCCCGAATATAACCCCTGACAGCCAGCGAATCGAAACTGATAATATTTATTCAGGGTAAATATACATATTCTTAGTCAATTTAGTTGATTTTAGTTAGAATCTCAAGAAATCTAAACGGTGAGAGACCAAATGTGTCATTTCTCTTTGAATCCGTACACAAATAATCACACAGTCAGATTAAAAACTCTTAGTGAAGTCCATCTAAGCTAGCCAAGGGTTACGATCCACTCCCGGTCTCTTCACCCTTGGCAGATTGAGCTAACATTTGTGATATCAATGTTACGCCATCTATCGGAAAATAAAAGACACGCCCATTCCAAATACATTATTCTTGACCAATGGTAGCACTTGAACTCTTCAATTTGGAGGTAAAAACACGGTAGCGTCTAGATTCTACACACTTGGTAAAGCCGGAAACGAACATATGTGTCAACATTCATGCATTTGTGCATGAAACATACACAGGGAATTCTATTAGTTGATTAAAAACATTCAAGTTATCACTAAATATAGTCGTATGTTTAGTGATGTAAAGACTTGTTGCACAATAAACACGTGGCAATTGTTTACAAACACTTCCTTCATCTACACGTGATCATGGTATAGGCGCTTTTTGATTGGATGCAGCGATTTTCTATTGCAACCAATAAAAATCCTTACCTTGTGTCTTCGAAATTTTATCTCAATCCGCCAAGGGTGAAGAGAGCGGGAGTGGATCGTTACCCTAGGCTAGTGAAGATGTGTGTAGTCTGAATGTTGATTAAAACGGTAACAATTTCAAATAAACATTTAGCAAATACATGGCATCTATGAGTAAATATGTCTAGGAAATGAAAACGATAAGGATCAATCATGATGGATTCCAAACAACTTTTGAGGTTATAATTTTAGTTTTTTTTCATAAAATGAACGTAATAGAATGTGTATGCTTATATTTTCTTCAAATTACGTTGATTAGCAGGAAAATTATACACCATTAAAGAATGGTATCAAACCATATGCTATGATGTTTACACTCATAACGAACCTGAATCGTTATCGTCTACACCAATAAAGAATCACCAGGGTTTTTGTAACAATCTCAAGGTATTTTTACAACAAGAGGGTATCCATAAAATCATTTTCTCATTTTAAATTACAGGTAATACCGAGTGATGCTTACAAAATAGGGTCGGATGATTATGATGGGATATTTCACTGTCGGTTCTGGAGATTTGGTGTTTGGAATGATACATACATAGATGACTTCCTACCAATTGTACATGAAACAAATATAGCTGGGGCTCACTCTGCAACAGATCCTAATGAGATGTGGGTGGCTCTTCTAGAAAAGGCTTTTGCAAAGTAAGTTTAAGGATTTTTCTGAACTCTCGTCAAAAATAAATCCCAAAGGAACGATTATCATAATTATTTTAATATTATATTATTTGTAACCAATGAGAATTGACACGCACAACTCCTGGAACTCATGGATTTGATCGATGTAGTATATCGGATAAATTGTGAAATTGATTTGGAAACTTATGATCCCCTTGCATAAGTCTGACTCATAATGCGATTTGACTTTTTAATGGTGTTTTTTTACTATTATTTTAATTCTTCAAGTAACTTTCTATTCATGTATATTCAATAGCAATTGACACTATATATTCTGAAGTATTGTATCGATACCGTCTGTTCCCCTTTTGTCTTTTGGAGTGTATATTGTTATCGGAGGTACCAGGTTTATAATTTAATTCGACAGACGCGCGTTTCGTCTACATATGACTCATCAGTGACGATCAGATCAAAAATGTTAAAAGCCAAACAAGTAGAATGTTGAAGAGCAATGAGGACCCACAATTCAAAAAATTGTGCCAAATACGGCTAAGGTAATATTTGCCTGGGATAAGAAAGTCCTTAGTATTTCGAATAATATATACTATTGTACTGTTGTCTCTTTGACACATTCCCCATTTCCATTCTCTATTTTATCTTGTACTAGTTTGGCTTTATAACTTTTTTTTACTTATAATCCTGGAACCTTTGATAACTATCATTAACCTTTCCAACCTTTCCTTTTATTTATATTTCCTCCAGGTGTGTCAAACAGGTATATCTACACAACAGGTACTGTTTGGTGTAAAAATCTTTGTATGTTTGTCTTCTCAATTCAATCTGATTGAGTACACAGACATTATCATTTAAATACAAGAATTGGTAATATTTTGTGCGCTTTATCAAACATATTTCCGTTAGTTTTCTGTGTAAAAAGCTTTTTGTGAATTACTATAGTATTGTACATATCAACAGATTATATGGATCGTACGTTGAAATAACAGAGGGATTAACAGCTGATTCCTACTTGAACTTAACAGGAGGAGTTGCCGAGAGGATCGACTTCACGGAGAAAAAGATGTCTCCAAAACGATTGTTCCAAAGGTTATACAATGCTTTCCAATGCCCTACTACTATGGTTGGATGTAATTGTCCGGTATGGAAATTAAACATAGAATATCTCAGACAATTAGTCTAAAAGGACATGACCGTGATGTGTTAATTATAAATTAAAGATTTGCGTTTTTTTTTAATTCATAATTTTTTATTACATCAAAGAAAGATCTTAATCAATTTCAAAAGCTTTAACCTGTAAATAATGTGAGATAAGAGTATACTTCCAATGATAAAAAAAACTCTATGACACACACACAAATTAATATATAGGGTAAGATTTTTCCTGGGGAGATTGTTGAAAATGATATTGATTAGGTTGTCTTACTTTGTAATGTGAACACGTGCGGACGTGGTCTCCAGCTGTTAACAGGCGCCTTTCATGATACATTGATGTGTTATATGTATATATTTAGCCATGGTGGCCATGTTGATTGACAGGGAGGGTCATCGGACACATTTTCAAAACCAGATAGCCCATTAATGATTGTTGACAAGTTTGTTAATTTGTCCCAGCGGTTTCAAAAGAGCGGATTGTTGTAAAAGCTAAAGGACGACGACGACGGACGACCATGACTGACGAAGGACGCCAAGTGATGATGAGGAAAGTTCACTTAGCTCATTGGGTAAGGTGAGCGAAAAACGTTGACGAGAAAAACAATCAATCAACGACACATTTACTTTGTGTAAGTTCAGTTGATATTTTATCAAATATGATCATCTATCGTGCTATAATAAGAGATTTAGCTAGCTATAATACCAGAGTCAATTCAACATTTTCAACTAAAAAAAACTCATGCATCAAATCAAGAATATGACAGTTTTTATCCATTCGTTATTAGGTCTTTCCACCTTTCCGTGTGGAAAGACCTATTGATTTTGTTCTGATTATTTTTTTTTTTTTTTTTTCTTTTTTTTTTCTTCCGCCTAATTTTTTTCTTGCGGTGTAAAAATGTTTCAAAAGATGTCGCTTAGTTTTTTTGTATATGAGATCATACAGTCTATACGCTTTTGAAACTCACCCTGTTTAACCTAACACTTTTCTTTGTAAGAGTTATCTCACCAAACACTGTTTTTCTTGTTATCAGATCTCCTCCGCAACCGTAAAAGAAAGCGACAAATTTATTTTTTCAAATTGCTCGTTATATCCTGAGGATGTTACGTTTTATTTTGACCGAAGCTTTACGAAGACCCCATATGAGAGTAATTTCCCCTTTTGTATTGAAATAAGTGAAATAAATTTGTAACTGGAAAACCATAAGTGATAAAGGCCTAGGGTCTTTTGATTTGAGGCATTTGGTCAAAAAGTATGAAAATAAGGTCAAGGTCAAAGGTCAAGGTCATGTTCAAATTTTTGATTTTGGCTTGTTATCGCTTCTTTTCAGAAATCATATAAGATATCGACAAAATACTTTCACAGAATTGTTAGTCGCGACATGTAGTTACACATAAATTTGAGTCGAAAGGATACGTAAACATTTGATGCGAGTTTTCCCCCCTTTTATATCTAATATCAGTCGTATGGTAATATAACTCATTAACAATATAAAGTAAAGACCTAAAGTCTTTTGATTTAAGGTCCTTGGTTTATGACCTTGAAATTGAGCTCAAGGTCATATGTTAATTTAACGTTCTAGATTTTGACCTTTGCTTTTACCTCATATGTATTCATGTTAAAGCTATTAGCTTTTTTGCATTAGGTTGCAAGCACTATGACGTTGAAAAAGTTCACCGGAAGTGACATTTTGTAAACCGGAAGTAGCTAATTTTTGTAATAAATTATTGTCAAAGTATATAAAACCATATATTTTTGGAATCAGCTTCAAGTAAACTATAAGACAGTACCGGAAGTAACATATTTTGAACCGGAAGTAGACAATTATCTCCCTTATTTATATCTTTTTGTATAGAAACCATATATTTTTGGAATAAGCGTTCAATAAGCTGTCATTTGACGCTAAAATTGACATTTAAAACCAAATTTTAATATTTTCATATAAAAAAAGGTCTTAACTGGTGGAAAGACCATCAATGGTTCTCTGAACAATTGGTTTTTAATATTGATCTTACATCTCTTCTGAAAAAAAAATCCACCTCCTTGTTATCACTTAAACACTGAAACTACAAGTCCAATCGATCCCAAAATTTACAGTCAGCAGGGCATACATGTACTAAAGGTTCATAAAACAACGTGGTGCCGATATCTCTCAAGACTTTTCCTAGAGAAAAAAAATTGCAATGCCGTATAAATTGCTTGCTAGGTCCGTAAATCTCAGTGAAATGCTACAATAAAATGTCCGCTCCTAGATTAAAATACTAGTCTGTGTTACAAACTGGTGCTGAAAAATGTACATTTTAAGAAAATAATCGTTAAATGTGTATTAAAGTTCCACCGGTTCAATTAAATCCAAAACATGCACTGCTGGTGAACTGTGATCAAAATGTCAATTTCCTACAATGACAAAAGAAATTACATTGTGTACATTCCATCTCTATAGATGTTGTCTGTTTAACGTCCCCACCTAAAAAGAAATAAAAAGACTAAGTTTTCGTTATTATATACCCGCGTCACGTGATATCTCCTCAATCTGGCGCGCGCGCTGGACCTAAAATAAAAGAAAAACTTTCCAAACTAAACATGAAACTTCTCCGGTAACACAATACTATAGACCCCTTACAGAAACAAACAAACAAACAAACAAACAAACAAACAAACAAACAAACAAACAAACAAAACAAACACCCCCCCCCCCCCATCAATCTATGTTTCAAAGGGGGAAAGACCGTTTACAATTGCTTTTTAAAAGCAATTGATTTATATTAATGTTTTTGAGCTTTTTATTTTGCCAATGTATTTAAAAGTTTTACTCGGGGTTCGGTATTTTTCTGATTCTATGATTTTTGTAGGATAAAAACGATGGTAAACGTGGATTGGTAGGAGGTCATGCTTATTCCATAAACGGAGCTTTTATTGTAAGTTTATTTTCATTTACAGACAAAACGAAGAACCTGTTTTTTTTTATAAGACTGCTATACTAAATAGCACAATCTTAACTATTTACTTAAAATGCAGCGAAAGATACCAGAGAACATTCAAACTCATGAGTCGGAAATGACGCAATGGCTTGAAAAAAGAAGACAGACAGACAAACAATGGTAAAATAAACATAACATAGAAAACTAAAGAATAAGAACACGAACACCACCAAAAACTGGGTGTGTTCTAAAATACTAAGTGTACAGCATTTTAAGAAAATGGTTTTAAAATATTAAAAAACTTGAAATATTTATAAGTAAACCTGAATCGTGGATACTTTACATTGGTACAGAAACACTTAATTTACAAGCAGAATTAATTAGCTGATATAATATTTCCAAATTTTGTTTGATTTTTATATACAAGTGAAAAATGCTTTATATTCATTTTTTTCAGACGTCTCTGGTATTTTCAAGATTTAACACCAAAACGATCAATAAAAATATAAAACAATAATAATAATAAAAATTTCTAAATGATAACTTTTTTAATTTGTAGGTAGGTGAAGCCAAGTTATTAAGATTAAGAAATCCCTGGGGCAACGGTGAATGGAACGGCCCATGGAGTGATAGGTATTTAATTTCCTTTCTGGTGACGAACACAAAACATTTATTATAAAGGGCTGTTCAAACGGGATAGTCTCTAGATTCCCTCCGATTGATTATACAAAATACTTGTTCATGTTATTAAGGGACGCACCTCATTCGCTCGTTTTGCCCCATATATTCGTACATATTGAAGTCATAATATCATTCGGGAATCTGGGGAATTCTAGCTCATGTGTCTGTCTAGATGAGGGGTCTCTAGATGTTTATATCAATATATGATTGACATCAATTTCATATATAAGTTAAAACAATGTACATAATTACTCTACTCCCTTTGATTACCTATTACTTTATTTTCAATTAATATTGAATTAATCTTTATGATTTAATGTATTACACGGATTTTTACTGGTAACGAATCCATATTCATAGCATTATATGTTGCTGTTTAGAGGCCTGATAAAGAGGGAATACCGAAAATGTTATTCAAATGAACGAAATTTAAATATCGTTAGAACTTAATATAATAAGAAATCGCTAAAGAACAGAACGCAAATTTAAACATGTATTTATTTATTCATTTAACCTTATGTACAGTCTTTTTGTTAACAACTATGTAGTTGTGCACAGTCTTTTCTGTGCGCCTTCAGAGTATTTAAAGTTTAATTTAAAGTGTAAAACCTTATTTTGCTGTTTAGTCCTAGCTCAAACTAAAATGACTTTGCTAATAAAAAACATAACATGTGAAGTAAAAGGAATTTTGACTCAGAACAAAATAGTTTTACAGCCAAACCAGTACAAAGTACTGGGAACTCAAATTTCCAAGTCAAGAATAAGACAGGTTTTTTTCATTCGTTTGATGTTTATGAGCTTTTAATTTTGCAATTTGATAAAGGACTTTCCAATTTTAATTTTCATTTGAGTTCGGTATATTTTACTATTTTATACCTTATTTTCTGTAAGTTAAACTAACTCATTATTTAAGAATTTAAATTACCTAAGCGTATAATATTTTTTATTTTAGATTTAGGTTTATTTCATTGACATCACACATATTCTTCAGATTTGACAGTTTTGTTCTTTTCTTTTCCACAAATTTATGTTGTTAATGGTTTGAACATTCGATGTTAGGTGTTGCAAATCTTTCATTGATTTGTTTTGGTCACTAAAAAACCTTTACAACGCGTAAAGAAGGAGCTATAATTCTATGTAAAATTTGTGCTACCGATCTTTGAACCGTGAAGTCATTGTTAGATACTTTTGAAGTAGTATAATCCAACAGACAGTTAGATTGGTTTTCTGTCGGACTAATCTATTCTTAAAGTAGAACAATGACTTCACGGTTCAACTAGCAAGCAAGCTAACCAAAGATATCACCTTTGGCTACACATTCAATGGAATCCGCTGTAAATGTTAAAAAGTTTGATTTTTTTATGGTGTTGATGCCTTTATCTCTATTGATTTGGTGGTGTAGTGTGGTACTATGTATAAAATTCTATTGAACTTTGCAAAATACACTACAATCTAAAGAATAAAAGAATAAATATCATTGGCAAATATTTAACTAAATGAATATATTTTAATTTTGTTAGGAGTCCTAAATGGAAAACTGCCCCATTAGACTGTGTCCCACACCCTTCAAAAGACGACGGAGAATTTTATATGGATATCAATGATTTTCTGCGATACTTTGATGATTGTACCATTTGTAATCTAACACCAGATTTTGACAGAGATGGATTTCCTGACATGCTAAGTAAGAAAACGCAAGTATAACTTCTCTTGTACAACAACTAACTAGTCGGCTCAAAATAAATGACCCTAACACATGGCCGAATATGCAAATTAAAAAATAAACAATGTATAATCATAAAATACATGACCTGAATACTATTACGGTGAATATGTAAATTCAAATAATTAACAATATGAAATTATAAAATACATTTTTATATTGATTTAAAAGTGATAACTTTATAAGGATACCACACCAATTAACGAAAACACACTTTATTACACTAAATATGGGACTTGATAACACTAGGGTTCTCAACGCATATAAATCAAAGGAAATTGAAATCAATATGACATAGGACGTTTGAAACTAGTCAAGATTTTGATTACATACATATCCATTTTTAATTCAAATACTTTATAAAGTATGATAAAAAAAAAAATGGGTGTAGACGCTACTCGAATCATATAGCTTGGTGATTTTTTTTTTTGTTTTTCGTTCCTTGAAATTCTTGTCTGTCAACAGGCTTTATAATAGTTATCAAAAGTACCAGGATTATAATTCTATACGCCAGACGCGCGTTTCGTGACGCTCAGATCAAAATAGTTAAAAAAGCCAAATAAATACAAAGTTGAAGAGCATTGAGGACCCAAAATTCCAAAAAGTTGTGCCAAATACGGCTAAGGTAATCTACTCCTGAGGTAAGAAAATCCTTAGTTTTTCGAAAAATTCAAAGTTTTGTAAACAGAAAATTTATAAAAATGACCATATAATTGATATTCATGTCAACACCGAAGTGCTTACTACTGAGCTGGTGATACCCTCGGGGACGAAACGTCCACCAGCAGTGGCATCGACCCAGTGGTGTAAATAGTTATCAAAAGTACCAGGATTATAATTCTATACGCCAGACGCGCGTTTCGTCTACATAAGACTCATCAGTGACGCTCAGATCAAAATAGTTAAAAAAGCCAAATAAATACAAAGTTGAAGAGCATTGATACATCGCTCAATTTGTGTATTGTCATATATTAAGTAATGTTTGGTCGATAGTTACAGCCATACTGTACACCTATGTAAGGTTAAAAGTAGTGTAATGTTTATTGGTTGTTAAGGTAACAAACAAGAAGAATCTTGTTTTATATATTCATATTTCATGTAGAAGGAAGCGTTGTGTAGATTTAGATGTTTGGCGGGAGAGTCAATGGTTGGGTCCATTTGTATGGGGGTGTTTGAGAGGTACTCTTGTGTTCGGTATCGGGAACATTTAGAGAACACCCCTATTCATTAAATAGTGAATTCGCCCTAGAGTATATAAGTGGGTGAGGAATACAATTCGGGTTCTGTCGATGTTCTTACAGAAGAAGACTGGCTTACAATAGTGAGTACGCTACATAGCTGTAAGATTGATAGGAGGACAACTTGTACTGGGAACAACTTGTACTGGGTACAAGTTGGTCTAACATTGAAAGTTGGTAGAGAAGACTGTCTCACTCGGAGAACAGACTGCAATAGTCCACATTAGTTGTTAGTGACACACTGTCCCACCGGAGGTCAAGTTGTTCCAGCCCACACTGTATGTTAGTTACAGACTGTCCTACTAGGAGGACAAGTTGTTCCAGTCCGCACTGTCTGGTAGTAACGTACTGTACCCGCCGCACTGTCGTATAGGACAGATTGTTCTATTAGAACAGGCTGTGTTATACTAGTAATTATATTTGTGTATATATAATTGATTTTATTGTTCATTGTTACTTTGTATCGGCAAGGAGCTACTGTATATATTTTGGTTCATTGTGAATAATATAGATAGTTATAGTTTTCGGTATTGACGTATTGTTTGTGGACAACTTGGATCCAAGTATTTACTGGAACGTTCGTTTAAGATATAAACGCCTGGTTACACGTTACAGTAGTTTTTTAAAAAGTTTTTAGTAAATTGAATATCAGTGGCAATAAAACATTCATGTATTTGTGGATTAGACAAAAGGTATATAGCATTGTTGTCCTTTTATTATTTCGTATATTGACGTTAGGGATTCTTATATAAAAAAACACCAACTTACAACATCATTTTTTTGCTTAATCCGTCCACATTAATACTTCACTAACATAGTATAGAAAGTCGTTATTGAATAAAATTATACATTTCGTTCAATTCTTTTGTATCTCTTGTAATCATTATAACTATAAAGAGACGTGGTTTTATCGTCAATGAAACAACTGCCCATAGACCAATAGGTATAGAGTCGAACAATAAATTGTTCATTGTATGACATTAAACAAGAAGCAAAACACATACGTATAAAAAGCTGCAAGATACACTTTGACTTTTAAAACATGAAATTAATATTTTTTTCTATGCAATTTCTTTTAATTTTTCAGACTACGTTACATGTATATATGGAAACTGGCGAGATGGAAAGAATGGCGGATCTGAACAACGAATAAAGAATCCATGTTACAGTGTTACACTCGGTGATAAAGGTATGTTTTTGCTTTATACGATTCAACCACAGCAACAGTGTTTACTTATAAGTCTTCAAATATTGATGATTGAAAGAGGCATATGAAGATGATTGAAATAAACTCATCATAGATACAAGTATTAAATTTTGTATTTACGCCAGACGCGCGTTTCGTCTATAAAAGCCTCATCAGGGACGCTCACATCCAAAAAAGTTGAAAAGCTAAATAAAGTACGAAGTTGAAGAGCATAAAGGACCAGAATTCCCAAAAGGTTTGCCAAATAAAGATAAGGTAATATATTCCTGAGGTAGAAAAGCCTTAGTATTTGAAAAACTTATCTTTTATATCAATATAACAAAATGAATGTATTCAGTAAAACGAAATTGTTGGCTGTATCTGAAGTCATATAAATATCAACATATATTATTACTTTATTTATGCTTTAAAAATAATTCTGTGTTCAGCTAAAAAGCTGCAACGTACTTTTAAGTGTCTTGTTGTTCTTGTATATGCATTTATATCTGTAGCTATGGACGATGAAGGTAAAGTTGCCCTTGTTGTTCAGATAGTACAAAGAACATTGGAGAGTAGGAATGATATTACTGAAGTCAGATGCGATCTATTCAAGGTATTGGTATTTGTATGTCCTCAATACATATAAAGTGTTTAGTGTAGAGCATAATGTTAACAACGCTAGAAAAGAGGGACGAAAGATACCAGAGGAATAACCAAACTCATAGATCGAAAATAAACTGACAACGCCATGGCTAAAAAAGAAAAAGACAAAAAGACAAATAATCGACACAATACACAACATAGTAAACTAAAGACTAAACAACACGAACCCCACCAAACACTGGAGAAAATCTCAGGTGCTCCGGAAGGGTAGGCAGATCCTGCGCCACATGTGTCACAGACACAATACACAACATAGTAAACTAAAAACTAAACAACACGAACCCCACCTAATCACAAAATAGTAAACTAAAGACTAAACAACACGAACCCCACCAAACACTGGAGAAGATATCAGGTGCTCCGGAAGGGTAAGCAGATCCTGCTCCACATGTGTCAACCATCGTGTAGCTTATAATAAAACGGTAGGTCACATTCGTGAAGGGGGAGGGGAAAGTATAATTGTGTATCTATTTAATTATCCAACCTTTTGTTTGGCTAATCTAGAGAAACATTATTAGTTATATAGTGTGCTAGTGACCTATTACGGTATATATGGGGTCAGTACATTCCATATGGGGTGAGAACGTAACCGTATTCCCCTATTCCATATGGGTTTTCGTGTGTAACCGTATTTTTCTTTCATACTCTGTCTCATGACATTATACCTCACTAGCTCAGCCTTTTACGTTACTGGTAGAGAGGGTTCGGCCTGTGCTTTCGCTCCAGGACTACTTCTGACAGCATACAGACAATACAACGAAACAGTAAATTCAATAAATGACAGGTGTAAGAAACCTAAAAATGGCCAGTGATGACGATTTGCCAAGCAATGTATTTGCTCATAACACATGACCAAAATTCATAAAACATTTTCATATTTAATAGACAAAGACAATAATTTTTTTCTCAGTACATTTTTGTTTGTATAAAGGGAAGTAACACCACTTCTAACCGTGTATGAAATAAGCCTCGCCTCCCTTTTTTACCTAGTATTGAATATAAATGTACGTAACACCACTACTAACCGTGTATGAAATAAGCCCCGCATCCCTACTAACCTAACATCAAATATACACGGTCTCCACGAGGTCGCTTTTAACCAATCATATTCCTAGAAATGTATAGGAGGTAAGATAAATATTAATTTTTGACTGTATAATATATTTATAGTGTGATAAGACAAAAAGAACAAACCATTATATGTACTAAACTTTAAATGCATAAGCAAAATAATTAAAAGTCCATAAAAAATGTCTCTTATGCTTATTTTTTTTTAATAACTTGATGGCAGTTGACTATGTTAGAGCAAACTTCTCTAATAAATGGCTATTATAAGATAGGACATGACTGTGTGTTTATATATCTAGCGAAGCTATTTGGAAACTTCTCAGTAAGATTTAATGTAAAGGTAAATGTATACCAATAATGTATAAGACCTCGGAAGTTTTTTTTATATTTTAGGTTCTCGGCAAAAACGACCATTGTGTTTCCCTGGAACTGTTAGGTGACAAGTCTAACATATACATGGGCAATGTACAAAATACATACAGATTCCATATTGAACCAGGTTCATATATTGCTATACCCTCGACATTGGAAGCTGGATACGAAAAAGAGTTCCTGCTAAGATGTTTTACCGCCGCTCCTGTGTCAAATCCTCAGTACGTTTCATACTAAATTCAAATTAGAATATCATCATAAGCTCCAAGCAAAAAATATACTAGTAAGGAAAAGTTACACTAGCTCATTATGCCTGCTCTTAGTTACAATTTATGTATATCATATATATTCACCAATCTTATTTGTACAATAAGATGTCTTCCTTGATCAATATCATCAATCACTGTCTATACAGTGAGGCATCTTACATACTGTACTCCTGACAATGATCCCCATGCAATAAAGTAACTTTCTGACTTTCTCCTGTCATTGCTTTCTATACAAAAAGTTTTCTTTGCAGCTTTTCTCCTGGTTTTTGTAATAAGGTATGTGTGTGTCTCTTATCATGTCAATGCAGTTGATACAATAAAGTATTTTTGTGACTCTTCTGTCAGTGAGGTTTATACAATACTGTAAATGTGGGACACGTCTAATGACAATGCTGCCCATACTTTATCGTATCTTTGTGGTTCTTCTCCTCCTGTCGGTGATGTCTGTATAATAAAGTATATGTGTGGTTACTCTCCTGTCAGAAACGTTTGTATAATAATGTATATATGTCGCTCTTCTCATGGGCATGCTGTTCATACTGTAAAGTATTTGTATGGCTCTTTTCCTGTATGTGACGTTTGCAAAATAATGAAGACCGGTGGCTCTCTCCATGTCATTGACTATTGGACAGTAAGATATATGCGTTGCTTTTCTCATCACAACGCTGTACAAGAAATTTTTCCATACACTGAGATCTTTTCCTGTTAGTTCTGTCTATACTCTAGGTTTCCTTTTTGCTTTGCTCCTGTCTAGCCAACCACCAACATGCGATTTCGACAGAAAACATGACCAAACAAAGAAGAGTAACATGCCAGATTGATATGCTTAGTAGATGAAGACTATATGAGTTCAATAAACCAGTATTATGTTACCACAAACCCGCCCCTCCCTTTTCATAACTAGACCAGATGTCGTCACATTTAAATTCATATTTTAATGTTGTAAACATAAATAAAATGGTTTTTACCTTATTATAAAGTGTTTTTGCTAATCCGTTTTGTTTTCAAAATGTAATTAAATTGATACACTATCTGTAATGTTATTGGTTGGAACTATCATTGAATTTAAATGATTATCATGTTTTATTTTTAGTCATATGAAATTTCATTACGTTTAATTTTTTTGACAGCACAGGTCGATACCGCTGTTAGCGGACTATCTGTCCCTGACATTCATTCATTGAGTCATTGTTTTATAGGCCCTGTTTTATATCATATCTGACTTGGTATTGACTCTGAGGGTATTGATAAATGCAATCATTGAATTTCAGTGAAGTAGACAACATTACAATAATGACAGGCAAGGGTAGAAATGGCGACGAACCAGATGAAAATTCCCGTTTTAGTAAGTTTTCTATCTTTGCTAAAAATGTATTTTGTTGTTTCCTAAACCATTCTATTTATATATATATATATATATATAGCATTCATACAAACAAAATAAACAAATTCTGTGTTGAAACTTTGCCATAGAAGCAAAATTGTACACAGACCTAAATAAAACATTTGAACAGGTACATACAAGTGCTTATAGCTAATATATTGAAAATCAGCGTTTCATAAGACATCTTTTCTATCTTTGCTTAAAATGTATTTTGTTGTTTCATACAAAATTCTATAAAGATATATACTTTTCAGAATGTACCAAATGTTCATTTGGTGCATTTAAAACTGGTGTTAATGCTGGTGGAACCATAGCGAGTGAAGAGTTTGCAAATAACCCCCAGTTTCAACTCAAAGTTAATGAAGGTAAGAACAGATAGTAATGAGATAGTGTGCGAATGGTTGCAAACAAGCCTCAGTATCTACTGAAAATCAATGCCCATAAGAGGAAATGCGTGTCTAGGTAAATGAAAATGACATTACATAAAAAAGAAAAAACGATACCTATTGTTCGTTATCGGTAATTGAATGATTTATTATTGTGATCGATGTGGTTTTATCAATTACAGTGGTTTGGGGGAAATATCATGCCACGCGACACTCACTTAAGGTTAGGAAAAATCGTTACATATGTATGTATACTTAACAAGTAGTCAAACAAACTGCTTCAAGTATTAAACATAAATACATAACAAGTAAAAACATAGACAGTTGGATTATAACTAGTTTAAATAGAGACGAAAGACTATAGTTTATGAGTTTTTATAGAAAAAAGCATGAAGATAACATCCCTTTAATGTAGTCTCCTAGACGAGTGTTTCGATTTTACAGGACTTTATTTTCTACATAAAATGTCAATGAAATTATAGGAAACGATGACATATTTTACATTTTAGCCATTGCGTTGTCAGTTGTTTTAGATTTATGAGTTTGACTGTCCCTTTGGTATCTTTTGTCCCTCTTTTATTGATAAAGACCAAATGATGAACACGTTTTCCTTTATCATTAATGTTAATCTATTTCAGAACAAACATTTAGGGTTGAAGTAATGCAACCAGAAAAGGAAGATGGATTTGCACTTGGTATCAAATTATTTGAAGTAAGTGAATCTTTTGAATCGTTTCAAGTAAATATTTATGTTTTATTATTTAGGAAAAATGATATCGGACATGCCAAATATACATAAAGCATTGAAAACACTATTTTACATTAACAATATGCGATCAACACATCAAAAATGAGATGCAGTAAAGAGGAAAGTATCATATCATATAGCAAGATTTAATATAAGTTTACATGAACAACATCAAGTATATATTGCGCAAAAGAAAAGTATCAGAAAACTGTGTTTTAGATTTAAAAGGGAAGATGTCTTCCGTTTTTAAAGAGATATAAGTACATGCTTGAATTTACAGGCTCCTCGAGGTATGGGTTTCCCGGCTGATTGCGACTGGTTAAATGACAACTACAACAATGCTATGAGAGACAGTGAAGGTGGTGATGGGCCTTTCCAATTCGGAACTTCTGTAGACACATGTTACACAGTAAAACCGGGAACATATTTACTACTTATTCACTGTAATAGTGAAGAGGATGAAAACGATTTTTCTGTGGCAATTTATTCAGAATGTCCAATTGGAATAAAGTAGGTTATCATACAAGTCATTAAATGGTTATACCATGAACAACACAATGTGCATTACAAAGACACTAATGAACAAATAAATTGTTAGTAAGTACAGTAAGAGAGAGACAAATGATACCAAAGAGACATATCAAAAACAATCTGAAAATGTCATTGAAAAAAACCCACAAAAATACCACAATAAAAATAACAGTGTACAAAACAGAACAGAGAACACTAAATGCTGCGTAACACGAAACTCGCCAACAACTGTGTGTACCAGAGTGTATGCAAATTTTACTCCACATGTGGCACCCGTCGTGATGTTCATGTTAGTTCAAATCCAGTGATAAGTATAATAATGGCAGTGCCCTAAAAAGTAAAAGACAACTTATCATTTGATCTTTACATCAATTTAGCATTCGCAACTATTTTCGTGAATGAAAAACACGGTACTAAGCGTTCAGATATCTATCCCTTGTTTTCTAAATGCTGCATGCCAAATATAAACGTAACGGTCAACGGGATAGATGTAAATAAAGAATTTCAAAGTAACTAATCACATGCGTCCCACTACAAAGGGAAATTAATTAACCTCAAAAGCATAAGCATAGCACGGATACACTTAGTGAAAGATGGACCAATATAAACAGTAGCTTTTGTTTTTAATTTTTATTCCAGATCAGCACACATATAACAGGAGATGAAAGAATACCTTTGTTTAATAGATAAACAAGTCTTGGAATAAATACTGAAATATAAAGATATTGTTGAATGAATGTGGAAATAGGAATGTTATAAAGATACAAACAGTGTAATCATCAAAATTTTATCAATAAACAGGTTACAAATGTTATACTTTAAATACACAAAGAAATCTTTAAATATTTTGAAAGGGAAAAAAATGTAATTACTATTTGATATTTTCTTTTAGATAAAATCTCTTTCGAAAATACAATTGGCACAAAAAAAAAAATTTATCATCGAATCCAAATTTTGAATCTTTGTTATATAGAAGCAGATAACTTGGAATAAACAGCATATTTTCCTAATTTTATATGTAGCAATATATTGATAACGATAAACCTCTTTTTATTATTTTCAAAAATGATAAAAGCTAACTTTACTTACTTTACTTTAAAAGTATATTTGTAAGTTTTTTCTATTCACACAAAGCGGCTTTACATGAATAATCCATACCACAATGTTGCACAACTAATAGCTTTCAGAAAAGCTTCGTGACTCAAATCTTTCGTAGTATTTTTTTTCAAACATCATCATATAAACTACATGTTTGGCAAAATATGATTTATTTCTATTGTTCTTAATTTTGACTCCATATCTACCATAATGTCACTGTATCATAAATTAATGTTATATATTAAAAGAGCTAGGAATATGTAGTTTTTTACACAGCTGTTTCTTTGTATATGTATATTCTGTGTTTTCTCTTCGACAAATAGTTCATCAAGTGAAAGTGATATATATATTTATACTTATAAAAAGTTATTATTGAAAGCACAAATTCACTAAATGTTACTGTACTTTAATTCCGATGATGTTGTACAGTGAAACAAATTGTATCATTATTCCTTCGACTATCATTCTATATGTATGAGTATAAAACAGTTATAGGTATCGTATTACGTGTGATACATTTGCGTTTTAAGTGAAAGGCATATCCTCCTCTTCCGTATGGTCAATTTCTTGTGGTGACTTTTCAGAGTTATTTTCAATTGAATCAACTTCTTTTGAACTAATAAGACCATTTTCAGACGATCCATTGTCGCGCTTCTCCGTGGAGCTTGTATCATTTGTTTCCGCTTTTATTTCAGTATCAACAACACTTTCTCCTTCTATAGCATTTGTTCTTTCGATTTCCTCGCTCTTTGTTAAAATGTCATTTGCTGCACCTTCTTCACTCGAATGTTTTTCTTCTGGTTGGATACTTTCTGTCGTTTCGTTGATTTCAACAGGTTTTGTCAGTTCTTCCGTTCCCACATTATTTAAATTGGCGTCTGTTTCGTCTTTTTCTACATCTCTTGTTTTTAAAACACCGTCATCATTCATTTCTCGTTCATTCGTTTCGGAATCTGGTGTCTTATGATCATTGGTTTCCGATCCTATTGGAGTATAACCGTTCATTTGCGAGTCTCGGTTATCATCATGATCGTTAGTTTCGGTGAATCTGGTTTCAGAATCCTTAGTTGCAAGTAGTCTTGTATCCGAGTCTCTCGTATCATCGTCTGATTCACCTTCATCTTCAGATGACGATGAGGAAAAGGAAGATTTTCGCTATAGAAAAAATAAAGTTGATATAACATGTAAGCAAGGTATGGTTACAACACATCCGTCTCCTATTATTCATTATTATAAAGATTATAAAAGTCAAATCACAAAAATACTGAACTCCGAGAAAAATTCAAAACGGAAAGTCCCTAAAAATCAAATAATAATAGTTATCAAAGGTACCAGGATTATGATTTAATGAAGCTCAGATCAAAATAGTTATAAAGCCAAATAAGTGCAAAGTTGAAGATCTAGAGCACTGAGGACCCAAAATACATCAAACAAATGGACAACAACCATCATATTCCTGACTTGTTACAGGATTTTTTCAATGTAGAAAGTGATGGATTGAACTTGGTTTTATAGCGCTTATCCTCTCACTTGTATGTGGAGACTTTATCCAAGACCATTTTAAAACACAAGTTGTAAAATTTGTCAAAAAAAAAACTTATGTTCAGTAGTTGTCGTTTGTTGATGTTGTTCATAGATGTTTCTCGTTTTGTATATAGATAATACGGTTGGTTTTTCCGTTTGAATGGTTTTACACTAGTGATTTTGGGGGGCTTTTATAGCATGCTGTTCGATGTGAGCATAGGATCTGTGTTGAAGACCGTACTTTGACCTATAATGGTTTACTTTGTGACTTGGATGGAGGGTTGTTTCCTTGGCACTCATTCAACATCATCTTATATCTATATAAAGACAACAAACAACATTTCTCCATAAACCACTGGGTTGATGCCACTGCTAGTGAGATTTCCTCCCCGTCCCCTACCCCCCCCCCCCCCCCCCCCGAGGCTGTTGTGTAAAATACGTTAATTACTATTAATTCATCTTAACGTCTGCTTCTTCATACTTTATACACGATATTAACTATTCAAAGATAAGCAATATATAGTACCTCCTTCTCTTTATTACTCGTAGTATTTACAATCATCACATCTTTCGTACGTCCACTAGATTCTCTTGACTGTGCTACTCCCTGGTCTGGAGATTTTTGATCTGAATCATTTTGGTGAAATGACTGAGGTCGTTCGTCATCTTGCTTTTTATTTGTTCCGTCATCTATATATTGGGATTTTGGTCTATTATGTTCAGACATGTCTGATTTATCTGACTTAAGCATTGTGTCTGATTTATCTTTCTGGTCATTAGGCGATGGGTTAAAATTCTCTGTTTTTGTCTTCATTATAGCATCTTCTCGTTCACTATGGTCGCTAGATGGCGATAGAGAAAAGTCTGAATTCTCTGATGTTGTCTTCATTATTGTATCGTCTTGGTCATTTTTATGAATGGACGACGGTCGGGGAGTAATAACCACCGCATTGTCATTATTTAAAGGTTTCTTCTTTTCGAACTGTATAAATTCTGTCCCTGTGTCAGCTGACGATGCACATCCCATTATGAAGTTTATCTATGAAAAAAAAATATGAAGTTTTAAATTATAATGAGTGTTGAGGGAACCGATACATATTTAAATATTGAAAATACAACATGTATGTTTGTGGTTTAGAAATTTTACTTATTTTCTATAATTAATAATTTTTAAATGATTAGTTGCGTATGAATATAAAAATGGTAATTCGGCTTTCAACTACTTGTTCCAGTTGAGCCTATGCTTCTTGTTTATTCAGAAACCTACAACTTGCATTCGGTAATTAGAAAAGTTAACATCCCCATTTTGAATTTGCCCTGTATAGTTACTCAGCATATGTTCATTGAAGTACTGATCTCATACATGTTTTTACTTCGGTAGTCCACTATCTGATTGACGTCCACTCCATATTTACGTTAGTGATTTATCAGCAAACGATGTCAGACAATGTGAGCTGCCTTTTTACAGGCAGATATATGAACCACACAGTGACTCTAAGCTTTTAATGCAAATGACATATATTCGTAAGAACTGAAAAACAGATCACAACATTATCAAGAAGATCAAAACTTTTTTCTTTTTAAAGATGCTGAATAATTGAAATGAGGTTATATGTCATGTGACTATAAAAAGTAAAATCACAAAAGTACTGAACTCAGGAAAATCAAATCGGAAAGTCCCTAATCACAGGGCAAAATCAAATGACAAAACACATCAAAAATGAATGGACAAGAACTGTCATATTCCTGACTTATTACAGGCATTTTTATAAGCTATTTATTATTCGTTGATCTGAACATCTATCACTTCATGTTTTATAATAAACCATATACAATTCGAATGTTCTAACTATTCTAATTTCTGAAAACATTAAGTGAAAGTCGTGTCCGCCAACAACTTATCATTTTTTTCATATTTCGTCGCCACAAACGGGACAAAAAGAACAAGAAATACTCATAAGAAATATTCAACCAATGTACTAACTTTCATGAAAAGGGTAAAAGGTATCGTTCAGTTAATAAACCACACAAGACTTTCCCATGATCATATAAAAATCTAACAAACTTTTCCATAAAAAATAAGTCACATTATTATGATCTGTGTTTATTTTTGAGAAGGGTGTGCAGATCCACTCTTATGTTTGTTCATGTACAAGATCGATAATTTGTCTTATTCGCACGAAACCAGTGAGGAAAGAAGACGCCATTTTTCGGTGTGTTTGATTTTACCATTTGATTAGGGACTTTCCGGTTTGACTTTTCCTCGGAGTTCAGTATTTTTGTGATTTTACTTTTTATTGTCAGTTTCTGTATGGGAGGTAAATTTAACTGCATCTGTTGTATCCTTAATTCAATTACCTAATTTCGATGAAATATATACGTTCAACAAAATCACCAACATTTGAATTATTTAGTGAAAGGACACCATCTATTTCAGTAATGTGACTTTAAAAGGATAATCTGTACAGTGTAAATACAAGTTTTACCTTTTATCCGTTTTATTTTTGTTTTACTAAAACAAAGTTACATATTTAAACCTTACAAATTTTTTGATATTTTATAAATAAATACGCATTTTTGAAAATTATCTAAAACTATGATATTTTTAATGCGGTGACCCTGCAAATAGGGTGGATTTCCGAAGAAGAAGAAGAAGAAGAAGAAGAAGAAGAAGAAGAAGAAGAAGAAGAAGAAGAAGAAGAAGAAGAAGAAGAAGAAGAAGAGAAGAAGAAGAAGAAGAAGAAGAAGAAGAAGAAGAAGAAGAAGAAGAAGAAGAAGAAGAAGAAGAAGAAGAAGAAGAAGAAGAAGCTTGCTCCTATAAAGTAACAAAGAAACAAAAATTATATCAGTTATTAAAATAGTTTTGACTTCCAATCTGAGTGACATTTAATGCAGCGACATATGCAATAGTGTTCCGTATTAATGTCAGTGAGACAATAGTGCTGATATAGGACCAACGAGAGAGTATGCATCATTCACAGATGGCAATGAATATGTTCCAATTGTCGAAACAACTATCCAGTCCACCTTTTCTCGAAAACAGCACTTACCACCGAGTGTGTACTTATATAAGCAATACGACGAATGCCATTTGTGCTTACCCCTCAGGAACATTTAATATCAAACTCGGTTGACCGTTATGGAATAACCGTTTCACAAATGATATCGGATATGTTCCTTACGTCGTAACTACAATCCCCTTCCCTTTCATGAATGTGACCTATCGAATTAGACTATTTACCAGATTTGTAATCACATCAGCAACACGACGGGTGGCACATGTGGAGCAGGATCTGCTTACCATTCCGGAGCACCTGAGATCACCCCTAGTTTTTGGTGGGGTTCGTGTTGTTTATTCTTTAGTTTTCTATGTTGTGTGATGTGTACTATTGTTTTTCTGTTTGTCTTTTTCATTTTTAGCCATGGCGTTGTCAGTTTGTTTTAGATTTATGAGTTTGACTGTCCCTTTTGTATCTTTCGTCCCTCTTTTATTTTGTTGTTTTTACGTTGCTTAGTCATTGTGTTTCTATGTTGTGTTTGGAATATAGTTGTTTATTTTTTGTTTGCATTATGTTTTTGCTATGGTGTTTTAGTTAGTTATCGACTTTTTGGTGAGTAGTGAAAATGGAGGTAAATGTTACCCGAGGAAAGCAAACTACACCAGCCATCAGCATAAACATACTATTTGTGCAGTCATGAGTGAAGATACAAGCACAAACGAAGACATAAACGTACTGAAATCAAACGAAGGCATAAACTACTGAAATCAAACATATTGTGTAATGTTCCCTACCGTCGCATCAGAAACATATGTGTAATATCATTATGACGCGACTTGGTATTTTAAACATCCCGCCTTTGTTATTGTGCTATATTCATTCTTTGTATTCTTATATTTCATTTTTGCTTATGTGCTTTGTCTATGGAGTGTCTATATTTCATTTTGTTTTTCTATGCTGACATAGTTGTTTGTGTTAAAATTAATTAAGAATATAAGACAATGTTGACTGCTGTATCACAATTTCTGACATTTTGACAGTGTTTTGTTGTTCCGTTGTTTACTTCTTATAGTTGATGTGTTTCCCTCGATTTAGGTTTGTGACCCGGATTTGTTTTTGCTTAGTCGATTTTTGACTATTGAACAGCGGTATATTACTCTTGTCTTTACTTCAAGTATTTCAAAGTATGTTTCTTGTGCTCACAATTTGTTTTTAATATGATGGAATTTTATGCGACTGTCATGATGTACAAGCGAGAGGTTTAAGTAGGTATAAAATCAGGTTTAATCCGCTACTTTCTTTATTAATAAATACAGGTACCGAATTAGGAACATGAAAGTTGTTTTCCATTCGATAGGTTTTGTCATATGATGAGAGAATTTCCGTTAGAATTTATCTTTGGTGTTCGGTTTTTCTGTTTTTCACTGTATATGTGTAGGTTTGGCTCTTTTTTGGTAGGCCATATGGTCACCAGTTATTGGGGGAATCTTTTGTCTTGTGGTATTTATGTTGTCTCATTTGCAATAATATCATCATCTTAGTATTATTGGTATAGGTAGTACATGTTGTATCAAAACTTACGGTTTCATAAAATCGAAAGTAGTGAAACAAGTTACTTCATTAAAAAAACAGATTAATTCATTGTTGATTGTGTAACACGAATAGAAAACATTACAACAGAGGTTATATTGAAAATGTATACATATAGGGTATTATCTGAATTTTGTAAATTAATTTTAAAGCTATCCTATTACTTTACTTTTTTAAAAAGATTCAAAAATTCACGTTTTTTTCTACTTGTGTGGTTGTAAAATATAAAATCCTACCTTCTCTTGCTAATGTTATAAAGGTTTACCTAATAATTGAGTATATATATTCACCTCTTAATCTCAATACAAGAATAACATTCTAATGACAGATTAACGAAATGTGTAATCGGTGTACTTAAACTGTTATAAACATGTCATTTTAAAGAATATTAATTAATTTTAAAGGTTTAAACAAGTTTTCAAATACTTGTAGTCGTTTAAATTGCTATAAAGCAGAATGAATAAAAATTATTTCAAAAAAATATTTTCTTTAACTTTGGCGTGACTTAAGTTCCGTTATTTGTCAGCCTTGGTTTTGATATTTTTTCATTTAAAAAGTTTTGGCATTCGAACTTTTGGATTCGAGCTAACCTGTTGAAGTTTATTTAAAAAAAGATGCCATGCATACTAAAATGCACATTTCGCCTGATGAATTGATACCGATTATGATACTAGCACTGGTCTATATAGCGTGGACCCTACAAACCTACATTTAAATCAAAACATCTCATAAAATTCATTTCAAATTGATTTAATAATCGGTCAGGTCGGAATGTCGATATTTATTTCGATGAACCATGTAGGGTAAGTTTTACGCTTTCTGCACGCTAAAATATCCTTACAATATTTATCTGGGGGAACGGAGGACGTAGGTATACTATTGAAAGGCAAAAATCACTCCGCATCCAGCAATCAGTCATTTGCAAGTGGCCGTCTAAATTTTACATCCTACTTTCCGATCGAGCTACCTTTCAAAACCTGCCTTTTTTATTATCAAAATTGTAATTTATTCTCGTCCTGATTATCTATTAAATATATACCATTTGACATTAAACAAGCAATAAAATAAAAAAAAAATTAATTGTATTTTTAATAATTCTCATTTCATTGACAGATCATCCACAACTGACAATCAGATTCACAGACTGAATTTCCCTGACATTTTCATAGAACTGTTTTTTATATAATGCCACTATGAACTGTTTTCTACCAATGAAAACAGACTTTTCCTAAAGGCAATATCTACAAAAGGGGATAAGAAATACACAAAAAAAGATGGATGTTGCCATTTGTTACAGAGAGAGATTACAATATGTTTCACTCAAAAAGAGCAAGTATTATGCGTGATGATCTGTTGACAGTCTGCTTAACAATTAATATCCATTGTAAAATTTCGACTTGTATAAAATTCACAGTTAAGAAATATTATGCATGAATTCTGAAACACTAGAAATCAGAGTTTATATCTTTTGAATTATGATACTGTATAACTTCTGAAGATTTCTCTGAATAGTGATATATACTGTTGGATTTAGAGTTTTCAACGTGTAGATTCAGATACTATAGTATTCCGAGTTGAAAACTTGTGCATTTTGATGCTGTAGTGATCATAGTTTAGAAACATTCCGTGTAAATTCCGAAACTGTCGTTTGGAGATTAAACTTAAAGGTGGTATAATTAACTTTTCTTTCGTTCCTACATATGATAAATTTTAAGATAGACGGATCCGAGTCATCCTGCCAAAGACAAACCTTAAGTTCATCTCCAGTAAACGTTTCTCCTAAATAACGCACGTTGAAATATACAAGAGGATATAAACTAATATCTCTATTAAACGATACGAGTAGACCTTTACAACTGGCAGCGGTCGCACAATCCAGGCACATTTTGACATATACACTTTGATTTGTGTGGGCATTATAGTCCAGGTCACTGTAACGGACAATAGTTTTGTAAATGAAACAACCAGCAGGAGCTTCTGGTGTCTCAGATTTAAACATTAGGTACTGTGGCACAGGTGTTTCTTTAAGATAGGAATATTTCTGTTCGAACCACTCCGGGTATTTGACAGGTTTACGTGTGTTTGCACTGATCTGTACAACTTTAATATATCTATCCGCTAAAATAGTTCCAGATAACACATCGGTCAGTTTAGACCTTATGATCACTGAAGTATTGCCAATTTTTTCAAGATTCGTAGTGATTTTGAGTTGTGCCTTTTTCAGAAAGTTATACGTGTACACCACAGGATTGATGGTCATAGTCTGTAAAATTCTTGGATACATCATATTCTCCGTAACCACGGTTTTATAATCCATAAAATTGCCGGTCTTTCTGCCAAAGAATTCTGCTCCATCTATAAAGTTTGATAAATTCCATGGGCTCCATCGACCTAAAATGTCAATTGACAATAACAAATTTATATAGTGAGTTAATAAAGATATTTACTAGAAGTATCCTGAACTCAGATAGAAGAAGTCGGGGACTAAATAGCAATCTTTAACTCTATTAAGATAATAGAAGTCGCTAAGTGTAGCTCTCTTTAACTCCGATAAGATCTATAATAGAAGTTGGTTACAATAGTTATCTTTTATTTATTCACAACTTAGAACGAAGTATATGGTATGGACACCATGTCTGTCAGTTGTTAAAGACTGCGATTTGACCTCCATATGTCTTTTAATTGTTTGTTCCTTTGATGTACAATCTTTTTGGTGTGTGCCCCGATTCTCATATAACTCAAAGTCATACTCATCTTCAATGCATGTACAATATTCAAAAGTTTGAAGGATGTCAAGAGAAGGTTGTTCATTAAACACAATATTTATTTTCCATCGAAAATTAAAAGTTGCACCATATGTATAATAGAATGTGATTATCTAAATGCCTATATAAAGTGAGGTGCACATTCAATCTATATACTAACATTGTTAAACGTGTTTTTTGGTTGAAAAATGTACGATCATTGATAAAACAAATTAGGTAGCACATTACTGATAGCTTCGACGCATCAGATATTAAGGATAATATAAGCCCAATTTAGTCCGAACAAACAAACTAGTGTAATTCTATATTGGTATTACAGTTGACCGTGTGTAACAATTGGTAATGTATTATTTTCAGTTATCCATCTTGTTTAATTTACATAAATATTTTACTAGTAACTAATTATAAAAAAAAATGTTAGAAAACGGAAACAAACTATCATATATGTGTCAGACCACCAATTAAAAGTCCCTATCTGTTCAACCAAATTTTGCAATTTTCACAGCTTTCTAAATATTTTACCTTAAGTTTATCTTCATAGAAACCAGGTATATCCTGAATTGAACATGTATCAGCTTTCTACATGCCAATTTTCAACAGATGTTTAAAATCATATAAGAAAGAAGAGGTCTTCCGAATAGAAGTACCACTAAAAATAACCCCTGGTTTTCTGGAAGTCTTAAATTAGTATACTATGGAGCGCATTATTCCTCAATTTTGAATGCAAACTCATAAAACAAGTAAATTTTAGCTCAAAATGGTCTTAATGCATTTCTCTTTCACCAAAAGTTTCATTTCTGCCAATTTGTTGGTTAGTTTAAGTAAACAATGACATCAAATGAAATGCACTATTTTTTGTCTGAGTAGACCTACTTTATACGTTCTAAATTGGAGGGAGTAATTGGTGGTGTGACACCTATAAGGTTATAAAAGGACAAAACTGAAGAACATTAATAAAAGTGCTTGTAAAGATTGTTTTTATTTTTTCAGTGAACATTGCATTGTTAAGAGCATTGGTTGCAGTTGATGTAATTGTTAAAATATTTTTTTTAAATTGGAGTTATCTTCCTTTGTCCTTAATAACAGTTGGAAATTGATTTAACTACAATTATGGACAAAGGAAGATAACTCCAATTAAAAAAAATATAATTTTTACAATCATAAGATTAATATTTTTTAACAGATATTAAGATTCCTTTTTTTCCATTGTAAAAAAGCATAACTCTAGAACGGTTGAAGGAAGTAAGCAAATGTGTATTAGTTTAATAACATTTGGTTGAGACAAACTAAAAGTTAAAAAACAAAAAACAAATATTCAGCATTTTTTATTTGTTAAGCATAACTCAACAGCGGTAAATGTGACGTCACCAAAATTTAAACTTGATCTTTGTTTTATGGTTATAAGCATTTTGTATAAGTTTCATAAAATTTGGTTGAGGCAAACTTAAGTTGGAGAACGGAAACTAAAAAAAAATGCATTTTTTCCATTAATAAAGGGGCATAACTCTTGAACAGTTAAAGTGACGCCACCAAAATTCAAACTTGATTTGTGTTTTGCGGTAATAAGCATTGTGTATAAGTTTCATAACATTTTGTTGAGGCAAACTCAAGTTAGAGAACGGAAACCAATTTCGGGACGTACGGAAGTACGTACAGACAGACAAGGGTAAAACTTAATGCCCACTTTTTGTTGTAATAGCATTGAGTTATTTATAACATAGACAACGTAGTATAAAATAATCCAACCTGCCCTGTCGTCAAAGTTATAAGGTACACCCGCCATTAATACTTCTGTACAATCACCATCATCACGTGTGATCTTTTGCGCCATTATTCCCTCTCACTGTAAAAATAATGCCAATCTTATATTATACAGTCGTTTTATCATGATATTTTCAAGATAACTGTGGGTTCATTTTATTTTCGTGTGTACTAATTTTATTGGTTAAGGAAAAGTTACATTTTGGTGGATATTGGTTTCGTGCGTATGCATACAAGCCAATAGAAAATTTGTACTTGTTGTACATTAAAATTGGTTGTTCAAATGTTACCCTGAAATTAACGGAAATTGATATCCAACGAATACTAATGAATCCACTGTTTAATTTGTTCTCGTCCTAATAATGCATGAAATATGATCCACTGGACGTAATGCAAACAACAATGTATCATTCAATTAAGATCTTTTATTCAATAATCCAAAATAAATAAGATATGTTCATGTGCAAAAGATCAGGCTATTACTATTAGTCATCATACGGCTTTCAATGACAAGCAGAACACATTCCTTTATATGATAAGTTGTACAAGGCTCTAGAATAGCAAAATGTAAATCAACTCATAGCAGAAACAAAAGATCATATTTAGTGTGATAACATTACACGTAGACCTCTTATAATGTACAAGGCTCTAGAATAGCAAAATGTAAATCAACTCATAGCAGAAACAAACGATCATATTTAGTCCGGTAACATTACACGAAGACCGCTTATAATTGGCAAAAACCAACGATAAAAAAACGACTACATGCTTTAACATAAAAGTGTGTAAATCAAAAAGGAAACATGAATTATGAATTTGAGTTATATCAACAATTCATTGTTCAGATGTGCTGACCAATTATGACGAGAATTATCTTTGAACAATTGGTGGTTGACAGTAATATCGCTGACTAGGCCAGACGCATGAGAGGTTGAATTGAATATAGCGGCGTATTCGTGGGTTCCACATTCACAAAACGAATATCCTAGGTAAGGGTTGTTGTACTGGGACGTGTTGAGCTTCGTCATTTGTATTTTACGTCATACATAAGATTAACTAATCAAAGTGCTTGAAAGCACTAAACGGTAAAGATTGCTTTAATTTATCAGTAGGAAGTAAAATCTAATATTGCATTGGTTGTTGTTGAATTTACAGCTACTCTAGAGACAAAGCAATATAACTCCAAATTTTAAGATCAGGTTAACAATGACATAATTTATATTTTTTAGAACAAATATATTAGATTCCTGCACCTTGAAAAAGTTATGTTATTTTCTTGACAAGTGAAATATCATTTTGTGCCTTGAATATCTGAGCAAATAGTACATCGATAAATTCCTGAAAAAGTTCATGGATAGTATGTATAGAATGTTATGATCAATGCACTATATTTTGTGTATCAAAAAAGGTAGTGATCAGCCTTGAAACAATTAGATATAAGTCAGTCCTATAAGGTTTTGATTGCATGTCATGCAATCTTTACCTCAAAAAAACAAACTACTGACAGCTTCCTGTTTTTTTATACATTGAACCGACCACGTTGTTCAGTGAAAATTAAAATCTTTTCGGAGTCATTTTCAAGAGTCGATCCAACTTGTGTTGAAATAACAAAATGTTGATGGTAATAAATCATTCAATTTTAACATTTTTCATATAAATGAAGAAATTTATAAATAATTTTATTCAATAAGTAGAAAAAAACGAGCAGAATGACATCAAACAAGTGATATACGAAACGGACATGATCCAAATATTATCGTAAACTCTTTTCCTTGAATGTAATGTGGCCGGCTAACATCGATCTTGTCATATGAGCAAGACGGTGCTTCATCCTACTCTACTTGCCTATCCGAAGCACATGGGTGCACTTCCGATACCCGGTATGTGGTTGGGTTCGTGTTGTTCAGTCTTAAAATCAAGATGTTTGGTGTTCTGTGTTGTGTCTTGTAAACTGTCCTCCTTGTCATTTCGTCATTTTTGTCATATCGGTGCCAGTTATAGTTTGTTAGTTGGTTTCGATAATAATATAGAATATAATAAAAAAATAATTACAAATGTATATAGTATATATAGTATATATATACGACTTAGAATTCAATATCCCTTTGGTATCAACATGCTGCCTCTTCTTTTTTTTTTATGATATTCATTTATTTAGCTTTATAAATATATGAAGAACATCTTTTGCAAAGTGTAAACAAAATTCTGTCATTTTTGTGTAATCTCACAAAGTATGTTAAATTCTACAAGTTAAAAAAGTGTTACATTTCTCACTTTTTTAATAAAATTGAGAATGGAAATGGGGAATGTGTCAAAGAGACAACAACCCGACCAAATAAAAAACAACAGCAGAGGGTCACCAACAGGTCTTCAATGTAGCGAGAAATTCCCGCACCCGGAAGCGTCCTTCAGCTGGCCCCTAAACAAATATATACTAGTCTAGTGATAATGAACGCCATACCAATTTCCAAATTGTACACAAGAAACTAAAATTAAAATAGTACAAGACTAACAAAGGCCAGAGGCTCCTGACTTGGGACAGGCGCAAAAATGCGGCGGGGTTAAACATGTTTGTGAGATCTCAACCCTCCCCCTATACCTCTAACCAATGTAGAAAAGTAAACGCATAACAATACGCACATTAAAATTCAGTTCAAGAGAAGTCAGAGTCTGATGTCAGAAGATGTAACCAAAGAAAATAAACAAAATGACAATAATACATAAATAACAGCAGACTACTAGCAGTTAACTGACATGCCAGCTCCAGACTTCAATTAAACTGACTGAAAGATTATGATTTCATCATATGAACATCAGGCACAATCCTTCCCGTTTATTAGGGGTTTAGTATCATACCATCATAACATATATGAGAAGAACATAACCCATGTCATGCCAACAACTGTTTTTAGAATAAATGTGTTTAGTTCCGATGCAAAGACCTTATCAGTGACTCAATATTAACGCCAAAATATGCAATCTTTAATGACTTGACAACAGTATCGTAATTATATCCCTTCTTAATAAGTCTATTCAAAGGTTTTGTAAGTTTCTGAGTTGAATACTGACACCTTTGTGCTTTATAAAGAATATTTCCATAAAAATTGGATGTGAAATGCCTAAACGTATTAGAAGTCTGCATGTTGAGCTATATTTACGAATGATGTCTTTATACCGATGATAAAATTTAGTAAATGTTTTGACTAGTTTGTGATATCGAAAACCCTGGTACAATACTCACTTTACTTCAACAATTCAATATGCAAATGTAAATTGTAATGTATTCACGAGTTTGTACCCTAGTAGGGTTTACTGGATATACTCCTATGTCTTCTATCTTTGAATGGTAGTGAGATTTACTGAGTATCCAAACATTACGCAAATTCCTCTAGATTCTACATATATAAAATGAATCAATCCTGTTGTACAAAATCTTTTCCGAATTGATCAGTAACAAAACACTACAACCATGTGTGTGTATAAACATATAGTAATGAATTATAAATACATACGTGTATTATCTGTTCATTCTACACTAGAATGTGACAATGCATCTGCTCTCATAAATAGAGTATCCTTATAAGGGCAATTAAAAGAACGATTCTATTTTGTAAATAATTGCATTCTTTCAAAATGATCAACTTCGTTCTAAATAATGTCCTCTGCTTACAGACGTGATTGAATTTACCTGTGTTGTGAATTCTAATTTTATCCCTGACAGTATAAACTGTGTGTATAGTCATACATTGCTCAGACTAAGATAAGCTATTACGTCATCACCAATTTGCATATTAAAATCCTATATTTACTGAATTTTGTGAAATGTTTAAAAGGTACACAAACAAGAGAATAAAAGTTAAAAAAAGGAGACTAAATGGATAAAGTTAAATCAGATTGACATAATCAAATTTATACTGATGGAGGATATATATGTTATTTAAGAATTGAATGCTCTTTTTTGTAAATTTATTGGGGTGTAAAAGCGTTGACCGAAGTACATTTTGTATGAAGCGCGGAAGCGCTTCATACTTAAAATGTGCGCACTTACATTTTTACCTATAGGATCATGAAAACACGCCTTTTATCAAGTTTTTATTTCATTTACCTGTGCACTTTATTGTGGGACCTCGTGTCATCATGAATGAGAAGTTTTATTGAGTGATACAATTGCTTAAGGAATAACACATGATGTGCAGTTAGCCAATCAGAATAACGTATTGTAATGAAACATACATCTAATGTAATTATTCATTTATAAATATACTCATATTTTTAATGTTTTCTTTACATTTAAGCTCACCTGGCCTATAAGGCCAAGTGAACTTTTCTCGTAACTTAGGGTCCGTCGTCGTCTGTTAACTTTTACAAACAATTTCTCCTCTAAAACTACTGGGCCAAATTTAACCAAACTTTGTCATAATCATCATTGGGGTATCTGGTTTGAAAAATGTGTCCGATGACCCAGCCCGAAAAGTAAGAAGGCCGCCATGGCTAAAAATAGAACATAGGGTTAAAATCGGTTTTTGGCTTATATCTCTGAAACTAAAGTATTTAGGGTAATTCTGAAAAAGATAAACATGTTTATCAGATTCAGATTTATCTTCCCTGAAACAATGAATCAGACAATCCATTGTTGGGTTTCTGCCCCTATTAGAATTAGTAATTTAAGGAAATTATGCAGTTTTGGATTATTATCTTGAAAATTATTATAAACAGCAATACTGTTCTGTAAAGTAAGATCTACAATCATATAAGGCACAGACCCATATGCTTACAAGCTTATCATACATGTAATATGTGTTGAATTCGAAGATAAGAAAGTTGTGACTTACCGCAGGTACCAGACTGTTTACGATCATTTAAAAATAAAAAAAAAATAAAAAACTCGTTTGTGGAAGAGCTCACTGACAAGCTTTTCCCAAGAGGTCAAATTTAGCAAAATAAAATCATTGGGGATCTGGTTGATTCTTTAAAAAAAATATGCTTGCCTGATTACGAAGAAAGAAAAATAAACTTGAAAGGTATGCAGACTCGGCCGTACAGAATAATCCTTGCTGGGAAATTGTTCGTTTCTATAAATTTTGTTTTCCCATTCCAGGTCAAGATTTTTTTCGTTTCTGTTAGATTTAGGATTTTGTTTTCTTTTATGAAGTCAACTTTCATGTTTGTTTTGGTAATTTGAATAAAAGTTTATAGATAAAACTAAGAAAATAATTACAGTTGTATCGCATTTATGTACAAGAGTGCAAGTAAACCAAAGTGATAAAACTGTATTAAAGAATGCCATAACTCTCTATCAAAATTAAAGAATCTTAAAGTTTGTAAGCACGCTTCTTAAAATTAAAGACTCATAACTACTACAGAAGTAGCTGATACAATTTCTTGTAGGTATGCACATCTAAATAGTATACCCATTAAATTATAAGATTCATCAAATTGTATTGTGTGGTTTCAGAGGGATTGCGATGACATGACAATGACTGTTTGACGGACAGAAAGACGACAAACCAAAAACTTATAAATCCTGTTTCAAACATTCTTCAAAAGTGTCCACTAGTCTTCGAAATACATAACAAAGAGTAGCAGTTTATGGGAGTTAATTGGTTGTATTCTTCGCCGGTCAAACCAATTCATAATTCAATTGTATATTTCGATAACTATTTATGGTATTAACTAAAATCTCAATATTTTTCAAACTGGTAAATATAAATAAAAAGTAAATAACAACTAAAACTATAGGCTCCAAGGAGCCTGTGTCGCTCAAATGATATTTACAATTGATGCATGAAATAATGCAACCGTTAAACTTTTGCTCTAGTTTCAGAGATACAGGCCAAAAAACTGCATCTCATCCTATGTTCTATTTTTTGCCATGTTGGGTCATCGGACACATTTTCAAAAAAATACTCTAATGCTGATTTGTGACCAGGTTTGGTTAAATTTGTCTCAGTTATTTCAGGAGAAGACTTGTAAAAGATTACAAAAATTAATGAAACGTTGTTCAATTTGACTTTAAAGGACAATAACTCTTTATGGGGTCAATTGACCATTTTGGTCATGGTTGACTTATTTGTAGATCTTACTTTGCTAATCATTATTGCTGCTTACGAATTATCTATATCTATAAAATATTCAAGATAATAACCAAAAACTGCAAAATTTCCGGCTTAAAATTACCAATTCAGGGGCAGCAATCCAACAACGGGTTGTCCGATTTATCTGAAAATTTCAAGTCAGATAGATCTTGACCTGATAAACAAATTAACCTCCATGTCAGATTTGCTCTTAATGCTTTGGTTTCAGAGATATAAGCAAAAATCTACATTTTAACCCTATATTCTATTTTTAGCCATGGCGGCCATCTTGGTTGGTTGGTTGATATTTGTAAATGTTTTACGACGACGACGGACGCCAAGTGGTGAGAAAAGCTCACTTGGCCCTTTGGGTCATGTGAGCTAAAAATTAATGTCTTACACAATATACAACCCTTTCAAGTATCTTGTGAATCACGTATCCTTGTTCAAAATCATTATACTGGTAATAGGAATTACTATAGTGTACATCATATCACTCCTTCATTGTATATATATTATTGTAGTTAGTCTTTAATTTGTTGCCATAACCATTTATTGTCAATGTGTTAGTGCTAATAAAGTTATCTTATCTTATCTTATCTTATCTATAAAGTTATATTAAACATCAACGGTATTTCATTTAAAAAAAATCACAAAGAAGACTTACATTAATGCCAAATAAGCTGGCACAAAAGGCTAGTTGTCAATGTATACAAACATGATTTCTCTCAAGCAATCTGTCAAGATTTTCAAAATTAATTGTCAATTCAAAGCCCTTGTTCTCTAGACGACATGTAGTTGCCGTTTTATAGTTTTGATTGGCTATTACTGTTTGATTTCTGCAGGTCGAGTTTCATGACTGTGTAGTTAACCTTCCTTTCATCCTTGTAAATGACAAATTTTAAGGTGGCTAGGTCGGCATCATCCTGCCATACATTAATAGATAGTTTATCTTCGGCAAGTGTTTCCCCTAGGTAACGTACATCGATAAACAGGATCGGATACAGACTAATGTCGCCTTCAAAGGGCAAGAGCTTTTTTGAATTACATGCTGCAGCTGCGCAATCATGGCAAATTTTGATATACACTGACTGATTTGTATGATAATTATAGTCAAGATCACTGTACCGGACAACAAGTGTCTGTGTAAAACAGTTAAAAGGGGGTGTTGGTATCTCAGATTTGGTCATTAATGGTACTTCAGTATCTTTTAAGCCAGAATATTTCTGAATAAACCAATCTGCATGCTTTTCAGGTCTGCGTGACGAGGCATTCATTCCCACTACCATCATGTACCTATCTACCAAAATAGTTTCTGTGTTGACGTCTTTTAATTTTGTTCTAAATATGAGTGACGTGGTGCCAACTTTCTCTAAAGTCTGTGTAATCTGCAACTTTGCTCTTGTCATATGATTATATTTGAAAACTTCTGGATTCATAACCATAACTTGTCTTAATCTCACAAGTATCTTGTTTTCATTACTCCATTTTTTGCCATCCATAAATACCATGGTCTCCGCAGCCTGCAACTCAGCACCGTCTAAAAAAATTGATAAATTCCATGGAGTCCAATTACCTACAATTCAGACAAATTTTGATTTTGCAATTCTTTATTTATCTTCTACATATAAAGCAATGAATTTTCAAGATCCTAATGAAGATTTTTGAATTGGCTTTGATATCAGAAATTATTTTTTGACCTCTTTATAAATAAGATAAATTTCGATGATAAAGAGTGTTATCCTTTTTCTAAAATGTCCGTACCAAGTCAGGAATATGGCAGTTGTTATATCAATAAGTTCGTTTCTATGTATGTAGGCGGTTTGTTTTTGTTGTATTTCAGTGTTCCTGTTGTTCGTTTGTATTCTTTTTTTTTTTTTTACTTTTTTTTTTCTTCATGAATTTATAAGTATCAACATATATTTATCTTGTGGCACAATAAGCAAGCAAATGAAATAAATAAGCATAATAAGCATTCTATGAACTAACACTTAGAAATCTATGGATTAAGTATAGTAATAACATTTTCATTCATATAGTAATATACAATACAATACAATACAATACAATATTTTTATTTTCCAAATTAAAGGGCCCATTAAGAGCATAACATTAATTACAACATGACATAAACATTACAGAGTGATTAAAGAAACATAAAATAATAATTGAAATTCAAATGCATGAAGAAAGGATCAGTGGTCAAGGGGAGATAATTTTGATATATTTTAGAGTATCGAACTAATTTTCTGATTTTCTTAGTTGCAGGCCTTTATCCAGGTATGCATATAAAATAGATAAAAATCTGCTATCTTCATTAATTATGATCCATGAAAAAAGATCATTTATATTTAAACTATCTAAACTGGGGTATTTTTTTTTTATATAATCAGTGATATCTCTTCTGAGGTTATTGTAAATAGGGCATTCCAGAAGAAAGTGCATTTCATTTTCAATACAATTTGTATTACAATATAAACATATCCTCTCATGTCGAGGTAATATTTCATATTTACCACATACATTGGTAATTCGTTCATGTCTGCCAGTTTCTATTCTTAAACAGTGATTGCTAAGTCTGTATTTTGTTAACAAATGTTTTTGTGGGTGCTTTAAATCTAAATAATTTTCATAGTCAAATGACTTTTTGAATGAAAAATAAGTGTCCAATTTGCCTTGATTCTGTAAATAAAAATCTCGCATTTTCTCCCAATCATTTTGAAAATTTAATTTGAGCTGTTTTTTCAATAAGTTTTTAAATTTATTTTTTCCTAGATTTTTACATATATTTAGGTCAATACCCAATTTTTCACTGTAGAAAATGATATTAGAGAGCCATGAATTATTGGAACTGGTTTGACCTTTACTTTCTATCATTTTTAACTCAGCATAAGCATTTTTCAATAAATCAGATGGAGAATTCTCTAGTCTATGCCAATACATAAACATATGTGTTAGCAAATTTATATAAAGAGGATATCTACCCAATTCAGACAGGGTAATAATAGTGCGAGAAATATATGAGCATACATATGGTATGGTATAACAGTGTGCAAATAATTTCAAATGCTCATATACATACATGTATCAATTTAATGAATAACCTTAGCCCAGGGGTTCCAGTACAAGTTGTGTTCTTCCACACTTAAGTATTTTGAAGAAATATGTTTCTCTAAAATCAAGTTTTCTTTTATATAATTTTGAAGACCTCTTATATTAGGTTTTATATCTTGCATCTTACATCTGTAAATAAAGAACTTCGTCAGTAATATAACTTTATAATTCTTCATGAAATTCGGGTTTATAATTTTCATAGAGGCCAAAAATGACAATTTTCAAATTAAGTTGAATTTCGATAAGAACCTTATCGAAAATCCATGAATTTAGATTGTGCCAAATGTCGGCTACAATATGACAACCCCAAAGTAAATGTTCTATAGTTTCAGGCTCTTTCTTAATGTTAAATGGTATAATAGCCTGATGTTTTTTTTTCTTTCAGAGTTGATTCCAATGTCTTGTAGCCACTTTTTTTTAGTGCTAATGTAAATCCATAAAACTAAGAAACATGGGTTTGAAATTATACATAATACATAATTTCAAAATTATCATACGTTAATATATCTCCCATGTTCATCTAACAGGTCATTTACAGTCCATACCCCATGATGTGCCCAATTTTTATAGTAAACGCTGACATTATCAATTTTAATATGTTCGTTATGCCATATAGATGTAGAAATGACTTCCTCAAAATAAAATGGATGTCTGAGTTTTGACATAGTTTTCCAGGCATGAAAAACTTCATCCCGAAATTTGTTTTTTGATTTTTTAATAATTCCAAAATAAGCCAACTCTGTAAAATTTATATTTTGTGTGGAGGTAAATAATTGAATCCATTTCGATTTTGACTTAAACAATCTTCTAACCCAAGTAAGTTTTAACCCTTGTATAAAATTTCTCAAATTAATAATTTTTAGGCCCCCTCGGAAGTATTCCTGACATAGAAGATCCCGCTTTATTTTGACAGGCTTATCATCCCAAATGAATGAATAAATTTTACTATTAAGTTGACTTATCATATTATCATCTGGACCTGGGATGGACAGGTACAGATGATTAAATTTTGATATAATTAATGACTAAAAATAATTGTTATTTTACCAAACGGGGTAAGTGACTGTTTTGACCATTTTTGTAATATTTTTTTATATTTCTTGTATTCGAGGAGCATAATTTAGATTTAACATTCTATCTAAATCAACACAGAAAGTGATGATACCCAATCGTTTGTATTCTACTTCTAGTTGATGTACCGCAGTTTTGTTTTCTCTCAATCGATTTATGACTTTTGAACACTGGTAAACTACTGTTTCCTATATTTGCTTCACCTATAATCCTATCAAAAATCAACTTTAGAATACTCAATCTTACACAAACACAAGATAAGTTTAGCTTTGCTTTCAACTCATATGGATAAATATAAGGCATTGATAAATATATGTATATGATCAAAAGTGTTACATTGTTACATAAGCTAGCTTTAGTGTGTTCAAATACCTACCTTCTGGTCACAGATAAATGGTATACCATAATTCTGCAGTTGCGGATCCAGAAATTTTCATAAGTGGGGGCCCACTGACTGACCTAAGAGGGGGCCCGCTCCAGTCACGCTTCAGTGATTCCCTATATAAGCAACCAAATTTTTCCTCAAAAAGGGGGGGGGCCCGGGCCCCCTGCCCCCCCCCCCCCTAAATCCGCCTCTGTTCTGTATACATTGTTCTTACCTGACCGATCGTCATAGTTAAATGGTACACCATAAGCTAATACTTCAATACAGGTCGTTTCGTCCCTAACCAATTGTTGAGCCATGATAATTCTGTTTTAAATTCTGTAAAACAGAACATATATTATTAATGTTTATGCATCGTACTTATCTTTATCGTAAGATTATGGAGGTTTCTTTTGTTGTAAAATATAAGTAAACTAACATAAATGCTGTCTTATGATGATTGCCAATATTACAATATTACCAAAATGACGAAGATAGTAGCAGCTATAGGTTACCGTGCTACCTTTAACAATGAGAAAACTCAAACTACATAGCAAGCAAATAACAATAAACGAAAAAAAAATCTGATATACAGCAACAAACTATAACAGCTGAGTTACAGGATTCTAACTGTGGACAAGATCATACAGTACGCATGTCTTTCATATATATTAGTTTTTGTCGCAAATTGGTTATTTTATAAATAAAGCCTTTAATAGTTATCCCGTTTGAATATGTTACGCATTTTTATACCGGGGTCTTTTATAGTTGCATACAGACTATGCAGTTCCAAATAAAAGAAGACCCTCCTTGTTTCCCCTAAGCCTTTTATTTTTGTATTAAATGAACGTTTTTCTAGTCCGTAAAATGCCAATTAAGGTATAACATGAGTCTCTATATAAATAAGACAGTTTCTTTTTTGTGGTTTTCTCTGACCAATCAAAGTGTGTTGTGAAGAAAGTGTATAGATTGTCGCCTTTTTAAATGCACATCCCAATTTATGTGTTTGGTTAAACTTTTGTACGGGTAGATACCAAACATTTCTCTATTGACCTTCTATATCCGGGGTTACCTTATAGCTTGAAAACATTTATCCGTAACAAGAGAAATATAACATACAGTTTAATCTAGGCGTGATAGAGCAAGGATAAAAACTATCATTGAAACAGAGTATACATAATTTTATACATTGCATTAAATAATTCCTTACCTAAGTATTAGATTTGTGGCTGTCTGCGTCCATGTATATCTGACCTGTATATCTACCCAAGGATGCATAGTGTTATCGTAGCAGTCGAAAGGTCACTGTGATATACAAAATAGATATAAACACCCACAGAGAATATGTGGCATGCTGTGTTCATGCAGTTCCTTCATATGATGATTGTATAATAATTGTAAATATAATGGTATCTTTATAATGTAAATATTCCGTCCAATATTCTTAAATATAGTTCTATATCTTCAACCTACCTGTACATGCACAGATAGTAAACATTTAGTTTATTTTTATGGGCGATGTAATACACTTTGATACAATATAATGCCTAAAATAGCAGCACATGACATATAAATCTATGGGAGTGTGGATTAATCCGTAGTAACTTTACAGAGATTAATTCAATTACACAAATAAAATTATAGATTGCCCAACAATGTAATTTTAACACACTATTTTACGATTTAGTATGTAAATATAAGAAGGTTTAAAATATTTACAAAATGATGAAAATAAACGCAATATTTCGCTAGATCAACTAGCTTTATCAAGCGTGCATCTATCCAGGTGAAATCGGATGTAGATGATAAGAAACTGTTGCAGCTCAATGTATATGTTGCACTTACCTGCTTTGAAAATAAGACAATTTTGCAGCCTAATGTCTATGTTGCATTTGAATTTAGCTGCCTTGAAAATAAGAAAATTTTGCAGCTCAATGTATATGTTGCACTTGGATTTAGCTGCCTTGAAAATACATAATTGGTAGTTGAAGTTAGCAACGTCCATTGGCCAATAGTACGGGATAAAAAGGACGATGCTTTGTTTTAAATTATTCTTTATCTTTCCTGTATCTTTTCTCGTCTTTTTCGTTAAGACCATCTGGTTCTAAAGTGTGGAGTTGGTGAATCCAAAAGTTTTCTCTTCTCCTTCTCGCCTTGGTGTCCCACTCGGTGTTGACTTCTATAATTTGGAAAGTAACATTATCAAAAGGATGTTTCGTTGAACGAAGAAGTCTTGTGAGAGGACAGTTTTTGTTGGTTTTGTATACGATGAACGATGGTTATTTAGCCTAATATTAAATTTGTCCGTTGTTTCACCCACATACTGAATGCCACAAGTGTCACATGTTAATATATAAATTGAGTTCTCCGTTTTACAGTTGGAGTTAGAGTAGATGGTATAATTTTGTTTAGTAACGGAGCTGATGAAAGAACTGCTTGTATATTGGCAGCTTTACAACACAAACATGATTCCTTCGACCACATTGTTTGTAGCAACTGGGCGATGGAGTAGGCTGCTTTGCTAATACAGATGTCACTAATTTGTCACGAATGTTTTAGGTCTTCTGAAGGCCATGACTGGTGGTGATGAAAATGCTTCTTTTTTTTTTTTTTTTTTTAGATTTAAGTCATTTTCCATAATTTTACAATGCGTCTGAACAATGGATGACACATTTTTAAAATCAGGATGGTAAGTGAGTACAAGGGGTGTTCTGTTAGCTGCTTTATTCTTATCGTTGTACTCAAGAAGTTCTTGGCGACTAGTTCTGTTTGCTCTTTCGAAAGCGCTATCAATGATGTTATTATTGTATCACCGAACAACTAGATGCTTACGAAGTTGTCCAAGTCTAGCATTTTTCGTATTTTCAGTAGAGCATATTCTCTTGATTCGCAATGCCTGGCTGAATGGGAAACCACGGGAGCAGTGTTCAGGATGGCAACTTTTAGGAGGAAGGAATTGATGTTTGTACGTTTGTTTGGTATGAAGGTCCGTTATAATGGTTCCGTTCTTGATGTAACTCGTAGTATCGAGACAGTTTATTTTCTCCATAGATGATTCATATGTAAATTTTATTGAATGGTGGAAAGAGTTACAGTGTTCTAGAAATTCATTAAGGTGTTCTTGTGAATCTGTCCATTTGAAATCGATATCGTCAATGAATCGGTACCATGATAAGGGCTGATATGGAGCACTAGCCAATAGGCGTTTTTCAATTTGGCCCATAAATATGTTGGCATATGACATGGCCATTTTCGTGCCCATACTAGTACCGTCTATCTGGAGATAGTGTTTTTCATTGAAAGAAAAGTTGTTTATTCTCCAGTACTAGTACTGAAAGAAAAGTTGTTATTCTCCAGTACTAGTACTAGTACTGGAGAATTGCAACTTTTCTTTCAATGAAAAACACTATCTCGAGATAGACGGTATACTAGTATGGGCACGAAAATGGCTTTGTCAATATTAGATATTTCGGATAACTGATATCCTTCTTCAATAATAGCACCATGTCAAATGAATCATGTCAAAATATTCAAACTGAGCAACTTTTTCTAAATCTCGAAATTTATACAATTTAAGCGAACACCACAGACGCTGATACAGTTTTAAAATTTCCAAACAAGGCGCAAAGATTACAAAGATATGCCAAATGAAAATAGTTATTTTCGATGTGAACTGGCACAATTCTAAATTTCCAAAGGTTGTGACAGTTTAGATGTTATAACTGCATTGAGGGCAGTCCTCAAACAAAAAAATCAAAAATGTCCTAACCGATCCAAGTTTGTATATTTCAAATTTGACAACGGTAGGGCAATTGCAACAGAAACTACATATTTACAGCGGATTCCATTGAGTGTGTAGCCAAAGGTAATATCTTAGGTTAGCTTGCTTGTTTGCTGAACCGTGAAGTCATTGTTATGTTAGGTAAACTAACCTACTTTATAAATAGACTAGTCCTACAGAAAACCAATCTATCTGTATGTTGGACTATGCTACTTTAAAAGGAGGGTAGTAATACCTCACCTAATAATGACTTCACAGTTCAGCTAACAAGCAAGCTAACCAAAGATATTACCTTTGGCTACACTCTCAATGGAATCCGCTGTAAGCCTCCAAAACGAATAGCTGTCTAATAATAATTAGAAAAATAAGTTTGATCTAATGAGGTAAAATAATTGAAAGTGGCTACGTACTTATACATCCATCCCGAATGAATGAAGCCCTGTAATTTAAACTGGTATTTTAAAAATAATTTCGAACTGTAAAGCCAGTACTAAAGCCGGAGTTACTGGAAACAAATAATGAAAAGGAAAATGAGAAACTCATTCTATGTTTTTGCCGGACTACATAAAGATATGTTTTATCGGGTGAGCTCGTTCCATGGCCCAGCAAGTTCTAAAAGGCCGGACTACATGAAGGTATGTTTTATCGGGTGAGCTCGTTCCATGGCCCAGCAAGTTCTAAAAGGTCGGACTACATGAAGATATGTTTTATCTGGTGAGCTCGTTCCATGGCCCAGCAAGTTCTAAAAGGCCGGACTACATGAAGATATGTTTTATCGGGTGAGCTCGTTCCATGACCCAGCAAGTTCTAAAAGGTCGGACTACATGAAGATATGTTTTATCGGGTGAGCTCGTTCCATGGCCCAGCAAGTTCTAAAAGGCCGGACTACATGAAGATATGTTTTATCGGGTGAGCCCGTTCCATGGCCCAGCAAGTTCTAAAAGGTCGGACTACATGAAGATATGTTTTATCGAGTGAGCTCGTTCCATGGCCCAGCAAGTTCTAAAAGGCCGGACTACATGAAGATATGTTTTATCGGGTGAGCTCGTTCCATGGCCCAGCAAGTTCTAAAAGGTCGGACTACATGAAGGTATGTTTTATCGGGTGAGCCCGTTCCATGGCCCAGCAAGTTCTAAAAGGTCGGACTACATGAAGATATGTTTTATCTGGTGAGCTCGTTCCATGGCCCAGCAAGTTCTAAAAGGCCGGACTACATGAAGATATGTTTTATCGAGTGAGCTCGTTCCATGGCCCAGCAAGTTCTAAAAGGTTGGACTACATGAAGATATGTTTTATCTGGTGAGCTCGTTCCATGACCCAGCAAGTTCTAAAAGGCCGGACTACATGAAGATATGTTTTATCGGGTGAGCTCGTTCCATGGCCCAGCAAGTTCTAAAAGGTCGGACTACATGAAGATATGTTTTATCGGGTGAGCTCGTTCCATGGCCCAGCAAGTTCTAAAAGGTCGGACTACATGAAGATATGTTTTATCGGGTGAGCCCGTTCCATGGCCCAGCAAGTTCTAAAAGGTCGGACTACATGAAGATATGTTTTATCTGGTGAGCTCGTTCCATGGCCCAGCAAGTTCTAAAAGGCCGGACTACATGAAGATATGTTTTATCGGGTGAGCTCGTTCCATGACCCAGCAAGTTCTAAAAGAACGGACTACATGATGAATTGTTTTATCGGATGAGCTCGAGGTTCAGGCGCACACGTAAAAATGAGTTAGCTACGCCACTGGAAAATGATGTCAAGCTACAGGTAGTCACACTAGACTACAGATAAAATTTTGATAAACAGATATTGGAGATTTTAAGAAGGCCTCTCGTCAACTTTATGTTCTTAAACGTATTGGTAGATATTTGAATAGACTTGGTTGTCTAACAATTTATTATTCTGGTTTTTTTTGTCTCATCTAAATTAATGCCCAGTCACCTGGCATATTTGTATTGAAAAAAAAAAACACAATTAAGATTGAAAAAAAATCCAAGAGAGAGCCTTCAGATTTGTTTAAGTAGATTATGACAGCTCATATGAAGATCTTTTACACAAGTCAAAACTCCCATCTATATTAAAGTCAGAATATTATGAACAATAGCTACAGAAACTTTTAAAATTATACACAAAAAGAGCCCATCTTATGTTGATGATTTGAAATTAATATAAAAAAAATCAAAATCAACTTGATATTTAAAAAAAAATCCATTTGAACAGCCCCAGGCCCAGGTGAGAACACCCAGCTACTAGTATGTGGCATCAATTCTTCTAGATATTCAATATTCATATTCAATATTATTAAAGTCTCGCCACATACAATTACATATATTTACACAATAGATACACAACTGCAACATAATGGAATGAACTACCCCAGATTTCAGAGATAAAAACAATTTTAACCACTTTTCTAAACTTATAGTTACCTGGAATGGTAGCTCATGCCAATGCACTGCCTGCAACTGAAAAAAATAATGCTTTAATTTTTAGTGCTTACAGTACTCTGCTTAATGTGCTTACGTGTTTTTAAGTCCTTTATATTCATTTAATATTGATTTGCTTATGGTACTTTTAATGTTTCTGCATGGAATAACCAGAGACATATAATTATATATCTATATATATATATATATTATGCATTATGAGGTTATAAGAACAAAAATATTTCAGAAGCTTTTGGTAAAGCAAAAGAAAAAGACCGAACAAACCTACTTGAATACAAAGAAAAGACGGCCCAGACAAATACAATCCCATTTGTTGTTAGCTTTCATCCTGACCTGACAAATCTTTCATCCATTGTCCACAAACACTGGCGTCTTATTGAGAATGATCCTTCCTTAAAAGAGATTTTCCATCACCTCCCGTCATGGCATACCTCAGACCCAAAAACCTCAAAGATATTCTAGTAACATCCAAAGTATCTAAACAGGAGATATCAACAATCGGAGGTTATAAACCATGCGGAAGGGGCAATTGTAAGTGCTGCAAAGTTGCCAACATCGAAACCCTATTCGTCAGCACAGTCACAAAGAAAAAATACAATAACATCAAATTGCAAAACGCAAAATTGCATTTATGTTCTAACGTGTGGAACTTGCAAATTACAATATGTTGGTGAAACAGAAACACCATTTAACATCCGACTAAGTAACCATCGGTCAATTTATACAAAAGAAAGAAACTGACCAATTACAAGACACCTTTTAAGAGCAGAACATGATTTTGAAAACGTCACATTTCAAATCATTGAGAAAAATCAAAATTGGGATACAAAAGGAAGACAAAAGAGAGAGAGAGATTTTGGATGCACCAGTTACGAACTCTTGAACCTGATGGACTCAATGAGAGAGACGAAAAAAGATTTAAAAGCAAATCAAAACCATAATTATCTTGAAATTATACAAATTTATTTATAGAAGTTCATACAATTAATCGAACATCTATAAATATGTTAAACTTTTATTTCAACTTTATGTAGTTGTAGCTACAAACATATTTTATGCAACATCAATCAATATGTTACACTTTTCCTCAAATCTTGTATAGATTAAGCTACAAAAATATTTTTTTGTCATGAATCCGATTTCACATTGAGAGAGAGGCTCTGAGAGATGCACACGCCGGCAGGTGAAGCTAATTTGTTTAGCGAAATATTGCGTATTTCTATTTAAAATCTAATAGAACTTTTTAATAAAATTGAGAATGAAAATGGGGAATGTGCCAAAGAGACAACAACCCGACCATAGAAAAAAACAACAGCAGAAGGTCACCAACAGGTCTTAATGTAGCGAGAAATTCCCGCACCTGGAGGCGTCTTCAACTGGCCCCTAAACAAATATATACTAGTTCAGTGATAATGAACGCCATACTAATTTCCAAATTGTACACAAGAAACTAAAATTAAAATAATACAAGACTAACAAAGGCCAGAGGCTCCTGACTTGGTACAGGCGCAAAAATGCGGCGGGGTTAAACATGTTTGTGAGATCTCAACCCTCCCCCTATACCTCTGGCCAATGTAGAAAAGTAAACGCATAACAATACGCACATTAAAATTCAGTTCAAGAGAAGTCCGAGTCTGATGTCAGAAGATGTAACCAAAGAAAACTAGAGGCTCTAAAGAGCCTGTGTCGCTCACCTTGGTCTATGTGAATATTAAACAAAGGAAGCAGATTGAAAATTGACTACAAAGGTCAATAACTCCTACAGGGGTCAATTGACCATTTCGTTCATGTTGACTTATTTGTAGATCTTACTTTGCTGAACATTATTACTGTTTTCAGTTTACCTATATCTATAATAATATTCAATATAATAACCAAAAACAGCAAAATTTCCTTAAAATTACCAATTCAGGGGCCGCAACCCAAAAACAGGTTGTCCAATTCATCTGAAAATTTCAGGGCAGATAGATCTTGACCTGATTAACAATTTTACATCATGTCAGATTTTCTCTAAATTATTTGGTTTTTGAGTTATAAGCCAAAAACTGCATTTTACCCCTATGTTCTATTTTTAGCTGTGGCGGCCATCTTGGTTTGATGGCCAGGTCACCGGACACATTTTTTAAACAAGAAACCCCAAAGATGATTGTGGCCAAGTTTGGATCAATTTGGCACAGCAGTTTCAGAGAAGAAGATTTTAGTAAAAGATATATAAAATTTACGAAAAATGGTTAAAAATTGACTTTAAAGGGCAATAACTCCTAAAGAGGTCAACTGACCATTTTGGTCATATTGACTTATTTGTAAATCTGACCTTGCTGAACATTATTGCTGTTTACAGTTTACCTATATCTATAATAATATTCAATATAATAACCAAAAACAGCAAAATTTCCTTAAAATTACCAATTCAGGGGCCGCAACCCAAAAACAGGTTGTCCAATTCATCTGAAAATTTCAGGGCAGATTGATCTTAGCCTGATGAACAATTTTATCCATGTCAGATTTGCTCTAAATGCTTTGGTTTTTGAGTTATAAGCCAAAAACTGCATTTTACCCCTATGTTCTATTTATAGCCATGGCGGTCATCTTGGTCAGTTGGCGGGGTCACCGGACACAATTTTTAAACTAGATACCCCAATGATGATTGTGGCCAAGTTTCAAATAATTTGGCCCAGCAGTTTCAGAGGAGAAGATTTTTCTAAAAGATTACTAAGATTTACGAAAAATGGTTAAAAATTGACTATAAAGGGCAATAACTCCTAAAGTGGTCAACTGATCATTTTGGTCATGTTGACTTATTTGTAGATCTTACTTTGCTGAACATTATTGCTTTTTACAGTTTATCTCTATCTAAAATAATATTCAAGATAATAACCAAAAACAACAAAATTTCCTTAAAATTACCAATTCAGGGGCAGCAACCTAACAACGGAATGTCAGATTCATCTGAAAATTTCAGGGCAGATAGATCTTTACCTGATTAACAATATTACCCCATGTCAGATTTGCCCTAAATGCTTTGGTTTTTGAGTTATAAGCCAAAAACTGCATTTTACCCCTATGTTCTATTTATAGCCATGGCGGCCATCTTGGTTAGTTGGCGGGGTCACCGGACACAATTTTTAAACTAGATACCCCAATGATGATTGTGGCCAAGTTTGGTTAAATTTGGCCTAGTAGTTTCAGAGGAGAAGATTTTTGTAAAAGTTAACGCCGGACGCAGGACGACGACGACGGACGCCGACGACGACGGATGCCGGACGCCAAGTGATGAGAAAAGCTCACTTGGCCCTTTGGGCCAGGTGAGCTAATAAACAAAATGACAATAATACATAAATAACAACAGACTACTAGCAGTTAACTGACATGCCAGCTCCAGACTTCAATTAAACTGACTGAAAGATTATGATTTCATCATATGAACATCAGGCACAATCCTTCCCGTTAGGGGTTTAGTATCATACCATCATAACATATATGAGAAGAACATAACCCGTGTCATGTCAACAACTGGGTTTTGAATAAATGTGTTTAGTTCCGATGCAAAGACCCTATAAGTGAATCAATATTAACGCCAAAATATGCAATCTTTAATGACCTGACAACAGTATCGTAACTATATCCCTTCTTAATAAGTCTATTCAAAGGTTTTGTTAGTTTTTGAGGTGAATACTGACACCTTTGTGCTTTATAAAGAATATTTCCATAAAAAATTGGATGTGAAATACCTACACGTATAAGAAGTCTGCATGTTGAGCTATATTTACGAATGATGTCCTTATACCGATGATAAAATTTAGTAAATGTTTTGACTAGTTTGTGATATCGAAAACCCTGGTGTAATAATTTTTCAGTAATACATAAATTTCTCTCGTTAAAATCTAAAACATTGTTACATACACGAGCGAATCGTACAAGTTGATGTTTATTAATTTAATGTATTAATTAGTGTGTTTAAGTTATATTCTTAGACATCTATATAATTTTAATTCAGTAACTGTATCAGTTTATTTTCTCAAACTGATCCACGCTTAATTAGATTGAATGTTGATTGTTGCTACTTTAGACATTATATCAAGGACGTATAACTAACACCTTGATTATATATCAGTGGCGGATCCAGAACTTTTCCTAAGGGGGGGGGGGGGGGGGGGGGGGGGCTCCAGTCATGCTTCAATGATTCCCTATATAATCAACCAAATTTTTCCCACGAAAGGGGGGGGGGCGGGCCCCCCAGGGCCCCCCTGGATCCGCCTATGTATATTATGTATTATGTATATTAATGAAGCCCAGATGGTCCTGTGGTCTAACGCACCGGTTACAGTGCAGGCGATTTGGTCACGATATCTCAGTAGCATGCATGGGTTCGAACACAGAACACAGAACACGTGACCGAGGCTAGAAGATTTCAGCTGTGAGACAGCAAAGCTATTTTCTACATGAGCTACAGAAGAAGTTTTCTAAAGAACACCATGTTGAAATACAATGTTTGAACTGTTCCAAATTTGACAAGGCTCTGTGTATGCCTCAATGCTTAAGCTCTATTTGTCATACCTTGTAGGTCTTAGTAGTGGTAAATCAACTGTGAGTTTATATCTAAAATAATATAATTCATCTTTAAAATTTGTGAAAGGACCCAGGACTGGATTTTGTCACAATTTTGTAAGTTTCTAGTGCCATGGTTCTGATGTGTCTGATTTTAAGTGTCGGTAGCTTAGATTGATCGAGTAATTGTTCATATGAGTTATTGTAGTTATTGTAAATGAATCAGAGCTAGTGCTCGTTCTTGCAGTTTTTCATTTTTGTTTTGTTTTGTTGCGCTCACACTACAAAAATACCATGTGAGTGGCCAGCAACTTAGATGTATGCTTGTGTGTAGCATGCTTGCTTTGTTTTAATAAGAATAAGAAAAATTTATTTTGATTCGTACAACAAAAGATCTAAGAAGCTTTTGATCGAATACAAAAACAGTCTAATTTGACATATACAACAACGTGTAATACAAAGTTGAATCTCACATACATATCATGCAACAACTAAACAACAAATTTAGAATGAAGTCCAAAGCAACCAAAAGCATCATAAATAATAAACAGCTCTATCTGCAAGCAGAACAGAGACATTCCATTCCGTTCAAGGACTGAACAAGACTGTTAAAATATAAAAAACTATTTTCAGTTCTGAAATGGTCTGGAGAGCTGTTCCATAAAGTTGCGGCAGCAAATTTAAAATGTTTTGTTCTGTAGCTGTGGAATATCTAAAATATTTACACACCTGAAAGAATACTTAGAATTTTTGACACTCAACAAATATTGTACTTTTTTCACATGTAAGGTTCGAATTTTGAATATGTTTAGATGGTTTTATCTTCAAAGGTCTTTTTAGCCAACAGCCAAAACTTAAAACTTGTCGGGATGTGCTTGCATTTTATTCATCCAGAACCACCCAATAAATATTTTTGACTCAGATTCCAAAGTTAAAATTAATAAATCAAAATCTGGAGTGCAGAAAGACAAAGTATTGTCATCTGCATACGGTTCAGTTTATAAACTACAATTTTTAACAAAAAAAAAAGCATTAACAGATACGTTAAATAACAATGGCCCTAGTATAGAACTTGGCCCTGTGGTACGCCTGTATGGATGTCAGCCCAACCACCCAGAACATTGTTGACTTCACAAGTTATTTGTTGTTTACCATTAGAGAAATATATGACTTTATAAGTGCAGATGAATTGGGGAATACTCCATATGCTGATAATTTATCTAGCAAGATATTGTGCATGATCCAGGCAGTTAAAAGCATTAGAAAGATCCAGTAACGCTGCAATGCACTGGTTCAAGTTTTATCAAGAGCTACACGCCAATCTTCTAACACTCTGAGAAGTGTGGTCTGACATTCATGTCCAGGTCTAAATGCACTTAAAAAAGGATTTGATATTTTATCAAAGTATTCAGTTTACATAGCTGAATTGCATACATTTTTTTTTTAAAGATTTTGGTCTATAGTTTGTTTCAATAATTGGTCTATAGTTTGTTTCAATAATTGGTCACTCTTTTTATGCCGGGGGTCAATTTGGCTTCTTTAAACGTGTTTTAAATGTGTTTTAGGATAAAAAAAAAACTTTATTTTGATTCGGCATAAGTACAAATAAGCAACACACGCTCTAAGGAGGGCTAAAATTTTCTGTCGGGATCAAACGATCAGGTTCTGTTGATATTAACTATAGGTTCTGATGGTTCTGTAAAAATAAGACTTAATAAAGACTCAATACATTATAGAGCTTATTTTTTTCTGTATAATTATTGTCTATAAATAAAGCTTTTGAACTTGAAATAGTTTCGTTTCGTACATAAAATATATTCGTTTTGTCTATTTTTATACGAAAATTTTATTTACCCAAAAATGACTTCACATCCGGGTTTCGGCCATATTGCTATTCCTAATGGGAAAGTAGTCTCAAAAGTATTTTTTTTCGACAGGAGCAATGATGAATCTTACATAATACACTACCCTAAACATTTTGACAATTAAGGTTTATTGAAAAAACTACAGTGTTCTTGAAATCATTACAAAACAACCGTAAACCAACAAATTTTAGTGGGTGTGTAGACGAACTCCTGCGGCTGAGTACCGCTAGGCTCAAGTTTCAGGATACTTTTGAGTATCCGACTAACTTATCAACAACAAAATGAGCGGTGCATCTGGAAGGAGAAGGTCAGCAACACAACAATTTTCAGCTGAGGACCAAGCATTAAATCAGATATCGAAAGAAGTAAGTTTAAAATCTCTTTTTTCCTTGTATAGCATGATAGACTAATACTATACATCATGAAATGATGATGTGAAAATCCATGGGATTCGAACTCTCAAACATGGAATCTAAAGGCAGCGCTCTAACCAATTTAGCTAAAGACTAGCTCACTCTAGGACTACCTTTATATTTCCTGTCTACAACACTCTTCCCCCTTCTCTTTTTTCAGGCTGCTTAACATCCATCGGACCAACTCGCAGGTCCACTAATGACGACCCCACGACTCCTACTCAGAAACCTTTTGGCTTGTTCCTATAGATCTGTCATGGTCATCCTGCTGGTCTACCACAAAATTATGACCATATCAGGCACTTGTATACATGTTTATACACTTGTTTGTTCAAGTAGTAATTGCTTACAGCACCAATGATGTGAAAATCCATGGATGGTACCAGCAGGATTCAAAACCTTGATCTCGGGATATCTACAACTATGACTTACAAATTCATGCACTTTCCCAACAGTCTTCCAACTAGGCCGTTTTCTCGGGGTGATCTACCCCCTCTTTCCTGAATGCTGTGCATGCCTTATGCCCTTTTTGCAGTTTCCAGGTGGCCCTGCCTTTTTGAAGATCGATTGTATTTTGTGTTTTTCGTTTTGTTATGTCATAATGATCCTCCATGTTTATGATATTTTACTTGCGACTAGTTATGACTTTGTTTATGACCTCAAGCTAATCAACGGTTATTACAGGTGTCATAATCTGTTGTTATCGGATGGGTCACTAATGATCACCATCATTGAATACTTCAAATAGAATCGGTCAGTTGAAATATATATATACACGACATCACAGTTTACGATGTTTACCGTAGTTTCATGAAGAAAACTTAATTGACAGATAGGCAAATGTAGTTGAAAAACTATAATCAACTTGTAAAAAACATCATTATACTTGTTTTCCGTCAAAGCAAATAGCAAATTCAAACATATTTGTCTTTGCCTGCCCTCACTTTTAATACAAAAATAAATCACTTCTATGTACTGCTTTTAATCTTCCAAAGAAGGAGCACACAACTCTCCACCCAAGTCGCATTGACAAAATGTGTAAAGAGTAAACAATAATAGGTCTAAGTACAGCCTTCATCACAGGCAAACAAAACAAGAAACACTTATGAACCACATCAACAAATAACAACCACTGAACATGCTCTTAACTAATGACAATCAAATTTGTTGTGTTTCTCCTGCGAATTAAAATTTGGTGATTCATGCGAGTAGGACTGCACAGGCACTAGTCTCAGATATGTTTTCCCTTAAGATAATATACTTTAATATAACACAAGGTACTGTATTCAAATTTTTTGAAAAATGCCACAGGGTCGTGAAATTCTATTATATGTCGATTTCTCAGTTGTCAATCCTACTCAAATTTGTTATGCCATAGCTCTAAATGAATATATCTACACAATGGTAACAGATTGGAAATAAACATCTCCCAGTAAAAGGTATCTTCCCATTCTTTTTATGCCCCACCTACGATAGTAGAGGGGCATTATGTTTTCTGGTCTGTTCGTCCGTTCGTTTGTCCGTCCGTCTGTCCCGCTTCAGTTTAAAGTTTTTGGTCAAGGTAGTTTTTGATGAAGTTTAAGTCCAATCGACTTCAAACTTAGTACACATGTCCACTATGATATGATCTTTCTAATTTTAATGCCAAATTAGAGTTTTTACCCCAATTTCACGGTCCACTGAACATGGAAAATGATAGTGCGAGTGGGGCATTCGTGTACTGAGGACACATTCTTGTTATACATGTTATATATCTCAGATTCCTATTGGTCAATGTATTCATTTGTCATACTGATAGGGTCAGTTTATCAGAAACCTCTAGTGGTAGGACTAGCTCAATGATATTTCGTTTACAGTTTTATTGTATTCTTTTTTCATGTCATTAGATTAGTAACCCTAGCCCCTTAGTCAGGGTTTATTGACTTTTGTTATAAACTTTCGTTGCATTGGTAAATCTCATTTCCATGGAGATTGTTTGATCTCAAACCTTTACAGGGTAATGAGTAGTAACAGATAATATAGATAAAACATTGCTATTTTTCCTTATCAAAACAAATGACGGACAAAAATCTGTTTTTTTTTGGTTGTTTTTTTTAAATTTCTTTCTTATATGAATGTTTATATATAGGATCACTGAATAATATATATGTATTGTGTGTTCGTACGAATTCTTGTAAAATACAACTAACACAAGATATAAATATATAATATATTTTGCTTATCAAATCCCCTGGTTTCATTAGCAATTAACAACACAGGGACGAACCTTCACCAATTTGTTGTAGCGCTTAGGGATATTGTTCACAACCAGTAGTGAAATAAAATATTAAAAGTTGGAAAAAAAATTTAAAAAAATCTATTTTTCCTAAATCCTTTAGTAAGTTTTCTCTTTTGAATTGTTTTACATTGTTATTTTGGTGCCTTTTATAGCTGACTATGCGGTGTGGGCTTTGTTCATTGTTGAAGGCTGTATGATGACCTAGGCGATAGTTGTTAATTTCTGTGTCATTTTGGTCTCTTGTGGAGAGATGTTTCATTGACAATCATAACAAATCTTCTTTTTTCTCGACTCCTAGGAGTCGAGATTAAGAATTGAACGATGGACAGTTAGTGCGTGAATTTTTCTTGCTACCTGATTGGAAGATATTACGAGACGTGAATAATCAAAGTTTATTGATTGGTTAGGACAATCCAAACCAAGTAAATGTCCTTCAATCCCGTAGAGTATCGGATTTGTTCTTTCTATTTTAGCAATTAGATTTTACACAGGTAAACTTTATCTATAAATAGTCGAATCTTCTGGAGTAAACATTTACAACAACGTTAAACGATAGTACTTCATAGAGTGTGACCTCATGTGTGTGGTAAAATTTGTTGATTGATGCATGGGGCTATATTTTAGTAAAGGAATTAATCTACAAAGCGAGAGCACTTTCCATTTTCATTAGCTAAGAGTCGAATAGCCTTTTTGAAAGGCTAACTCGTGTTTATATTATAAGGGTTAATTGTATGTAAGAAATATTATAATGTTTTAACAAATGATTATTTATATAAATGATTAATTGATTATTGCATTATAGAAGTGACAGATGATCTTTTGTTGGTTCATTGACCTGGTAAAACTTATGCCAAATGACTAGGTGACTGAAGATTTACTTAATAACCAATAACTTGCCAGTAACATTTACATAATTTATGACACTGATTAAAAAATGAAAGGGGGACAGGGTGAGTAATATGACGATTAAAGTACTAAAAAAGGGGGAAATCTCATGATTAAAGAAAATGTCTCCATTTTTATTGTCGAGCCTGCAACTTTTGTTGCAGAAAGCTTGACATAGGGATAGTGATCCGGCGGCGGCGGCGGTGTTAGCTAACTTCTTAAAAGCTTTATATTTTAGAAGGTGGAAGACCTGGATGCTTCATACTTTGTATATAGATGCCTCATGTTACAAAGTTTCCGTCAGTCACATGTCCAATGTCCTTGACCTCATTTTCATGGTTCAGTGACCACTTGAAAAAAAAGTTCAATTTTTTTGTAATGTTGAATTCTCTCTTATTATAAGTAATAGGGTAACTATATATGATATGTGCGTACCTTGCAAGGTCCTCATGTCTGTCAGACAGTTTTCACTTGACCTCGACCTCATTTCATGGATCAGTGAACAAGGTTAAGTTTTGGTGGTCAAGTCCATATCTCAGATACTATAAGCAATAAGGCTAGTATATTCAGTGTATGGAAGGACTGTAAGGTGTACATGTCCAACTGGCAGGTGTCATCTGACCTTGACCTCATTTTCATGGTTCAGTGGTTATAGTTAAATTTTTGTGTTTTGGTCTGTTTTTTTCATACTATATGCAATAGGTCTACTATATTTGTTGTATGGATTGATTGTAAGGTGTACATGTCTAGCGGGCAGATGTCATGTGACCTTGACCTCATTTTCATGGTTCAGTGGTCAAAGTTAAGTTTTTGAGTTTTGGTCTTTTTATCTAATACTATATGCCATAGGTCAACTATATTTGGTGTATGGAAATATTTTATGATCTTTATGTCAGTAGCGCAGGTTTCTTTTGACCCTGACCTCATTTTCACGGTTCATTGCACAGTGTTAAGTTTTTGTGTTTTGGTCTATTTTTCTTAAACTATAAGTAATAGGTCAACTATATATGTTGTATAGAAGCATTGTTAGCTGTACATGTCTGCCTGGCATGGTTCATCTGACCTTGACCTCATTTTCATGGTTCATTGGTCTTTGTTTAGTTATCTTGGTTAATGTTAAGTTTATGAGACAGTTGTAATAAAGCTTTATACTTAGGACTAACTACATAATATCAATGATTAGTATAGAAGGCGAGACATTTCAGCGTGTGCACTCTTGTTTTGAATAAAGTGTTGTTTTGTACATTTGTAACTTACTAAGGTTGATTTATAATTTTTTTTTTCTTAAATAACCATTGTTTACAATGTTAACACCTTTATCTAAGAAAATTTACTGCCATACAGGGCATACCTAAGGATCTGACATCATCACAAAAATTACATGTTCTCTGAGCAATAGATACATAATATCTTATAGCTATAACTTATTCTAAATTACATTATATATGCATGCATAACAGCAGCTGCACTTTATAGTATATAGATTTTATACAGTTACTTTAATTTTGTACAGGGAGACACCCTCTAATTGGGAAGGGGGGGGGGGGGGGGTAAATTATGAGAAGACAGGTAACTGATTTTTTACTGTACCAAAAGTAGATCTGATTGCATTTGTGTAATATTGAAAATGTTTTTTAAAAAAGAACACTCAAATTTCAAGCATTTTACCGCCATGTATCTGACACTTATCATGTATTTGACTAAATTAGATTGATGATGAATTGCTTACAAAAATAAACGTGGTATTGTTTTATTTATAGATAATAGTTTCCCTTCTGTTGGGATAATTATAACATGACTGTAACACATGGAACTGTGATTTACATTGTAGATATAACTAATGATTCACACACAACAACATCCTTTGGCTGTTTTTATCTCAACCAACTTTTTATGTGTATTAAACATGTTAAATGAAAGATATTGCAAAGAATATTTATCACTTTACCCTCAGTCCATGCATTACTTTATTGTTTTTATTAGCTTTTATTGTGTAGTCAAAATGGTTTCCTTAGAAATATCTGGAAAGATAGAAATCCATGTCATAGTTTTTTGCTCTAACTATTCCTTTTAGTTCACCTCAATAAAGAATGGACAAAAAAAAAACGGAAAATGGAGTACCACATCCTGTTATTTTTATAAGCTTGACATTTGAGTCCACAGTCAGTTCTCAAGTCTTAATTGGTTTATATTGTAAACTCTGTGAGCAATGTTCTAATTAAGATTGAAAGGCAGAGGTGTTTGGATGCATCTGGAAAAAATACAAACAGCCACCCACCTAAGTTGATCACTTACATAACTTGCGTTTTGAACTTTCATTCATCAGTGAAAGGTACAGCTGTTTACTACTACCTACATTAAAATCTCTATAATGTTGAATGAACTAGTATAACTTAATATGATGTTGCATGTTCATAGAGTATATAAAAAAGGTAACCTCTAAATAAAATAGTTCACTAAGCATGCTAAGGCCATCATTTCACACTTCATAGACAGAGGAACGGTACAATCATGATTCATTAATATTCAGTTTGCTCTAATGTATTTATATCAAATGTATTTAGGTATCAATTTTGATTTTGTATATTGGTTTTGTGTTTTGTTGTTTGTCTTTTCAATGTTTTCTGTTTTTTGCCTGGTATTGTCAGTTTGTCTTTGTAAATCAATAAAGTAATATTTATATTTTACAGGCTGAAGCACGACTAGCAGCTAGGAGAGTTAATCAATAAAGTAATATTTATATTTTACAGGCTGAAGCACGACTAGCAGCTAGGAGAGTTAATCAATAAAGTAATATTTATATTTTACAGGCTGAAGCACGACTAGCAGCTAGGAGAGTAAATCAATAAAGTAATATTTATATTTTACAGGCTGAAGCACGACTAGCAGCTAGGAGAGTAAATCAATAAAGTAATATTTATATTTTACAGGCTGAAGCACGACTACCAGCTAGGAGAGTTAATCAATAAAGTAATATTTATATTTTACAGGCTGAAGCACGACTACCAGCTAGGAGAGTTAATCAATAAAGTAATATTTATATTTTACAGGCTGAAGCACGACTAGCAGCTAGGAGAGTTAATCAATAAAGTAATATTTATATTTTACAGGCTGAAGCACGACTAGCAGCTAGGAGAGTAAATCAATAAAGTAATATTTATATTTTACAGGCTGAAGCACGACTAGCAGCTAGGAGAGTAAATCAATAAAGTAATATTTATATTTTACAGGCTGAAGCACGACTAGCAGCTAGGAGAGTTAATCAATAAAGTAATATTTATATTTTACAGGCTGAAGCACGACTAGCAGCTAGGAGAGTAAATCAATAAAGTAATATTTATATTTTACAGGCTGAAGCACGACTAGCAGCTAGGAGAGTTAATCAATCAAGTAATATTTATATTTTACAGGCTGAAGCACGACTAGCAGCTAGGAGAGTTAATCAATAAAGTAATATTTATATTTTACAGGCTGAAGCACGACTAGCAGCAAGGAGAGTAAATCAATAAAGTAATATTTATATTTTACAGGCTGAAGCACGACTAGTAGCTAGGAGAGTAAATCAATAAAGTAATATTTATATTTTACAGGCTGAAGCACGACTACCAGCTAGGAGAGTTAATCAATAAAGTAATATTTATATTTTACAGGCTGAAGCACGACTACCAGCTAGGAGAGTTAATCAATAAAGTAATATTTATATTTTACAGGCTGAAGCACGACTAGCAGCTAGGAGAGTTAATCAATAAAGTAATATTTATATTTTACAGGCTGAAGCACGACTAGCAGCTAGGAGAGTAAATCAATAAAGTAATATTTATATTTTACAGGCTGAAGCACGACTAGCAGCTAGGAGAGTTAATCAATAAAGTAATATTTATATTTTACAGGCTGAAGCACGACTAGCAGCTAGGAGAGTAAATCAATAAAGTAATATTTATATTTTACAGGCTGAAGCACGACTAGCAGCTAGGAGAGTTAATCAATCAAGTAATATTTATATTTTACAGGCTGAAGCACGACTAGCAGCTAGGAGAGTTAATCAATAAAGTAATATTTATATTTTACAGGCTGAAGCACGACTAGCAGCTAGGAGAGTTAATCAATAAAGTAATATTTATATTTTACAGGCTGAAGCACGACTAGCAGCTAGGAGAGTAAATCAATAAAGTAATATTTATATTTTACAGGCTGAAGCACGACTAGCAGCTAGGAGAGCAGCAAGAGCGGAAGCACGTGAAATAAGAACAAAAGAAATAGAAAGACAACAAAGAGAGGTATAGCATATTATACAGGCATCTTGTTACATTAAGTTTACATGCATCCTATTTTCTGCTATAGATGATTTAATGTGTCAGATGTAGTTGGCTTCATATGACATTGTGTATGCTGTTTGATTCATTAAGTTTGGTGATACCTTTCATTAATGCATTTTATATTTTAAATATTATATTAAACTTATGGTAAGAGAAAGAAATGTTTGCCTACAGTTTGTTCTGCTTATGATACACAATCATTTGTAATACATGTACTTATAAAACATTTTAAGTTCAGACCAAATTTTTTTTATAGTTTATTATACATGTCAACACAATGTTTTAACTCCTTCAAGCAGAAAGAACAAAAGGAATTTATTGTAATGCACTATATATTTGTAAATACCTTTTTAATCTTGCCTTTTCTGTGAAATATTTTGTAGTAGACATAAAAAGAATGCAATTCAGTGTCAATGTCCCTTTTCTACAAACAAAGAGCTCTTAGATCTGCAGTTCACAAAAATAAATTCATTTTCTCTACAATTAACATGTATTTTTGAGTGAAAATACACATTTTAAATGCATAGAATTACCATTTAAATTTGTTAAGATTGACCTTATTGGTTATAATATCCCTGAAACAAATGTACAGGTATGTCTTAAGATTGGTGTTAAACTGCATTTTCTGCTGCTAAGTATTGAACAGTAATTATGACCTTGAAGTTGTGCATAGATTTGACATCATGTTTGTGTATGATTCATAGTTTTATGCATCATCAGAAGGATTTTGAAATCTGGTTTGCTGTATTTAAAGTTTTTATATTATTGCGTTAATGTACTAACTGCTTTGTGTAACAGGAAGAAGAACGTCAGAAAGCTGCTCAAGATGACGAATCCAGGGTATGATAGTTTTATCTAATTCAAACTCTGGAAGTTATTTTCAAATTATTTTAGTTATTTATAAGAAATCTGTTTTGATTTCAATAAAGAATGTGTGTGGATTGATCTACACAGAAGAGGGGTATTCAAAAACTTGTTAAAAGAATGATTTTTAAATTTTGGATGGTTAAATAAAATACTAGTAGCTTTTCTGGTAACTGGCAGCTATCATATTTCTAAAACTTGTGATGTCACAAGTACTTTTGGGGATCCAATCAGCAATTGTGGAGACAGTTACTAAATGAAGACAACATGATCATGAAAGTATACATAAATTTACAATACAGTTGTAAAAATAATTTCCCCCCATGCAATGTAGTGAACAGGGAGTGTGAAAAAAAGTACTCTTTATTTGTACTCTTCAATATCAGAGTTCCACAAAGTAGCAGGAAATTTATAATTGAACATTTCATTTTGTGTGTACTTGTAACTTTTCAATGCGATAGGTATTAAAAAGAAATGCACATGTTATTTTAATGAACTACGCTTACATATTAACACATATTTTGCGTTTTTTTTTTCTCTTTTAATTATTTGAAAATATTACACATTACTGTCTGTTTCCTTTCTTCAGCTTACATCACTTGTTACACTGATCAGTTCTGTAGATCTTAAATATTTCTGACAGAATTATAGCAATAAAGTCATAAACCTTAGCGTTAGTTTTGTTGAACTTTCATCCCATTGAAACTGCAGGGCAACAAATTGACTTATCAGTAAAACCAACTTTATTTTTAACCAAAACTTCTATTAGACTTCCATGTCTTAATTATTACATTTATATTTCAGACACGCATTGAACACAGAAGAGGTAGTGAAGAATCTACGTCAACTGTTGATGACCTTGACCTGTCCCAAAACGCTAAAGATTTTACAAGGGAACTCAAGGTAAAGTATTACAGTCACGCTATAAATACTCATACATTGACGCTAAAGATTTTACAAGGGAACTCAAGGTAAAATATTACAGTCACGCTATAAATACTTATACATTGACGCTAAAGAATTTACAAGGGAACTCAAGGTAAAATATTACAGTCACGCTATAAATACTCATACATTGAAGCTAAAGAATTTACAAGGGAACTCAAGGAAAAGTATTACAGTCACGCTATATATACTCATACATTGACGCTAAAGAATTTACAAGGGAACTCAAGGTAAAATATTACAGTCACACTATAAATACTCATACATTGATCTTACTCTAAAGTAGTTCTGATTGGTGTATCTCTATGGCCATATTCTTTTAAATATGGAATGATTCTGACCCAACATAAACATAAACTACATACATGAATTGTGATGCACAATAGTCTGATAAATATTAAAACACTAAAAACTATGAAGCTGATGCAAATTTCTTATGTAATTGTCAAATGAATGATGTATGGCCTCATAAATTACCTACATGATTTTAATTTTCTTTTTGAAAATGTGTAGTAATTTTTTTGCTCACCTGGCCCAAAACCATAGTTATGTTTCTATTTTTGATTACAGTCAAAGTTGCGAGAAATGGAAGAGAAATTTAAAAAAGCTATGATGACAAATGCTCAACTTGATAATGAAAAACATTCACTGGTTTATCAAGTAGAACTTCTGAAAGATCAAATGGAGGAACAAGAGGAATCTCTGACAGACTTGCAGAGGCAGTATAAAGATAAATCACGGGTAAATACTGACACAATCACAGGCAGTACAAAGATAAATCAGGGGTAAATACTGACTCAATACAAAGATAAATCACGAATAAATACTGACACAGTATAAAGATAAATCATGGGTAAATACTGACTCAATACAAAGATAAATCACGGATAAATACTGACACAGTATAAAAATAAATCACGGGTAAATACTGACTCAATACAAAGATAAACCACAGGTAAATACTGACACAATACAAAGATAAATCACGGGTAAATACTGACACATTACAAAGATAAATCACGGGTAAATACTGACAGACTTACAGAGGCAGTACAAAGATAAATCACGGGTAAATACTGACACATTACAAAGATAAATCACAGGTAAATACCGACAGACTTACAGAGGCAGTACAAAGATAAATCACGGGTAAATACTGACACATTACAAAGATAAATCACGGGTAAATACTGACAGACTTACAGAGGCAGTACAAAGATAAATCACGGGTAAATACTGACACATTACAAAGATAAATCAGGGGTAAATACTGACTCATTACAAAGATAAATCATGGGTAAATACTGACAGACTTACAGAGGCAGTACAAAGATAAATCACGGGTAAATACTGACTCAAAACAAAGATAAATCATGGGTAAATACTGACAGACTTACAGAGGCAGTACAAAGATAAATCACGGGTAAATACTGACTCAAAACAAAGATAAATCATGGGTAAATACTGACAGACTTACAGAGGCAGTACAAAGATAAATCACGGATAAATACTGACACATTACAAAGATAAATCACGGGTAAATACTGACTCATAACAAAGATAAATCACGGGTAAATACTGACTCATACACAGGCAGTACAAAGATAAATCACGGGTAAATTCTTATACACCTCTGATAAATACTGACACAATCACAGGGGATATAAAGAAAAATCACGGGTAAATACTGACACACACACAATCACAGACAATATAAAGATAAATCACAGGTAAATACTGACACAATTACAGACAATATAAAGATAAATCACGGGTAAATACTGACACAATCACAGACAATATAGAAATAAATCACAGGTAAATACTGACACAATCACAGACAATATAAAGATAAATCACAGGTAAATACTGACACGATCACAGACAATATAAAGATAAATCATGGGTTAATACTGACACAATCACAGACAGTATAAAGATAAATCATGGGTAAATACTGACACAATCACAGACAATATAAAGATAAATCACGGGTAAATACTGACACAATCACAGACAGTATAAAGATAAATCACGGGTAAATACTGACACAATCACAGACAATATAAAGATAAATCACAGGTAAATACTGACACAATCACAGACAATATAAAGATAAATCACAGGTAAATACTGACACAATCACAGACAATATAAAGATAAATCACAGGTAAATACTGACACAATCACAGATAATATAAAGATAAATCACAGGTAAATACTGACACAATCACAGACAATATAAAGATAAATCATGGGTAAATACTGACACAATCACAGACAATATAAAGATAAATCACAGGTACATACTGACATAAACAGATACAATGTTAAGATAGATCATAGCTTATTACTGACACAATCAAAGGCAGTATAGAGATAAACCACATCTAAATACTTGTAACTGGTCATTAGGATACCAAGTTGTATCAATATACTTTAATACATTCAAAAGTCAAACTAAACTTTATTAATTTGAAGCTTTTTGTGTGATTCTGACTTACCAGACAGACATTTCAATCTTAATCAGAAAGGTGGGGTATAATAACACATATTTTGCAAAGATAACCAGAGAGACACGGGGATCTCCATGGCCTGTTTAACGATGGCGCCCTGCCATCGTTCAAATGACTTGCGCCATCGTCAAATGACTTGCGCCATCGTTTAAATGTCTTGCGCCATCGTTAAATGACTTGCGTCATCGTCAAAACTGTGATCGTTTTTATACGACCGCAAAATTTGAAAATTTTTTCGTCGTATATTGCTATCACGTTGGCGTCGGCGTCGTCGTCGTCGTCGTCGTCCTGCGTCCGAATACTTTTAGTTTTCGCACTCTAACTTTAGTAAAAGTGAATGGAAATCTATGAAATTTTAACACAAGGTTTATGACCACAAAAGGAAGGTTGGTATTGATTTTGGGAGTTTTGGTCCCAACATTTTAGGAATTAGGGGCCAAAAAGGGCCCAAATAAGCATTTTCTTGGTTTTCGCACTATAACTTTAGTTTAAGTTAATAGAAATCTATGAAATTTTGACACAAGGTTTATGACCACAAAAGAACGGTTGGGATTGATTTTGGGAGTTTTGGTTTCAACAGTTTAGGAATTAGGGGCCAAAAAAGGGCCCAAATAAGCATTATTCTTGGTTTTCGCACAATAACTTTAGTTTAAGTAAATAGAAATCAATGAAATTTAAACACAATGTTAATGACTACAAAAGGAAGGTTGGTATTGATTTTGGGAGTTTAGGTCCCAACAGTTTAGGAATTAGGGGCCAAAAAGGGACCCAAATAAGCATTTTTCTTGGTTTTCGCACCATAACGTTAGTATAAGTAAATAGAAATCTATGAAATTTAAACACAAGGTTTATGACCATAAAAGGAAGGTTGGTATTGATTTTGGGAGTTTTGGTCCCAACAGAATAAGGGGCCCAAAGGGTCCAAAATTAAACTTTGTTTGATTTCATCAAAATTGAATAATTGGGGTTCTTTGATATGCCGAATCTAACTGTCATGACTATGTATGTAGATTCTTAACCTTTGGTCCCCTTTTCAAATTGGTCTACATTAAGGTCCAAAGGGTCCAAAATTAAACTTAGTTTGATTTTGACAAAAAATGAATCAGTTAGGTTCTTTGATATGCTGAATCTAAAAATGTACTTAGATTTTTGATTATTGGCCCAGTTTTCAAGTTGGTCCAAATCGGGGTCCAAAATTAAACTTTGTTTGATTTCATCAAAAATTGAATAAATGGGGTTCTTTGATATACCAAATCTAACTGTGTATGTAGATTCTTCATTTTTGGTCCTGTTTTCAAATTGGTCTACACTAAAGTCCAAAGGGTCCAAAATTAAACTTAGTCTGATTTTAACAAAAATTGAAATCTTGGGGTTCTTTGATATGCTGAATCCAAAATATACTTAGATTTTTATTATGGGCCCAGTTTTCAAGTTGGTCCAAATCAGGATCCAAAATTATTATATTAAGTATTGTGCAATAGCAAGTCTTTTCAATTGCACAGTATTGCGCAATGGCAAGAAATATCTAATTGCACAATATTGTGAAATAGCAAATTTTTATTTAATTAGAGTTATCTTTCTTTGTCCAGAATAGTAAGCAAGAAATATCTAATTGCAAAATATTGTGCAATAGCAAGATTTTTTTTTAATTGGAGTTATCTTTCTTTGTCCAGAATCAACTTAAATCTTTGTTATATACAATATACAATGTATATTCACTTTTTACTACCAACTGATAAATTAAAATAATCTTTACCATTCAGTTATAACAAGCAGTTTTTTTTACATCTTAATATTTTATGATGTATTTAAATGAGTAGTTATTGTTGAAAATTCCATTAGAAATTTTAATTGAGATTAGTTTTGGAATAAGGGAAAGGGGAATGTGATTAAAAAAATTGGGTTCAATTTTTCTCATTTGAAATTTCATAAATAAAAAAGAAAATTTCTTCAAACATTTTTTTGAGAGGATTAATATTCAACAACATAGTGAATTGCTCTAAGAGAAAACAAAAATTTTAAGTTCATTAGAACACATTCATTCTGTGTCAGAAACCTATGCTATGTCAACTATTTAATCACAATCCAAATTTAGAGCTGAATCCAGCTTGAATGTTGTGTCCATACTTGCCCCAACTGTTCAGGGTTCAACCTCTGCGGTCGTATAAAGCTACGCCCTGCGGAGCATCTGGTTATAGCCTGACGCCATTTTTTTTTAGCAATTATAATCAAATGCATGTAATTGCATAACCTTCGGGCTTTCTTTATAGTATAATCCAGTTCTAACGCCTGAGGGATATCCGGATTAAGATCGCTAATCACTTGTACCTGAGCTTGTACAGGTAGATCAACAAAGCAGACAGGAGAATATTATCTGAAGATAGACGATTCATTTGTCGAATTATTTAATTAAGTTTCCGCAAATGCTTATGATAATTCAGATTAAATAAATAAATTAATAGTCCAGTTACAAAGTTTAACAAGTAAAACACGTGCTTTTATTTTGACTTACGCAATCACCATCCCCCTTTTTAAGAAGTTCAAAATAAGACGTAAAACAGTAATTATTATTTCATCGCAAATAACTTGAGTACTGCTGTATTGTAACAATAATATAGAATTACTTTAAAGGTTAAAAAGTAAAAACTTTTAATATTTCCTGTAAATAAATATCGTATCGTAATTCCGAATTCATTTCGTAGTTTACAATCAAATTGATACATCCGCGTTTCCGGTTTTTATTCCGACTTGAAAAATGCATGTTGTATAGCATCGATTTTCTAGATAAAATCATTAAAAACCTTTTCATTTGACAACGTTCGCTTTACAAATCTTTTTAACCTTTTACATAACCCATACGACTCGTTTTGTCGTTGCTACAAACCAGCCATATATACCGGTAATGGGTTCATGAATTCTGAATTTGACAATGTCCGTGAAAAATAAGCTCCACATGAATTTTAACCCGCATAACAATTACCAAAAATAGCAAGAAAACTACATTGGGACCTTCGTGATAGCTATTGGTCATTCTCGACTAAGGGAAAGAGAGGGGGCATGAGGGCTTGCCTTTGAAGGGTTACAAATGGCAATTATTGAAAATATATATACTTCTATATAGTATTTATAATGAGAATTCAAATAAGCAATGAATTAGCATGTTCACCTACCCTTATGTGGAGGGATGAAAAACTTTCGATCGCGTTACGCTGTACATCGTAGATACTGTTTATGATGGTGAAAGTTCCTCCATCGTTCAATTTTCATCCATGGAGATCCCTGGAGACAATATAAAAATAGATCACAGGTGAATAATGACACTTACACTTAACAATATAAAAATAGATCACAGGTAAATAATGACAATTACACTAACAAATGAACAATATAAAAATAGATCACAGGTGAATAATGACAATTACACTAACAATATACAAATAGATCACAGGGGAATAATGGAGGGCTTCCAAAAAATATTTGAGCCAGCCGGACATTTTATATCTGATCCCAATTTTAATCCCCTAAGACTTAGTCACAAAAGGCAATTGTGGTAATCAGATGACCATTCCAATGATTGACATAAGATTAAAAAAAAAAAACGATTTTAAACTTTACTTTGATATGAATTTGATTTTTGGATGTAAACCGTTAAATTGGCAATGCATCATTCATAGTGTGCACATCAGCGTGTTTATATCTGCCTTAGACTCTTTATTTGTGCAAAATGGCATTGTCAAAAACTTTGCTTTCGTTTTTATAACATAAACCGAATGTTGACTTGTCAATGGTAAAACATGGACCATAAACGGATATGTAAAATCCATGTATGTTAACAAAGCACGACTGAGTGAAGAAGCTCTTTCCACGTTATTTCTTTAACAAAATACTTGAAATGAACGTTAGATACAGGTATCAATGATAATTTTAGCATTTTTGAAGAAATGTAGGATGCATAATTAAATTTCCCACCTGTGCACATGCGTACACATGTTCTAGTTCATACAATGTAGTTCTGACGAGTTTTCATTTAAAACCTTTTTAAATATTTCATCAAATCATGTTGATTACTAATTTCTTATAATTTTAATCTTTTGGACTAATTCAATTAGATATAAACCGCTGAAAAGTAAGAAAATAATTGTGAATAGACCGATAATTTTTACGATGTCCAGTACTGAAAATAGTTTACCTGTCACCTGAACAGGTAGATTTCAGCTGTGCAACAACTAATTAGCCTTGATTAGAATTAGAAAGTATTGAAGTAGGGGTTGTTTTGATAGTAATTAATCATCATGTCACATTTATGACTGGAAATTTGTGGATGTTAAAGGCAAAAGGTTGTGTCAAAAAGATCGTGAATTATGTTAAAATGACCTAAAAAGCCTTGAAAACTAAAAAGTAGATGACCGTTTCATGCTTTGCCCAGCCGGACTTTTACCGGACATTATACAAATGTTGGGAATATATGACCGTTTCGGAAGCCTTGGAATAATGACAATTACACTAACAATATAAAAATAGATCACAGGTGAATAATGACAATTACACTAACAATATGAAAATAGATCACAGGTGAATACTGACAATCACACTGACAATATAAAAATAGATCACAGGTGAATACTGACAATTACACTTACAATATAAAAATAGATCACTGTGAATAATTACAATTACACTAACAATATAAAAATAGATCACCGGTAAATACTGAAAAAAAAGTTCATGAGTGGTTACTGACAATCACACTGACAATATGAAAATAGAACACAGGTAAATACTTGCAATCAGAGACAATATAAAAAAAAGGCACAGGTAAATACTGACAATCTTAGAGACTTTATAAAGATAGATCACAAGTAAACACTGACAATTACAGAGTCGATTTACCAATGACTGATAGAAGGGGTATTATTAGTGAGTAGTATCTCACAGCATGCGCTGATAGTGTATGATAGTTAATGGTAAATAATATGTTTTGCAGGAATTAGAAAACCAGAAAAGAACTTATTCAGAATTAAATACAAATTTCTCTTGTGTAAAAGAACAATTAGAACTAAGAGACAAACTAGTTAAGGTGAGTTGGTATAATTTTTTAATTTTTTGATTTATTTATATATAAAGTTTTTTGTGAACAATAGTAAGTCAATAGTGTTAAGAAATAGATTGATGTTGTATGATCTGAAAAGGATTAAATTAAGTTGAGTTAACTCTCTTAAATTTCAAAAACTTCATAAAAATGTGAAACAAATCAAACTATGAAATGCTGTTGAAAAAGTTTATTATACTTATTCTAGAAATATTTCAGTTCTGATTAATTTGTTTTAATATGACAACACAAGTGTGGTTAATACTTCAATAATAAGTTAATTTGAACTCAGTCACTCACATATTAATTTAAGTTAAAAATATTATATATATTAATCGTAAGCATTTTATTTTTATAGGAAAGTGGTTTTGCTCTTGTAACAAGTGAAGAAGGAGAATTTTCTATAGAAAAATGTGCAACATTAAATGGAACAATAACATCAACGACGGGAAGTTTATTAATATCTTCTGAAACAGCTGATATCCTTGATAAGATAGAAGGCTCTTTAGGTAATGTATTTATAAATAAGAAGATTTGGTATGAGTTCCAATGTAATAACTCTCCATCAAGTCACAATGTATTAAAGGTTATTATAGGTCAAAGTAAGGCCTTTAACCTATAGCCTTTGATCACACCAAACACAAACAGCAAACTATGAAGAACCCTAAAATGACTAGTGAAAAACATTTCAAACAGGAAAATTATCTAACCAATATAAACAAGAGTGCACACACTGAAATGTCTCGCCTTCTTTACTAATCATTGATATTATGTTGATACTCCTAAATATAAATCTTTATTACAACTGTCACATAAACTTAACATTAACCAAGAAAACTAAACATTGATCAATGAACCATGAAAATGAGGTCAAGGTCAGATGAACCATATGCCAGGCAGACATGTACAGCTAACAATGCTTCCATACAACAAATATAGTTGACCTATTGCTTATAGTTTAAGAAAATAGACCAAAACACAAAAACTTAACTGAGCAATGAACGGTGAAAACCAGGTCAAGGTCAAATAAAACCTGCACAACTGACATATAGATCATAAATTCTAATGCAATTTGGATGTAACAATTGTTTTCATTGGCTAAAAGTTGCCGTCAAATCCACAGTTGACCAGGCGTAACTAAGGAGGGACCCGCCATTTTGAATTGATGAATCGACAAATATTCGATTACTACTATACAATCAAAAATAAAACAACACCTACCTCGAATTTGCTGTTTTAATGTAATTTTATCCGAATTTGAAGCGTACAGGTAACGTAATAACCTCCAGTTTGTAAATTTTCATTTGTATGACGTCACGTTTAGCCATGACGTCTTTGTGCCAAAATCATTAATGAAGTTTCGCGGATTTTTTTTTATTTCTCAAATTAAGACATTTTTTTCAAGTTTTATCATATTTTTTCTTTGTGTAATGCATTAGAATCGGAATAACAGTACTGTAGTTGAAGAGTTGCCACCGTCAATTTTGATTTGACGGTCGCAAATCTCCGTTTTACTGTCTCCGCTACGCGTCACCAGTAAAACTGCATTTGCGACCGTCAAATCTACAATTGACGGTGGCAACTCTTCAACTACAGTACTGTTATTCCTTAAATATTTCCATACACCAAATAAAGTTGACCTATGACATATAGTATTAAATAAAAAGACCAAAACTCAAAAACTTAATTTTAACCACTGAACCATGAAAATGAGGTCAAGGTCAGATGACATCTGCCCGCTAGACATGTAAACCTTACAATCATGCCATACAACAAATATAGTATACCTATTGCATAAAGTATGAGAAAAACAGACCAACACACAAAAACTTAACTATAACCATTGAACCATGAAAATGAGGTCAAGGTCAGATGACACCTGCCAGTTGGACATGTACACCTTACAGTCCTTCCATACACCAAATATACTAGACCTATTGCTTATAGTATCTGAGATATGGACTTGACCACCAAAACTTAACCTTGTTCACTGATCCATGAAATGAGGTCGAGGTCAAGTGAAAACTGTCTGACGAGCATGAGGACCCTGCAAGGTACGCACATACTAAATATAGTTATCCTATTACTTATAGTAAGAGAGAATTTAACATTACAAAAAATCTGAACTTTTTTTTCAAGTGGTCACTGAACCATGAAAATAAGGTCAAGGACAATAGACATGTGACTGACGGAAACTTTGTAAAATGAGGCATCTATATACAAAATATGAAGCACCCAGGTCTTCCACCTTCTAAAATATATAGCTTTTAAGAAGTGAGCTAACACCGCCGCCGGATCACTATCCCCATGTCGAGCTTCCTGCAACAAAAGTTGCAGGCTCGACAAAAACGAGAAACACCTATGAATCACACCAACAAGTGACAACCATTGAACAACAGGCTACTTACTTACATTATTTATACAAGATATACACTTTGTAGGTATTGCTATCATCAACTCAAGTTTTGTGAACAGTTTGTTTGATTTTGATAAAGAGCACAATTACTTTGCTATAGAAAAGTGTCCATAAGTTAAAAATACATAAGATTTAATTACTAAGAAAAAAGGATGATATAGAATATATTTATGTTCCGGATCATATGGGTATATACTCATATGGTCCGACTGTACGCTTATGGTCAGGGTAACTAACACTCTGTTACAGTTTACTTTAAAAGAATACTTCTAAACTCTTCATATGGTATGACCGTTCCTTAAAAATACGCTATCATATAGGTAATTTTATTATCATATAATAATAAAGAAATTAACTGAATAAAAATTAAAAGTTTCACATAGTTAATTTTAATACCTAGTCAAAACTATAATAAACACATATTATACCGATGTCCATTATCGATTTGTTATTACGAGTGAATAGCAATATGTCGACTTGAAAGATAACTTCCAAAAATTTCCCCAAAAACGGTTACACAAGAAATCACTGGCAAGGAACATAATTTATTTAAGTTGTTTTGTGAATATCATGTATTGTAGTCATATTACGCCGAATATTTGAAATCTAGAGCTTCATAATCACTGTAGACACATTGGAGTAACCCAAAACCTCAGCATCACTGCACGCAGCTGCAAAGAAGGCTATCTTTTCACTTGCAAACACAATGTGTAACTTAAAAGGATCGTGCACAACCATGACCTGCAAATGTGAAAAAAGTTGTTGTTACCGTGTAGAAGTAAATGTTGCCATAAGCCAACATGCTAGAATGTTATAAGCAATGACAATTAACTTTGGCAATAATATTTAATTTTAATGTAGCCTTTAAATTAGTATATTGTTATGTAACCATCGTTGTTTTTTCAATAAAGTTTATTGTATTATTGAAACGTTTGTAATGCATATTTGAAAAAAATACCTATATGGTCAAAATTCTCATATGGTCCGTCCTGTTAATAACCATACGAATATATACTCATATGGTCGGACCATATGAGTATACGCATATGGTCATGACCATACACGTATGGTCCAAATACTCATATGGTCCGGAACATTTATATTCAATAAAATTTGTATTCTTTTTTGTTGTTAAAAATTGTGTATTTTGATAATACAAATCATTCAATGCCATTAAATCCTGTCTATTTCAGATGACAAAATAAAGAAATTATCAGAAGAAATTTCAAATTTAAAAAAGGATGTAAGTTCTAAATTATGTTGTTCTGTAATGAAGATGTTTACACCAAGTTAGAAATTTTAACTGTTAGTTAGAAAAATTAATCAACTAATGAAATTTAAGCAACAAATGAGCTTACGTCATTATTAACATGTATTTATGTATATTTATGGTCTTTTGAGCAATTACAAGTTGTTGCATTTTTCAAATATATAGATTTTGATCTGTTTTAGGAGTATAACAAAGCTTAAAAACAGATAAATTGTGTATAGGAGACACACAAGTAAACATGTAATGTGTACTATATACTTATGGTAAAAGCTGTTCCATTTAAACCTACTCATACTTTTAAAAAGGAGTAACCACCTAAATATTGAAAAATAAAAAGAATTCCTTAATTCTTGACACCAATCCAAAGTGGAGATTTCAAATTGCCTTCCATTGAACTTATGTATGGTTTTATGGAACAGCTCTAACAAATTTTACATGTAAATAAAAATTAAAGTAGTTGTAGGATCATTGTTAAAATAACAAAAAACAAAAGATTTAAATTTAAAAACTTAGATATTAAAACCTACATACACAAGAAAAGAGATAGTAGCCCTATCAGGATACTGATTTGGAACTGACCGCAATGCTTGGTCAGTGGCAGAATATATAAGATAAGATAAGATAAGATAAGATAAGATATTTTTATTTCCAATTATGGGCCCCAAAGGGCATAAACATTACAACATCAATAATTTTTTCATAATACAATACAAACAATGAGATAAAAAAAAAAAAAAGTTAAACGAGAACTATTTAAGTACTTAAAGAATACGTAGATAAAGAATCTATAGTATGTTGGTTTTTTAAAGCAATTGCTTTTATGCTATCGCGTATGGCCATCTTTGTGACCCAGATCAGAGACTCCGCCCATATCAAGCGATAGTATTTTGTTAAACAGGCTCCTGGTCTGTCATTCTTTAACACCTATGTATGTTTTCTAATGCAATACATAGCTTGAAACTTAAAAAAAACGTTAGTGGATTTAAGAAGTTTCAGAATATGTTCTTGTAGATGTATTTTTGTATTTAAAGGGTCAACCGTTTGACTATCAAATAACATAGAAGTCCGAGTGAAAAAAAGTACATTTTTATAACTGCGATTCCGTTTTCCGCCGTTCGTACGATGTTTCAACAAAATATGGATTCATTTCAGTTGTTGATTTAGTATTGAAAATTTAACTGAATTATCTCCTATTAAATACGGTTTTATATGTTTAATTTGTGTTTCTTTAAGAGGTCAGGTGCTCTTGTTCATTCATAAAATTATCGTTCATTCATACATTTATCGTAAAATCAAAATCACTACACACAGGTTAATGCGTAGTGTCAAATGATTACCTGTAATCTAAAAATAGACAAACTTTGTTTGCGCAAATAATTTAGCGGAACGAAACCCTTGTTGAAAACAAATAACAATAAGTTCGTTTTCCTTTTCTGTCAAACTCCGTAATATTTATCGATCACCTTACTAATGAAATGGACCCGTCCAAACGTAGTAGATGCCAAGTCGGTCCAGATGAAGAGATATTTCAATTTGGAATTTTCTAGTTACATAGATTGAAAAAAAGTACGTCTTTTTAAATATCATGATCAAAACTGGGAATGCATAACAAATGTCAGATGAAACCATTATCCTCGTCTTTTCAGTGAACAAGTCTACTACGTTTGTTGACACTCGACGGTCCACCGTGTTAGCAATTTTATTTCACATGTTTTCGAAATATTGAAGATCATTTTTCGCAATGTTTCCTGAAAGTTGATAAATATCAAAGCAACGTAGAGCTGTTTGTTCTTGTTCGTATAATAAAATTGAGAATGGAAATGGGGAATTTGTCAAAGAGACAACAACCCGACCATAGAAAAACATACAACAGCAGAAGGTCACCAACAGGTCTTCAATGCAGCGAAAAATTCCCGCACCCGGAGGCGTCCTTCAACTGGCCCTAAACAATACATCAGTGATAACGATTTAATGTCATGTTTGTCTGTGATGACCCCCCCCCCCTTTTCGGGATTGCATGAGAATTATAGTTATCTCCGGTACCCACAGTCATGCACTTGTTTCTATCCATAGGAAGGTCGGCTATCCATATAAAACTATTTTGGATAGAAACAAGTGCCTGTGCTCGTACCGCATCAGAAGGACATACATGTATATCAACTGAGCAATAATGTTTGGAACTTAGTTTTAAAAATGATGACAAAGTACCATTATGAAAATATTTTTATTAAGCTGAAATATATATTTATTCTTTACATGTTTATGTCTTGTAAGATATTTTATTTCTTTCCCGTTTTTTAACATTTGCGTCTGGAAAGTTGAAATGTTTTAACTTAATCAAAAATTTGTGTTAATGGTTAAATATAAATTGATAATGAAAATTGTTAAAATTAAATCAATAAAGGAAATTATCGCCCAGTTACAAACACTACCAGGGGATAATCCATGATGATTTCTTTTTGAGTTATATGTTTCAGCACATGTATATTTGACCCCAACTTTAGCCTGGTAAACGTGTTGTCTCCTTGTGAAATATAAAACATATTAAAAATGACTTTCTGCTAAAGTCTTTTATTTATATAAAGTTAAAACCTTCTTACTTCTAACTAGACAACACTCATGTCAGGTTTAATTATTATATATATGTGGATGAAAAATAAAAGTCCCCAAACATTAACATGACAGCAATTGCTTTTACAGCCTTTAAGGCTTTGATTTTAATACTAATGCATTTTATTACAAGTGTGGTTGATATAGATAACAAACAAGCAGCCCAAAAAGAAAAAAAAAAGAAAAATAGATATCCACATATGTATAGTACACAAAAAGTTGGATCAATTAAATATATAATAATTAGCCAAAAAGAAAGTAGAAATTAAACATGTCCATGACTCATCTTGTGTCAGCAGCAAAAAGGAAAGCATTATGGTTTCCTAAAGGCAGCTGACACCAGGGGACGATACCTTATGGGCCATAGGCATGTAAAATGTGTGTAAATGTCTCTTTCCTACCTGTATCAAATGCAAACAAGGAAGCATCATAGGTAACTTGAATGCAGTTGATACCAGGGGACGATGCCTCAAGGATATAAGAGAACATTTGAATAAATAATATATCTTAACAATTATTTTTTTATATAATTCATTACTAATTAAGCAATTAAAAAGCATAAAAGTTTGAAGATGTACATGTGTGCAGACTTATTAAAAACTAACATAATTGTTTTACAGCTTCAGAGTTCTCAAGATGAATTACATGAAGAAAAATCTAAACGATATAAAAGTAAAGAAGTTCCTGAAGTAAATGGACCAGAAATGCAATTATATGAAGTACAAAGTATGTATGTTTGGTGTTGAAGGAAAATAACAGTTGGTTAGATTGTAGATGTCAGTAAGAAACAAAAATAAATAATACTCAATTTAAGAAATTTGTTAAGTGTATTTTCCCCAGAGAGAAATACAAAGAAACATTCATCTGATTAAATTTACGGAACCCTCATCTGATAAAATGCATATAACATAAATTGTGGAATAGACAAAACTGAAAATTGATAATTTGGTATAACATACATTGTTTTTATTTCAGAAAGATAAAATAAGTTTGAATAATTTATTAAAACATATTCTAAAATTTCAGGAGAGGCCAGTAAACAGATTCATGAATATAAATTAAAATTACAGAAAGCTGAACAAGATATGACTAATTTAGAAGGAACTGTGAGTTATTTAATATTTATGTATTTATTCTCATTATGCATGCCTATATAATTTAGAAATCATGTACATTGTTAAAGTGAAGAACAGTTAATGGAATATCATTTACAAGTTAAATTGTTTTAATTAAATATTTTCAAGTCTTGATATATTGTGTGATAATTTATTATAAATATTGAAGTTTGATATCAATAAAAGTTTAAAACATTGTGGACCTTAACAATTTCAAGTTTGGTATTTTACATTAGTATGGTAAATGTGTAATACGCTCTATGAAACATTACAATATTTGATTTATAATTACAGGTAAATAGATTAGATTCTCAAGTCAAAAGATATAAAACTGAGGCAGAAGATTATGAAAAACTGGAAGATGAATTAAAAACAGAACGAAGAAAACTGCAAAGAGAGGTAATATTTATATTGAAAGCAATTATTTATAGGCTTTATTAAAAGATTTCAGCATTTTGATAAAATTTCTGTTGTCTTCATTATACAATTATAGCCTTTGTATGAGGTCGATACAAGGATATATTGACCTGAAAGAAGTATATTGACTGAGGACAAAGTCAGAGGTTGATATACTTCTTTGAGCCGATATATCCTGTATTGACCTCATACAAAGTCTATAATTGTTATTATTTTTTTCTGACCATATTTGTATCAAAATTGTCAGTATAATATATTGGACCATTTGATATTATTGGAATTTTATAGATATCATATTGTCTCCTAGACAATAACAACAAAAAAGAAGTTATATTATTAATTCATATATTTTAACAAATTTGATTCGTTTAGGGATAGTCACATGTTAAACTATATTTTTTTGAAGGTAGAGAGAAAACGGCGGATAGCAAAAAGCATATTGCACGGTTATTTTTAGAATATCTAAAAACCGATATACTTTTTGACGTCATGTAATGAATTTCAGAATATTGTTTAACATTTTGAAACAAATGATATCTGTGATCGATTATTTGACGAAAAAAAAATCTTCAAAAACATAAGATGTCAAAAAAAAGTAAATGAAATAACAACTAATATGTTGTTATTGTCAAGGAGACAATGTAATATCTATAAAGTTCCAACAAACCTAAATGACGATTTTGATACAAACATAGTCAGAAATTAATAATATAACAAATATAGCCTTTGTATGAGGTCAATACAGGATATATCGACCCAAAGAAGTATATCGACCTCGGACTTCGTCCTCAGTCGATATACTTCTTTCAGGTCAATATATCCTTTTATCATATGTTTAGTAGTAAATACAGTAGTTTTGCATATGTGATAAATAGCCTGCTGTTTAATCTATATCGCGCAACTTTGATGCGCACCCTTTATCGCATACCCTTTATCACACCCCTACCCTTTATCGCATACCCTTTATCACACCCCTACCCTTTATCACACCCCTACTTTTTTTTTTTTTTTTTTTTTACATAAAGTCAGTTTTGGTTTTTTTTTCTGCTTAAGAAAAATTTTCCTCAAAATAGGTAAATTTTTTGAATGACATTGTTTGGTATGTGACGTCACGAACGTCAAGTTTTAATATTTTTTGGCACACTAAATGCAACATAGAAAAATACAAAACACACAAATTAATACAATAATAAACAAAATATTTTTAAAACAACAGCACGCAAATTGTAAGGTAACCCAGGTGCTTCGGATAAGTAATTGAGCAGTTCTTTTAAGGCCTTTGAAACAAGACAAAAGAAGAACTGAAGGTAACCCAGTGCTATGGATCAGAAAACAGTTCATATAATATAATACTCTTCTGTTGAAATCTATGATAAAGCGTATAATACATGGCAAAATCCGTATCACATGCCGTATCACCCTCGACCAATATCATCCCTCGGGCCTAAAGGCCCTTGGGCTGATATTGATGTCTCGGGATGATACGACATATGATACGGATTTTGCCATGTATTATTCTCTATGTATCGACCTCATACAAAGGCTATATTTGTATAATATCATTAATTTTTTTTTTTTTTTCATATCTTATGTATATTTTTCAAATAATCAATAATAAATTCATTACATGACATCAAAGTATATCGGTTTTTATAAATTGTAAAAATAAACGTGCAGTATGCTTTTTGCTAGCCGCCATTTTCTATCTACTTTCGAATATAGTTTAACATTTAACTATCCCTGAACAAATCAAATTAGTTAAATTATATGAATTAATAATATTACTTGTTGTGGGGACATAAAATAACCAGGCATCTATGCATCTTTCTGTCCAGTCTTGTAAACTTTCTCACCTGTACAACTCTTGGGAAGATTTTTATGAAATTTAATATACAGGCAATGTTTTAATTAATTTTAAAATCGGTGACAAATAATTATTTTGAAAGGAGTTATGCCCTAAGAAATTGTAATTCTATAGAAAATTGCATATCTATCTGTAAGGGTACAACCAAATCAAGGACACTCATTCATGTCTTCGATTCTACAGAAGAACACTGTATGAAAATATGAATATCATGAAAATTGAATTTCAAAGGACATTAAATGTATCTGATAAATAATATGTAATTTAATGATTGAATTTGCAATGAATTGTCATTTAAAATATTTTCTTTTTTCTAGTTGAGAGAATGTCAAAATCGTGTTGAAGAATTAACAAATTCAAATAGACATTTACAAAACAGACTAGATAGAAAAGTAGCGGCCAGAAGTGCGTTAGTGAATCAATGACAGCATCTGTTATCATCGCTGTACCTCCAAAAGTCAGCCACAGCCAGTGACGAGGATGGGTCCAAGTTATATTTGGATCAGTACATTGTTTTTATAGAGATGCTGATGCTTTTAAAGCCTTGTATATTTAATTTTTAAAACTTTTTAATGATTCTCCTGTGATCCATAATATTCTTTGTCTCATTATGGATTTTATAAATTCATGTTTATTTTGTTCCTTCTTATCAACATATTGGACTTCCATGTTGTGAAAAAACTAACTTTTGGTGCAAATGAGATGATATTGGCATTGAAAGCCTTGAATTATATGGCCATGATTTTTATAAGATCATGATATTATAAAGCATTCTATGATGTTTCCAGATATCCTTATAGAAATTATATACACTATTTACTTACTGAACTAACTATTTACTTTGCTTTCCTAGCTATTTTAATATCATTGTAATTTCTATAGAAAGGGTTTCAATTTAATTCATTGAAGGAGTTGCACATTATCAAAAAAGGTTAAGAAAACTACTATTTCATTATACCAGTTTACTAAATGGAAGTTTGCAATACTGCCTTCACTTGCCACATAACTTTATTGGAATACTACCATTGGAAGATAAATAATTATTTTTTCAGCAAAACTTTTAATAGCTTAGATTAACAATTCATTTACAGAAAGGGAAGAATCGAACTCAACTTCTACAATATAGAATAATTATTTTTCTTCACATTTAATTTTCGAAAGAAAGACATAAACATTTTAGTCAAATAATGTTTTATTAATCTGTTTGGTAAAAATTAAGGTAAACCCGTTAAATACGTTTTATAAGGGGTGTAGAAAATATGTTTAGCATTTGATGTAGATTTGTAGAAGAGAGTTTTTGATGTGTTAATGGCCTTATTATTTAGACATATCATAGTGTGTTAATGCTCAGTAATTAGTGTGATAATGTGGTACTGCTGGACCAAAGACTTGTTGTATGAAGGCATAGGGATTAAAAGTCTTCAATCACTAAGGGAAATTGTTTATGGGTAGATAAATTTCATGTAATAGCTTATTAGTTTAATATACTTAATTTCTAAATCGTTGATAAACATTTTCAGTACCTTCCCTTTAGTCATATTAAGCAAAAAAAGAGAACTAACTAAATTTATAAATAAAGACCTTTTGATTAATTTTTCATACAAAATATGGTACTTCATTTTAAGGGTATTCATGCATTCTTATGGGGATAGTTGTTTTTAATCAGCATTGATGAATATCTGCACCCATTATGACCATAGGAATTTAGGAAACTAAAGTTTTTATTAACTCGATAAAATTATTGAAGTTTCAAGTCATATATGGGCATTTGGGTTATTTCTATTTAAAAAATTTAATACCTAAATTTCTAATGATAAATAAGTTTTGGAGACATTGATAAATGATTCAAGAACACTTTATAGGTGTTTAAATGAGCAAAAAATAACATTAAAACAAATGTAGAGGTTGTATTTGTCATTAACTTAAAATTGAAAAAGCTATGTTTAAATTACAAACAAGTTTGGTGCCAGTGAATGGAAATTTAAAGATTTGAAGGACTTAAAGATAAATGAAAATTCTGAAACACAATATTTAAATAACTAACTGACTACAATACTGACTTTTATACATTGTAAGGCAGATTTGAATGAGATTTTCAATGCCACAAGAAGAAAGAAGAAATTTGTTTTTGAAGCATTAGATTTTGATAGTGATGAGTAATCATTTGAAATATGTATTATAATAACTGCAAAATGATATTGATTAGACAAATGATTATAATGATTAAGTTTTTGAAAAGAAATAAGGATGCCTATCTTCTTCTTCGTAAAACAGAGACACAAAGAAGGAAATCTAAACATTTAATGAGGAATCTACATTTTCTCTTATTTCTTGCTTGTAATATATACTGTTTAATTAAAAAATATATCTGCCAATTTTGTATTAGAGATAATTGTGATAAGCAATAAAACAGTAAAATTTATACTTTAAGTTCTAAATGAGTTCAAGGAAATGAATAACTTAAGAAGATCCATTTCTGTTTTTATTGATCTTTATCAATGGCATTAAACTATAAGGTGTATTATTATAAGACATATATTCCATAGATGTAAATTTGTATTGTTTATTTAAACCCTATGTACAGATGTAAGCAGATTCTTCATATAATGTTTGCCTCTTGCTGTGTTATGGAACAAATTTGTTTTTCTATTGTTAAGTACAAGACAATAATTGGTGCATTTCATATTTGTTTTGTTTCCTGTTATTTATGCGTTTCAAAAATGGAAGGTCAGGAATAAGAGGGTCTTCATTTTGTTGAGGGATTACCGTCAGGGAGAGTTTTTTTTTTTATAAAGATCTATCAATGCAATTGCTTTAATAAAAAGAAATATAAGTGGCTGATTTGTAATTACTTTATAAAGTTAAAAGGTCATAAGAATTTTGTGAAATTCGAAATTGTAGGTTTAAAAAATAATATTTCTATGAAAAACTACTGTAATTTCAAAATTTCGAGGAATAATTCTGTGAATCCATTTTTTTTTCATTCTTAAAGCTGATAAGTTAATTAACTTAAACAGTTCCTACATAAAAACTATGTTTTCTTCTGCCACTTTTGTAGTTACTAAGACCAACAACAAAGCATAGAATAGAGATATTGTTAAATTAGATATATAATTTTTACACATTAATATTTGGTGCTATAAATATAATAAGTGTTTCCCCATGTCTATTTGTGAGCTTGACTTCCTTTCCCTATTTATAGAATGAATGTCATGTGTGGAAAGACTATTTTTTTAGTACTTTTGTCTCATAATGTAATTTAGCATAATTATTTTCCAAGTTAGAATTTGATAGGTTTGTTTTACTAGAAGGGATTATTTGGAGAAGTTAAGACTATTTGTAGATGGTTATTTTCTACTTAAAAATCTTTAATGATTTTGAGAAATGAGGCAAGATGAGGAGAATGTGTGTGTGTTTGTTTTGAAGAATTGAACATTTGAAGGTTTGTTAAGATTTTGAGATGATGCAAATGATTTGACCATAAAACAGAACAGAAGTTTTTTTAACTGTATTTTACATATAAGATCAGTTTGATTAAAAGATGACTTAAAACTTTCGATAGCACAGATGATATAACTTTTAAGGAGAAAATGTTTTGTTAAGAGAGTTGTATCTTGTACTATGTATTTATGTAGGATTGTTATGTGTTTGTGTGACTGTGTGATATGATTCTTCCTTACCATCAAATAAAATAAACAACTTTTCTATATGTCATATTGAACGGTTGTTGGAATATCTATATTTTGTTATCAATGATTTAAGTGGTAAAATGCTGGTCCCAAAGCTATAGTAAAACATTGCTATGTATATTATATACTTTGAAGAGTCGATAATGTGTTATTTGGAGGTGTTCTGGTTATTAAAATACATCAACAAATAATAAACAGACTTGTATAAGATGTTGACAGAATGGCATGATTATCATCTCATTGTATTGATTAAAAAACAATTAAAGTATTCACGAATTCAAACAGGTTGTTCACATCATTTGGTCTACTTTCTTTTTTTTTTTTTAATTTTCTTGCAAGTTGTCATTTCTGTGTAACTGTTTTAGTAACCCTTTACAAAAATGACTAATTAGAAAAAAATTGGTTATTTTATGAGTGACCTTTTCATAAATGACTTGACATGAGTACTGAATTCCATAGAAACAATTATTGTTTCCTCATGATACTACCTGTTTGATTTGAGTGACAATTTTTAAGCTCTTCAACAATAAGAAAAGAATTACTTTTTTGATATAAACTGTATAAACTTAAGTGATAGTATTTGCTTGTACTTGCTATGCTTCGAGTTTGTTCCATATTGTATGCCTATGCACACCTTTTTGATAATTTTTTGGCACTCTTAAGTTACATTGGCACAAAACGTTTTTACATTCCTCTTTTTCTGTGAAATGCATTTAAGACAAGACTTGTGAGTTAACAATTAAATACTTTTTAACAGTTATTTCATAACAAATATTGATGAATATTTAATCACTATTAAAGGTAACATAATGGAAAGTTTAAAGTAATAAATAATTATTATGGAAAGATACAATGTTAGATCATAGATCAGCTTTTTATGGCCTATAATGCTGTTTAATTATTAAGATAGGCTTCATTTTACTTAGCCATGTTATCAATCGCTTTCTTGTGGTGAATCATTTAATCACTACAATCATGATTATGCTATGATTGTTCATCTGTTTCCAGTGTTTAATCATGTATAATCACCTTAATCATTAAAGAAAGGATTGTATGTTTCTGGATTGTATGCCTCCTGAATTCCATGTCCATTGCTTCAATAGACAAATGATTTATATGTTATGAATGCAGAAGTGCAATGCATAAGATAAAAATAAAAATATTTATCAAAGTTGTGTTGATGGTTATCACTACAGATGACAGGTATTTTCATAGTAATATTAAAATGTGAAGATGGTGTATGATTGCCATTGATACTTTAATCCACAAAAGACCAAAGGACAATTATGTAAAATCTACCAGTTACCCTTGTACAGCCCAATAAAGAAAAGTAAGCTATGAAAGGTCTTAGGAAGACCAAATGTGAAACCAAATGGCATGATTATTACTGGAGAAGTAATGACAGGTAACATCAAACAACTACATAAATACAGGCTCCAGACTTGACACAGGCCCATGCATAATGTGGGAAGGCGATGAAAAACACACCATAAGAACACACTATAATTATCAGAAAGGGTTTGACTTATCAGATCATTCTGGAGCACAATAACAATGAAATAACAAGAAGAGGAAAAAGACCAGGAGCCTTTAACTGTAAATTGATAATTAAAGTACAAATCAAACAAGATCGGAAGATAATTCTACTTTTGTATATATGTGGTTGAAGTACAGATTTAGTTTCAATGCTCAGTTGACCTTGCTACCTGCAATCATTTTATCAATTATCACTGTACAGCCTTCAACATTTAATAAAAACCATTTTATGAGTCAAACTGAAGTTAGAAAACGGAAACTAAAAATACAGCAAGTTTCAAGTTTATAAAGGGGCATAACTCATGAATGAAAAAAGTGACTTCACCCAATTTCAAACTTGAACCGTGTTCTTTTGGTAAAAAGCAGTGTATAAAAAGTTAGTTTTATAACATTTGGTTGTAGCAAACTTAAAGGGGATGTATGCGACAGACAGACGAGGGAAACACTTTTTAAAATCCCCCTTCACTATGAAGCGGGAGCATAAAAAGTAAGTTAAACCTCTCTAATGTTTATGTGCTTGGTCAGTCATGAACTGGAACAGTGGCTATCTTTATACTGATGTCTTTATTTCTAATGGAATAAGGAGTTCATGGCAGATATTTCTTTTGTCTCTGTTTAATTCATTCACAATCTTTAAATGTAGATAAGGAAATCAGTTTTATTTCTAGGGATCTGACATCAACTCCATTTTTTTGCAACAACTTTATTGGTATAACATAATGAACTATAAACAAGATGACAGCCTGGTAGATGAAAATGATAATATCAAGCAATGAACTGAAAATGTACATAACACAGATAAAAATTTCTGTCATAGCACTAAAAACTTTAAAATATGGTGTGTCACAAAGATATAAACAGATTATTTCCTCATTGAAAAACTGCATGTTGCAGATAATTTAGAAACGGTTGAAGAGATTGAAGAGATATCACGATTACAGAATGTAACATCTATAGTTTTATGAATTAATTTGGAAAACTAAAACTGTTAAGTATTTAAACAACATTTTACAGCAAGACTTATTTTTATAATGAAATATTCAAAACATCATGAAAACCTAGAAAATCTTGAAACATACAAGATATTAATAGCACTTTGGAGGATTTAATGAAATGAACTTTCAAACAATGATTTCATACCTAGGTTTTGGGGAGGTTTAGTTTTTACACTTTCTCACATTACTCTTTATCTATTGTACTCAGAAGATAAATGCAATCATACCAAAATGGTTATTACCGGTTTGTTAACATCTTAAATCATGTAAGTGTTTTAAGTTTTTATAACAGGTAACTAAACTATGGATTTACTGAAACTCCACCTGAACAATCTTTATCTAAACATATTCATTTTAAAAGCACTTGCAAATATTTGACTAGAATTGAATATCGGAACAGGAATTAGTAAATTACACCTCTACAGTATCATTAAATTTGTCTATTTTCTTAGTTTAATTCAAAACTGTAATTCTCTATTAAATTATTTAGAATATGTTCGAGTTATTACTTTTAATTTTTGTATTATTATATTAAAACATATTCATCTTTAAGATATTTTTTAATGTACAAGAATGCCCTGAATAATACCAACTAACTTCTTCCTTAGTTTTTAAATGATTCAACAATGAATTTATAGAAACACATGTACTAGATACTTCTATTTTAAACAGACCATGAAATTTACGAAAATGTTCAATGATTGAGTGAATTAAATTTTATCATTTTTTTCCTGCAATTTTTTAAAAGAATTCTGAACAAATTTATTAAAACATGTTTTGGTTTTAAAATTTTGTGTATTTGTCAAAATTATATGAGTAGAAACTATCACATTTATGTGTTTATACCATGGCAATTACCAATGTAATAATGATACATGTTTTTGTATACTATGTTACACATATACACCTAATGCTGAGTTGATATGAAAATGTCACAAATTAAATGCATCCTTGCAATTAGAGTAACAATCGTTTTCAACATTCTCAAACTTGCTCCCAAATGTTAAAATAAAAGAACAAAATTAAGACTATTTACTGACATCCATAATAATTTTGATATGCTTTCTTGAAACACTTCAAATCCCTAATGATATTTTTTAGTAATTTGGAACTATAAATTCATGTCTTTATCACAATGTCTATGTATTTGAAACTGAAATAAAGTTGGCAACTGCAAGATGATCTTTAATATTGATATTAGATTTGAAGATATTACAAGTTATAACGAAAAACATTAATTTTCATACTGGTTTCTTAAATTACTCATGGGTAACATATTCAATGCAAGTAATTTTTCTTTTTTCCAAGTTTTCCACTCATAAAAAATAAATGTCATTTCCGTTTTTGTTTGTTAAAGTTACTGAAAAGTAAATAGTTTCAATTCAAACTAGTTTTTCTTTTTAATATACATGTTCATTTCTGAATCTGTTTTTAAACTTAAAATCATTGAATATAAATGTTTTACTTTAGACTTCACTTCCATAGCACTTTATTTGAGCTTTTTTTTCTTTTTGAAATTCTGTGTGGATGTTTTTAAATAACATATTTTAGTAAAATAAACAACAACAATTGAACTGTAGAGAAATGTCCTGCACCAATCTAAATCAATAAATATTTAGTACAAGTTTTGATGGGCGTTATCATTTTTAGGTTTCTTGATCTTTTCCATATTCTTCAATATAATATCATGCAGACTTGCCTACAAAGATAAATATGGTCAATTATTGTAAATTCAGAAATTATCACAATGTTTATATTAATAGGAATAATGTGACTGGATGAGTATCTCAGTAATAAGAACTAACATTCTATAGATTTTCCTGAAATTGTAATAATTAAACCATTGAATATTGCATCTTCATCCATTCTTCAATAATAGCAAGAAATGACATCATTCAATAATTTCTTAATTTACAGCATTTTACTGTTGGCTAGTTAGCTCATGGTATATATATGTGACACAACTGACACATTGGATGATTAAAGTTCTATTCCAATTCTTCATTTTCAAAGTACAGACAGTTTCCATTTTTCGAATTAAGCCAATGTATACAACTCTCAAGTAGAAATGACGGTGTTCCCAGTGATAAAAAAAAAGAAAATTAAGAGTTAGCATAAGAGCTCAATCTAGTGCAACATGATTTATAAAAGCATGGTTCACACCTAAATACAAGTTATTTCCCTTTATAAAAAATTCTTAACCAGAAACAATTCAATAGTACTTTGAACATTGCTATAATAGTTTTGAATTCAAACAAACACAAAATAGTGATATGAATTGCTTATGGACCACATGAGCTGGAAAACACTTTTACTGGAGTATTACTTACGTAATGGTTACGTAATTCACAGGAAATGAGACGTATGCTGATAAATTCCTTCTCATCAAGCTCTCTCACTGATTGTCTGTAATCATCCTAAATACAAACAAACAAGTAGAAAATTAACCACTAAATCAATATGTTTATCACATTTTTCAATTATCGCATTAATTAAAAAGATTCAAGTTCAAAATGTTCTATACTAGTAATTTTTTGGGACCCTTTCAGTCTTCCAGACGAACTTTTAAATCTACAGGTCGGAGCTCAATTTTTGAAAATTTTTAGTTAGATTCTGTTGGCCTGTAGATATGATTTTTACAGGCCCGAGAGCAATTTTACCCTGGGCTGCCTGGGCTGCCACTCAGCGTGAAGACTGCCCTTTCTAGCTTGCTGGTTGGTGTGAGCCAAGGCTCTGTGTTGAAGGCTGTACCTTGACCTATAAGGGTTTACTTTTTATAAATTGTTACTTGAATGGAGAGTTTTCTCATGGGCACTCATACCACACCTTCCTATATCTCTTAATGATAATTTCGAACATGAATAACCCCCAAAAAGTGTTTACGTCAACAACCTAATGACACATTAAGCAAAACATCAAGATGTCAACATGTTGTCTTAAAATCTTTCTATATAAAATCCAATCAATCATATTCCATCATGTCACATGCTTTTTTTTTGGTTTAACAATTATACCCTTTACATCTAAATTCATTATAAAAGTTGCATGACTTTATTTCTGTTATAAAGCTTCCTTTTGTAACCCTTTTTAATATTGATTAATAAGTTATGGAAGGACTCATCTTAATATCTCTTCCAGAGCATCTCACTACCATTTTCTAAATCTAAGTCCAAAATATTATTATGAAATAAGTTTTTGAAGTTTTTGAATAGAGGTCATGGTAATACTTACAAGATGAGGGTACTTTGCTACTTTAGATACTAATTTAGCTCTAGTTATATAATATCTAGAGATTTGGTCTAAATAAGATGCTGCTTCACTTTCTACTTGTCTAGCTTCACCAAGAGTGTCTTCCTAAAATACAATCAATGCACAAATAAATGAGACAGACAGACAATACTATTTATCCAGAAATGACATCTGGATTATTAATAAACTGTTGATTAAGAAATATATTACACTTCTTTAGAAAAAATATAATTTTTAGGAGATATAAGGAGTTTAATGCATGTAAATGTCAGTGGATTACTAAATTTACACATGAATAGAATCCTCGACCAATAAATAAAAAGAGTTGGTCCACAAGAATCAACTTTTAAAGGGGGAGGGCTGTACATAGGTTATGCTGTATACTATTTTCCAACTCACTTAAATATTGCTTGTATTTTTTTTGAATAAAAATAAGTCCTAGTGTTCCATATTTATTTTCATTTTCACAACATTCTATTACGTTTTTTCCCCCATCATCAAAGATTGAGAGATGTGTTACATCTTTTTCCAAGTCTGAATGTAAAATAATTTCCATTTTTGAAAGAAGGTACACAGATCTTTTACTACCTTTTTTCTAAAACATTTGTCTTTGGTTTTGATATGGATGAAAAGAGAAATTTTAAGTATGGTGTTGAGTGTAAAAACACAATGCATTTCCTGTCTTAAAATATACCATCATACTAGTAAAGAGCAATATAATTGGGCAAACGCATCAATTTAAATATTTATGGCTTAAGGTAGCACAATACAAAGATTTTTTTATTTCCTATCTCCAACCTTTAAAATGCTGTTACTTTCTTAAAACTGCATGTAAATTAATAAAAGAGGTACATAAAGATAGATAAAAAGATCAATCTTTTAAATGAATGCAATATTTTTGTTATGCAATCATTATGTAATCAATTATTATGAAATTAATGGCAAAATCTTGGTCAGTTCACTTGAATGAATTTAGCTCTTTCATCTCTATAACTACACAAGAAATTTTAAACTTATCTTAATCAACACAGCAGGAGCTACAAAAAGGTGTCTCAAATTATAGCTATCCTATAATCTATTCTCTCATAAATTTGTAATTGGTGTAAACATCCTTACCACATAAAAGTAGATAATGTTTGATTAGGTGTAAAATTCTATCCAAAACCTGAGACAATGCAATGTAATGTAAATAATGGCTCTAGGAACAACATATAATACAATCAACCCTCTGGGGGGATCCACGAAAAATCAAATTTACATAATTGTTGTATAATATCAACATTGCATTAATTTGAAAGAGTAATCTGTTAGCTATCCATAGATACCACTTTTATAAATTTTCAAGCATTATAAATAAATTTACAGCATTTTAAAACTGGGGAATTTGAGGTATAAAATCTTTGTATTGTGCTACCTTAAATTGGGAGTTCTGAAGATTTTTTGGGGTTATTAGGAACTATATCTAAATTGTGATAAATCTAATGGCTTATATAGGTATATCTTGGTTGGAAAGGCTGATGCCTCAGAAAAGAATCTCAACAATAATTATAGTTTTTTTGACTGACAACAAGTAACATACCTGCACTGATACACCAAAATTGTTACCATCTTCTATCTTAGGTATCAAGAGAGTTATCCACATCTTCAACTAAAATAAATAATGTAAACAATTGCAAGCAACTCATTTTTAAATTTTAAATTGCTGATCTTTTAAATATTTGTTTGGTAATGACAATTACATATATGCTTTTTCAAATGACTTAAGGTGGTACCTAACACTGCAGGGAGATAACTCTGTAAAATCAGCTAAACGTTTTAATTACAATGTGTTGTTAAGGGAATGTTATGCTTCTCAATGATCAAAATTAGTGTTTGTCAAACTGCTATATAACCAGTGTTCTTTTTCTGATAAATTGGTTGGTTCAAATTTTTTGAAATTTTTATATTTTTGTAAATACTTTGTCAATAATTTATGAAAATTAAACGAGCCAAATTAATTTTAGTGCAGGTGTTGGGTACCACCTTAAAAACAAATCAATCAATTTTTTAAATTCATCAGTGTTTCAAAAATTAATTTCTGGAAACATTTAAAATTAAACAAGAATGTGCCCCCAGTACACAAATGCCCCACTTGCACTATCATTTTCTATGTTCAGTGGACCGTGAAATTGGGGTAAACCCTCTAATTTGGCATTAAAATTAAAAAGATCATATCATTGGGAACATTTATACTAAGTTTGAAGTTGATTGGACTTCAACTTCATCAAAAACTACCTTGACCAAAAACTTTAACCTGAAGCGGGACAGACGGACGAACGAACGGACAGACGCACAGACCAGAAAACATAATGCCCCTCTACTATCGTAGGTGGGGCATAAAAATAATAAGATAAAGTTACTTCCCCTGGAAGAAAATAGCTATCACCCCATAGATATGAGAAGACTGCATCTAGTACTTACAATATTAGCATGGTCAATGAGTTCTTGTATATAAGGCTTTATTTGATCTGCTAACCCTGCTAATCTCTTATTACATCTAGTACTTACAATATTAGCATGGTCAATGAGTTCTTGTATATAAGGCTTTATTTGATCTGCTAACCCTGCTAATCTCTTATTACATCTAGTACTTACAATATTAGCATGGTCAATGAGTTCTTGTATATAAGGCTTTATTTGATCTGCTAACCCTGCTAATCTCTTATTACATCTAGTACTTACAATATTAGCATGGTCAATGAGTTCTTGTATATAAGGCTTTATTTGATCTGCTAACCCTGCTAATCTCTTATTACATCTAGTACTTACAATATTAGCATGGTCAATGAGTTCTTGTATATAAGGCTTTATTTGATCTGCTAACCCTGCTAATCTCTTATTACATCTAGTACTTACAATATTAGCATGGTCAATGAGTTCTTGTATATAAGGCTTTATTTGATCTGCTAACCCTGCTAATCTCTTATTACATCTAGTACTTACAATATTAGCATGGTCAATGAGTTCTTGTATATAAGGCTTTATTTGATCTGCTAACCCTGCTAATCTCTTATTACATCTAGTACTTACAATATTAGCATGGTCAATGAGTTCTTGTATATAAGGCTTTATTTGATCTGCTAACCCTGCTAATCTCTTATTACATCTAGTACTTACAATATTAGCATGGTCAATGAGTTCTTGTATATAAGGCTTTATTTGATCTGCTAACCTTGCTAATCTCTTATTACATCTAGTACTTACAATATTAGCATGGTCAATGAGTTCTTGTATATAAGGCTTTATTTGATCTGCTAACCCTGCTAATCTCTTATTACATCTAGTACTTACAATATTAGCATGGTCAATGAGTTCTTGTATATAAGGCTTTATTTGATCTGCTAACCCTGCTAATCTCTTATTACAAGGTACTGGTCCATTAGGTAAAATCTGAACTTTTGTACCTAAAACAATTCAATTATTTTAATCACAAGTTTAAGTGAACACATCAATGGTCCTAAAACAACCCAAAGTTTGATGGTATTTGGAGAAATGAAAGCATTAATAGTAAAGGTTTCTTTTGACGTCACATATATATTTTTTTTATTCATGAATAAACTGTGAAAGTGTACAATTTACAACTTGATGTGCTTTCTTATGTTTATCATCTTCACAGTGGAATATGCTATCTAGTTTTGTTAAAATAAATAACAACAAGAATGTGTCCACAGTACAAAAAGATGTGTGTTGCTGTCCCAGGTAACATCAGCATATTCTAATAATGGTCTTATATATGTTAGGTATATTGTTTGAAGTGTTCGACTGTCAAGAATGAATTTAAATTTTCATAGAACATGCAGTTGTTTGTATGCCTTTTCAGTTATTACATCAATGTTTATGCCAAGTGCCATCGTTTGAAATATGTAATCCAATGTGTTTATGGGTTGATACCTCAGTTACAGTTACGTTGTCCATGTTAAATTTTGGATGATCAGGTTTGTGAAGTTTCTGTGAAATTGTCATGGTCTTGGTTTTCTGAGGGTTAAAGGTCAGAATGTAGGACAGAAAGTCACAGGACAAAAAGTCACGGACAAAAAGTCACGGGACAAAAAGTCACAATTCATTTTTTCTGAATATTTTCTTTGAATAAAACACACTTATTTCTACAAAAATATTTTTGTATTTTTTTTTAACTATTGTATATAAACCAACATTGTAAACAAAATTTATCCAAAAAATATCAAAGATGATCAAATTATTGTTAAAAAAACAAAATGTCAACGTGGCTTTGCACTTAAATGGCTTCATTGTGCCAAGAAATATACCCTTTGCATGATTAAAATTAAATAAATCTTAATTTTTCAAGTATAATGACACATTTCCTACACTTTAATATGAATATATGTATTAAAAAGTAAGTATTTCAAGATTTTTTTCTTATATATTCAAATAATTGTCAACAGATTATTTGTGACTTTTTGTCCTGTGACTTTTTGTCCTACCAAATTTGTGACTTTATGTCCTGTGACTTTTTGTCCTGTGACTTTCTGTCCGTTTACCAAAGGTCAGTAGCTAATTTGAAGACTATCTATGGATTTAAGTCTTGGGTTTTGAGCTAGTGGTCTTTTACAGCATTTCCAAATTTCAAATGATTTGTTGAGGCTTTTTTGACTTTTAAAGCAGAAATCAATAACTTAGAAATTTTCCTCTTAAGGGGCATTAATATTGAAAGATAAAAAAAAAGTAAAACAGTTCAAATTCAAACTGAATCTGTTGAAAGTGGTGCTTTATAACAATTCATCATTTCAGATAATAATAATTCAGACAGGGACATCACTGAAAATATATAAAATATGTTTTGAATAATTAGTTACAATTAGTTTTTGTTATATTACCTGCTATATCTTCTACTTTATCATCATTATTGTGTTCTAACTTCTTTCTTTTACGTTCAGGCTGAGAAAAAAAAACAACGGAATATACGATAAAATAAATATTCTACTGAATTATTACATGATAAATGGGATTTTATCCTAAACAGTTTTCTCATAAAACAACTGCATAGAAAGGAAATTACTAGTAGGATATCATTATCAATAATCAATGATTTCACTTTTTTATATATTGTATAACATTTCTATATATACATTATCATCTTTATAGCTATTAACATACTTTTTTCTATGATATTGTCTTACAGTACGCCCAAGGAGTTTGTAATCCCAAACTCCATACTCCGATATTTTTGCTGGTGTAACACCAGGAAACTCCGACATCCCTCCCAAAATTCTCGGAGAAATTTGGGAGTATTCCCTCCGACTTCCGCGTAAATCCGCTACCTTTTGTTTATTGTATTAGCGACATCTCTCCCAGTCTGGTGTGACGCGGTGTGACACCAGGTAATTAATTGCCCTAATCCGTCTGATCTATGCCGGCACGTGACAGTCAAGGTATGTGAGATTTCTAATGTAATTAAACAATTGTATTTCCTGTCTATTGATTATCAGGTTATATCTGATTGCTTGAAACAAATGAAAGATTAAAATAAAAAACAAAACGTTGTTGTTAATTCTTTCAATTACACTGTACATTTTAATCAAGTTTTTAAACAACTATATTTGATTTTGACTTCCGTTTTTTTATCAGTAAATAAATATTTAATTTACTAAAAGAGATATAATTGTGCAACAATAAACGGAGACTAACGCTGAATAAATGAGGGCAGTTTAAAGAAAAATTACACGTCTCAAAATTTTTATACTACAAGTAAAAAAGAAAATATTATTCACTATATGTTATGCTAATAATTCTACGCCATTTCCATTTTACGATTACAAAATAAAAGTTTTAAAATCCAAAACGTTGTTGTTAATGCTTTCAATTGTATTAAGTTTTATAAAAAAAAAATCTATACTTGATTATGACCTCGTTTTTTATTTATCGGTAATTGATATAACTTACGAAAAGAGACATACTTGCGTGAAAATAAACGGAAACTAACGCTGAAGGTATAAAATGTGAGCAGTGAGTTTAAAGAAAATTACGTGTCTTAAAACTTGTATATGCAAGTAAAAAAGAAAATACTATTCACCATTCGTTATGCTTAATAAGTCTACGGCATTTTCTCTTCACGATTAGCATTACTTTAGGATATATATAATACATTTCGGCTACAACAGGAATACATCTATAGCTGCATCAACTCGTCGTTGCATAATATTCATTTACGCACAATGAATGTAAACTTTTGTGTTGTATTTAGAACAGCGATCTTTAAATATTTTTAAAACAATTAATTGCCGTGGGAAGACGACACGCATCTCAGTGATCAACAGTGCGTGGTTGAACTTGAACTTGACCTCGCTCACAATATTGATTGCTAAAAATAGTGACATTAATTTTGTCCACGAGATTTTTATTTGGCGGGAAATAGTATCATGTAACAGTAAACTCAGGTGACCTTTCTGGATAACCGTGGGAAAATTCATGGAAGGTTTAAACTTGCTTTTTAATGATTGACATTTGTGTGCGTTAAGATTGAGGCTCTAGAAGGTCCTTTTGCAATTGATTAACCGGATTCTAAATTTTATTCCTTTTCTGAATAAACGAACATCAGCCTTTTATTTATACGTTTCTCAGTCAACAGAGGACATAAACCTGGACATTATTTATACTTCCATAGTCAACACTATACATTAATGGTAGATGAAAACAGGATGCATGTCGTTCAGTTCCTGATGGGCGTTGGTAGAGATCCTCTGTGAAAATGTGTCGATCGTAAAAATCCGATCCACATTTTTTTTTTACATATTTCTTTCTTGTACGATATAATTTCATTTTAATATTCTATAGTATAAATTGTTGAAATACTTCTTTTTATATTTCGCCGAGGACTTTTAACGAGCAGTAAAATACGGATTGCGCCAATCCAATTTTATTTTTATTAATAAAAGATCAATAACAGATCGTAACAGATAAAAAACACGTGATTTTATTTCTTCATATAATTAAATAAGGTTGTGATTATTGTGTTGTGTCTGGGCGGGGAATTATCTCAGTATTTATGAATATAGGGCTGCCACATTGCATACAAAACTATTTGTCACTTTACAGTTTCTTTTTTAAATTCAAATATTTCAAGTCGGTAATCTACCGAGGTAGTGGAACATAATATTTTACATTTCAAAATAAATTGAAAGTAACAGAGTTCACTTGTTGGTCCGATAAATTAACTCTAGGGTTTGATTTAGATTGGACAAATTACCGTAAAAACATCATTTTGTTTTAAGCCAGTTGATATAAATTATATAATATTGAACTATTAATGAACCGGATATTGCTCACTGTGTAGGCCATAAAAGGTTCTAATTGTGGTAAAATCATCTTTGATGAAACTTTGTTGAAAAAACAAAAATTATGAACTGATCGGACTATAATGAAAATACTAAATAAGTATTTTATTCGTATTTTTATACGTTTTTACGTTTTATTTCATATGACAATGACATGGGCATATGAATTATCTTATTTTAAATAAAAATGTCATACTTTTATCTGACAATGAATGGACATTTAAATAACGTATTTTAAAGCACACAGGTGCAATCAAGATCGATTAAATGTACAAAGGTAATAAATCTGGCTAATCCGATTATGTTGTCACGCGTCATTAATTTTCAGTTCATCCGATGGGCAATAAACCAATTAACAGCCACGCGGTGTTGGGAGAGAATCTTTGGAGGAAATTGGGAGTAGAATCCGTGATTCGCGGTGTCACACCGCTACACTCGGAAATCGGTGATAAAAGTTCGCGATTACAAACTCTCTGGGCGTACTGTATCTTATGGTGTGAAAATATATCATTGGTAGATAAACTTGGTTCTTATGTCATTTTGTTAGACTAGCAATACAATAAATGGTTTATTTCATGCATACTGGTAATTGTTCATATATATTGATAAGCAAAATTATAAATTGATATCTTGTCTTTTACTTTAATCATAAAGGCTAATATTTATAGAGTTCTATTTATATAGGAAATATAATTGAAAGTGTATTTCTTTTTAAATTGTGTTGTTTGTCTAAATAATTTTCATTGGCTGACTAAGAAATTATGCCCTGTGACAGTGAAACATTCTAATTCCTGTTTAAATGGTTTTACACTAGTAATTTTTGGGGCCCATTATAGCTTGCTGTTTGGCGTGAGCCAATGCTCTGTGTTGAAGGCAGTACCTTGACCTATAATGGTTTACTTTTATAAATTGTTACTTGGATGGAGAGTTGTCTTATTGGGACTGATACCACATCTTTCTATATCTATATGAGATGTAAAAGAACCCCTGCAAATACTGGAGGGTCTGTTTGTGACCTATGGCAAGGCCAAATTTATTCACCAACCCAAAATTACTTTCTTATTCAGAAATGGTAATGTACATTTTTTTACCCTTACATTCTTTTACTCCCCCTTGAAATGTATCTGTCTACTGAAAAAGCATGAAACATTGGATATTTAACAAACAAGAAATGGCAGCTTGTATCAGTCTGTGTTAGTGTGTATATACATTGTATGGACATCTAGTTATGTTATTATTAACCCATACCTCTGATGTATCATTATTGTAGAACAGAACTGGATCAGGAACAGGAATATTTAAATCTGTGTGGTAAGTAGCAGCATCTTTCACATGTAATGACTGAAAACAGAAATAAAATATTACACAATAACATGGAATAAGCTGATTGGTATAAATTGTAAGACAGTTACACAGTTGATATACATATCAACTATTTGACAATTGTGCTGTATTTAACAAACATGTTATATATGGTTGAGATCAGCTTATGCCAGAAAGGTCCAAAATCAAAAATATTATCTGTAAATATAGTCCCTATTGTCCAGTTGAAAAAGGTCAAACATAAGAATGTCTGAAGCTGTCAAACTGAGTTAAAGACTAATATCTACCCTGATTCTAATGCCAGCATCCGATTTAAACTATGAATATAATTAAAAAGTTCTTATATTAATTTCTTACCTGATATATATCTTCAAGTTCTAATATTTTACTTGGGAAGACATGATGTACAAGATGATCTCCCTATAACATATTAAGTTATTAATGTAAGTCAACATACATGTATTTATATACAATTGTTTTGCTAGTACAAGATGATCTCCCTATAACATATTAAGTTATTAATGTAAGTCAACATACATGTATTTATATACAATTGTTTTGCTAACTCATAAATACAATAGTTCTTGTAAAGTTAGAACAGCTTAATAACTTAGATTAATTTTCATATATTTTTTCATGGGTTCAGTTGGTTCAGTTCTAATAATAGAATTGTCTACCAGTGTTGGAAAAACCCAGGCTTTGAACTAGCTTTAAGAAACTGAGAACTCTCAGATCTATACTTTTGAGTCTTTTAGCAAAATAGCCTCTTTATTAGATGTCCAGCAAGGATTTTGACAAGTTATGAAGCTCAAGTTGTGATTTTGTTAGTTGTTTTTTGCTGTGTATCGATCTGATGAATTCAACAGATTTATGTAATTTAATCTTACATGTATGTTGTGCAACTTGTGATATTCAACCCCAGTCCCAGGTTAGGGGATAGTTGGGTGCCTATACCTATAAACATGTTTAAACTCACAACATGCTGTATGTGCCAATCCCAAGTCAGAAGCCTGCAATTCAGTGAAGGTCAATTGCCTTTAATTCAGCATTTTATCGTTTATTACTGTATATCATATTTGTTTTTCATTCATTGTTTTGTACATAATCTAGGATCTTAGCTTTCTTGTTTGCATTATTTTACATTTGCCATTTCAGGGGCTTTTAAAGCTTGCTATGTGGTGTGGGTTTTGCTCATTATTGACGGCAGTATACCTGATCATATCTATAAATGCTTTATATGCTATATTCTACATCATTTGGTCTCATTGGCAAGCATACCAGATTTTCTTATTTTCATAATATGAATTACTAGACAATAGATTATACTATAAACTAGTATTGTTCATGTTTTGCTTTTGGATCCTTCATTCCTTCTGTACTCACATCTGTTTTAAATTTCTCCTTAAAATCTTCAACCTACAAAATTAAAATTCAAACATTATATATTGACAGACTCGCATCTGACATATGGTAAATAGCCTTTAAACATGCAGTGGTCTAGCTAGCCCAAAATAGAAGGGCGCCACGCCCTGGGTGCCCGGCGCCGCGCCCTGGGTGCCTTCATCCGCGCCCTTCTGCCCTGACGTCTTTTTCCAAAATTATCTTGTGCCGTTTTGGTAAAATTTTGTTTCATTGATTTCTGATCTCCAAGTTAATTACATATATGACACCTGTGTGATTGCCCCCAGGTTAATCATGTCATTACACTCAATTACAATGACAAAGACTTCAAAGGTGTTAATAACTAGGTAATTTAATTAGGACAATGTATCTTTTTGTCATACTTTTGATGAATGTGTCAGCGAGTGTGTTTAGCTTGGGTCGGCATTTTCGATCTCCAAGTCACAAAAGAAGTGCGTATATAAGTGAAGACTTTCATGACTTTAGAATTGAATTTAAGTCATCAAAATAAAACTATGCCTTTACAGAAATGCCTTCCATCTCAACTTGTTAGCGACAAGCACAGTTTTTAATTAACCCAAACGTGGTGGAAATTGATTTTGGAGTTACTTCCCCTGTTTTAGCTTATTACAAATTTGTGCTCTTAAAATATTATCTAGTATCAAAAAAAGGAATAAATTACCAATTGAATATATAATAACATAATAATGTTACCTTAAAGATATTAACTGTCTTTGAACATATTAACCCTTTCACCGATTGCTGCCCAGACAGAAGCTACTCTGAGACGATGGCTTCCCTGGCTACTATTACTCAAGTGGGAGATCTTCATAATAAATGTCAATAAAAACTTGTTTGTAGTTATTTGTGTATTTATTTCATTCACTAACACCATGTTCACAGTTTTATTCATGTTTTAATAATTTTTTCTTCTTAAAATATTAAAATTTTCAAATTTTCTGCATTTTCTAGGTGAAATTCTCAAAATTCTGCTCTTTGACCCCAAATCGTAATTTTTTAACCCAAAACGGCAAAATTTTGAAAATTTTTATGAGGCTGTACAAATTCCTCACACTGAACGATGTCCATTCCAAGTGTTTTGTACTTAAAATGACATTTTATGTCAAAAAAGTATACTAGTTTGGCTTCAATTCTTCCATATTCTTTCAAAAAAAATGTTCCCTCATTTCAAATTCTCGTAAATTCCGTAAATTTCCTCTGATTTTGACACGGTTTTCAACAAACGGAAGCGCCATGTTTACACTTTCATACAGGTATCCATCAAAGAAAGATAACTCATGTTTGCACTGTTTTAAGCGGGAAACATAAAAGAGGTATTCCGATCCCGGTAAAACGGGACTCATCGTCAGCTGTCTGAAGCGTGAATCCCGGTAAACCGGGACTCATCGGCGAAAGGGTTAAAAAATATATATTGCAATTTCTACTTGATAATTATACTTTCAGCAATCCATGTTCTAAACATTGTTAAATTAGTAATGCTCTCAAGTTCAAATCATATGATGCACTAAAGGCTATAATTCCTATATAGAATAAAAAACACATATTCTTTCACAATGGGTAGAGTTAAGTTAAACTGTAAAAACATAATATGTTGATGAAGATGTACTATATCATTCATAACTACGTACACAAACAATGAAATAAAGACTATAGTTGAAAAGCATCTTTATTTAAAAAAAAAAAACAACATGTACAGTAAAAAAAAGAAAAGAGATTCGTTAACTTGTGATACACACAGAAACATAGACTAAAAAATGAGCAGTGCCTTTTCTTATCATAAAAAGTGCCCTGCCCTCCAATGGCACCCTGCCCCTTTTGATTTCTAGCTAGAGCACTGACATGTATAAGGATTGATACATGTATCTGATAGTGATAAAACTCTGCCAAATATAGATCTTTAAACAAGTGGTTAAATGATGTTTTGAATTATCAGTGCACCACAAGCATGACAGATACACGTACATGTATGTACTGTAAGCGATATTCAAAAATCAGTATCATAAATTAAGGGTTTCTGATGGCGGTCGCCATTTTTGCAATTTGCGAAAAAATAATAATTGTGGCGATTGAAATTCGTCATTGGCGAAAGAACTTGGCAAAAGACATACATATAACGATTTATTTTCAACCATCTTGTTTATTTACTTTTTTTCAGGTTTCTCAAACTTTACCTGATCAAACAATACTCGGAATTCACCTTGAACTCATTATGATTTTGACAGAAAATCAATAATCAGCTGATTGCATTTTATAGCTATCGACATCAAAGGACTACAGTGTTCTCCCCAGAAATTTTGGATAGCATCACATTTTGCGTAAAAAAAAATAACAGTATTTTTTTTTAATGTCATTTGTCGCGTCGCGTTGATGCTTTATTTCCTCTATATGTTTTAGTTTATATTGTTCAATTCATAACTGAGAATACAATTAAACTATAACAACAAAAACAGTTGTTTCAGTTTATGTTTTCTTTATACATTTATAGTTTATACAGAATTATTTTTTTCCTCTTGTGCCAAATAAAAATAAATATGTGCTTTCAGTTACCCAACAATAAGTCAAATGAATGAATGGTTCATTATAGCGCAACCTGTATATATATACAAAACTAAATATCTAGTACACAAAATTAACTATTTTTTTTATATTATATTAAGTAAAGATAAAGTACTAGTAGCAAAAGTAGCAAAAAAATATCAATTTAAATACTTTTTTTTTTATCATGTTTATGAAATTCATTGTTTCATGGCACTGAATGAATTAGTCCCTGTTATTTCTTATCTTTACATCAAAATGATACGTATTTTTAACAAAGTTATCTAACAAATAGTCTATTAATGCGTAGTTTTCTCTATTGGTATATTTTTTCTGTCTACCGTCCGTCTGTTGTCATTATCGTGAAAATGCGGATTTTTGACATATCTGGTCCGGTTCCGATCCGTAATTTACACAAAAATGTGCAATGGCGGCCGTAGAAAAATTTACGAAAATGAGTCCGAGAATAAACATTGTTTGACAAGAGATTGTGAATGAATAAGACGCTTTTAATGCATTAAATGAATTAAACATAAACTTAAGCCAATTATGACCACTTTTTAAAGAAGTATAAAACTTATTTTAGCTCAAAACCAAAATTCTCGCTCTCGTATTACCGGAAGAGAAAGAAAGTATTTTTTGGAGAGTTGCACAAATAAACGACCTTTTAAAAAATAAAAAATCGTTTTAATCTTTGAAATTTCGTAATACAAAACATAGATTTCGAATTGTTTTTGTGACTGCATTTTTCCATGTCGAAATTGGTGATTGACACGTGGTATTAATTTAGTCATGTCACAAGTGTCAGCTTGGGATATTCGCATCCAAACAGTTATCACCCTGAGGGCAATTAACACCTGGCTATTCAATCTCTTAATTGCCTTTAGTGTCCGACTTAAAGGGATTACAATTAAAGGTGATATAATTTTTATGATCATAATCGATAATAGATGAAAGTTCAAAATTGAGGACAAGTAAAATAGCATCTTTAAAATAATTATAGCGTCGCGGGAATTATTATACCATCACGGTGAAAAAATATAGCGTCGCGGTACCGCGACGCTAAAACGGCCTGGGGAGAACACTGGACTAATTAATAAAGGTGTTGATTGAATTATATGATAAAATGGTATGGTGAAATGGCGCCTGTCACATGTTACATAAAGGATTATTTGCCACTTTGCGATGCACGTGTTTGAAGCAAAATTTTGATGATACTACCCTTCTTTTAATGATAGTCCAGAAAAGAAAAAAAAATGTTATGACGAAAAATGTACAAAAGCAATAAAGGTCTCTGATTTAAACTTAATCATTTAACTTTGATATCGATAATTGATTTGAGTGGGTACTTTAAAGTCGTATCAGTGACACATGTTTCAAGCATAGTTTTACATTTTTATGATGGTCTAGAAAAGAAAACAGTCGTTATGAAGAAATCTATTCAAAAGTTTGAGAACAACCCCTCGAATGAGAGTAACCCTTCAATTTAATGACTACACCTTACATGAAGAATCAATTTCAAGTGACAAAATTGTAAAAAACACTTCTTGGTACAAAAGAGAAAATGTTTTCAATTTTGAAGAAACTTTCCCAAAAAACTGTACATCTTTCAGGTATCCAAGAACTTTTTATATTGCAGGTCATATATCTTCTTTATTTTTTAAAGTAAGTGGGCCCCCTTCTTTTAAAGTTGTTCAAAATATAATCATTTTCCTTATAAAGTTCTTTTTTTTAAAAGGTAAATGTTTAGTATTTATTCATTACAATGTAGACTCTAAAACAAGTTTGAGAGAATAATCATAGACAGCAATGGGTCAAACTCTTATTTAGGGGGGCTGGAAAAAAAATATATTTGTCTTACTTGGCGAAAAAAGATAATAAAGTGGCAAAAAATATATTGTTTTGGCAAAAGAGGTGGCGAAAAAAATAATTGACCCAGGGGAAACCCTACATAAATTCACACAAGCTAGAGTTGATATTGACCTGCTTTCATGTCATGTACGCAATTTGGTTATCCAGAAAAGGGACAGACAGGTCCAGTCTAAGTTACAATGTTGGCTGGTAGTTTTGTGTGTCCTATAAGGCTACATATAAAAAGGTATGTTTACAGTCGGTATTTGGTCCAACAGTCATGCAAAATATGTCTAAATGTAAAGATTTTAGTCAAAACCATAAAATAATAATGAATTTTATGACTCTTGCCATATTAAAAGAACAAAATGTTATTTACAATATTTAACCTTTTTTTATGAATTATCTAATAACTTCTTCTGTAGGCAACTAAAATTTATAATTTCTGAGTGATTTTAAATTTCATGATTGTCATTCTTAAAAGAGGGGCGAAAGATACATTTGTACCAGAGAGTCAAACTCGTAGATAGAAAATAAACTGACAACGCCATGGCTAAAAAAACAGACAAATAATAGTACACAAAACACAACATAGAAAACTAAAGACTAAGCAACACGAACTTAACAAAAACTGGGGGTGATCTCAGGTGCTTTGGAAGGGTAAGCAGATCCTATATAAACTCATACCAAGTTAGGGGCAAGTACCTCTTTAGACTTTGCTATAATATACATTTTCAAGTTTTTTGCTATAAACCTATGGTGTACTTATTCAACAACATGGTCTGATAATTCTAAAATTGGCCCATTGATTTTTTTTTTTTGGGGGGGGGCTAGCCAGGGCATATGCATAGACATAGAGAAGAATCCTTCCAGATCACTGAATTTGATGTTCTGAAAAATAAAAACATAGTCAAATTGAGTGGGATCTTGGGAATTTTCAGTGTTGTAGCAGTGGTAAGGGTCACTTAGTAGCAAAACTCATCTTTCTCTAAAAATGATGAAAATTTATAAGCTTCAGCTGTTCAGTTTGTAGACAGAAATTTTAATAATTTGATCAAACTGTCGACTAATTTGACAAAATGTTATAAAATATTGAAAGTTCACAAATTAATACAACCTTTTTGTCCAATTCTTCCCTTTGTTTTGCAGATTTTTTACCATCAGTTGGCATTTTGTTCTGAGAAATATGTTTTCTGAGCGCCCAATGCGGTCTCAGATGAGTTAAGGACTTTTTCGGCCTTCTCTTGAAAGAGTTAATTAAGGGGAGGTAATTATTATATCACCCGATCAGGTGCCCGTCTGCATGTACAAAGGTAGATCCTGCATTCAACTGGCGCTGCTACCTAGTAAAAATCTCGACAACATGTAATATAGTGATTTAAATTCAGCTATTCAGGTATTGTTATGTTTTAATGGTATCAAAAGACAAATTACAAATTATCATGTATTTTTATTTTTATTTTGAGTGTCGTATCATGACTGTCAGTCATAACAAGGATTTGTATAGTAAAAATTTTTGGTCATAAGGACATTAGTACTTAACACTTCACGCTAGTTCATCAGGTTTAAACGGAGTGTATTTGTCATTGATGTATTAATAGTTTTAGATAGGCCCCTACATGTGAATTTTTAATTTCATTATTTTGACTTTCATATGATTTTGTTTTATGCAATGTTCACCTATTACCGGACATCACTACACACTACATTCTGACAGGTTGACATTAATAATAATAATCAGTTTTGTATACAGAAAATAATTTCTGAATTAATTGAAATTGTAATTAATTATCGACTTTATTTCTAAAGTAATTATTTACATTGCAAAAATAATTCGTATTCAAAACTGTAATTAATTGAGTTGCAAAAGTAATTGTAATTAATTAAAATTGTAATTGTAACTAATTGACTTTCAAAAGCCATTGTAATTGTAAATGATTAAGTTGCAAAAGTATTCGTTTAATTTCATAATTAAATACATTTCTAAAGTACTTGTATTTTATCACAGTTCGAAATTAATTGTAGTAAATTACATTTCTAAGTTTTAATTAATTACTCTTTAAAAAGGTAATTAAATTTTATTTTTATTGAAGCCTTTTTTTGCAATTGTTATCCATTTTTAATTTAATACTTTTTATTGTTATAATGACCACATGTATGAAAGATAAACTTGTTTATGTGTTAGCTTTTCAGCTCCAGTGAGAACACATTGCTTGGATGTTTATGAAAACCTCTAAAATAAGAGGTTGCAGGCATACTTTAAATGCACTGTTTGTCAAATATAAAGTTTGAGGAACAATACTGGGTGCAGAAGGCAGAGCAGAATGGGGCATCATCCATATATCTAGTTTTAAAGTTATCTTGGATGCAGATGTAATAGTCAAGGGTTTAAAATTAGCAGGGCCCACTCGCCAATGGCCCCTAAAATTCAGTGTGGGCTACTTCAATTTCAACTTTTTTTTGTATAGAACTATATATATTGGCTACAAAACTTAAGCTGTTTGCTACTATGCCTAAATTTTAACTTTAATCACTGAACACAGTAGGGAATGACATTTTTTTCTTCTAATTTAGATCTGATGTAATAGATGATGGCAGATTCATCAGAAGTGATTGAGAAGACTGATCCTGGGAATGGAGATGTAATGGAGAAGAATGATTCTGCTAATGGAGATGTTCAACAGGAAGGAGAAGAGGAGAAACAACACTTTAGTTCTGTGGCATCAACATACTTTGACCAGAAAATCCAAATACCTGATGTTCCTCAGGTAAGAGAAAATTCTAATAACTGATGTTCCCCAGGTAAGTGTACAGTAAATCCCAATACCTGATGTTCCTCAGGTAAGAGAAAATTCTAATAACTGATGTTCCCCAGGTAAGTGTACAGCAAATCCAAATACCTGATGTTCTCCTCAGGTAAGAGAAAAATCCAATACCTTATGTTCCTCAGGTAAGAGTGCAGAAAATTCCAATACCTGATGTTCCTCAGGTAATAGAAAATCCCAATACCTGATGTTCCTCAGGTAAGAGAAAATTATAATGCCTGATGTTCCTCAGTTCCTCAGGTAAGAGAACATTCCAATACCTGATGTTCCTCAGGTAAGAGAAAATCCCAATACCAGATGTTCCTTGGGTGAGAGATAATCCAAATACCTGATGTTCCTCAGGTAAAGGGGAAATCCCAATACCTGATGTTCCTCAGGTAACAGATATTCCAAATACCTGATGTTCTTCAGGTAAAGGGAAAATCCCAATACCTGATGTTCTTCAGGCAAGTGTGCAGAAAACACTTATCTGAATAAATGTTCCACCACAAAATTTGTCCAGACTTATTGAATATTTTCCAATAGAAGTTCTATGTATAAAGTAAACTGATTTGAAGAGTTTTACCATTGATTTCAAAAGTCTATATGCTCAAATTTTTAAGATTGATTTCTTTATTTTGTTTTCAAACTACAGCAATTGTGTTATTTGTTCTTTGAAAACATTTGATTGATTTTAATTTCTTTGTGTCTGATGCATATTCAGGATTCTATTCTTTATTTACCTTAAACAATACAGTTTATCGGTATAATATGCATAAATATACAGTTTACAAGTTGTATAGCATTAACATACACATAAATAACAAACGTCAGAAATATCAGTTACATATTATACAGTTTGTGAGTTTCAGACTACATATAATAAACATAGGTCTTAAATATTATTCCTGCACTTAAATGCATAGAGTAAGTACTTTCCTAAATTACAGAGTTCCTTAGTGTTTTCAACAGAAAACAATTGTATTAATTTATAAGTTGATGGTCTAGTCCAATAATATTTCTTGATAAACTTTTTACGTATATCATTATAATTTGTACATTGTAAAATAAAATGAAATTCATCCTCTACTACATTTTTATCACACATAATACACATTCTACTATTTCTACTTATTCCATAAAAACGACCAGTTTCAATGCATAGATTATGTGAGGATAGGCGAATTCTCGTTATCCATTTACGAGCTATTACAGGAATACATTTTTGTAAATAAAATTATAATTCTACATTTGACACAATATACTTATATAATCTACACTTTGGTGATGTTTCAAGCGTGAAATGCAACTCTTGTTTAGCTTGATCATATATTCGTTGTTTGTTAATTGTAAAAATGAACTATCCAAGCAAAGTACCCATTGGTTGTCCCAATAATAATTCATACCAAGATCATATAAAATTGTTTAAATACAAGTTGCCCAGTTTTTACATTTATTGCTATTTGCTACTAGTTCTTTGTAACAAGACTTTATAATACAATTTTCACTACCGTGAATTTTAGTCCATAATTTGAGCATCCTAAAATTTCGCTCATATAACAATGGAAATCTTCCTAATTCATAATATACCATTACATTAGAAGTGGACCTCTTGACACCTAGTAATGTTTTACAATAGTCCAAATGAACTTTTTCTACATTTGGTGCTCTATGAACACCCCAAACTTCACAACCATACATTAAAATACTACATACATATATAAGTGTCAAATGAACTTATAGAAGTAACAGTGTTCAGGTATAAGGATAATGCCTTTTTCCTCATACTAAACTCAGCTTTCCTGCCTTGTTCAGCACAGTGGTTTTGAGTAATATAAAATTTACAATTATAATGAAATAACACACCCAGATAACAAAAATGATCTACAATATCTAATGGTTTACCATTATAAATCCATATCTCAGTAAGACTAATTTTCCCACCTTTACGAAAAACTACTATCTTTGTTTTTTTGGTGTTAACTGAAAGACCCCATTTCTCAGTATAACCAGATAAAGTATTTAACATATTTTGTAAGCCTTGGATTGATTCTGACATCAAAATCATATCATCAGCATACATTAATAAAAAAAGTGTTATGTCCTGAAATTCAAGTATAATGATAACATATTTTAAAAAATATATGTAATAAAATAATTGAAATCAATGTTAATTAAGTAGGATATAAGACATGTACACACTTATATCAAATTAAGGATGTTTTTTATCCTGCTTTTACTTTATTTATCTTGTTGGATCATCCTCATCTAGGTCCTAATGACATTTTTTACTATTTATTGATAATAGATATGGTCAGCACAAATTAAAAAGACATGATAAGATCCATTAGAGTTACATTTCTGGATAACTTATATCGTTAATTGGGTACATTGTATATAAGTTTAAACTTACAGAACTATTGATATATATATATATATTAAATGTTATTTTGAATGTGGCAGTAATCTATCAAACCTTTGACACCAGAAAAAAAAGACATCATCTAATATTTTATAAATATAAAATTGAGAATGGACTTGGGGAATGTGTCAAAGAGACAACAACCTGACCATAGAACAGACAACAGCAGAAGTTCACCAATAGGTGTTCAATGCAGGGAGAAATTCCCGCACCCAGAGGCGTCCTTCAGCTGGCCCCTAAATAAATATATATACTAGTTCAGTGATAATGAACGCCATACTAAACTCCAAAGTATACACAAGAAACTAAAATTAAAAATAATACAAGGCTAACAAAAGCCAGTGGCTCCTGACTTGGGACAGGCGAAAAAATGCGGCAGGGTTAAACATGTTTATGAGATCTCAACCCTCCCCCTATATATATGCTCTTTTTTGTAGACACGTTTTAGCTTTAGAAAGTTGTGGGCTTTCACAGGCCCTGGTTTCCTGATGAGTATAGCATACCTTGACCCTGGGAATATAGAATCAGATTTACAAGCTGGTTCTGTTGCCAGATTTAAAGTAAGTTTTATGATTATCTCCCTTGGTTGATCATCCTTTCTTTTCTTGGCTCACAACATATGATTATAATTTTATATGAAGACTAGTTTCTCTTGTAGTTCTGTGGCTAGAAGGCCACCTTTTACAGATCTTAACTGTTAATGGTTTAAATAAAAGGTTATTTAAATAAGAGCATAATTCAAAGAAACTATTAATTTGCTCATATATTCATCATGAACTTTGAAGTATCAGCAATTATTAGATAAACAGATGAAATATGTACATTGATTATATCTCACCACTTATGAATCATTTCAATTTACAAGAACCTTCAATTTGACTTTCTTTTAAGAATTAAAACCCTTGAAAATGTGATTTTCTTATTGTCTTAAAAACTCTATTGATTGTTTTACATGTAGTTTTTTTAAATAAACATATTCTATTCTTAAAGATAAATATTTGTTTCTATTGCTTTACAGTTGTTATGGGTGTTAATGTCTGCCACATTTCTGGGATTGTTGATGCAACGTCTTTCTGCCAGATTAGGAGTTGTGACAGGCTTTCACTTGGCAGAAATTTGCTATAAAAAATATGCTAAAGTTCCTCGTATTATCTTATGGGTAATGATAGAGATAGCCATTATAGGTAAAGTTTTATATTATATTATTGCCTAAAGAGGTCTTTCCAGCCAACTTATGACCTACTCTACCAGTCAAAGTTTCAATGATTTCATAGCCACTGTTTATTGCTTTATATTGTTGATTGATTGAAAGAGAAATAAGTTTAAGTGGTATTGACATGACCTGAGCTAATTACAAAATTAATGCGATCCCTTATTATTATTTAAATCAAGAACCCAAAGAAAATATTTTGAATTATCTCCCTTCTGGGAAATTACATCTCATCCAGGTTACAGATCGAAAATTGCAAAGTTTAAATTTTATCATATAATTGCATGATTTCTGGTGCAAAAAAAATCATAATGATGAGATTTAATTGTTTTTTGTCCATTTAGATAGAAAAAATTTAAGCAGATGGATTATTCTAATTTTATTGTGAAATTGAAGAAGGTAAATGCCCTGTAAAATTTCCAACTTTTCAGTATACTGTTAATTCATCTATTATCATGGATAACAATTTTTGTGGATTGAAGAAAAAAAGGATTTCGTGGATATTTGATTTTGTGGATTTGCCGATGTTTGCATGCTAGCCGATAGAAAATTGATGGATTTGCCGATGTTTGCATGCTAGCCGATAGAAAATTGATGGATTTGCCGATGTTTGCATGCTAGCCTATAGAAAATTGATGGATTTGCCGATGTTTGCATGCTAGCCGATAGAAAATTGACCGATGTTTGCATGCTAGCCGATAGAAAATTGACCGATGTTTGCATGCTAGCCGATAGAAAATTGACCGATGTTTGCATGCTAGCCGATAGAAAATTGAAATTTGTTGAATATTTAAATTGTGATGCACCTTAACCCACAGAATCTTTGAAAATTGGTATCCCATGAATAATTATGAATCCACAGTTTATGATTAGAAAAGATGTTGACTTCCCAATGGAGCTCTCCTATTGTCTAATATATGTCGCTGATATTGAACCTCAGTATATGTAAAACATTTTCAGTCTTTATTTGTTTTAGGTTCTGATATGCAAGAAGTTATAGGAACAGCCATTGCATTTTATTTACTGTCTAATGGAAAGTAAGTTATAGAATATAATTATTATCACTATCAAAGCATGTTAAGATATTCAGACTGAATCAGTTCATCAAAATAATGTTTGAATACTTTTTTCTCACTTAAAGTCAGTAATAGTTTTTCACTTCACCAAATGTTTGTCTCAAATCATCAATGGCAGGTTTACTTTTACCCAATAAAGTTGGCAGTTTTAAGAGTAAATCTGGTGTCCACAAATGTGGCATCCATGTCCATTTATATGTCTTCATTCTTCAAGCAAGTGCACAAAACCAGCCAGTTCAAAAAAGAAATCAAGGGAAAACCATTAATATAAAAAAAGAAAGTAAAGGTGCAATAACTCTACAATGAAGAACCCCAAAATTATTTCTTTTGAAGCCATTTCTACATTATCTATTATTCATTTTTGGGATACGATTGCTTTTAAGCAATCTGTAGACTTTTACCGTTGACTCATAATCTTCCTGTTTGATTTTTCCCTTGACTTATATGCGTGTTTTTAACAACACGGAAAATCAGAATTAAGCAGTATTTATATTTAGTGTTTTTATAAATTTAGAAACACGTCAGAGGGAATTCCCCAGTTTTGATAAATGCGAGAGTTCTTTGTCTTTGAATTCCGATAATTCTATTTCTGTCATAAGAACTGAAGTGGAGTTTTCTATATTTTACCGTTATGAAACTGATACTGTACTCTCATGAAGAAATTGAGACTCATTCATTATATCATAAATTAAATAAACGTTCTTGTTCCAAAATTGCAAGTCGCGGGTTTGTTTATGTATTAATGCGCATGCGTATAGTTCTCTTGATTTCAAGGGGTATCAGATTGAGTGGTTGTTCTGGATTCCATGCTTATTAATTAATTTGAAACTCATTGGATTCTTTCTATGTCTGCTTGGTATTGAGGGTTTAATATTGTTGTTGCATAATTTAAAATCATATGCATCATTTAAATTTAAATCAATGAAGTTTTACCTATAACACCCCTTTAGCTGAAATGGAGTCTTCCATATTATCGTTTCGAGTTGTCTCCCTTTCAGAAGTATTTCCCGTCAAAATCGTCAAGAAAAAATTAACTCGTTAGATGTCGATAAACGTCGTATTATATAAGAACGATCTCAATTTAAACAGAGGAGTGTGTACGGAAGGATTCATGCCTACTGACCCAAGGGAAATTAATAAATAAAGAGTTAGAAATGGGGTTCCTCCTAGAATTAACGGTGATAAGATACAAAGTGATTAGTTCGAGATTACTGGGTACAAGTCAAATCGGCACCTGGTCAAATTGGCACCCATAGAAAAAGTCAAATCTGCACCTGGTTAAATCGGCATCTAGTCAAATCGGCACCTATTTAAAATTCAATTCGGCATCCAATAATACTTGATATAATATATGGGACTGGGACTATTTAAGTTTGTAATTTAAGTATACTAGCATAAAAGTCCCCCACGGTCCCAGCTTGTCTGGCAAATCAGCCGTGGGACATCAGAGTAATCTCGAACTATGAAGTGAAATACCTTCTCTCTCTCTCAGTGACTGCTGTGGAAAGTAAACTTGGAATTGATAGCACACAAATAAAACACAATAAGTACATTGCTCGTACACTTGTATCCGGGATTAGCTATTTTTAAAGTTGAGTGACTATTCAGATTTATATTACCTTTACATGTGCCGTTGAATTAGTTTTGAAAATAATACTATCCAGCTGTACGTCGAAGTAAGGCGTCAAAGAAAAAAAAAATATAATAGCCTTTCAAGACGTCATAATTAAGGCTTCAAAGAAAAAAAATATAATAGCCTTCCAAGACGTCATAATTATTTGGACTATCAAGGCCAGGGCTGCCAAAAATGCGTGAGACTCACACATGTTCATGCTTTTTTGCAGCAGTATCCTGGGATCAATTTTTTTCCTCTTTGATCTTTTCGATTTTGGCCAAATCTCACAAATTTGCTTAATGAAAAGTTAGCAGAACTGCTATACATGTGTCAATGAAAACTATATGGCAATCGTATCCCTCAGAGCATTCTGCTCTTTGATTGCGATCTTTTTGACAGAGACTCATTTTGTCCAAATGATTTGAATAAAAATATAAATTGTTTATCACATAACAGATTATCAACTTATAGTATTTTTTTTTTAATCAAGAAATACTAAAGTTATCATTGGGTGGTTTTGGATGTTTATATATTTTGATGCTTTAAAACGTTATTGTTGCAAAGATAAAATTGTATTGAATTGATATCATGACCATGTTTTTTGTATGTTTTAGAATACCATTGTATGCTGGTGTATTGATCACAATTTTTGACACTTTTACATTCCTGTTTTTGGACAAATTTGGATTACGTAAATTAGAATTCTTCTTCACATTCCTCATTACAGTGATGGCAGTAACATTTGGTTATGAGGTATGTTTCAAAAATATTGTACTTATTTATGCTTAATCCAGATAATTAGCAAGTAGGATAAGTGACTAGGTCTAGCTTGGTTGTCAGTTATTAAGTGTGATAGGAATAAATTCAACAAAGTGAATACCTTGCATATAGTAAATGAGGAACTATATTTGGCTTATTGAGTAATTGTAGGATGAACCTGTTCATTTGTTAGGGTTCATTTGAGTTTGACCTGATTTTCATGCTTCCTTTGTCAATGATAAGATTGTGTGGTCGCCATATCTCAGATACTATAAGCAATAGGGCTCATATATTTGGCCAATGTAATGATTGTAAGGTATATAAATTTCCATCATGCATTACACCCCAGACCAGCCTTCACTATTAAAGGGGCTTTTTGTACCAGGCTGTGCATATCATGGACCCAAACAAATATTACAAGCCAAAAGAATGCTTTGATTTATTATTAATTTCTTTTACAGTATGTGGTGGTTGCTCCAGACCAGCCTGCCCTATTAAAGGGACTTTTTGTACCAGGCTGTGCAGATTGTGGACCCAAACAAATTTTACAAGCTGTAGGAATCATTGGTGCTATAATTATGCCACATAATATATACCTTCATTCTGCTCTTGTCAAGGTAGGTTGTACATGATTACAGGTAAACATCATTTCAATTTTCTGCATGTCCACTTACATATATATGATAAATTTTCTACACAAATCATATCAGTTGTGATCGTAAAATTTGGGCATTTAAAATAGACAAATAATGGAGCATTTATCTTTATGGAAACCACTTCTTTCTCATGTAAATTGTATGTACTTGTACTCCCTGATATATATCAAAAGTAAATAATTTACCTTTGGGTAAACAAAAATCACTTTGGCAAATTCCCTTTCAGCCTATAAACAGTGATAAATCTTAATAATTTTCCATACATTTTTATAAATAATTCAGTGTATAGCATTTACACAAGTCTTATAAACTTTTTGATGCATTTGTGAAACTTTATATCAAATTAAGAAGATGTGGTATGATTGCCAATGAGACAATTATCAACCAGAGATCAAAATATGTGGATGTAAGCAATTATAGGTTACAATCTGGCTTTCAACAATGAAAATAACCCATACCATATAGTCAGTTAGTATAGGCCAGATAAAAAAATTGGAAATATTTCAAACGAAAAAACTTGCTGCTAATTTATAATTGTGCAATATAAAAATCAAATTTAGGCATGAAGCAAAGGTAGCTACTGAGTAAAATGCTACTGAATTTGGACAGGCACTCTAAACCTATTTTTGGGCCCTTGACTCTTCCCTGTTCTCTAAGAATGTGGTGTAACAGTTCAACATACAAACAAAATAATCAGTTTCAAATTCCTTAACTCAAAAGATCCGTAAGATACACAAATAGATAAATCTTGTTCTCTAAGACTTAAAAGTAGCAATCAGTACACATCCAATAGATTAAGTGCAAAGACGACATAAACAATCTGAGAAATGAATGGCATTGTGCAATGCCAAACTTTAAGTAAAGAACTATAACAATAGGATGTAGGATCATGAGTACTCGTAACTATACATATATATTTAGTTATGTTTTCTTTTTTGAAAAACAAAATTTTAAGATTTTGATATGGTGTTAAATTAATAACCTTAAAAAAATAAGTTTACTCAAAGGATCAATAAGTTGACATGGATCTTATTTAAATTTACCAGCTCTATAAACAACATGAACAACATTAAATTAGGATGTGATAGTCTGTTTCTACAGTTGTCAACTTTTCACTTGAAGTAGGAAAAGCAGTTAAGGAATGCCTGTTTATTTTATACTGTTATAATTTTAGTCTCGAGATGTAGACAGAACAAAGAAAGAAGAAGTGAGTGAAGCCAACAAATATTTCTTTATAGAAGCTGCCATCGCCTTACTTGTCTCATTCATCATTAATGTCTTTGTTACGTCAGTTTTTGCTGAAGGTTTCTATGGCCGACGTCCTGAAGATATAGTGAGTATTAGTTGTCCTACTTACTTTACCACAAGAAACTTGATTTTAGTTATTTCTTAAGCTTTAGTGTTAAGTCATAGTTGAAATGTTTTTACATGAAAAATTTCTTTTACAAATTTTTATAGAATAGAATATGAAACATAAGCATAATTTCAAATGTAAAATTTAACTAACTTTTAAACATTGATAGATTTAGATTTATTATTATGTTTTATGCATAAAGACAAAAGATTCACAAGTCAGTGTCAATGGTACCCCTGAAAATTAAAAGAATATGAAAAATATAATACAATATGTATATGTAGCTAATAGATAAAGGATTAATAAACTAAAATTTTACTTTCAGTACAATAAATGTTTAGCAGAAGGGAATCCTTATGCATATTTATTTAATGTAAGTATGAACAATGATATAAGTTGGTTATTGTCTTGAATACAAAAAAGTTAATCCTTTACAAATTTTGATGTTATTTCTCATGAAAAATGGCAGTTAAGTTTGATATTGAAGATTTTTGAAGTTTTTTGCTCAGGTTAGTTTGATACGATATTTTCTATAAGGTTATCTATACATATCTGTTTGACAATCTTTTTGACAGACTGTCCTCTGTGTCATGGTCCAGCCGATTAATTTGCAATGTTGCTGTCCATGGTATTGTCTTTTTCTTTATTTTCTACCAACAGGAATAATTGTATAGATTTATATCTCCTAGCAGTGAAAAATCATCAATAAACTTATGACAGTCTCAAACAATATAGCAGCATGAAAACTTTGGTTTAGTAAATGCTACCTCCTGAAGAAATAATGTTAAAATTATATTTATCAGGCGCAATTCATGTAGGTATATAACTATTCCCAATGTATATAACTATTCCCAAAAATTTATCCTTTCAAAACTTTTATCATCATGTTTTTTTTTACATTAAAGAAGCGATGTGTCTAGTATTGATAGGTGAAAGATGCATTAATAAAATTTAGTAAAAAAAAAAGATGCTATGACTGACAATGAGACAATTTTCCACCAGAGACCAAATGACATGGATGTGAGCAACCACTTAACACCATTCTCTTTTGTTTCTATTATGTCCTTAATTTAACGCTAATGTATAGATTAGTTCTGTAGAGTATACTATGTAAGATGAAACTTCAGCTATAAATATTTCATCCATTTTAGGTAACAGAGGTCCAAGTTGATATTTATAGAGGGGTATGTATAAGTAATATCTTTACCGTTTGAGCAATGAAAGCTCCCTTTTCCAAGTATTGAATCACATTTTTCTCTACAATGTAAAGTAAAAACAATGTTAGCATAAACTTACTATGGATACAACTTTTAAAAAAAAAGAATCAGTTGTTTGGCAGAATTTGTAAACACCATGAAATGAACTTTTTTCTCCAAGAAATTGAAAGAGGGTAGCCAGGAGTCAAAATACATGAAATTACCAATTTTTAGTGTCAGATTGGAGGAAATCATGCAGTTAGATAGCCTAAAATAAACCAGCAATGAAAATTTAAACCAACCAAAATTTGTGTATATATTTATTCATATCAGTAGTTTGTATTTTAAGACAGCATACTTCTTGATTTTAGGGTGTGTTTTTGGGATGTCAATTTGGGATAGCAGCAATGTATATATGGGCTGTAGGAATTTTAGCAGCAGGTCAAAGTTCTACCATGACAGGAACCTACACAGGACAGTTTGTTATGGAGGTAATATTTTGTTTGTTGTGGTTATTACCTTAACTTTGATTGAACAGGTCAGAGGAGAAGTGATCTTAATTATTTATAGGCATTTTTGATAATATTTTTTTCTTGTAACATTTTTGTTAGCAGCTACAAATTAGACTACTTGATATTTGGTACAAAGTTTATATTGGCAACCTGTGTACCAAACTATTAGATTTTATTCACTTTAATGTCTATTCTTTTTGCTTGCAGCATACCTATAATCAAGGATCCGGAAATTTTCTCACACAATTTCGGTCATTTTGAGAATATTTAAAGTTGGTGCCCCTTTTCAAATTGTCATCATTGTCAAACTAGATTCATAGCATCAACGGACTTGAATTGCTGTTGCATCGCATTTACTTCAAGTAAATTTCTTACCATTTTTCTAAAAACCCTCAAGAACAGTTTAGGGAATGCAACAGTTTAAAATAGAAATGATTTTAATGACTCAAAATGGTTTATTTCTCAGACATTGCTACTGTTTCTTTTGACAAAAATATTTTGACAATCTTTTGACAAAATTAAAACCGGAAGTTTACGATAATATTAAACTACGGAAATTCCGGATTCATTTCTGGGATTCGTTTTGTTTATCAAATTGACAGGAAATCACCGGCTTTTTAATTTATTACCTTTAAAAGTGTTTACTGTAGCATGAAGAAATCAATTTGCATTTTATGATTAAATATTTAATTCCCTGAAGACAACTTCTCGCTTTACCTAGTAAATAAAGCAATAGCTAGCCACTGTTACTCGTGAAACAAATATGTTTTTTCTACATATATATTAAAATAAGGTTTAATTTTTAAATAAGAATTGATGATTGTCTTTGCTAAAAAGTAATTAGATAATGAATACATTTGTCAGAGAATTTTAATTTCTTTAAGATATTATTCTGAGCTTGTGATCAATGTCAGGTGTGAATTAAAAACACAGGTAAAAAGTAATTAGTGATCATTAGCCAATGTTTCCCGGAGGCCATGATGTAGTTATTAGGAGAGCCCTCAGGATTAACAAACTATACTGGAGTGGCAGTTTTATTACAGGAAAAGGATTATAAACAAAAACAAGTCATCACAAGTGCAAAATGGTGATTAAGAAAGCTGATTTCAAACATTGAGTCAATGAAATATCCAAAATTATTTCTGTTAAAAAATAAAATTTGTCCTAAATCCCAATTACTCATTTAGGACAAATACTTTCAGTTTAGGACATGACTGGCAAATATGACTGTTTCCTGACCCTTGTCAGGCTATGATAAAAGCATAAGATATGGTATAATTTCCAGTTAGACAACTATCCACATGAGACCAAAGATATTTTTTTTGTTTAAAACTTAATAAAAATTTCTTATATATTTCTTTTCAGGGTTTCCTAAATTTAAAATGGAAAAGATGGCAGAGAGTTTTATTGACTAGAACTATTGCCATTGCTCCAACCATATTTATATCTATATACGAGGGTATAGAACAGTTAAGTGGTATGAACGATCTTCTCAATGTACTGATGAGTCTACAGTTACCGTTTGCACTGATACCAATCTTAGCTTTCACAAGTTCTACAAATATCATGGGAGATTTTAAAAATGGGATGTAAGTACGAAGAGGTGAAAATGCTGGTGATTTTTAATATATAAATAGATTTATATGCTGGTAAATATTTTATGTAGATACTTCAGCGTGATATGATATAATAGAAATTTACATGTCAAACAACAGTGTAAAAGAACTATGATGCTTTAAAGCTATTAAGTAAACAAATTACAGAAAATAAAATGAAATACATGTATTGGAAACACATAAAGAGGGCATTAACTTGTCCATCTGTACCTCCATTTGTCTGTCCATGCTTCCCAAAATTAGTTTTTGTTTTCTAACTTACTTTTTCCTCAACCAAATGTTATGAAACTTATTCAAGTACGAATATGTGTGGCATCACTTTTACCGTCTTGAGTTACGTCCCTTTATTAATGGAAAAATTGTCAAATTTTACTTTTCCACACTCTTTCTTTACTTTGCCACAACCAAATGTTCTTAAACTCATGCACAATGCTTATTACCACCAACAGTAGATCAAGTTTGAATATGGGTGGCATCACTTTTGCTATTCTCTAGTTATGTCCCTTTTTAAATAAATACATTTTGGCAAATTTGCAATTTCCGCATTCTAACTTTACTCAACAACTAAAACATTTAAATAATACTTATAACCACCAAACACAGATAAAGTTTGAAGTTGGGGGCTTTACTTTCACTATTCTTTGCTTTGTCCAAAAGTCATTTAATTGTTTCAATTTGTGGTAATTTGAGTGACAAGATGGTGTTTCTATTTCATTAAAAAAAACAAAAAAACATTGGTGTTCATTTAAAAGAATTAAACATTTATTTTTATTTTGTAGTGTAATGAAGATAATATCTGGTGTTATGGAGACAGTTGTGGAAGGAATTATTTTCTATGACCTATTTCTTTTTATTTTGTAGTGTAATGAAGATAATATCTGGTGTTTTGGTGGCAGTTGTGGAAGGAATTATTTTCTATGACCTATTTCTTTTTATTTTGTAGTGTAATGAAGATAATATCTGGTGTTTTGACAGCAGTAGTGGAAGGAATTATTTTCTATGACCTATTTCTTTATATTTTGTAGAGTGATGAAGATAATATCTGGTGTTTTGGCATTAGTTGTAATAGGAATTAATATGTATTTTGTGGCAGTGTATATACAAGAGTTACCCCACCATTGGGCTATATACCTGGGTGTGGCGGTACTTATTCTCCTCTATTTTGGATTTGTTTTGTATCTGGTAAGTAATCTAACGTATATTTATATTGTCACAAGTGCTTTCATGCCTTCTGGCAATCTTCAGGCGACGTTTTAACAATGTCCTTGACTCCCCTTACCGTTATTGTAACGTAGTAAACGTTACCAATGGCAGTGTCGTCAAGGACATTGTTAAAATGTCGCCTGAAGATTGCCAGGTGCATGAAAGCGCTCTTACCGTTATTGTAGCGTAATAAACGTTACCAACGGCAGTGTCGTCAAGGACATTGTTAAAACGTCGCCTGAAGATTGCCAGAAGTCATGAAAGCGCTAGTGACAATATTTTAACGAACTGTTATTATTTGATGTGAAATGTAGTTTGCGAATTTAATTTGTTTTAATTATATACATTCTGTACACCGTGTTTATTTACTTTTGCTATATATATATATTTATCTTTAAAATTATTTTATGAGTAAGTTTCATTTATTGAATAATAATGAATTGTACCACAAACATATTTATTTTTGGGAAACTGACTCAACCTTTTTTTTGTTGATGGAATAAAGAATGGAAACAGGGAATTTGTCAAAGAAATAACAACCTTACCAAAGGCTATAAAATAGCCACAAATGGCTCTTCAACTTAATTTGAAAATCCTGCATCCCAAGGCCGGCTTCAGCTTGCCAATAAACATTAGTGTATACTTGTTCAGTGAAATTGATGCCACAATGCAATAAACTCCAAAACATACAAATGAACCAAGTTTTACAAAACTAGCAAAGACAAGAGGTTCCTGACTTGGGGCAGACACAAAAATGCAGAGGGGCTTAGTAAAGACTCTATGAATGATATATTGAATCTGATACTCCTTAGTATTTTATTCAATGCCTTTTGCCAAGATTTCTGAATACTGAAATTTTTGGAGCCATTTATACATTTGATTTGATTTGATTGTCCTTTTGTTTTTAGCATGTTTAGGGATATTGATTTCATTGGCAACCATACATACTATATCACCTTGTTTTTATATAAAACATTTGTATTACTATTAATTATTTCAGGTATGGCATTGTTTTGTTACCATGGAAATAGAAATATTTTCTAGAATACCAGTAAGTAAATAGAATATCACATACATATTTTTATAAATCACAGATTAATATACATCATCACTAAATGGCAAAGGTTTTACATACTAAAAGGAGAATTGCATGTACATGTTTTATATTATTTAGAATTTATATTAGTCCTAGAAGATAGAATTACCAACCTTTAATTTGGAATAATGGAGGAATGGTAGCAGACATGGTTCTTTTCTGTTTACACTGTTGTCTTTTGATTATGTTTGAGTTGGTTTGAGATGCATATGTTGATTTTACAAATAGAATAGGGGGTAAGTTATGAAACTGGAGTTATGTAAAACTGTTCAATGCTTGCCCTATTAAAAGTTTGTTTCTGATGTCGGACAAATGGTTGTTATGTTCAATATTTGATTTTCACTTTTACAGTTATATTTTTTTCGAGATTTGGTCTGATAGGAATCAAATACAATATGGCACTTTATGTCAATTTTGTTCACCAACTTTTGAAAAGTTCAACAAATTCTTATCAAATTTTAATATGTTGTTACTGATGACAAAATGGAGGTCAAAATTCTTTTAGTGGTTTAGTAGTTGTCTTTGGTTGAGTAGGAACTGGCTCTTATTTCCTTACAATGACTTTTGAACCCTTCAACCAATTTGTATACCCCCTCAAAGGGCATTAAGGACTACCCTTGTTCGTCTGTTCATACAGACATCCCAAAGTTGGTTTCTGTCCTCGAACTTTAGTTTGTCTCAACTTTAATATTACTTAACTTATACAAATTGTTTATTACCACAAAACACAGATCGAGTTTAAATTTTGGTGTCATCATTTTAACCATTCTAGAGTTCCCGTTTACAAATGGTAAAATTGCTGAATTTTTCGTTTCTGTCCTCTAACTTAAGTTTGTCTCAACCAAATGTTATAAAACTTATACACAATACTAGCGTCACTTTTATTTTTCCCAAGTTGTGCCCTTTATAACATTATATGCAAGTAGGGACATCATCTAGAGACTTGGAGAAGTTCATAATTTACAAGTATCATACCAGGTACTTATATGTATTGTTTCTATAGAATATTGAAATCCATAATAATCCTTCTGTCTTCCAAAACACCCCTGCAAATAACCTTACCCTGTTATACTTTTTCTATCCTACAGCTACTACGCAGATTTTATCCACGATACCAACTTCTCCTCTCAGAATCTCGTTCAGATCTACAATATTCTACATTCTGATATTTGCTATGACACTTTATTATTATGAGAAGATACAAGGAAGATCTACTTGTGATAACTGTGTGTGATAGAATAGTTCTAAGATTGATGGCTTTACTTTTGAATATGTCATTTTGTCTGATGCATCTGTTGAAAGAAAAGATGTTTTAAAGATCCAAGAAAATACAAATGTTTTATTTTGTGATATTTTTTATGACCTTTAAATAAGATGACCTTCAGATGATCCAAAGACCCAAAGATGATATTTTACGTGTGATATTTCTTTGGCATTACAATAAGATTGCCTTTTGAGGATTGAAAGAGGATGTTTTACATGTGATATTTTTCGGACATTCCAACAAGATGACTTTATGACTTTTTGAAGATTTAAAGATGATGTTTTGCATAGGATATTTCTCTGATATTACAATAAGATGACCTTCAGGTCAAAAAAAGATTTCAGTCACTGAGAAAAAAAACAACATGGCTTTTAAAAATTGATGCCATCCAGACATTTGAAGTATGGAACATTAGCTGACTTAAAATTGTATTTTGCTCTTTTTTAACTCTAGATAAGAAACTTCATTTTTGTTTGAAAGCTTGCTTTGTAATATCATATGTTGACATGACGGCGATAAAACTCAAAGAAGAAATATTCGAAATAAATGTAACACAGGCATTCTCAAGTTAATTTAATTACAAAATGTACTACAGTAGTTCTTTTCATTCTCAATTTTATTTTGAGAATATTATTTTTCAAGTTTTTAAATGTTCAAGACTGACACATTAATAACTGTCTCCACTACATATCAAGATTTATTAAACATTATATTGGGCATAGAAACATGTAGTGTACCTGTTATTTAAGAACTGCTCTCTACTCAAATACAAATTGTGTGAAAAAGAAAACAACTGAAGGCAAAATTATGACCAAATAAACAAAAAAAAACATAAGCTATTCTGCATGGTTTGTTAAAATCCAGCAATAACCTTTTAAAAATATGTGTTTTTATATGAAATATATCGCAAAATGATGTAGATGAGGAATTTTTAAGTCCATGTACTGTACATTTGTTTCTAAAGACTGCTATATTGCTGGTTTTTGTTCGTTTTCAAATTAGTACAAAATAAATTTTGAAATAATAGAAATTATGAAAATACAATTAATTTAAACGCAACTATGGTATTTTTCTGAATTATACAGAAATTGTATGTAGAAATAGGAAGATGTGGTATGAGTGCCAATGAGACAATTTATACACCTTGAGGGTACCAGTTTTACTTATATTGTGCCATTTGTTACAGACAAATAAAGAATGATATAAAGATTGCAATGCTATATTATTTATATGTATATTATATTTATATTTATTAAAATATTATGTAATGCTATGATATTTATACATATATTATATTTATATTTGTTAAAATGTAATAGTGATATTAAAAAGTACAAACAATTTAGCAGCTTAACAGGTTTCTGACTGAAATGCTAAGATCAGAAGTGTAAAATGATATTTATGAAAATTTTTAAATTGTTGATTTAATCTATAAGTATTGTAAGAGTAGTTGCAACAACATTAGGTGCTAATTTATTAGTTTTTTAATATATTTATGTGTCTTTGTATAAATTAGTGTTCTAGCTAGTGTAATATCATGCACAACACCAATATAGAAAGAGCTGTTTGTCAAGACAGTTTCTATTTTCAAATTGAAGTTCTCTAAAACAGGTTCCCAGTTGTTGTGTGATCAAAATACATGACATAATTGTTCAAAATCTTGTTTGACTCATCAGTTTGTTCATTGACAAATTGTATTTTTTTGGGTAATGTATAATTGGATTAGGTGCAGACATCCTATTATCCAGGTTATGACCATCAACATTGACTTTACTGGGTATGAGGTGATCTTATAGGTAAACATTCATCTGGAATATTGATTATTCACAGTCAAAAGTAAAGAAAGCCTTAGATTTTTACAGATAAATGCATGCCACTGTCCTAGCTTTTGTATATTTTTTTCTTCAGTTTTAGATTAAGCCTTGAGGAGACAATTTTTAATTCATGAAAGTGTATATATATATGAGTTTGTTTGGGTAAGTTATCTGGGACCATGTTTTAGTCCCAGATGTTATGAAGGCATTAGTATGAAGATTTTGTTTTGTAGTAATAAAGTAATTTATGTTATTTGTGGCATTGAAAGCCCTTTGAAAACTTAGCTAGAACACTAGTTTAAACAAGTGGTAAACTTTCACTGTGTATTAATGATATTTGTATATAAAATATTTTATAGAGTAAGTGCAATACATATAGACACCTAAGTCATATTTACATACTTCCATGCTTTGTTTTGTAAATGTATACTTATCAGATCTGCTTTTTTGTATTGACATATTTTTTACAGCTTGTACTTTTTTTTTGCATTTAAAAATTTATACATTTATGTAATAATTTGTTATCATTTTCATTTGACTGGACATTAATTTTATTTTATTCTCTAAGATATAGAATATTTGCATCTTCAGCTTAAATTGTGCCAACTAAATGGTTTCAACGTTATTATTTTTATATTCCCCTTTTTAATTAAAGAGATCTAAGAGGCTTTCAACCTGATGTGACATGAATGTGATATCTGCAATGGGTGTTTATAAGTTCTGAATATGCCAAAAATAGAAATTTTTGTGAAAGTTAACAAAATCATTTTTAGAGTCAACCCAATTTAGGCCCCAAAAACCTATAGCACAAGGTTTAACAAACTAAATATTAAAGGTAATTTGTTATAACTATAGCACAGGGTTTAACAAACTAAATATTAAAGGTTATTTGTTATAACTATAGCACAGGGTTTAACAAACTAAATATTAAAGGTAATTCGTTATAACAAACTAAATATTAAATAAAGGTAATTTGTTAAAACTATAGCACAGGGTTTAACAAACTAAATATTAAAGGTAATTTGTTACAACAAACTAAATATTAAAGGTAATTTGTTATAACAAACTAAATATTAAAGGTAATGTGTTACAACAAACTAAATATTAAAGGTAATTTGTTACAACAAACTAAATATTAAAGGTAATGTGTTACAACAAACTAAATATTAAAGGTAATGTGTTACAACAAACTAAATATTAAAGGTAATGTGTTACAACAAACTAAATATTAAAGGTAATGTGTTACAACAAACTAAATATTAAAGGTAATGTGTTACAACAAACTAAATATTAAAGGTAATTTGTTACAACAAACTAAATATTAAAGGTAATTTGTTACAACAAACTAAATATTAAAGGTAATTTGTTATAACAAACTAAATATTAAAGGTAATTTGTTATAACAAACACAAAGTTAAAAGATCTTGCTTGTCAGCTGTCTCCAGCTGTTTCCAATCCATAAAGGAAATTGAACCTATTTTCATTGAAAGTCAGGGATGTCAAATTCTGAGTGTTAATTGCGACTTATTACGGAACCTATATAATATGGCTCTTATCCATTCTGGTAATGGTAATGGTAATTAAATTTTAAGTTTTAACTGCAAATAAGGGCTATTTTTGGACCTTATTGAACCTACTTCTTTTGGCCTTTGATTTTTATGCCCCACATAGGGGCATTATGTTTTTTTGGTCTGTTCAATCGTTTGTTCATTTGTCTGTTCATCAGTCTGTCTGTCCTGCTTCAGATTAAAGTTTTTGAAAAATTGTGCTCATGTGTGTTTGTAGGTATAGTGAATTTTTTTTTTGCTGATTGTGTTGGATGTAAAGTTTGACTTTTGGATAATTTACTGAAACTCATCAGGAATACGGAAAGCAATAATGTAGATAATATTAAATTATTTAAAATTAAAGGTCATTTTACATTTAATGTTGGATTATCATATCATATACTCATATTATTATTGTTGTCTTATTTCTTAGACTGTTAGATTGTTACCTACATTTACATATTATGTGACATTCTACTGGTGATTGTTTTGATGCCAAAATAAACGTCTTTCATTGCTATTTGTCAATTTTTATAGTCTTTAGTCTATTTAATAGCTATCTGAGTCTTTTTATTATAATTTGAAATAAAAGATTGGTATAAGAAATACATCATCTGTTAAAAGTTTTCATCCATATCTGAAATAACTGAAAATGACACCTTTCTCCAAACAAAAAAGATTAGAGGACAAACATCTACCTTTCTTCAACAATTAAGATCATATAGTAAGATAATCTTTCAAAATGCTTCTTGAAAAAAAAATCAAAAATAAGCATGAAAAAAACAATAAAACATGAGGCCAACATCAACACTGAAATGCAGTCTAGGGCATGTATACCTTAACTATTTGATGAGATTATACAAGTTAATGAATGTTCGACCTGTCATTAATTTGGGCTAGTGGTGTGACAACAAAACAATACATAGTTATCTCTCTTTTATATGTTATTTGGGGGGTGGCTGTCACCTGTTTCAAAGAAATAACTTATGAACCGTTTGGGCAATGCCTTTCTCATTTTACTGTTGACAAATGGAGGTAGATTTTGGTATTGAAGATTTTTAATTTTACTTTTCAAGAGTTATGGTGCACAATTTAATTAGAAAATAGCACTTTATGACATTTCTGTGCAATTACTTGTAAACCACTGAACCAATGCTTTTCAAATTTGATGTTGTCACTTGACAAAATGAAGGTTAAGTTTTATATTATAGATTTTCCCTTACAAAGAAAGATCTCTTTCCTTTCAATGTTTTAACTCCTAGTAGCTTCGCTTCACAGTGCAGAGCTATTAGTTTCTGTTAACATACACACCATCTTGAATTAATAACTTATCACATGATAGATTCTGATTGGTTGCATTATGATGCGACTGAGATACAGCTACAGCTATTGGCTTAAATGAGATACTGTAAATTCAGAAATTATTGGAGGTTTTTATTATTGCGAAAAATGCGTCAGAGTTGTAAACGCAATTATTTAAACTCGCATTTTGAAATATTTGATATGAATGAAACAAGATTTTTTGTCAAAATTGCATTTAAGTATTAAATGACAAAATTGCAATAATAAATGCACGCAATAATTTCTGAATTTACAGTAAAGATTGACAGACTTTTCTCGGACGGGATAAGACTTCAAATGCTGGAAATAACTATGTGTATTTCAGTTTCAATCAACTGTCATTAATTCATGTTCGCTTTTTCTATGCATATATTTCACAGATAAATTCAATATTAAAATATCAATTATTAATGTGTGTTTATTTGCTTTTTTACTCTGCAATTTGCACTATTGCTTTGCTAAACAATGTTCCTATGCAATGTTTACAAAAATGCATTATCTGTATTTTATAACTTCTTACAATCTAGGTACACCTCAAGAGTCGTGTCTATTTATAATTGTTTTAATTTCATACAAGTTATATAAAACATTTACTGAAAAGCATGGGTGTATATCGCACTGACTCTTAAAGTACATCCATTTTATATTAATCAATATCTAAAAATACCACATTTCCAATACTATTCAACAACCACATGCACACATATTTCCTTAAATTAGGATAGAGCGAAGCAGTCCATAGCTTTTTAGAAAGCTCAAACTTGTTACTATAACTCCTGAGAGATTCCCTTTTATTCCTTCCCATGGTCACTGGACATTTTAAGCAATAAGAATGAATTAATTAATCTTACATAATATTTGTCTGTTTCAGTGTCCATCATTCTTAAGAACAGTGCCAAATGATACATATGAAGAATTTCAAGATGAAGTGGACTTTGAACTGAGTGGGGAACGAGGGTTGAATATACAGGAATGAAATAACTATAACCAGTGATCTTTCAATGTTATACCACATATCTGTGTCAACAATCTGGGTTTCTAGGTACTATATAACAGTACAGATTTATAAGTACTTTAGAAGAGTTAAAACTATTCAACTAAGGATTTAGTGTCTTACTGTCTATTTGATGTATTTCACATACAGAGTCATGATGGCATACTTGAGAATCTGATGTGCAGTTTCATTTCATGAAAGAAGACGACTACACTGAAATTAAATAAGTTATTTAACTGTGTGAACTGGAAGTAAAATACTCAAATCAATTGATGTCTTTTAATCAATTTACATTACTACTTACGTTATAAATATTCAGATATTGTTGAACAAATTTATAATTTTGTACCATTGAGAATTTTTTTTATAATTTATATATTTGTGATTTACTTTAAAAATAAATTATGTGAACCTTTTAATATGAAGTCTTAAGGGCATATTCAACAGTTTCAGGGCTACTGTTTATTTATAAATGTGTATATGTCTTGAGTTTTGAGAAACAAGATTATTTACTTTTGTAAATGTTTCTTAATTTTTGTGGTACAATATATCAAATAAAAAAAAAAACCTGACAGTGTGTGAAGTAATCATTTAAATTGATGTTTGTAAAAATGATAAAAGTATAATGTTATCGCTTGCAACACTTAGACATTACCGCTACAAAATGTTTTATTGCTGAAGATGAAGAGTCAACTAAGAAAACAGGCCTTTTATTACTAGCAATAATTTTTAATCTCTAAAAATTATCTCAAAGATTAATAAAAGAAAATACACAAAATAGCGATATTACATATTGTTTGTATATATATACCTTGACCCATTACAGATCGTTATGAAATATAACGCAATGCTTGACTTCTTTATAATATTCAAGTGCTTTTAGTAAAATGTAGAAAGTTAAATGAAACACAGAGACTTACCAAATTTGCCTTTAGATGCCTCTATAAGGGCTCATATAAGTGTCTTTTGACATTGACATTAAATATTTTACAGTTGACTTAGCCATGATATTTTAATATATAAATGTGTTTGTAAGGTGACAGATTGACATGTTAATGTAATTATATGTGGTGAGACTATAGAAAAAGAAAAAAATTGTACATAGGAGGGATTGCAATCACTAAAACAGTGGATTATGAATATAAGTGACACCACAATTCAGTTCATTTAAGTCTTCTCTAAAAAATATACAGTACAACATATAACAATAAATCACGTCTGTTTAAATGAGTTTTTTGGAGAAATCTTGGATAATTTACCCTGGTAAACTTTTTTTAACAAATTTTAGACTATGAAATTAAAATTTGACAATATTATGATGTAACTGTATTTTACTCTTCATTATGAAGTAACATGTTTTAAATGCAGTTTATCTACCTGAAGATTCATTGGACATCTGGTAGTAATAAACAAGGACTGTCACTGAGATAGCTTTATGATAGAAATGTTACAGTGAGTGCAATATTGTTGTTGAATAAAATAAATATGTTTTGGTGATTGTATTAGTTTTAAGTGTTTTCTTATTAGACAAATATGTTTATCCAACTAAATATTTAGGAGAGACAAGTTTGTGTGTCCACACTTATTACACATGAACAGAATCTGATTTTTAGGCAATAATTAGACAAGGTGCATTAGTAGATTTAGATGGTGGAAACATTACATATAAGTTATTCTATTGTCAAGAGGTCTTAATTTTCTTAATTCTTGTCTTAATATCAGACTAAAAGTATAAACTTACAAATGTTTCTTTTTTTTAATTGAATTTTCAAAAAATTGTAAAACTGGCATTTTTATTATTCTTATTTTAATATAAAATATACATGATATACTATATATTTAAAAGTAAAGTGTCTTTACTTTTATAAATTTTATGTTATACCATATTCACAAATGTTACTTGTTAAAATATTTCTAAGAAATAAAATTATATTTTGTTTTGGTATATCTTAAGTTTTTTATGCATCATCTTTAATATCCATATTGAGGCCAGACAATATGAAGTCAGCACAGAATTTCTGCTCCTGGACTTGCACATTTAAATTATTGCCAATATATTCTGATGTTCTGATGTGTCTGCAGAATAAATTTTGGTATGAAGTTGAATAATGGTTTGTAATAATTCTACTTTACTGTTTGGCCTTCAACAATGAGCAATGCCTATGCAGTATAGTCAGCAATATAAAGGCCCAGAATTGACAATTCAAATGAGAAAACTAACAACCTAATTTATGTACAAAATAATGAACAAAAAACAAATATGTGACAGTATATAGCCACAAACAACTACCACTGAATTAGACTACTTTCTTGTGACAAGCTCCAAAAACTATTATATTAAAAGGAGTTATGATCCTTGGAACTGTAAATTGTAGAGGAAACTGCATTTTAAGTGCTCTCAAGCCTACACTTCTTGTTACAGTAGGATATTATGATCCAAGTTTAAAAGAAGAAGAAAAAAAGGTTTTGAGTTATTGCCCTTGGACATATAAAATAAGTCCATCAGTGGCCAACAGCAACAATTAAAATGTATAAAAGCTGACACACACAAGACAGGATATATTTCAGGATAAAATCTTTCAAGTCATGATCAATATCGTAAAACAAATTTGTTTGATAATGCCAAATAAGGAAAGATCAGATCTGTAATGATGTTGAGAATATGTTAAATACAAAGGAGCGACTTTTGAAACACAGGTCCATGCTATACCAAATTTGGTTTGATAACGATCAAGAAGAGAAGACCAAGATTAATGTTTAGGTTACTATGTCAAAGATCAGTCAGAGGAATTAGTAAATTGATATTGGACAAATTTTGGTTTCAAGACATCTTTTAAATCATATGTCCAATTTCACCATCATTTGAAAATGTTTTTTTTTGGAATGTTGAACATAAATAGTTTATAATCATCACTATGACACCCATCTCTTGAAACAAAGTTTTTTTTCCTTCTACAAATAAACAATAAGATTGCAATTTAGCTAATTAACCAAATGGAGCTTGTAGTTTTTATATATTCATGGAGTTTGTCATAAGAAATTCTGAAGAATTCATTATTACTGACACTTTAAAGTGATTGTACTGCCTAGGCTTTAGTCTCATTTATCTGTTCTTGTGATTCTCTGCATGGTAGCCATGGTTACCTTTTCTCTGATTTTTCTTTCACTGTTTTGTGATTCATGGGATTCATTGAATTGTTGCCATTATTCTATCTGAGCTATCTGTTTTTGTTTTTTGATTCACTGAGTGTTTGTCTTTGTTTATTCTAAATTATCTGTTTTTGTTTCATAATTCATTGTAAGGTTGCCATTGGTTTTATGAGTTATCCGGTCTTATTTAGTGATTCACTTATCAGATTAGGTAGTCAAGGTGGTTAAACATCCCCAGTAGTGAATCACTGCATGGTTGCTTTGTTTTATGAGTTTTCAAAATCTTTTGATTTATCTAAAGAATGACTAATATTTTTTCTGTCTATGAAGAAATAACATAAACAAGAATGTGTCCTCAGTACACGAATGCCCCACTCGCACTATCATTTTCTATGTTCAGTGGACCGTGAAATTCGGGTAAAATCTCTAATTTGGCATTAAAATTAAAAAGATCATATCATAGGGAACATGTGTACCAAGTTTGAAGTCAATTGGACTTCAACTTCATCAAAAACTACCAAAAACTTTAACCTGAAGCGGGACAGACGGACGGACGGAGGAACGGACGCACAAACCAGAAAACATAATGCCCCTCTACTATCGTAGGTGGGGCATAAAAATGTTGTTCTTCACTGCACGTAGTGGGTTATTTAACAGTGTCCACCACATTTTTTATGTTATTTCGAATAGAAAGAAAAAATATTACAGTCATTATTACTTATAATTTAATTCTAAATTCAATTTTAAACAGGAGAAAACCATGCAAAACGTTAATGATGTCATGATCACATGACTAAATTTTGTCTATGGCCTGATAAACAAAATAACGTCAGCCATTCAGAAGACGTGTTACATCCAAAATTAAATGATTATGTTATAACAGTGTTTTGGAGGTGATAACACATTATAAATGGTGATATTTTGTCTGTTTTTTTTTTTTAACTCTTATGTTTACATTCCTGAGATGAAAACAATGGCTAACAGAAACTAAGTCAATACAATGGAGCCCACTATTGTATATTTTATTTAAACCCAATATACAAGGTCAACCACATTAATACATCTTGTATAAATATTTGATTTCACTGAAACCGTAACAACATAACTTCTACAAAACAGAGACATTAACAGATTGTACATTTCTAATACGAGAGAAAAGTTATATAAAGACAATAAATGTTATAACAAATTCTACCTCTAAAACATCTTTACACAAATCTTTAAACATTTTGAATGTGATCACAAATTCTATCTCTAAAACATCTTTACACAAATCTTTAAACATTTTGAATGTGATCACAAATTCTATCTCTAAAACATCTTTACACAAATCTTTAACCGTTTTGAATGTGATCACAAATTCTATCTCTTAACATCTTTACATATATCTTTAAACAAACCTTAATCTACCAGTAGATATGTTTTATCTAAAACTTTATTGTGTGGTTAAAAGGAAATGCAACGAAACATTAATGACCTAAATATTTCAGTCAATTAATTGTATAGTTTTCTGAATAACATGATTTTTACATAGGCAGCAGTTAGATCATTATCAATAAATAATATAACCTAAGTTAGTTAATACAGTTATGGCACACTTTAATGGTTTCAACACTTTCAGGCCGAATAATGATATGATAATGTACTTGATGATTTAAGTCCACATTTTTATGCCATGGTCATATAATGTTAAGTTAGTATATGTTAAAAGGTTAAGGATACAAGACAATACAAAGAACAGCACTAATTATTTACTTGCTTTGTAATACTTAGGACCCCTAAAATACTATATTTCTCTACTAAAAATAATTTTGTTTCTAAAACACAAGGCTTTTTGAGTTTTTCAAATATATAAAATCTATCTATCAAGTGTGGAGAAATATCATATTGCACAAGTTTTGGTGGTGGCATTGGCTTAATCAGACTTTATCTCTATCTTTAAATGAACTGTTAAAAGAAGTGTTCTTTATATATAACATCATCAGGCATGGTCTCCGTCTTCTGTGACATCACATTTGGAAATTCAAAGGAAAGCAAGAAAATTTTACTTCACTTTTGAATTTTGTCAAATTTAGTAACGAGATCAAACAGAACTAGATGTTTATTATGAAAAATAATCAACCAGTCTGGAAAGGTATAAATTGGGTAAGAATAAGGAAAAATGAAAAACTATTTCTTATTGTTCATATGGACTTTTACACGATATTATGCTAATAATAATTATTTGACCTTTATTTCTTTGTGACATTAACAACCTTTTATACAACTTAATTAAAAGACTTATCATTCTGTGTGGCATTATGACATCAATAACAAACAAATTTGCATAGTACAACTATAAATGAATCAAACAACTAATTTATGAATGGATTATCTAGAATTATCACAAGTTGAAATGATATTTTGCAATAATAAAGACCACAAAAATAACAAATGTATTAAACTCAAATGAATCTTATAATATATTTAACAAAGTAACTAATCTAAAATAAAATTAAAACAAATCAGGACTGGAGATCACTTTTCAAATTGGATTCATCTATTTTCGTGGGCATCTAATTTCCTGGATTGAGAAAAACTTGCAGGTTTGTTGATATCTGATTTCAAGGTTTTGGGAATCATTGCATACAAAGCATATATAAATTTGTAATTCGTTGAACATTTAAATTGGTGGTTCACCTATACCTACGAAAACCACAATAATTGGTATCTAATGAATAATGATGAATCCTCAGTATTTAACATGAATTAACATAAATAAGAAATGTAAGAAATGTTACCATAGTTACATGTTTTGATATGAAATAAATTATGAGATTCTCAGTAAGCTATAAATCTCTAATATCTTATACTTTTTGAGTATAAACTGAATATTCTAGTTTTGTATTGGTCTTAACAAGCCCTCACAAAAAAACATAAAACTAGCATAAATTATTTAACATTTATAATAACATATATTCTTATCCTTTTGATATAATAGACAGTAACAATTTTAATAAAACCTCATTGTACAAAATCAAAATAAAGAGACAAGTATAATTTAAGTAATGTCTGATAAATCTAATATATGATAATTATACATTGTCCGTGTCCGTCCCCATTAGTCCTGTTGTTTCTGGCATGATGTATGATATATCGTCCCAGGGATGTCTGTACAAACCTTGCTTTAATCTCTTCTGGTCCAAGAAATGACCTGAAAAACATAGTATTTATAGGTACCAATAATTTAATGTATACCTATGGTTGTGTTTATTAAAATGTCTGCAACTCATGCATCAAATAAATGCCTGTTATTTATGCACTGGATCCTTATGGAAGTCTTGAAGATGCAAGAATAATTGAATTATAATTTACATAGCCCTAACAGAATAACAAAACAAAGTCAGTATCTTTTTTAAACTGTCTATAAACACATTTGATTTGTGAGTCCTCTTTCTAGAGACAGAATAGCAATCATTTCTACTTCTTTGTCAACCATATGCAGATAAGCAGATTATTTATTTATAGAATTCTGAACTGTGTTTATAGTTGTTTATGGTCACTGATCCGCATGGCTGCAGCGGATTGCTATTATAATAATAAAAGCTATAACGGTATGTCACAGACATGCGTTCATTTTAAAAAGTTATTGTGACAAGCAAAGGTAACACTGCCTCAGTGAAAATTCTTCATTGGGACTGCATAAACTTGTGTAGTATTAACCATCCACTTTTTTATAATGTTCTCCTGTCTGACCCACTAGAAAACTACTAAATATTTAATGTTTATCACAGGTCCTTCAAGCCTTCAGTCAGATATATATAACAGTGGTTAGGGATGTAAATTACCCATCATATCCAATCGTAAATAACCCATCATATTGTACCATATGTTATGTCCAATCAGATGTAAATTACCCATCATATTGTACCATATGTTATGTCCAATCAGATGTAAATTACCCATCATATTGTACCATATGTTATGTCCAATCGTAAATAACCCATCATATTGTACCATATGTTATGTCCAATGGTAAATAACCCATCATATTGTACCATATGTTATGTCCAATCGTAAATTACCCATCATATTGTACCATATGTTATGTCCAATCGTAAATTACCCATCATATTGTACCATATGTTATGTCCAATCAGATGTAAATTACCCATCATATTGTACCATATGTTATGTCCAATCAGATGTAAATTACCCATCATATTGTACCATATGTTATGTCCAATCAGATGTAAATTACCCATCATATTGTACCATATGTTATGTCCAATCATAAATTACCCATCATATTGTACCATATGTTATGTCCAATCAGATGTAAATTACCCATCATATTGTACCATATGTTATGTCCAATCAGATATAAATTACCCATCATATTGTACCATATGTTATGTCCAATCGTAAATTACCCATCATATTGTACCATATGTTATGTCCAATCAGATGTAAATTACCCATCATATTGTACCATATGTTATGTCCAATCAGATGTAAATTACCCATCATATTGTACCATATGTTATGTCCAATCATAAATTACCTATCATATTGTACCATATGTTATGTCCAATCGTAAATTACCCATCATATTGTACTATATGTTATGTCCAATCGTAAATTACCCATCATATTGTACCATATGTTATGTCCAATCGTAAATTACCCATCATATTGTACCATATGTTATGTCCAATCAGATGTAAATTACCCATCATATTGTACCATATGTTATGTCCAATCAGATGTAAATTACCCATCATATTGTACCATATGTTATGTCCAATCGTAAATTACCCATCATATTGTACCATATGTTCTGTCCAATCAGATGTAAATTACCCATCATATTGTACCATATGTTATGTCCAATCAGATGTAAATTACCCATCATATTGTACCATATGTTATGTCCAATCGTAAATTACCCATCATACTGTACCATATGTTATGTCCAATCATAAATTACCCATCATATTGTACCATATGTTCTGTCCAATCAGATGTAAATTACCCATCATATTGTACCATATGTTATGTCCAATCGTAAATTACCCATCATATTGTACCATATGTTATGTCCAATCAGATGTAAATTACCCATCATATTGTACCATATGTTATGTCCAATCAGATGTAAATTACCCATCATATTGTACCATATGTTATGTCCAATCAGATGTAAATTACCCATCATATTGTACCATATGTTATGTCCAATCGTAAATTACCCATCATATTGTACCATATGTTATGTCCAATCAGATGTAAATTACCCATCATATTGTACCATATGTTATGTCTAATCGTAAATTACCCATCATATTGTACCATATGTTATGTCTAATCAGATGTAAATTACCCATCATATTGTACCATATGTTATGTCCAATCAGATGTAAATCACCCATCATATTGTACCATATGTTATGTCCAATCGTAAATTACCCATCATATTGTACCATATGTTATGTCCAATCAGATGTAAATAACCCATCATATTGTACCATATGTTATGTCCAATCAGATGTAAATTACCCATCATATTGTACCATATGTTATGTCTAATCAGATGTAAATTACCCATCATATTGTACCATATGTTATGTCCAATCAGATGTAAATTACCCATCATATTGTACCATATGTTATGTCCAATCGTAAATAACCCATCATATTGTACCATATGTTATGTCCAATCAGATGTAAATTACCCATCATATTGTACCATATGTTATGTCCAATCAGATGTAAATTACCCATCATATTGTACCATATGTTATGTCCAATCAGATGTAAATTACCCATCATATTGTACCATATGTTATGTCCAATCGTAAATTACCCATCATATTGTACCATATGTTATGTCCAATCAGATGTAAATTACCCATCATATTGTACCATATGTTATGTCCAATCGTAAATTACCCATCATATTGTACCATATGTTCTGTCCAATCGTAAATTACCCATCATATTGTACCATATGTTATGTCCAATCGTAAATTACCCATCATATTGTACCATATGTTATGTCCAATCAGATGTAAATTACCCATCATATTGTACCATATGTTATGTCCAATCAGATGTAAATTACCCATCATATTGTACCATATGTTATGTCCAATCAGATATAAATTACCTATCATATTGTACCATATGTTATGTCCAATCATAAATTACCCATCATATTGTACCATATGTTATGTCCAATCGTAAATTACCCATCATATTGTACCATATGTTATGTCCAATCAGATGTAAATTACCCATCATATTGTACCATATGTTATGTCCAATCGTAAATTACCCATCATATTGTACCATATGTTATGTCCAATCAGATGTAAATTACCCATCATATTGTACCATATGTTATGTCCAATCAGATGTAAATTACCCATCATATTGTACCATATGTTATGTCCAATCAGATATAAATTACCTATCATATTGTACCATATGTTATGTCCAATCATAAATTACCCATCATATTGTACCATATGTTATGTCCAATCGTAAATTACCCATCATATTGTACCATATGTTATGTCCAATCAGATGTAAATTACCCATCATATTGTACCATATGTTATGTCCTATCAGATGTAAATTACCCATCATATTGTACCATATGTTATGTCCAATCGTATATTACCCATCATATTGTACCATATGTTATGTCCAATCACATGTAAATTACCTATCATATTGTACCATATGTTATGTCCAATCGTAAATTACCCATCATATTGTACCATATGTTATGTCCAATCAGATGTAAATTACCCATCATATTGTACCATATGTTATGTCCAATCAGATGTAAATTACCCATCATATTGTACCATATGTTATGTCCAATCGTAAATTACCCATCATATTGTACCATATGTTCTGTCCAATCGTAAATTACCCATCATATTGTACCATATGTTATGTCCAATCGTAAATAACCCATCATATTGTACCATATGTTATGTCCAATGGTAAATTACCCATCATATTGTACCATATGTTATGTCCAATCGTAAATTACCCATCATATTGTACCATATGTTATGTCCAATCAGATGTAAATTACCCATCATATTGTACCATATGTTATGTCCAATCAGATGTAAATTACCCATCATATTGTACCATATGTTATGTCTAATCTTAAATTACCCATCATATTGTACCATATGTTATGTCTAATCAGATGTAAATTACCTATCATATTGTACCATATGTTATGTCTAATCAGATGTAAATTACCCATCATATTGTACCATATGTTATGTCTAATCAGATGTAAATTACCTATCATATTGTACCATATGTTATGTCCAATTGTAAATTACCCATCATATTGTACCATATGTTATGTCCAATCGTAAATTACCCATCATATTGTACCATATGTTATGTCCTATCAGATGTAAATTACCCATCATATTGTACCATATGTTATGTCCAATCGTAAATTACCCATCATATTGTACCATATGTTATGTCCAATCGTAAATTACCCATCATATTGTACCATATGTTATGTCCAATCAGATGTAAATTACCCATCATATTGTACCATATGTTATGTCCAATCAGATGTAAATTACCCATCATATTGTACCATATGTTATGTCCTATCAGATGTAAATTACCCATCATATTGTACCATATGTTATGTCCAATCGTAAATTACCCATCATATTGTACCATATGTTATGTCCAATCAGATGTAAATTACCCATCATATTGTACCATATGTTATGTCCAATCAGATATAAATTACCTATCATATTGTACCATATGTTATGTCCAATCGTAAATAACCCATCATATTGTACCATATGTTATGTCCAATCAGATGTAAATTACCCATTATATTGTACCATATGTTATGTCCAATCAGATGTAAATTACCCATCATATTGTACCATATGTTATGTCCAATCGTAAATAACCCATCATATTGTACCATATGTTATGTCCAATCAGATGTAAATTACCCATTATATTGTACCATATGTTATGTCCAATCAGATGTAAATTACCCATCATATTGTACCATATGTTATGTCCAATCGTAAATTACCCATCATATTGTACCATATGTTATGTCCAATCGTAAATTGCCCATCATATTGTACCATATGTTATGTCCAATCGTAAATTACCCATCATATTGTACCATATGTTATGTCCAATCAGATGTAAATTACCCATCATATTGTACCATATGTTATGTCCAATCGTAAATTACCCATCATATTGTACCATATGTTATGTCCAATCGTAAATTACCCATCATATTGTACCATATGTTATGTCCAATCGTAAATTACCCATCATATTGTACCATATGTTATGTCCAATCGTAAATTACCCATCATATTGTACCATATGTTATGTCCAATCGTAAATTACCCATCATATTGTACCATATGTTATGTCTAATCAGATGTAAATTACCCATCATATTGTACCATATGTTATGTCCAATGGTAAATTACCCATCATATTGTACCATATGTTATGTCCAATCAGATGTAAATTACCCATCATATTGTACCATATGTTATGTCCAATTGTAAATAACCCATCATATTGTACCATATGTTATGTCCAATCAGATGTAAATTACCCATCATATTGTACCATATGTTATGTCCAATCAGATGTAAATTACCCATCATATTGTACCATATGTTATGTCCAATCGTAAATTACCCATCATATTGTACCATATGTTCTGTCCAATCAGATGTAAATTACCCATCATATTGTACCATATGTTATGTCCAATCGTAAATTACCCATCATATTGTACCATATGTTCTGTCCAATCAGATGTAAATTACCCATCATATTGTACCATATGTTTTGTCCAATCAGATGTAAATTACCCATCATATTGTACCATATGTTATGTCCAATCGTAAATTACCCATCATATTGTACCATATGTTATGTCCAATCGTAAATTACCCATCATATTGTACCATATGTTCTGTCCAATCAGATGTAAATTACCCATCATATTGTACCATATGTTATGTCCAATCAGATATAAATTACCTATCATATTGTACCATATGTTATGTCCAATCGTAAATTACCCATCATATTGTACCATATGTTATGTCCAATCAGATGTAAATTACCCATCATATTGTACCATATGTTATGTCCAATCAGATGTAAATTACCCATCATAATGTACCATATGTTATGTCCAATCAGATGTAAATTACCCATCATATTGTACCATATGTTATGTCCAATCAGATGTAAATTACCCATCATAATGTACCATATGTTATGTCCAATGGTAAATTACCCATCATATTGTACCACATGTTATGTCCAATCGTAAATTACCCATCATATTGTATCATATGTTATGTCCAATCGTAAATAACCCATCATATTGTACCATATGTTATGTCCAATCAGATGTAAATTACCCATCATATTGTACCATATGTTATGTCCAATCAGATGTAAATTACCCATCATATTGTACCATATGTTATGTCCAATCGTAAATCAGATGTAAATTACCCATCATATTGTACCATATGTTATGTCCAATCAGATGTAAATTACCCATCATAATGTACCATATGTTATGTCCAATCAGATGTAAATTACCCATCATATTGTACCATATGTTATGTCCAATCAGATGTAAATTACCCATCATATTGTACCATATGTTATGTCCAATCGTAAATCAGATGTAAATTACCCATCATATTGTACCATATGTTATGTCCAATCAGATGTAAATTACCCATCATAATGTACCATATGTTATGTCCAATCAGATGTAAATTACCCATCATATTGTACCATATGTTATGTCCAATCAGATGTAAATTACCCATCATATTGTACCATATGTTATGTCCAATCGTAAATTACCCATCATATTGTACCATATGTTATGTCCAATCACATGTAAATTACCTATCATATTGTACCATATGTTATGTCCAATCGTAAATTACCCATCATATTGTACCATATGTTATGTCCAATCGTAAATTACCCATCATATTGTACCATATGTTATGTCCAATCGTAAATTACCCATCATATTGTACCATATGTTATGTCCAATCACATGTAAATTACCTATCATATTGTACCATATGTTATGTCCAATCGTAAATTACCCATCATATTGTACCATATGTTATGTCCAATCGTAAATTACCTATCATATTGTACCATATGTTATGTCCAATCGTAAATTACCCATCATATTGTACCATATGTTATGTCCAATCGTAAATTACCCATCATATTGTACCATATGTTATGTCCAATCGTAAATTACCCATCATATTGTACCATATGTTATGTCCAATCACATGTAAATTACCTATCATATTGTACCATATGTTATGTCCAATCGTAAATTACCCATCATATTGTACCATATGTTATGTCCAATCGTAAATTACCCATCATATTGTACCATATGTTATGTCCAATCGTAAATTACCCATCATATTTTACCATATGTTATGTCCAATCAGATGTAAATTTCCCATTATATTGTACCATATGTTATGTCCAATCGTAAATTACCCATCATATTGTACCATATGTTATGTCCAATCGTAAATTACCCATCATATTGTACCATATGTTATGTCCTATCAGATGTAAATTACCCATCATATTGTACCATATGTTATGTCCAATCAGATGTAAATTACCCATCATATTGTACCATATGTTATGTCCAATCGTAAATTACCCATCATATTGTACCATATGTTATGTCTAATCAGATGTAAATTACCCATCATATTGTACCATATGTTATGTCCAATGGTAAATTACCCATCATATTGTACCATATGTTATGTCCAATCGTAAATTACCCATCATATTGTACCATATGTTATGTCCAATCAGATGTAAATTACCCATCATATTGTACCATATGTTATGTCCAATCGTAAATTACCCATCATATTGTACCATATGTTATGTCTAATCAGATGTAAATTACCCATCATATTGTACCATATGTTATGTCCAATCAGATGTAAATTACCCATCATATTGTACCATATGTTATGTCCAATCAGATGTAAATTACCCATCATATTGTACCATATGTTATGTCCAATCGTAAATTACCCATCATATTGTACCATATGTTATGTCCAATCGTAAATTACCCATCATATTGTACCATATGTTATGTCCAATCGTAAATTACCCATCATATTGTACCATATGTTATGTCCAATCGTAAATTACCCATCATATTGTATCATATGTTATGTCCAATCAGATGTAAATTACCCATCATATTGTACCATATGTTATGTCCAATCAGATGTAAATTACCCATCATATTGTACCATATGTTATGTCCAATCGTAAATTACCCATCATATTGTATCATATGTTATGTCCAATCGTAAATTACCCATCATATTGTACCATATGTTATGTCCAATCAGATGTAAATTACCCATCATATTGTACCATATGTTATGTCCAATCAGATGTAAATTACCCATCATATTGTACCATATGTTATGTCCAATCAGATGTAAATTACCCATCATATTGTACCATATGTTATGTCCAATCATAAATAACCCATCATATTGTACCATATGTTATGTCCAATCGTAAATTACCCATCATATTGTACCATATGTTATGTCCAATCGTAAATTACCCATCATATTGTACCATATGTTATGTCCAATCAGATGTAAATTACCTATCATATTGTACCATATGTTATGTCCAATCAGATGTAAATTACCCATCATATTGTACCATATGTTATGTCCAATCAGATGTAAATTACCCATCATATTGTACCATATGTTATGTCCAATCAGATGTAAATTACCCATCATATTGTACCATATGTTATGTCCAATCAGATGTAAATTACCCATCATATTGTACCATATGTTATGTCCAATCAGATGTAAATTACCCATCATATTGTACCATATGCTATGTCCTATCAGTGATACATACCTATAAATCCCATGCTTCTTCCTAATACAAATAATCCATTCAAAGCTCCTATATCTACAAAGTCTTTCGATTCCTCTCTGTAAACATAAGATTTATAATCAGATTCAAAACATTTAAAACAAACCTTTTCAATGTAAATAGTTTAATAACTTTTTGACTCAATCTTTTTTTAATTTTTTTATCTCATATTGCTAATCAATTTATTCAGTATACAGTTTTTTCATATCTGATATCATTTTACACAAGAAAATCAGTAAAAATCCTTGTTCAAGGGGAATAACTCATAGACTGCCAATTACCACATTGTTGATTTTTAGATGTTGCCTTGCTTTAAGTTTCAATTGACTTGATATTCACTAAATCCTTAGACTAAAACTGCTAAAAACAAAGGTAGAAAAAACTAGATATCATTGAGATGGGAGCCATCTCTGTGGGCCCCGCTGTGAATAATGTGCATTAAAAAATTGTATCTTTACCATAGGACATGGGTTTGTCAACTGAAATCAAAGTTTTTGACCTTGACCTTTGACCTATGAAGTTGTAAATAAATTATGACACACCCTTTGGTGTTGGTTTATAAACATGTCAAGTATAAACTTTGAAATGATAAAGGTTCTCAAGATATAGAGCGGACACGATCTTTACCATAGGACATGGGGTTGTCAACTGAAATCAAAGTTTTTGACCTTGACCTTTGACCTAGGAAGTTGCACATACATTATGACACACCCTTTGGTGTTGGTTTATATACATGTCAAGTATAAACTTTGAAATGATAACGGTTCTCAAGATATAGAGCGGACACAATCTTTACCATAGGACATGGGGTTGTCAACTGAAACCAAAGTTTTTGACCTTGAACTTTGTCCTAGGCAGTCGTTCATAAATTATGACACACCCTCTGGTGTTGGTTCATATACATGTCAAATATAAACTTTGAAATCATAACGGTTCTCAAGATATAGAGCGGACACGATCTTCACCACAGGACACAGGGTTGTCAACTGACCTTGACCTTTGACCTAGGAAGTTGTACATACATCATGACACGCCCTCTGGTGGTGGTTAATAAACATGTAAAGTATAAAGTATGAAATCATAATGGTTCTCTAGATATGGAGCGGACACAAAGTGTTACGGACAGACGGACGGACCGACGGACAGATGGACGGAAGGACGGACGGACGGACAGACTGATCACTATAGGGGACCGCCTTTGGCGGGACCCTAATTAACAAGCAGTTGCACTTGATGTTGTGCAAAGTATACCCCTACTTTTTGCTACACTATGATGAAAAATTCCAAAATATTTCGCCTGTAAAGTAGTCACAACTAGTTTAAATGATCAACATAGGCTATCTTTATTGGACCATCAATATCCTCAAAATCTAGCATATATAGAAGTTAAGGTTATAAATAGCAAAGACCACTTAAAAACCACCAACCTTGTAAAACAGCCACAATTATTTAACAGATCTACAAATGCAACTCCAATGAATCCGTCAACATTCAGTATCAAGTTGGGTTTCTGAAAATACATCATAAACATGGCATATATAACTGTTAAAAAAAATAATATATATATCATAAAAAATACAAATAAAATATCAATGTGTAAACAAAAAGTCTAAAAATATCATATCAAACAAACTTAATTAATGAGCTTTACACAAAGTTCAATACTAATTGTAACTGGGACGGTCGGTATATATCTCTTTGCATATTTAAGCATATGAAATATGCTTTCACTGATCAATCTTTTTCCTAATTTATCAAGACTTATCTTTTACAATAACAAAATTTGATTTTTTATTTACACAACAATGTGCTGACATATTTCTGTATCTCATGAACAATTTGAGATACATGTATCTTTAATAGATTATTACATGTCATTTTCCATATTGGCCTTGTATCAGCCCTAGACTCCCATATCAAGCCAGAGGGCTTGATATAGGTTGTGGGCTGATACCACAGACCATATGGGAAATGACATATAATAATCTGTTGATCACATATTTTCAAGCAAGAGAAAAAAGATAGCATATACCAAATTATGTTTGATATTTTCAACAAAAATTAAAAAAAACAACATTTAACGAAAAAAAATTAAAAAAATGTATCACAGTGAGTTAATAAAATTTTGTGAAAAGTTTAACAAATAATTAACAATAAATATATTAATTCTCAGAATTGTAAATATCAAATGACTTTCAGTGTTACATTTCCAATCAATGCTGAGGAAGAATACAACATATCGCTACAATGATTTGAAAATATGTTCTGCTTGAACTTTCGATGTCATACAACAATCACTTTTCTATTGTGGTGTCAAATATATTCTAAATTGTTTATGACGTCAAAATTTCACAGGAACTTTTGTGATTTCCAATGTTGATTTTTACATTTTTTTCTACTACAGCAGATTCGTAACTTTCTAAATTTCTTTTCATTGTGTTCCCATTTTTCATTTTTTGTATGAATTTACATGCATCATCATTTGATCTGTGTTAGCTGCTTCAGATGACAACTTGTTTACAAATAGTTTTTGATTGACAGGTTACAGGAAGTTAAACTCGGGGGCTCGATATGGATTTGGAGGGCTGATATAGATATTGGCTTCGAGGGCTGATAACCAACCTTGACTTCTGGCTATTATTGGTCATGCAAAAAACGTACATATTAGTACAAAATGTGTGATAAAAATGCATATTCCGAATCATTTGTCCTCTGAAAATCGTGTATGCCTACCTTTGATGTAGTTATTTTCTCCACTTCACTGGCGTAGTCTAACATTGGTGTTGAGGGGAAATTCTTCTGAGCATAATCTCTTAATATCACAACTCTCTTGTCAGGATTATTGATCTATAAATAATATTTTTCACATATCCAAGATTACTATCAGTATTATACTGTATACTGTGGAATCATTTATTTCTACCAATTTTTGTGGAATAAGGAATAATTCTTTTTCTAGGTTTTGCCTCTGTCAGAGGAAATCCATGAAAATTGGTATCCCATGAATAATAATGAATTCACAGTATTGTTAGTCCAGAAATCAAAGTGGAAACAAAACTATAATTAAAGCCTTTACTCTAATTTACAAAAAAGGCATTATTTTATCTTGCGTTATCTTCAGTTTTTTTCTGAAATTGGCAATTATAAATGTCCATTTAAATCTGAAAAGGCAGAACTGTATTAAACATCTTTACCTGAGAAACAAAAACCCAGTAACAAGGGTGGTAAAGGGTTATTTTTGTGCAACGTTTTCAGCCTTTTTATTACACGTATTTTCGTGTTTTGACGTTTTATTTCTCGTTTTCTCGTGTTTGGCTTGATTTGCGTGCTTCATGTTTCCCCTTATTTATTTTCCGTGTTTCATGTCGGTGCTCTTAATTTCTCGTGCATGTACCACATTTGATTAAAAAGTCTGTGTGTTCTAATACTTTCTGAAACTTGTGATCGATGTATATTGTTACTATTCTACATTGTCAATATGTATGGTATCAATGAAGTCCATCAAATTACTATCAATAATATTTGTATTCAAATAAGATGCAAGTAGCAGATGCTAAAAGGTGACTGCAAGGTCTTCATGTCCATTTATAATGGCTGCATGATCTCCAAAAACAATTGAGTAATAACTTCTGGTACTTTTTCCCTTAATATTAATGATTTTATTTCTTGTGCTTCGTTTTACCCGATTTTTATTTTTTTATGTGCAACGTTTTCATGATTTTTAATTCACGTGTTTCTGTGTTCAGTACCCATCTTTACCACTCTCAGTAACCATGGTAACCATAAACCATCTTTGTTTCTTTTTATTTTTTCATTCTTACACATATAATAAATTAAAAGCAAAAGTATCTAACTTATTTTCCTATATTTGACTGCGACAGTTCTACTTACAGACTTGACTCTATGTCCTATACCCATTATAAGTTTTCCTTCTTTTCTCATCTGGTTGACGAACTCCATTGGAATAAGTTTACTTTCATATGCATCACTAAACTGTTTGGCTGCTGCATCTAATGCACCTCCAAATCGATCTCCCTATAAAGATACTGAATAGCTATACTTTTCGTCCATTTAGAAAAAAAATCATGCTGATATTTTAATATGAGCCATTCATTCATAAAAAGTATGAAATGTTGGAGTATGATTGGAGCAGCCCAAAGAAATCATGACTTTGCCAATCATCTGACACACAATATATTCCTATTTTACCACAGCTGTGTACTCAAACCACTTGAAGAACGTCATATTAGTGTTTAGGTTTTATCATCTCATTGACATTTGTATGAGGTCTTTGATTTTTAAAAGTTTTTGCCTCATAGGCACACAGTGGTTCAGTAAAATAGATACTGTTAATGTTATTATCTAAAGGGTCTTACATTTTACATGGTATGTTTCAACTGTTATTTAAAGCACATCATAATTGATATCCATATAAAGGTAAATTAGGTTACCAAAGATAAACAAAAATATGATAAGTGGTTTCAGTGTAATCATCTAAATTTCATCTCATGATGACACTTTAAATTCAAATACAGATATATTCTAATTCCAAGCTTACAATAGTCAACAATCCAGATGCCAAACTGGAAACCAGATCTTTACCAGCTCGAGCACATACAATGGTATTATGGGCACCAGACACTGCCGGACCATGATCAGCTGTTACCATCAGACACATCTCTATAAACTTTGTAGCATATCGTGGAAGTCTGTGATACAAATAAAAATAAAATGTTAAAACACTTTTGCATGACAAACTGGTGTATCATTAAAGTATGAAATTTTCTACTTAAACATGGAAGAAGGTAAACATGAAAACAATGTATTTATCCATTTTTTTATGGATGATAACCTTATCACAAAAAAGCCATGGAATCAACTTTCTAAATGATAGTCTTGTTTATTATAACACACAGAAAGAAACATTTATGTTGAACTTCAAGAAGGCAGCATAGCTACCTACTTCAAACTAGGGGCAAATCTGTATGCAATCTTGGGCAATACTGAAAACCTTATGAACTCATTCACCAAGTTTGTTTAAAATGTTAGTCATACCAGTGTGACAATAGGTCCTGGTTGTCTGCTTTAATTATGGGATTAATTGTAAATTTAAGATCAACAGCATGTAAAACATAACAAAAATATCAGTTACAGCTTCCGACAAAAAGTTCAAGGTAAACTCCTACAATCCTAGTAGAGGCTGACCTCAAAGTCCATGAAATAAAAGATAATGTTGAAGACATTTTTTTTCCTTCTACATAAGAATATAATCTGTGATTTAAATTCATTAGGATAGCTCCTTATAATTTAACTACAATTTTTGTTTACTTGCCTTCTCTGGAACCAAAGCAGACTCAATACTCCACCAATACCCATGTCTTCTTTAAATATATCTGTTATAGGTATCCCAGCATACAAAAGTTCCTGTCCTCTCTCGTCACATATACTTGTCATAAAGGAAGCTGGCTTTCGGATCAATCCTAATTCCTAATCAATAAACATATTAAGATTTTAACAGTCTGAATATGTAACATTTTGATTGATTGATGCTTAATGTCCAGTAACAAATATTACATGAAGGGTAGGAGTTGTATATAAACATCAATAGACACACTATATGCTTACACTTGCGAAAGTAAAATCAAAAGAAACTGTAGGTAGGGTTTGTGATTTTAACCGTTTATAAATATATTCTTTGCTTACCCTTGCCCAAGTAAAGTCCATAGATACTGTGGGAGGGGGAACCTCTTCCTGTGGGACTATAACACCATCTAATGTTAGTATACACTTACCCTTGCCCAGTTAAAGTCCATAGGTACTGTAGGAGGCAGAACCTCTTCCTGTGGGACTATAACACCATCATAATGTTAGTATATACACTAACCCTTGCCCAGGTATAGTCCATAGGTACTGTAGGAGGCAGAACCTTTTCCTGTGGGACTATAACACCATCATAATGTTAGTATATACACTAACCCTTGCCCAGGTAAAGTCCATAGGTATTGTAGGAGGCAGAACCTTTTCCTGTGGGACTATAACACCATCATAATGTTAGTATATACACTAACCCTTGCCCAGGTAAAGTCCATAGGTATTGTGGAAGGGGAACCTCTTCCTGTGGGACTATAACACCATCATAAGGGTGCAATCAACAGCATTTTTCTATGACGTCATATTTTGAGGGACCATGTATAAGTGACCCTTAGTGGTGGACTGATTAATAAAGATACTTGTATAAAACTAGATATCACTGGAATCAGAATGGTCTCTAGTTTATAATGGAATAAAAAAAAAAGTGTACTTTTAATGGTATAAAAAAGTTTTATCCAGAGAAACTGGGAAAAACATTGCCTAATTTAACCTTAAAAAACCTGAAATCAGGTCATGTGCACACCCCTGAAGACATGATACCTGCACATTTTTCATAATCAAAATTGTATGAATTTCATAGATTTTTACCTGGTCTTTCAAAAAATTCATGCTTCAGGGTACGTTTGCCTACTCCGAAAAGAGCTACAGTGGCTGCAAATAAGTTTTCAATTTTCACTGCCAAAAAAACCAGACTGTTTACAGTGTTGTCTCCCCTCAAAACATGTATATTTAATCTAATTTTTTAAATTATTTTAATCATTCAACCTGCTTTAATTGAAGTTAATTAACATATTTTTACAACCAAATACAAAAAACATGATACTTGTTCACCAATTATGTTGATAAAAAGGGACTTCCCTCCATGGCTATTTTTAGTCGGGGAATAACTTCTAGTTTTTTATACGAAACTGTTTATAGCACCCTTGGGGCAAAACTTTGTGTGCAAAATATTAAATTTTCTCAGCTTTTCTGAATCTGTACACTATACCGATTAAAATGATGTCTTACTTTAAGGATTATGACAATGAATAGTGAAACTACAGCTCTTTTTTTATGTCGTGCAGTAGTGGCATATTGGCCAGTGGCAAACAGTTTTACTGGCAAATTCCAAACATTTCCTGTATCACATTTTCATCAGTTTTACAAAGAAAATAAATCATAAAATAGGGTTTCTCTTGAATAAATAGAATAAAAACTATGAAATAAGCATTAATAAAGTTACTTTAAATATTTTTTGTCCCTAGTATTATATGAACTAAGTTATAGCTGAGTTGAGAAAATATTGAAATAGTGTTTTTCTTAGGAATGGCACGTGTACCTTTTTGACTATAAAAAGTACCAAATATATATCATAATGAATAAAAATTTATGTTGCACTGTACTGATCAGGAGTAAAGGTCAAAGTAGAAAAAATCTACACTTTTCATATGCAACTTTTGGTTCAAAATATATGAGAGATTGAATAAAAATATCATGACGTCGCAAAAAATGAAAAAACTTCAATATTCGCACAGAGTCTGGTTTTCTTATATCTGGTTGCTATGTACAAATCTGTAATGTTTGCATTAAATATACCAAACTGATGGTTTTAAATTAATGTATACATGCGGTACAATATTTTTCGGAATTATTTTACTCCATTCGCTAACACATTTCTATGCTAAAACATCACTATATTTTATATTTGTCCCTTTAAGAGTGCAATCTACAGTTTTTTTCTATGACGTCATATATTGAGGGACCATGTATAAGTGACCCTTAGTGGTGGACTGATTAATAAAGATACTTGTATAAAACTAGATATCATTGGAATCAGAATGTTCTCTAGTTTATAATGGAATAAAAAAAAAGTGTACTTTTAGTAGTATAAAAAAGTTTTATCCAGAGAAACTGGGAAAAACATTGCCTAATTTAACCTTAAAAAACCTGAAATCAGGTCATGGCCACACCCCTAAAGACATGATACCTGCACATTTTTCATAATCAAAATTGTATGAATTTCATAGATTTTTACCTGGTCTTTCAAAAAATTCATGCTTCAGGGTACGTTCGCCTGCTCCGAAAGGAGCTACAGTGGCTGCAAATAAGTTTTCAATTTTCACTGCCAAAAAAACAGACTGTTTACAGTGTTGTCTCCCCTCAAAACATGTATATTTAATCTAATTTTTTAAATTATTTTAATCATTCAACCTGCTTTAATTGAAGTTAATTAACATATTTTTACAACCAAATACAAAAAACATGATACTTTTTCACCAATTATGTTGATAAAAAGGGACTTCCCTCCATGGCTATTTTTAGTCAGGGAATAACCCCTAGTTTTTTATACGAAACTGTTTATAGAACCCTAATGTTAGTATACACTTACCCTTGCCCAGGTAAAGTCCATAGGTACTGTGGGAGGGGGAACCTCTTCCTGTGGGACTATTACACCATCCAATGTTCGTATACACTTACCCTTGCCCAGGTAAGTCCATAGGTATTGTAGGAGGGGGAACCTCTTCCTGTGGGACAATAACACCATCATGTTTTTATACACTTACCCTTGCCCAGGTAAAGTCCATAGATACTGTGGGAGGGGGAAACTCTTCCTGTGGGACAATTACACCATCATAATGTTAGTATACACTTACCCTTGCCCAGGTAAAATCCATAGGTACTGTGGGAGGGGGAACTTCTTCCTGTGGGACTATCACACCATCATTTACCAACTTCTTGTATAAATCACTATAATAAAATAATAAATACATGCCTATATGTAAGGATGTGATATTATTTTTGTTAAGCTATTCTAATTTCAACTATCCATGTGTTTTACACAAAGTCTGACATATTGCAACATATTCCTTAGGCTGATTTGTTTGAAAAAGGTCACATTGAATGGCAAAATTAATTAATATTCTTCCTATGTGATGTTTACATTTTATAAGGTCAAACACGTGAAGCAATGCATGTGGTTTTTAAATTTGATAGATGCTTTTTGTGCTTTTTTGTTAAATATTTGTTTGTTTTAAGACTGTGACACAGTGATGACTGTTGTACCCATTTTTTTTACTTTTTTACCTACTATGTCTGTTTTGTTCACGCATCCTTGTAAATATAATTGAATTTGATGCAACTGTCACCAAGTGAGAGGTTTAGCGCTATAAAACCAGGTTCAATCCAACATTTAAAAATGCCTGTACTAAGTCAGGAATGTGACAGTTGTTGTCCATTTGTTTGATGTGTTTTATCATTTGATTTTGCCATTTGATTAGGGGAATTCTGTTTTGAATTATCCTCGGAGTTCATTATTTTTGTGATTTTATTTTTTGAAGAATATTTTCACAATAATCAGTAAACTAAATTTTCTTTATTAATTTTCATTACTTATGTGTTGTGGGTTTTTTTCAATTTCAGAGACTTTTAATAATGATGTTGGCAGATCATTGATAGTTAACATTAAATCAAGTCACCCCTTTAGACTCTTGACAATTGAGATCTAGACATATTATCTCCTTCATTCATATTCAAGAGAAGACTAAGACATACATATAGATACCTACCCAATCACTTGTCCTAATTCATCAAAGCTAGTTGGTACATAACATCCTACTTCTTTCAAAGCTTTGTTTTTCTCCACAGCCGTCTCTGCCTCAGCGTTAGCACATGCCCCAGCATGACCAAACTGTACCTCTGATGTGAACATTTTAGCACATGTTCCTATACACCACGCCACTATAGGTTTAGTTATCTGACCATCTTTGATAGCCTGGATTATTCTATATTCCTCTGTACCACCAACCTAGCAATAAATACCATCTTGTCATTAGAGCTTTATAAAACTAACTACTTTTTTAAAAATATACCTTTTGACTTATCAGATTTATACAATTTGACTTTTTCTGTTGTAGTTACTAATATCTGATCAGACTAAAAAATCATGGCTTTTTATGAGCAAACAATAAATTGACTGGTCTCACTTTCAATTTCAATGTTTTATGATTACATTAACATGCCTATATATTTTTGTTATCCATCAGTGTGTTTAGTCAGCTGTCTCATTGATATTAATCTCTTATTTCCTTCACTTTACAGGTAATATTGGTGTTGCTGGGTTACTTCCTCATATATCCCTTTATCCATATTGAAAGTTAGCCCAAAAGGTTAATCATCTTTTCAAAATGATCAGCATTTTCCAATGATAACTAAAATACACACAAATACAACATGACTTACCTCCCCTAAAACAACGATCATTTTGACATCTTCTTCATTCTGGTATCTCATGATATGGTCCAAAAATACTGTTCCTGGATATCTGTAAACACATAAAGCAAGAAAAAAATGTTGATAAAGACAATAATGCAAACTTTCATTTATGTGAAGATATGACTTAATTGAATGCATTTTTGTAGTTTCTTAAGTGTGTTAATTTATTCATTTAAAGAATATTTATAATATTTTTAATTCAGAAATTCATTTATGTGACTTTTAGATTCAATAATTTTTTATTATAGACTATTTTCATATTGCTAAATTGTGACATCAGAATATACATTTTTTGGCCAGTTATTTATTCTGTGCCTGTGGTAGGACATTCAAGTAAGAACAACCAAAAGAAGTAAATATAGCTCACAGTTGGTGCAATTTGGGGCCAAATTAACTGTTTTCCGATGACCTTGACATGTATACAAATAATAAAACAATTAATTTTTACTGTAAATTGCACCAACTGATTTGTCTTCTTTTAGTATCTTATACTTGACAGAGTATCAGAGAAGTTAACCTGTGGAAAAATTATATTCTCCAGATTCAATTGTTAAATTTATTATTGGGATTTCAGGAAAGCTGTACAGAATAATCATGCCAAAAGTTTTTATTTTATTTTGCTACATCAATAGTCCATTTGCCAATTACCGATTTGATTCTGTTATTACACACTTTTTAAACAAATTACTTCCCTTTGTCAATCGTAGACTGGTTCCATATCGGACAAAAATGGCTTTTGCCAATGCAAAACATGATGAATTGAAAGGGATATATCGCGGTTTAACTAATTTTTCATAAAAATAATTTCTGATGTCAAAAGTATTTAGCTGAACAACAAATTAATGTAATTAAAAGATTTGAAAACCTTAAAGATAACTCACATTACGCAAAGGTAAATTTGCTCTTCCTGCTAGCTCTCCATTGTTAATAAAACTTTATGTCCCTCATAAGGGAGACAACTAAAAGAAGGGATCTCTAATTACAGGGTCAATTACGGGAATTGGCAAATAGCCTATTGTTACATTAATCCTGTCACAATTTTTGGCAATAAAAAAACATTACAAAATTTGCTTACATTTACTGTACTTAAGATTTACATTTACACAAAAACTTTTCTTTCATCATTTATTGACCAAGAAAAAATCCAAAATGATCAAGATTTGCAATCAAACTTAAATAATTAAGCAAGCCTTAAAAGTATCTTAAACAATTGCCCTATGCTTTTATCTCTTGGCTTTACTGCAGGTGATATTAGCCTATACCTGACTTACCTATCTCCGCCAATGGCTACTCCTTCAAACACACCATTAGTGTTCAGTGATATTATGTTATTTAACTCATTGGACATTCCACCAGATCTCGAAACATACGAAACACTAAAAATATAAAAGTTTTATTTAAAACAGTATTGATTATTTAAGATAAAATGAGATTTAAATAATATATTTATATACCTTTTTGAGCATTTAAAAAAAAACCACATTGATTTGAATAAGGTAACTTATGAATTGTTTAATAAAATTGAGAACAGAAGTGGGGAATGTGTCAAAGAAACAACAACTCGACCAAAGAGCAGAAAATAGCTGAAGATCTTCAACACAGCAAGAAAATCCTACACCTACCTGCCAGGTCTGTAGAGTTTAGAAGCAAGGATATTGTCCAACATCCCTCCTGTATTACCAATCTTAAAACATCCTGGCTTTACACCACCAACCTGTGTAAATTAAGATATAAAGTTTGAATTATTCTGTAATGCAAGGTTTAGTTGGGGAATAAATAATGAAAAGCAGACTGTAAACTTGTGGCTTTATTCAAGGAATGAATAAAGAATTGAAGTGAAGTAACCTTAAAACTGGTAATATATCTTGTGGCATAATTCAAATGATAAATATACAATTGATATCTTCAATTGTTTAAAGAAAACACAACAACAAAATCAGACAAAAATATCAATGAGTTATCAAAATCAACAGCATGACTTTTCTTCTTACAAATTTTAGAAATCTGTTTGGTAAAGTAGAACTGTGAATTCATTTATTTTTCATTGATAACAATTTTCATGGATAGAGGAAGACATGTACTAAGACAATTTTTGATTTTGTTGACTTGTCAGTCTGTGTACAACCTTTGATAAAATGTGAACTTCCTTGATCACTTAAATGTATGGCTTACCTTTACACATGAAATCCTTGAAAATTGCTTTCCTGTCCATAATTATGAATTACATAATATCTACACTGAAAACTTACCGTTGCTGGACCAATGATAGACACACCTCTCTCGTCAGCAATCTTGATTAACTGTCTTGTCAGATTTTCAGGGATACCTTCAGCAATTATTGCTATTGTTTTTATCTGTAATGATATTGTAAACTCATAGCAAAATTAACATAATATGTTGACATATAAATGTTGATTTAGAATAAAAATGTATAGATTTAAAAGAAAATTATCCCTAGAATGCTTTTGTTTTATATCAATCAGATGAGTTAAGTCAATTGAAGTTTATAGTTTGTTCTTATGTTGTGCTGTTACACCACTGTCCCAGGTTAGGTGGAGGGTTGGGCACCTGCTTATTTGTGTAGTTCTGCAACATTCTATGTTCCAGTCAGAAGTCAGGAGGTTATATTCATTAGTTGTTGTCTATTGCTATATATCATATTTGTTTTTTGCTTTGAAAATTAATCAGCCTGTTAGTTTTCTTGTTTGAATTATTTGCATTTGTCATTTCAATGCCTTTTATAGCTTGGCCGTATAGTGACCTGTTAACTGTTAAGTCAACCAGGTAAAGAACCTTTATTTTAACCAACCTGTGGATATGACATAACTTCCACTGTGCTGTCATAGGCAGATCTTAAGGAAGCAAAACTGACTAATACATCAGCAGTGGGATGTTTCCCCATAGCATCACTCATACTCTTGTATACTGAAATAAATAAAATAACATTTGTATAAAATGAACTAAACTGGTCCTCATACGTAGAGGATATTTGTTTTATTTTCTCCCTATTATCATATTGAATGTATCTCCACATATATTTGAAAGCATTCTTGAAACACTATAGAATATATTATCTTATAATTTCATAAGGACCAGATCAATTGTCCTGTTTTAGGGTAATACAATAAGTTCATTTTGCAAATACAATTAATGGAAATGTGCCTTTCATTACATTACATTGTCAAACAGTAAAACCATAAATTGTACTGATAGTAACAATGTCAAACAGTAAAACCATAAATTGTACTGATAGTAATGCAACAGTACTACATTTACTAACATTTCAACAGTACCTGTTCTACACTTATTAGTATTTACAACAGTACCTGTTCTACACTTACTAGTATTTACAACAGTATGATATTTACTAACATTTCAACAGTACCTGTTCTACACTTACTAGTATTTACAACAGTATGATATTTTACCAATATTTACCTGGTATCAATATTTCTTTATGTCCCCAATAGAACTTCTGTTTGTGATCACCACTAAAATCAATCAAGTAAAACATGTGCATTAGAATGTTATCTGAAATAATATATAATTTGATTTATAGAAAGGTTTGTACCAGAGAATAAAGTTCTCTCCATTATTTTTGTCTGAATATTTCACCAGTTAAAACCATTGAAAGGTCAAAATGCCAAAGTTCGGAAAATCTTCTATTTCAATCAGGAAATACATGTGGATTTAGTAGTGTATGGACATACTTTCTATTTTACAAAGGGGAGTAACTCTGAAATCAACCAAATACAGATGAAGCAAGTTTAATTTAAATGAGACTGTAGGAAATTTTGCATTTTAAAGATTAAGTGATGCCACAAGCATGTTTCTTAGAAAAGACGGGCAGTTTTTCTGAAAAGTTAAATAATGCTGTAATTTTTTCAATGATTCAGTAGTAAACAAACAGAAACTAACCTTAAACAAATAATTATTACTGGACACCTTGATTTAACCTTGATTTAGATTATCATGCTTGAGCATTCTATTTATAGAATAAAGGGCTGCGCTTTAGCGCATGCTACGCCCGTTGCTCTTTTAACTTGTCTTTTATGCTTTAAATGAATTTATATGATCAACTAGAAATAGTGTGAGCCCTGTCAAATACCCCCCCCCCCCCAAATAATAAATAAAAATGCACAAAAAAATTGGCACTATTAAGGCTACCTCAAATTTAACTAAGTTTGTTGTCTTTAATTTTTCATCCATACATAAAATTTTGTGAAAGTGTTAGTTATTGTCCCAAAATTGGAAAAATCCCCCCTTTTTTAAGCATAAAAATTCATAACACGGAAATGTAAAATCTGAAATTTATAAAAATTGAAAGGGAGCTTACATCAATAAATATAAACAATTCACCAAAGTTTCATGGACATTGGTGAAAGCCTTTTTGAGTTATTGTCCGAAGTGTTAAAAATCACCCTTTTTTTATGAATAAAGCCCCAAAAATCCAAAACTTAAAATCTGAAATTTATAAAAATTGAAAGGGAGCTTACATCAATAGATATAAACAATTCACCAAAGTTTCATGGATATTGGTGAAAGCCTTTTTGAGTTATTGTCCGAAGTGTTAAAAATCACCCTTTTTTTTATGAATAAAGCCCCATAAATCCAAAACTTAAAATCTGAAATTTATAAAAATTAAAAGGGAGCTTACATCAATAGATATAAACAATTCACCAAAGTTTCATGGAAATTGGTGAAAGCCTTTTTGAGTTATTGTCCGAAGTGTTAAAAATCCCCCTTTTTTTATGAATAAAGCCCCATAAATCCAAAACTTAAAATCTGAAATTAAAAAAAAACGAAAGGGAGCTTACATCAATAGATATAAACAATTCACCAAAGTTTCATGGACATTGGTGAAAGCCTTTTTGAGTTATTGTACGAAGTGTTGAAAATCCCCCCTTTTTTATGAATAAAGCCCCATAAATCCAAAACTTAAAATCTGAAATTAAAAAAAAACGAAAGGGAGCTTACATCAATAGATATAAACAATTCACCAAAGTTTCATGGACATTGGTGAAAGCCTTTTTGAGTTATTGTCCGAAGTGTTGAAAATCCCCCCTTTTTTATTAATAAAGCCCCATAAATCCAAAACTTAAAATCTGAAATTAAAAAAAAACGAAAGGGAGCTTACGTCAATAGATATAAACAATTCACTTAAGTTTCATGGAAATTGGTGTAGGTGTTTTTGAGTTATTGTCCGAAGTGTGGACGACGGACGGACAGACGGACAGACGGAAGGACGGACGGACGGACAACGGTATACCATAATACATCCTGTCCCGGGCGTATAAAAACTAGAACATTAACATATAATAATTACAATACATACGTGAAAGGATAAATCATAGCAACTACAGAAGAATCTTTTCTGGAACAGACATAATCAAAATCTAACATTCCTTGGACTGCTCTCTGTTGCATGCCCCATATTATACATTTTGTCCTATTTGTAAATAATGTTCTGGTTGCTCTGGTACCAGACTCATCACCAGTAACAACTTGTGACAGGGAACTAGTCTTTGAGGGGGTTCTTACTTCAGATAATGATTCCCTTCTACTGGAACTTGGTGACTATAAAAATACATTAAATCTATATTACTTATATAACATCACATTAGTATTATTTCAGATGACATTTATACTAAGATCAAAGGTGAAATGTTGATATATTTTACAGTGAAACTTCAGATTGTAACATTTTCTATTAAGGTACCGTAGAAAAGGAAATTAAATTTTCATTAGCATCATTTATTAAATATAATTTTTTTTAACAAACATTTTTAATGATCATTCTCACCAGCTGATAAAGCATACACAAAATATTTCATTCAGGGAATTAATTACTTAAGGCAAAATGTAAGCAGACTTCCTTAAACTCTGGGCGATTTAAAGCTTAAAATTTTGTATGGACACAGGAATATATGTCCTTTTTGTGTCACTGTGTTCCTATCAAATTAGGAAATAGTACCCAACCTTGTTTATTCATTTCAAACTATTTCATCGAGAAAGGATCACGCAATAATATAAAATTTACCAGACATGAAGTTGAAATTCATTTCTAGTGTGAGATTTGAGGTTTTTTACACATTTACAGACTACAACTAAAACAAACATGCTAACACTTTCAAGTTACAAACGTCCAATATCAAACTGACTTCACAATCATTAAATCTCAAGGTCAGGGTGTTACAGACAAGGTCATGCTTAATACACTCAGATTTACAGAAAAACAAGAAGAGAAGAAGATTTCAGATACACTTTTCATTCTAAAACAAATAACTATAATGTACGACATTGTATAAATCAAATAGCATATACTTGAAATGTTAGGCTATATTTTTTATACAACGTTTATCTGACTAATAAAGTTTGAGAAAAAACAAACGATAAAACATTCAAATGATTCAGCATGATGAAGCAAATTAAAACATTGAAAAAGTTTCAACTGCAATGGGTTTTTATAAATGCGTTTGCAAAACATTTGACAAATTTTAAATATATGGCGCCCAGTAGTAGTAATGATATAAAAAGCAAAAATGGATGTAAAAGATCTATAAATAAAGTAAAGTGACAACATTCCCACTCAAACCACATACCGAACTTATACTCCTATTAACCATCGGTGTCTGAAACAGGTTTATATATTTGTTATAACCATCAATGTATATAAACACCAAATACACCAAAAAAATTATTTGAAAATAAGCAGCAAATTTTAAAATACTCAAACTAATTAAATAATAATATATATAATATATATAAATGATGATAATAAAGCAGAATTCTTTTTTTCTTGGAGTAAAAATTTCACAAAAACAAAGAAATTTCAAGACATTTTTTGAAAAAAATCACAATATCATGAATAAATATGAAAAAAATTGTTATTTGGACTAAAGACTTAACCATATTTAGGTTAATTGTGTGTATTATTTGGTTGTTAAATTCATGTATTATTTGAACTTTACTCCTAAATATAACTGATTTTGTGTTTTTGTAATTATAACTCCTTACTATAACTGTTTGTTTGAGAATCATGTGATTTTTACTCCAAACTATTACTATTTTTTATTTATAATGTGATTTTAAACACCTAATTATAGCACTTATAACAATTAATTTTGTGGATCTTGTGATCTTTACTTTTTCTGGAACTGTTACCATGTGATTTTGACTCCTTATTGTAACTATCCAGTTATGAAGAAGGCAAAAGAAGAGGGCAACAAAGTGTTGATTGTCTGAGACAAGCTTTATATAAATGGAAAACCGTACAATAACACAACAGCGTCCAATAGACAAACAACAGAATATATAGATGTTCTTTTTAACAACAAATCTTTTTTAGCAACTAATAGATCCCCACCAATACTACCAATTCGAGAAATGACTCTGTCAGTGATGAAAATATGACACTTTGCTGCTAATTTTGTGTATCCTATGGTTTAGTGACAATGTATCTTTACACCTCATTGTAACTGTTAAGCATGTGCAGCATGTATTGCTGACACTTTATACTGTTGGTGTATCTACTTCTATATTTAGTAACACAAATGACCGTTAGTAATGCTGTAGTAGCATACAGAATATAAAGTGGAGACAACATGTATTTACCTGTACTACCTGAAACATGTTAAAATATCATAAAGTGGCAATTGTACTTTTATACTATCTTTTATATACAAGGTGGCATAGTTGGTACGCCTATCTGAGGCCTTTCCTTAACAACAAAACATGTTTTTATATTCTTGGCAAATTTCTTTAACTGCAGTGTTAATTTGACTTGTAAACTTCCCTCCTTTGTAATAAAATCATCATAGATGCATAAGTTATAGTTTTTGTACTCCAGATGCATGTTTCATCTACAAAAGTGACATGTAGGGTCTTTCACAAATACTTTAAGATCCCCTGTTTATTTAATAAATAATGTACTGTTTGTTTTAACATCCTGAAATTGTCTGAGAAAGTTTAAAGTCGTATCTATGTACATCAGTTAAAGCTCACACTGTTAGAATCAGATAATCTTCATCAATGTAGTAGATATTATTTATGTATTAATTGGAAAGACTAATAATAAATAAAACAAATATAATCAAACTGAATTTATCTGTATATGTATAATTACTAACCCCTCCTGTCGGCAATAAGAAGTTAGCTGTAGTGTGCATCTGTTTTGGTGATTGTGGAATTTCTTTCTTCCCTAGTGCCATACTGACTATTGATGTCATGTGAGTCTCAGGTCCAAATACATGGATTGGTACTCCCAAGGTGTTACCTTATCAAAAACACAAAATATTACCCAGAGGTCGCAGGAGTCATACATTAATACAAATATATCTCCTCTCCAGAAGATGCATACATTACAGAGGGGAAGACATTATTTAATATCACGTCTACATACAAATCTAATAATATACATTAATCAATTATTTTTTCAATTTACAATTTTTTTGTATTTCTTAGCGTAACTTTAAAATAGGATGCTATGAAAGTTTCATCTTTAATTGTTAAGTCAGTTGCTACATTTCATACATCTTTTAAAAATAGTATGGCAGTCAGTTTTATTTAGACTGGAGCTGAAGTTCTTAGGAATAACCAATACTATCAGATTATTACATGGCATTTTTCATATCGCATGTATTATCAGCCCTAGGTTCAACCGAGGGCTGATAATACATGCGATATGAAAAATGACATGTTATGATCTTTTTATCATATGCTTCAACAGTAGAGAAAAATAGCAGATTCATATATTGATCCTTCTACATGGTTCCCGAAAAGAAGTTGAAAGAGTAAAAAGTTCACGGACGTCGGACCCAAAATTTGATACATTCAATATGAAATCTTTCTATCATATGTCTCAACAGAGAAAAAAACACATTTTAATATTGACGAATCGACAAAAAATAATTCAACAATATACATAATGAACATTGTTTGGAAAAGTCAACTTTTTTAAAGTAACTTTCTAAATTTTGTTTCAGAAAAACTTAAAAACTGCATATATTTAATTTTTTTTTTAATTTAATTTAATTTAATCATTTTAACCCTTTCAACGCTATACACGGCATATGCCGCGATGACGTACGCCGTTCGCCACTGCTATTCGCGGCATATGCCGCGATGAAAAAGGATTTTTCATAAGGACTCTTAAACCATTCGGTTTTCATTCGGGTTCTCTCTAATTTTTCCTCGTTTGAATCTAGGATATGCAAGGTCTCATTTGCGCTTGAAATCCCGACAATTTTTATAGTAAAATCATGCAGTAGAAGGAAAATAGAAGGAAAATAAAAACAAATATTTTGACAAATGCAAATGGCGGAAATCGGAAACGAAGCTGTAAATATGGAAAAATTTCAGCATTTCCTTGGCGAAACTTACAACGAGGATTAGTTAAAAGGTTTCTTGTTATCTCAATGTGTTTATTACATAAAATTCGTGTGGGAAATATGATTTGATCGATCATTACGAGACGTAGAAAAAGGGGGGAAAACGGAGGTTGACTGAAATTTTTTAGGACGGAGCTATTTATTTGTGCCACGATTACATAAAACGTTATGTATGGTACAATACGCTACGGAATCTGGCAACTGGTGTCTTCTTTACAATATGGCAGATAAAACAACAAAATAAATGAAGACTAAAAGTAGTTTTTATTCAAAATTCAACACAAATGTAATAAATTTCACCTTTTACCTGTTAATTACCTGAAAACGCAGGTAACCTGATAAAAATTTCAGTAAAATAATTGCCTAACATTACAGTTCATGCTCTCCTGAGCATTTTTAATGCAATAACTTTCTCTGTATCTCATATAATAAAAAAGATACAGCAGTCTGAAAAGGAAAATACTGTTCTAATGAATGTACTAAAAAAAAATGCAGCAGCAGCAGCCATTTTTCTATTTTTTTGTGTAGCGTTGAAAGGGTTAAACAATATACTTTCCACTATTCAAATAATTGTTTTGTACACTACTTTGTAATGTTTTTCACTAAAAACGTAGCTTTGAGGTGTATTTTCCGGAATGCCATGTGATATCGTTACGGAAAGGCATGTGATAACAATCAAAGCATGTGATAAACTTTTCATATCAGCCCGCTAAGCACCAATTCGAAAAATATGGAAAATACTTTAATTTAATGCTATTATCATATGGTAAAAATCATATGTTATTTAGTCTAAGTATATGATAAATGCATTTTACACCTGGATCTCATTTGTTTTTCTCTTCATTGGACTAGATAATATATTAGGTACCACTTAACATCATGTGAATGGGGTTACTTTTTGACAAGATTTTTCTAAATGTCTGCTTCTATTTGGATGTGCACTTCTTCTTCATATTCATATTTTTATAAAAACGCATGGTATTTTTTTAACTAAATCTATAAACATTGATTACCTAATTCTCTCATTATTCTTAATCCTTCCTGGTAATTAGGTCCTGCCCTTCTAACATATATAGCCACCTTTCCTTCTATTAATTTCTGTTGGTATTCTCTCAAAGCTCTAACAATACCCTACAACAATGGACAATATAGTCAAAACAGCATAGAATTAATCCAGAAATTAATAAGTGTAGAATACTATTTAAAAATGCACACGGTACCAATAGCTAAAAACAATCTCTTATACCATATATAACAAGAGGCTGTCACAACGACAGCAAACCGGATTTATTAACATTTATTTGTGTCCTGGCAATATCAAAAGAACCGTTACTGATTAATGGTGAAAGTGAAAATCCATTTTGTCTTCAGTATCAACATATTAAAATTTGAAAAGCTTAGATTGAATGGTTCATGAGTAAATGCAACAACGTGAATGGAAACGCCATTTTACGATCTTTCAAGAACCATAACTCCTGAACAGTAAAAGTCAAAATCGTCATTATTGAACTTGTGTCGAGATTACCGCGGGATTACGACGTTCCTAAGTTTGTACATTACCATTGGCGACGTTGGCGACTTCAGTGACATCGCCATGGGCTCTTTGAGTTGTTATTAAAAGTTATGGCTGAACAGACGTATTTGTTTATATTAGCGAAAAATATCCTACTTTTAACCTCCACAACTTGACCTCTATTTTGTCATCAGTAACAACATATTAAAATTTCAAAAGCTTTGGTAGAACAGTTCATGCGTAAATGCACGGACACGACTGGAAACTCCATTTTTCAATCTTTCAAAAACCATAACTCCTGAACGGTAAAAGTCAAAATCATCATTATTGAACTTGACCTCCATTTTGTCATCAGTAACAGCATACTAAAATTTCAGAAGCTTTGGTAGAACAGTTCATGCATAAATGCACGGACACGACTGGAAACTCCATTTTTCAATCTTTCAAGAACCATAACTCCTGAACGGTAAAAGTCAAAATCATCATTATTGAACTTGACCTCCATTTTGTCATCAGTAACAGCATATTAAAATTTCAGAAGCTTTGGTAGAACAGTTCATGCATAAATGCATGGACACGACTGGAAACTCCATTTTTCAATCTTTCAAGAACCATAACTCCTGAACGGTAAAAGTCAAAATCGTCATTATTGAACTTGACCTCCATTCTGTCATCAGTAAGCATATTAAAATTTAGGAAGCCTGACCTCCATTCTGTCATCAGTAAGCATATTAAAATTTAGGAAGCCTGACCTCCATTCTGTCATCAGTAAGCATATTAAAATTTAGGAAGCCTGACCTCCATTCTGTCATCAGTAAGCATATTAAAATTTGGGAAGCTTTGGTAGAACAGTTCATGGGTAAATGCACGGACACGACTGGACACTCCATTTTTCAATCTTTCAAGAACCATAACTCCTGAACGGTAAAAGTCAAAATCGCCATTATTGAACTTGACCTTCGTATGGTTGTCAGTAATAACATATTAAAATTTCATGAGTGAATGCACTGACAACATTTTATTGCTGCCTGCCCGCCGTACATCCCCAAATCAATAACCGACATTTTTGTCATAAAAATCCAGTTAATAAAATCAATTACAAACGAAAGTGAACCAACGCCTGGTGAGTCTGTAGTACGGTAGAGTCCATAAAGTGGATACCCGAGGGTATGCAGGGTCGTTATGATAAAAAACATAAAATGTAGAGAGTCTTATAACAACAACACTTTAGGGACTGCTGCAGAAAATTTATTGATCGACATGTTTCGGTGCCTAGGGCACCGTCATCAGGATAAAAACAATACATAAAATCATGTTGAAGTACAAAATCGGGTTGTTAAAATTTAAACGTCACAATGTTACAATGGTAAGTAACGTTATTAATAGCAACGTACTGAAAGTGAAAGTGAAAGTTTATTGTAAGTATGTAAATAAACTATAAAAAGAAATTAAAATAAAATGTTTTTGTTGTGAAAATGTTTGTTAAAATTATTCTTTGTTTTTATGCTGATGACGGTGCCCTAGGCACCGAAACATGTCGATCAATACATTTTCTGCAGCAGTCCCTAAAGTGTTGTTATAAGACTCTCTACATATATAATAAAATATTGTTGTGTTTCTGGTTTCTTAACACACAATTAGATGTCTGAATTTTTGCCTTGTTGGATTGCTATCTCATTGAGTTATGCCTATAATGCCTATTTGAAAGATTATACTTGTACATTAAATTGTGAAAGATTAAAAAGTAGGGTTCTCTAATTTTTGTGCTATTTTCACATTTCCTGACCAGTGTGAAAAAAATATTTCTCCTCACAAGTCAAAAATCTGTTCTCGGCAAATGATTGGTTGAAATTTAATTGTGACTTTAAATTTTCTTGTTTTCTTCTGAATTTTCTTATTGTGACGTCATGAAAAAAGGCTACTATGTCTGATGATGTCACATCAAAAGTACACAACTTTCCTTAAATCTTTAAAAAGGAAGGATAAAAATCAGATTCCACCACTGTAACTCGTGTATTACGATATTTCTCCACTCTCAAAAGTTAAATTTTAATTATTTAAAAAGCTTGGCAAGCCACATGCTTTAAATATTAAAATTTAACTGTCTCGAGTGGAGAAATATCGTAATACACTTGTTGCAGTCTACATTTCTGTAATGAAGAATAAAGCTTGACACAATTTAGTGTAAATGGGGGTGATCATTATTAGCTGGGTTTTTTTTCCCCTCACTTTTCGGTCTCATCGTTTATGGTTTGTTATTTACATTACATATGGTTGATACAATAGTAAAATGTTTTACCTTAAATGTGGCAGCTACATTGGTAAAGTTAGCTATTCCTCCTCCTACTATTAATATTTTACCTGTAATAGAAATCATAAATATCATCATATAAACAGCAAATCAAAATTGTCATTAGACCAAGTTCTGTGTTAGTACATTCATCATCTATTGTTGTTTTCTAGGTGTTAATATCTATACAAATTAACATGATGGATTTCTTCTTTCGCTACACCAAGTAACATGCCAGCATATGGATATGTTTTGCCATTTCGCTAAGCATTGCAAGCTATTATTTGACAAGGTGTTGTTGTTTGCTCATTGTTACTAACTATTATAAGACTAAGTTACATGCCAGCGTATTCATAAGTTTGTTCTACACTGGGTGTAACTATTTATACTAACCATCTGGATGGATTTGTTCTGTCATTAGACCCAGTAATGTATTAGCATATTCATAAGTTTGTTGTTCGCTGGGTGTTACTATTTATACTAACCATCGGGATGGATTTGTTCTGTCATTAGACCCAGTAATGTATTAGCATATTCATAAGTTTGTTGTTCGCTGGGTGTTACTATTTATACTAACCATCAGGATGGATTTGTTCTGTCATTAAACCAAGTAATGTATTAGCATATTCATAAGTTTGTTGTTCACTGGGTGCACCTGAATATTCTCCATAGTTTGCTAACTCTGAAGTTCCTCCTAGATCACATATTGTATCACTGAAATTAAGTTTTGAAAGCATATCAATTTTCATGGCATCAAATGTTGTCAGTTTTGGGAATTCATATAACGTTTGCTAATCTATTTTTATTGTGAAAGATGTGTTTGATGCACTGTGTAGTCAATAATAAAATTCACACAACTTGTTTGGACTCAAAAGTGTTTCTATAGGTTACATAAACACTTTATTTTAGTCTGTATGTTGAGCACTAGATTTCTTTTCTTTTTATGTAGTAAGGATGTTTTCTCATTGACATATATATTGTTTTACTTTTAATGTTGTGTTGCTTCCTCACTGACATACTTAATTTGTTTTTTCTTATTTTTGGGTAGCTGTATGTATCTCTTTTCTTTATACTATGAACAGGAGTAATTTTACATCATATTTAAACTCATTTAATTACTTCTCATATTTTCACTTTTGCTTATCAATTTCAAACTTCTTTTGTAGTCACAACCTAATTGATAAAATTTGTAGAGAAACTTACGCATAAATAACTGAAGCTCCACCCCCAGCAACCATTGTCCAGATCCTTCCAGATTTATTCAGAATTGTTAACTTTAATGATGCTCCACTTTTGGCATCTAACTCGGCTATGTAGGCTTCCTGTAAAATAAAATTTAGTGTAGACATCATTAATAGAAGAATAGACTACCTAATTCATCTTTCAATTTTTGTAAAAACTTAACAGGTTTCTGGTTGGATGTTAAAGTAAAATTAAATATTAGTAACTTTAAGTGCATATATCCTATTTCTTACATATATAGAACAGTTTTTGGTCTCATTATTGTACTGAACATCAGACAGACTTTGTGAATCTATCCCTATTAGTTTACCCAATGTAAGTTGTGCATCTCATAAAATGGTTGAAATTCTACTTCTCCTTATTATTTAAAACATAATTCATTGTTTTAAAAAATAATTACAATTATTAACTTTTTCATCTTTGTTTACCTCAGGAAGTGCATCTCTTCCAAAAGGAGGAGGGAATTCTACCTCTCCCCATTTAGCTTTACATAAATATTCTGCAGTCTGATCAATTTTAGCCGCCAAGTCAAGAATGTAGATCTTTCCTCCAGTGAAAACTGAAAAAAAAAAGAAAAAAAATTACGCTAAAAATACTAGTTTAAACCCAGCTTAATGAGCATGTGTCCATCTGATGTGTGGTTTTATTCAGCCATGTCTTCCCCTTTAGGGGATATGGTGTTGAAGTGTCCAACTAGGCCTGATGTGTGGTTTTATTCAGCCATGTCTTCCCCTTTAGGGGATATGGTGTTGAAGTGTCCATCTAGGCCTGATGTGTGGTTTTATTCAGCCATGTCTTCCCCTTTAGGGGATATGGTGTTGAAGTGTCCAACTAGGCCTGATGTGTGGTTTTATTCAGCCATGTCTTCCCCTTTAGGGGATATGGTGTTGAAGTGTCCAACTAGGCCTGATGTGTGGTTTTATTCAGCCATGTCTTCCCCTTTAGGGGATATGGTGTTGAAGTGTCCAACTAGGCCTGATGTGTGGTTTTATTCAGCCATGTCTTCCCCTTTAGGGGATATGGTGTTGAAAGCAGCTTATTATTAATTTTGTAAAGCTGATTCCAAACTTCTTTAGTCTTTGGAACATTCAAGGCTTTAGTTGTAAATAAGTACCAGTATTTTAAAAACTGAATTTGGTGTATATTACCCCAAAAAAACACAAAAATTAAACCCTTCTCCATATTTCTTGATAATCTTACCTAGTGGATTTATTTCTAAGTAAGTAAAATGTAGATCTCTATATGTTGTGTATAATGATACGATAAACTTGGTCAAACATCTGAAAATAAAGGAAAAAAACTATATTATTCATTTCTTTAAAAAAATATATCTTACTATTTGGTATGGGTAATGCTAATTGCTGAAGAACTTCTACATTATTTGGTCTCTGTTGTCTTATTTTTTAATAGTAACAGTGATAATACACCTCTAATATTATAGGACACATTTACATTATACTCACTCTTTACTGTTATCTGGAGCCTTGGTCAGTAATACAGATTTAATTTTATCCTCCGTTAGATCGCTTCCTACTGGTACTTCCAACTTAACAGCCTGTTATGACATAAAATATTCTCTTGTTAAAGCTCTCAAATTTATTTTAACAACCTGTTTATAAAATTAACATCCATTTCTTTCTAATTTAATCATTCATATTCTTTATTTTATCATACATTCATGCAATCATAAACTGACCGGATATACAATTATTGACATGTTAAAAAGATTTTTTGTGATATTTTTTATTAAGTAATTAAAAATTAAAATTGTATGTTAAAAGTAAACTTATTACCAATAGAAATGAAACCAATATCTGTTTCATTGCCGTCAATGTTAATATCAACAGAAAGCCGCTTTTACGTTGTTCCCAATAAATTTCTCTATGTTTCAATTGAAAATATTTCTTTCGGTCGTTACCGGTCACTGTAACTAAAGTACTTTGCATATTCGTATATTTTCTATGATTATTACCTGCCAATTCTCATAAACAGAAATTGAAAGGGAAAGCAAAAATCTTTGTTTAAAGCAATGTAGTGTTGAATAAAAATCGCACACTAACTTTCCTTTAAACCCTCATAACTTTGTCATTTCTTTATCTTTTTTCACCGTAGACAGATGATTGATTTTGAAATTTTTCCATATCATAAACACCTATACACGGCATTGTTACCAAAAATACACCTGAACTTTAATGACCCAGTCACTGATAACAATCATGTGACATATATGGGATTTATCTAATAGCCCGAACTTCTGGCGGTAACAGCCCAGTACATCAGAGGGCCATGTCAAGTGGGTGATAAACATGTCAGTTTCTTTATAATTTTATCATTTTTCTCTGATTGAACTGCTATCCTGGGGATGCTTATTTTGTATCAAGCAGAGTGTTCACTTTCCTTCTGATATAACCTTCTTGGTACCACTCACCTTAGCATCAACATCACCAATATCAATTCCTCCTTCGTGGTGAAATAAAATGGTGTCTGCTGTACGATGGGAATAGATACATATATAAAACTCTTCATTCTGTAAAATACAGGTATATGTCAGATATAATTCAAGTATCTAATTCTCAAAGGGGCCTCAGATTTATGTGAGAAAGAATAAGGGTTAACGCTACATTAAACAAGAATGTGTCCATAATACATGTATGCCCCACTCGCACTATCATTTCCATGTTCAGTAGACTGTGAAATTGGGATAAAACTAAATTTGGCATGAAAATTAGAAAGATCATATCATAGGGAACATGCGTACTAAGTTTCAAGTTGATTGGACTATAACATCCTCAGAAACAACCTCAACAAAAACTTTAACCTGAAGTGGGACAAATGAATGAATGAATGAACAGAAGGACGAATGGACGCACACACTAAAAAACATAATGCTCCTAAGTGGGACATAAATACAAGCAACATAAGTTTTGAAACTGTTCTAAAAAGTGCTGTTGGTTGTTTAAAAGTCCATTTTTTTTCCAGATTTTGAATATCTTTATGGGAATATTAATACATGTACAAATGCAATACATTTCACACCTGTGTCTTAATTATGAAACACATGTTTCACCTGGTTTCTTGTCACATGTATAAAATATTTAAAATGAATATCTACAGAATAAGAAAACATGGTTGTGTATTTGAATAGCTGTAAATATTATCATATTATGCAGAAGATATTTTTTTGTTATGACTGCACTAGCATGTTTACTGAAAAGACATACATTTTCCTAGAAACATTGTTGACATTTTTACCTGTTGATGTTGTACAAATGGTTCTATGATGAAGTTCTTTAGTCTGCCTTTGCAAGCTCCAATCTATGAAGAAAATCAAATAAAAAATTACAAAATGAAAATAAATATAGAATTTTTAAAATGAAAAAAAAAAAAAAATAATAAAAAAAACCCATTTACTTTCTAGCTGCTTAGTATTATTAAAGTACCCAAACCTAACACTTTATGGTAATTTAAGAATCTTTAGTAAGAAGGCTCACATACCCCAAAATCTCATATAAAATCAAGTATATGGGTCAATTTTTAAGAAAGTCTTTTACATTTGTCCTTTTGGGGCCTTTTATAGCTGACTATGCGGTATTGGCTTTGCTCATTGTTGGAAGGCTGTACGGTGACCTATATTTGTTAATTTCTGTGTCATTTGGTCTGTTGTGAAGAGTTGTCTAATTGGCATATATACCAAATCTTCTTTTTTGTATACAGTGTCCGATATCCCAATGAAAAAAAAGTGTATAAAAATAAGATATGGTATGACTGTCAATGAGACAACTCTCCATCAGGGACCAAAAGTAGTAGACCTATTGCATACAGTATAAGAAAAACAGACCAAAACACCAAAACTTAACTATAACTAATGAACCATTGAAATGAGGTCAAGGTCAGATTACACCTACCAGTTGGACATGTACACCTTTCAATTGTTCCATACACCAAATATACTAGACTATTGCTTATAGTATCTGAGATATGGATTTTACCACCAAAACTTAACCTTGTTCACTGATCAATGAAATGAGGTCCAGGTCAAGTAAAACTGTTTGACAATCGAGAGGACCTTGCAAGGTACGCACATACTAAATATAGTAACCCTATTACTCATGATAAGAGAGAAATTAACATTACAAAAAATCTTAACTTTTTTTCAAGTAGTCACTGAACCATGAAAATGAGGTCAACGACAACAGACATGTGAAAGACGGAAACTTTGTAACATAAGGCATCAATATACAAAGTATGAAGCATCCAGGTCTTCTACTTAATTATGTGTAATTATAAACAGCCAGTAAGATGCCAACCAATACTGGAGAAGGATAAGTTTAATCTTTGTCTCTGGACCAGTAATTACAAACAGATTCTTAACAATTAATCATCCTAGTTAAACCGTAATAACCAGCATGGTACAAAATCAATGCTATCAGAAACAAACCTAACTGCTTGTATCGGAAATCTTAAATATGTCTTTAATTTTATATTTAACCAATTATAGATTTTTGGAAGAAAGTAACAAATCTTTTGCTTAATTAACTGAATCAATATTTGTAGGTTTGTTAGTGTAGTTAGCTATAACAAGAATGTCTGATAGGTTCTAGTCATTATAGGATTAATCAATACACTTTACTTTTCCTTCACTGCTCACAACTTTTTTACAACTCTTAAATAATTGGTTTTATTTAGAATAAAACAGAAGTCTATATTTGAAATAAGGAAAAATTTGGCAGGTGCTGTGATATATACTCAATATATTGTATTTGAGTTCCAGCTTAAGGTACTGAATTGATTATGTACAGAATCAATGTCCATTTGTTTGAGAATCAAACAAGGACAGAAGTTGACATCCCTTAAGTTGGTCATTAAATCATTATTCAACAAATTGATGTTCTTATATAATATTTTAATCAGACTGACTAATCAATACTTAAAGTGGTAACTGTTTAATCAGACTGACTAATCAATACTTAAAGTGGTAACTGTTTAATCAGACTGACTAATCAATACTTAAAGTGGTAACTGAACATTCAGATACACCAAACATATGCTCCATAAATGTCCACATGTCTAGGTCATAAATGGTTTAGACTTTAATGTTGAAGATTGTATTATATTGAATGTTAACTCTGCTTTGTGCTAGACTCATCATGCAGTCATATTTTCAAGGTCAGTGTACTGCCATCAACAATGAGCAAACCTCATACTGCACAGTCTTGCTAGTTCTCAAGAAAACAGACCACAGAAAGACATGTCAATTTACACAGACACATTGTTCCGACCCACAGCTGACCAGTTTATACTCTCAATGTTGCTTAGCAAAGACAGGAGATGCCAATTTTTTAGTCTTTGGTTTGATCAGGTTGGGATCACACCCACGACCTCCCCACTTGATGTGGTGTTCTTCAACAAGACTTATGAAGCAGTTCCTTTATATATGAGGAATGCCTTAGAAACCCTAAAAATATCTATTTGTTATACTTACAGTAACCACACTTTAAAAGTATTACATAAGGGAAAGACTGTTGATAAATTCTTGTATGATTTCATAAGCCCTTTACAGAAAACAATTCATAAACCCTGGTGGACAGTTTAATCAATCCAAGGGCAATAACTAACAAATAACGTTTTATCTTCACAAAGTGTTTTACATATATCTTCGAGAAATGAAAGCTTGAGAGGAAATACAATGCAATTTGAATTGACTGTATAATTATTATTTCCAAGGGGCATTACTATTTTAAAAATATTAAATCTAGCACTGACTTACACCTCGTCTGAGACATTGCTTATTTAAATAAAGGCAATAGTAGTATACGCTGTTCAAAACTCGTAAATCTATGGACATATTTAAACATTGCTTCTAAAAGTGCTTACAAGACTGGCAGACATAAGGTATTTCTTTGCCCCCCAACTGTTTGCTTTGGGACAAATAAGAGAAGCACAAATAAAAGTGGTATGATATATGGACAGACGCTTGTTTATGATCATAAGATAATATTTAAAAGTAAAGTTTGTAAAACAAAATCCTTTTTCGTATATCCTTTATAAATGGGCTTCGGCAAGTTTTTTTTTCAGATAATATATTAGCCTGCGACTTATAGCAAAAGTAAGCGAGATACTGGGTTCTGCGAAACCCTTACAATTTAAAATCTGAATACATCGGTAACCGATCTCCAGCTAGGGAACATGAATAAGTATATTCATTGAGGTTCAATTATTGACTTGCAAGTGCACAACTCATCAACCAGGTTTCTCAGCTTATTTTAGTAAAATGAAACCAGATTGACTGCTAAAAAAATACAATTTCACCACATTATTTTTCTTAATGATTTAACAAAAAAAATATATCTTATTTTTTGTATATCTCGTAAATAATGATCCTATAACAAAAAGGTACATTTTAGGCTGATCACTTTTTAAAAGTACTTACTGATCTTCTATAGTTGGTATTACCATAACTTTTGATCAGCTGAATCTTATTACAGCTAGCATTGTTTTAACAGTTAGTAAATAGGTGTAAAAATGTGTTTTAAAATTAGTAATTACTGGTAATAACTGGGCTGTTTCAGGAATTACTTGTATTTACTGCTGTTTCAGGAATTACTTGTATTTACTAAGTGCATCGGGGATTACATGTAATTCCTAAATTTTAGTAATTACATGTAATTCCTTATTTCACCTATTTACTGTAACATATATATCGTTCAAGATTCATTTCTTTCCTATGTATTCTATTTTTAAGAAGATAACTGCAACTAGTATGTGTATTCCCTTTTCCATTCTCAATTTTTACAGAGGATGACCTTGAGGTCACTCCGATGTATTGTTATCGCTTAAATTTCCGTCATTCATAAATAATAGTCAAATTAGTTTTGGGTTTTCAACACCAGTGAAAAAAGTGCATTTTCATACTGCGATTTCTGTTCTCCGGTTGTACGATGTTTCAACAAAATATGGAATCTCAGTTGTTGATTTAGTGGTGAAAATTTGACTGAATTATATCTTAATAAATACGATTTTATATGTTTAATTGGTGTTTCAGAAAGAGGTCAGGTGCTCTTGTTCATTCATAAAATATCGTTCATTCATAAATTTATCGTAAAATAAAAATCACTACACAGGTTATACGTGTAGTGTAAATGATAATCTGTAATCTAAAAATAGCGGTCTCACTAATAACGACAAGAAGAATTTTAGCGACAAGAAGCGTCAAGAACGGACAAGAAGAATAAATTAAGCGACAAGAAGACTATTTAGCGACATGAAAACTTTTCGTATCGCATGAGGATGACACATATCAAATGAACAATTATGTGTGGGACTTAGTTTTAAGAAATGGTGTCAAAGTAACACTATGAAAATATTTTTAGTAAGCTGAAATATATATTTATTTTTTACATGTTTATGTCTTGTAAGTTATTTTATTTCTGTCCCATTTTTCAACATTAGCGTCTCGAAAGGTGAAATGTTTTAACTGAATGGTTAATTTAAATTAATTATGAAAATTGTTAAAATTAAATAAATAAAATTAAATTTTCTGCAGCAGTCCCTAAAGTGTTGTTGTTATAAGACTCTCTACATTTTATGTTTTTTTATCATAACGACCCTGCATACCCGGCGAGGTATCCACTTTATGGACTCTACCGTACTACAGACTCACCAGGCGTTGGTTCACTTTCGTTTGTAATTGATTTTATTTTTTATCGTGAACCCCTGCATTCCGTAAGGAAACCGCCGTTGCAACCAGCGCTAATCATACTAGCCATTCGCACACAGTAAACAAAGTTGTATTTTGTTGAGGCACCCACAGGAACCTTCCGAGAATGCTGCCATCAAACACAAGAAAAGAAATAGATAATAACGGACCATCTTAACCCAATACGAGCCTTAAGGAGGAAAAGAACAGTGATAGGAAATTATTTCTCTCTTACAGAATTAATTTGAAATTAAATGCACCCGATTTCGTATTCTTTAAATTCAATCTGAAGCTCCCGAAAATATGGTAATCAAACATACAACCCTCGAGATACAACCATTTTTACAGAAAACTGGCCATTCCCGATAGTTTGATGAACGATACATAGTTCAAATTCAACATATAGACTAGCGATATTTATACTTTGTCCTTTACTCTCGGCGACCGAAACATTTTACAGCATTCCTGACGCGATTGGAAGCAGTACCTCTGGCCAAGGGAAGCCAGTCGAAATGGTACGGAATTGCTGATAAAATGTCGTCTATTTTGGGGAAGAAAGTTAACAGAACACACAACCTATACAGTCTATACACAGCCTGACAACTTATTGTATTATTCTTTCCACGATGCAAGAGGAGAAACACATGTTGGCAGAATAATTTTAACAAACATTTTCACAACAAAAACATTTTATTTTAATTTCTTTTTATAGTTTACTTCCATACTTACAATGAACTTTCACTTTCACTTTCAGTTGCTATTAATAACGTTACTTACCATTGTAACATTGTGACGTTTAAATTTTAACAACCCGATTTTGCACTTCAGCATGATTTTATGTATTGTTTTTATCCTGATGACGGTGCCCTAGGCACCGAAACATGTCGATCAATAAATTTTCTGCAGCAGTCCCTAAAGTGTTGTTGTTATAAGACTCTCTACATTTTATGTTTTTTTATCATAACGACCCTGCATACCCGGCGAGGTATCCACTTTATGGACTCTACCGTACTACAGACTCACCAGGCGTTGGTTCACTTTCGTTTGTAATAAATAAATAAAAGTAATTATTGCCCAGTTACAAACACTACCATGCAGGGGATAATCCATAATTACCCCCAACTTTAGCCTGGTAAACTTGTTGTCTCCTTGTGAAATATAAAACATATTAAAAATGATTTCCTGCTTAAGTCTTTTATTGATATAAAGTCAAAACCTTCTTGCTTTTCACTAGACAACCATGTCCTGTCAGGTTTAATTCTTATATATGTAGATGAAAAATAAAAGTCCCCAAAACATTAACATGGCAGCAATTGCTTTTACAGCCTTTAAGGCTTTGATTTTTTTTACAGAAGAGTGTCCACCATGCACTTGCACTGCACTATACTAATAGTAGAATAGAATTATCATATACAAATAGATGAAATTTAGATATACATGCAATCGTAATATTAATAATATATATAACAACAAACCAGTGTATTCTCTACGACTATTATTATATAAGTATAATAGTCCAAGGTATACTGATTTCTTGCACTACAATATAATAGTTATTACGGTGAGGTTGAATTCCTGTCATTTATTCATCATCCAAGCACGAACTTGTATCAGAAAAAAATATCTCTGTAAATTAACCCAAGTTTCAGGTATAGAGATGTGATCTGTTTCTGTGACATGTGCTTTTGACCATCCACAAGAACCTGCGGTCATCCGATGTTCAGTACTTCAGTACTTTGATATGATGAGTTATTACAGATCAAAGCACAAAAAATATACCACTGAGTTGACTTCCAAGTTTATAACTTCATAATGTTATATGCCTTTATTTTTATAAACTATGTTAAAATACTACAAATATAACTAAAACTAATTATATAAAGCCATGCTAGGCTAATGTAATTTGTGTAATGTTTTTGCCTTACATGAAATTCTTTGCCTAGTTTGTTGCCCAACCATTCTTTGATTCCATTAATATCAGCTCCAGCTTTAATCAAACCAAGTTTCCCTCTTCTCTTTATCAACTGATCTGGTTTACATACAAGCTTCTGAAAAAGTTATTTTTACCTTTATAACAAAATGACATTATTATCATGATAATAAATTAAACTATAAACAATATTGCTAAAACTAAATATCGGTTTTCCGGTTGGCATTTTTTTCTAGGAAATTATTTGGAAGAAATACAAATAAATCAAAAAGCAATCTTATCCCTCACAAAAAATCTGATATTAGTATGTGTCAACAATGTTCCAAAAATATAAAACAATTAAAGAAAAGGTAGTATTTTCTTGGTTCTTTAAATGACCTTCTTTTTTGAAGTGACCTATTTAAGGGTATACATATTGTAATACAAAAGAAATCTTATATTTATTCTTCAAGAATTTTTGACAAAAGGTCAATTAAAATATATATAAATAAATATATTGCATGTATGAATGCACATTTGAAATATGACGATAAAAAGACATAATTTTTGTTTAGATATATCCTTCAGTTTGCTTTTGGTGATTGAAGTAAAAACATTCAATTTTTATATTTTGATACATAAGATTTCCAAAGGAAAAGATAATTTCATGATATTTTTGCAGCATGTTTCTTTGACTATATATAATTCCATAATCTACGAACTGACAATAAATACAAACTATTATAATCATGGTATTGAGATTATGCATTTATAGGTGACAGAAAACAGTAGACAACTTTCTTGTCTCTAAATATATATTTAAAAAGAAATAACAATTCTGACGTAACATTATTATTGAGAAAAGTGAATGTCCATATGTGTTTTGTTTTAGCTAATTGCATCACACCATTCTTGCAAAAGTTGACGACCCCTTTTAATTTTCCCCCCTCTTATATAACATCACAGTATATACTTATGCAACAAAGCAATTTAAGCTTACAACCAACATATGTATGACAGATTTACATAAACAAGTCACTACAATTTATCATTTTAATTAAAATTTAATGGTGACAGAAAGGTAATCATAGACCTAATTTACATTAAGTCACATGGCCTGTGGTCGATTTCTTATGCTTACATAAATGGCACGTGTATGTCATCACTCAAAATTATATAATTGGAGATGATGATGATAGCGACTTTATTTTTCATTTCAAAAAACTGTTCAAAAAAGCAATAGAAAACCAACCAGTTACTTTTGGAAGGGTTACTAACTGTCCCTGCTAATGTATCCTATTCCATTATGCACCCTTAGTATATAATCTGGATTCATTATTATTTGTGGGATACCAATTTTCATGAATTTCATGGGTAAGGGTGAACCATGAAATTTAAATGTTCAACAAAATACAAATCTTCTATATGCTTGAGTGAAGACTTTTGTAAAACCGCCAAATCAAATATCCACGAAAATATGATGTTCCCTCAATCCACAAAATTGGAACCAACAAAAATAAATCAATCAAGAGTAACATGAATTTATTATGAATTAAAATTCTGTATGACCTTAAACTTTACAGTTCATCTGTAGTAACTAAAAATTCCAAAATATAGAAAAAACATGTACAGATAGAGATTTAAATGCTGAACAAATAAAAAAACCAAATAACAAACTTTACTAAATATTTTTTATACTAAAAGTTTAAATACATAAATTATAAACATTTTAGACCTAAATATGAACAAACATTTTGACAAACCTCTGATTCTAGCCACGAATGTTGTGATGTGAGGGATTCTAAGTCAGTATCTTCTTTAACTACAGCAAACTTGTTCTTTACAGATCCATTGAGGAATTTGTTGAGTAACTCCTTCCCCTTGGCTTCACTAATAGCTTTGGCAGACATACTTTACTGCTGGAAAATAATAATGGGGTTGTTAGTTAAATCCCCTCCGAATTCAAAAAATATTTCATATTCAATGCTTTAAAGTTCCTGGTATCAAGTATCCTATAACAATGCATTTGTATAAGATTTAAATAATAAATTGAGATATATATATATATTTATATACTTTATTTCTTGGAAGTAGTATTAAAGATAAAGGTTAAATATTCATTCACTGAAGTCTCTACCATTGATTATTGCTGTTTATATCCTAAGGTCCTTTTAACATCCTAATTTGACAAATAAAATCAACTTGTGAAAATATTTTGCCCATTGCCAGTGAAAATTTGCAGTGTGATAGAAATGTATTTCCATTTAATTTCAGTGATAGACTACTTTGGAATATTGAGTCAATATCAGGAATATGTACTTGGATAGTAAAATTTCTTTTAAAAATACATTTATAAATAACAAGTTCTCAGTAAAACTTATTACATTTTTTCTGTTTCAAATAACTGAAGCAATATTATCGAAAGAAGATAATTTTACAGAGATGTTAATACTATTTAATAGTATTGTTAAAACCAACTAGATTGGCTCTCCAACATATATTTGTCAACATTTTTCACTCATATCAAAATGATTTCATTTTCTTTTCAGAACACACATTAAGAGACTTTAGACTTTTGGTCAATGTGAATGATTAAAAAACATTGCACAATACAAACACTTGGTATGTTAATAAAACATTGTTATCTGTACATGGTACAAACAGAAAGTTTTCTTCCTGGAAATAAATCAATTCCTAAATCAATATGTAACTGACATTCATATTTGTACATTGCAAAATACAATCAGTCCTAACACAGATTAATATTTTACACCAACCTATATCACAGTATCATGTTATAAGTCAGATATATTGAAGAAATTAACTTATAAACATGATAAACATGATTGAAGACTTTTGTTAAAATGTTATTTTTTAAGTTTCAAATTCAAACTTTTAGAAACAAAATACGGAATATAAAAAGATGTGAAATCTTCCCTTAAAACTGTATTGAACAAATTACAGACCTTCAACTTGTACAACTGATACTTTCTGTTGTATGGATAAAATACCTGAGAGTGTCTTACCTATACCTATCTGTAATAGTTATCATACAAAGTACATGTAGACGTTGAACACCTATAAATCAGGTATAAATCAGGTATTCAGCTGATCAGGAACACTTACATTTTTATTGTTATTTAACCTTGTCAAATAAGCATGATAATTAATGCATCAATCTCTTTATATTGTTCAGGAATACAACCTTGGTTTGATCAAATGAAATGGTCAAATGATAAAGAAATATAACTTTACTTTAATCTTTCCTTTTCCAAGGACATAATAATATAACTAATATACATGATACATGTCCTTGCCTATTCAAATAGTTTGATATAAATTACTATAAAATCACCCATGCATAATTATTGATATATTTTTGAAAATAATTCTTCTTCTTTATCCAACAGTTTAAACTACTGTCCAGTACTGATAACTATATCTATTTAGCAATAGAAACAAATAAGCAATAAAACTTTTGTATTTAAACAAACTTTTAGTGACTTCATTAATAAAAGAAATCCCAAGGGTACAAAAGTTACTTCAATTCTTGTGGCATATATATATGTCTCTGAAAAACGATTCAGGACAAAAAAGGAAGTGGACCGTGAAAATGGGATAAAATCTCTAATGTGGCATTAAAATTAGAAAGATCATATCATAAGGAACATGTTTGCTAAGATTCAAGTTGATTGGACTTCAACTTCATCCAAAATTACCTCGACCAAAAACTTTAACCTGAAGCGGAACAGACAGACGGACAAACAGACGGACGAACGAACTAAACAGATGGACACACAGACCAGAAAATGTAAATGGGGCATAAAAATTAATAACTGTGACTTTTGCATATTACTAAAAAGTCTTTATTTCATCTTATCTATCTTTTTTATCATTTGTAATCATTTGAATTGAGATTGTTTGATATTGTTAAAACAGTCTCACAACAGATATTTAATTCTAACTTCTAAGACATTTAAATACAAAGCTTTTTTCACTTAATAACTGAAGAAACCAACAATAAACTTATCCCAATGTTGATACTTATAACCCCAGTAAAGATTGTTTGATATGTACATATGATTATACAATGCAGGATATCTATAACAAAAGAATCAGAATACATCTAAATAACAAAGAATTACTAAGGAAAGAATGTTACTAATAAATGCATCCTTTAAATCTATTTAAAAACTTATTAGAGCTATAGATCATTCCATACCTGTCTGTAAATGTTGGTGGAAATCCTAACAAAAAGTCTACTTAAGAGTTAGACTGTTAGACTGTTCAGTTAAACAGAAATGTCACTTCACACTTAACAAATCCATTAGAGATCAATACAGGAAATCAATCTACTATCTCATTCATCTATAAACAGCTGCTGGAGACAATCAGCTGATAAGGGTCAATATCTAGACCATTAATGAGGTTCTGCAAATCCTAGGGGTGGGTTAGTAATCATTTACTTATTATTATTAGGATCAATTTTATAACCTTGAGCTATTATTTGCAAATGATAATTGACAATGAAGACTCATTTAAGATTCAAACCCCTGAAAATATTAAATTCTAAATATAGGAAGTCTTTTGTTTGCAGATGACCTTATAACTCAAATAATTCAGCGCCCTCTATCCACTACTTTTCTCGAATGGAGTGATCGAAGTGATCGTAATATAACGACTGGATTATTCGGGTTAATGACCTTATCATATTATCAAGTTACTGGTTGAGTTTAAATACAAAGAAAATAAAAACAATGATCATTCAGCCAAGAACTTAATGAAAAATAACAAAAATCAAAGTGTGAACTCAACAGATTTATCCTAAAAAGCTAGGAAAGCTCTTTTTTCCAATAAAATCACATGGAGCTTTTTGGGTAAATCTCCCAAAATCCCTCCAATTCTCTAGAACTTATTAAGCCAATTTTGACATGTAATGCAGAAATACATGGATACAGATCATTCTTAGTGTAAAGGCAGACTAAAATCCACAACACAAAGCTATAGAATTCGAAATGTCCTTTATTTGAACACAACTCCTTTTAAAAAGGTTCATGTCAACATCTAAATATATTCTAGGTACTAATAAATTGCACAGCTTGATACAACGGCAGAGGTCCAACCCTGAACCGTTGGGACAAAAATGGACACAATATTTGCGCTTGATACAGGTCTGAATTTGGATTGTAATTAAATATTTGACACATAATAGGTTTCTGACACAGAATAACTGTAGTCAAAGAACTTAGAATTGGTTATATGATTTGAATTTATACTAAAATTTTTGCTTTAGTGCAACACAATGCTGTTGCGAATTGCCCCCTCCCAAAAATAAAAATAAATCCCCCCCTTTTTTTCTTTTGTGAAATACACTATGTTGCATATTGACCCCAACCTGAAAAAAAAATGTATTGCCCCCCATTTTTTTTTGTTAATGGAGAAATTTTCTTTTTAATTTCTGAAAAATCCCTCCCACCCAATTTTTTTCTCCTCCCCTACCCTTTTACCCCAAAAAATCTTTTAGACAAAACAATATTTTTGGGACACAGGTTTAAAAAATGAAGCATCCAGCTAGATTTTCGTGCGTTCAGGACACGTATACACATCTTAAAGAGAACCCTGCTTAACTCTTTCTCACGAGACCAGCCATTTAATTATTCTTGTCAGGACTTCCTGTTCTTACACATGCCTGACATCTTCCTGGGCCAAGCTTGTTAGCCCTAGGAACTACAAGTACATGAAGTATGACGTTACTCACTGGTTTCAGAGCAGTGTACAACTTACACAATGGCTTAGGATTTGAAATAATCAGATGCTCATACCGTTTGGCAAATATGGAACCTTTATTGGATGACAAGTAGACCACCCACCACTGTAAATTTATTGTATCTTAACTGATGTTCAACCATGTATATGTCTTTAAATAAACATCTTCTTCATATTTACATGGTTTTATAGTTTATCTAATATCCCAGAACTAGGACAGACAATGGGAAGACAGCAAAGCCAGTGGAAATTTCACTCCCGTTACACTACGAATGATTCAGACATCAAAGGTAGGAGAGTAACACACCATTGTGTCAGACAAGTCAATATGGCAGTTCCGGGATACCATTTTTATTTGAATCTGTCATGTGACTTCCATCACTACATGACCAAAATGTATGCATCATCACTTCCAACACATGTTGAGCAAATGGATCAAAAAGTTTGATTTTAAACTGCACAAGATATTTGGAAAATTAAGATATAATAAGATGGTCACCCTCCCTCATACTTACGAAAAATCAAGATAACATACATTGTATACTCAAGGAACATAAATTATTTATATAAAATTGAGAATGGAAATGGGGAATGTATCAAAAAGACAACAACCTGACCATAGAATAGACAACAGTAGAAGGTCACCAATAGGTCTTATAGTAAATGACGTCATAAAGGTGTGCGAAATTGACAATTTTTTCACGTGAAAGAATTACCAGAAACAAGGTATTGTGTAGATAAATCAATTTTGATTCACAGCAGAACAAGTTTAAGTTGGGTTGACAACCAACAAATTGTAATAAAACAAATTTCGAGACCAGGTGACTTTTTTCAGAAATAGAAGTACCTTGTGTTATATACATGTATCCTCGTGTGATGTGTTTTAGTACTAATAACAATTTTCACTGCTTACGGTTTTAACAGTTGAGTTTTTATTCACTTGTGAGCTCAAATTTTGAAAGCATGTTCTGTCGAATGTTTTTAGGTATTTTTTTTGTCAAGGCTCACTACGATTTTTTACTGTTTCCGATTATTTTGTGAAAATCATATGTCCAAAAACAGCGCCATATGCTTTCATTTTGACACCAGGTTTCTACTAAAGACATTATTTTGGGGAATTTAAAATGCAATTTTCAAAATTTATGATTAAATGTGAAAAGCTAAGACTGTTATAAAGGATATATATAAAAAAAAAATTGCCAATAGAATATTAAATGAATGGAGTTTGAACAACCATTTTATATACATGATATAAGAACCCTGTTAATTTTAATTCGCTGGTTTGTAATTAAAACGGCCAAAAAAAGTATGACAGTCACATGTCTTGAAGATCCGGTGTCTAACGGTCTAAAAACATACCTGGACTTTATTTTAACCCTTCAGAAATTTTTTCAACACCTATTCTAGTGATGGATATTTTTGACATTAAATAAAAATTTGTAAGGGTTCCGCGGAACCCAGTGTCTCGCCTATTTTTGCTGTAAATCACAGGCTCAACAACAATGAGGAAAAAAATCAATCAAAATATTCCTCTTGTTACTATTTTATGATTGTAAGAAAATCTAAGTCCATTTGAAAGTAAATTACAGAAAAAAACAGAGTAATCTTTTTACAAACTTTACTTCTGGATACAATCTTATGATCATAAATAAGGTTATTTCCAAGTTTGGTACAAACCCAGGATAGTTTAAGAAAGTTATTTAAATTTTAAAAACTTTAACCACAGAGTGAATGTAATGGTTCCCTGCAGAAAAAACTAAGTCCATTTATAAGTAAAATACGGAAAAAATTGAATTTTATTTTTACAAAATTTTCTTCTGGATACTATCTTATGATCATAAACAAGCTTCTGTCCAAGTTTGGTACAAACCCAGGATAGTTAAAGAAAGTTATTAAAATTCTAAAAACTTTAACCACAGAGTGAATGTAATGTTTCCCCGCAGAAAAAACTAAGTCCATTTATAAGTAAAATACGGAAAAAATGGAATTTTATTTTTACAAAATTTACTTCTGGATATTATCTTATGATCATAAACAAGCTTCTGTCCAAGTTTGGTACAAACCCAGGATAGTTTGAGAAAGTTATTAAAATTCTAAAAACTTTAACCACAGAGTGAATGTTTTGTTTCCCCGCAGAAAAAACTAAGTCCATTTATAGTAAAATACGGAAAAAATGGAATTTTATTTTTACAAAATTTACTTCTGGATACTATCTTATGATCATAAACAAGCTTCTGTCAAAGTTTGGTAGAAATCCAGTATAGTTTAAGAAAGTTATTAAAATTTCAAAAACTTTAACCACAGAGTGAATATTTGTTGACGCCGCCGACGACGCCGACGACGACGGAATGTAGGATCGCTTAGTCTCGCTTTTTCGACTAAAGTCGAAGGCTCGACAAAAATGACAAATACATGTAGGTCAGTTTTATAAAAGACAGTGTCTGCGTGTACCCGGGTACGAATAGTCATATTGCCGTTCGTAGGCTACGCATACCCACATCTGGTTTTACAATAAAATGGCACGGGATCGAGGAAGGAAACGTGAAATATGTAGGAAATTTGTCGCAATTAGTGAATAAATTGATTAAAACTACTCATAAGCATGATAAGTTTTATAAATATTTATAAATAAATATATAGGTAAGGCAGCAACCATTTGATTTTCTGGGGGCGGCTATGGATTTTTTTTCTGGACAAGTCGCAAAACAATTTTTTTCTTTCAATTTTATAGTGGCAGCTGAGGGGGAAACAAACAATTTTTTTTTCTCAGAATCACAAAACAAATTATTTTTTTCTCCAAAAACTTGAAACCAAACTTTTTTTTCCCAAAAAATCAATAGAGCCCCCCCCCCCCCCAGAAAATCAAATGGTTGCTGCCTAAGTGAACAGTTTTTCTCAATTAAAAAATATTCTTAAATCGGAGGAGCGTGATATGATACATGTGGGGAAGACATTCACTCAAAGTTATCATAAATTGAAACAAATTGTTCCAAACTATGAGCATGATCATGATGAGTTGATTAATTTTATAAATTGTATAAAAGAAACTCAGAGGAGAAAAGAAGAAATGGAAACACAAAAATTAAAGGGGGATTTAAGATTTAACATATATATTAATAAATTTTTCCTGTATTCATGGAGGCAAAAAATTCAAAACAAATTCGACAGGAAAAAAAACTAATATAAGGTATTTGTTTTAAATTGTAGTTTTAAATCAAATTTGCTGCATTTCATTCATTAGTCAATTTTTTGTTATGTCAAATACTTCTTGTTTTTCTATTGTCAATGATTGTAAGCTGTTCATGATTTAAAGGATATGTCTACTTTCAGTACTTTCCAAATAGAATATCCTTTCCACTTTAGACTTGAAATGTGGATCAGCCTGATCATGTGAAAACATATCACATACGAAAACAGCTGAAGGACACCTACGGGTGCGGGAGTTTCTCGCTACATTGCCTTGAAGACCGATTGGTGGCCTTCGGCTGTTGTCTGCTCTATGGTCGGGTTGTTGTCGCTCTGACACATTCCCCATTTCCTTTCTCAATTTTATATGACACGACGATAGTAATATAAAATCTTGAGACAAGTGCTTGTACCTTAATACACCTTATCGCTATTTGTCCGCCATTGCTGGAAATCACACAGGTTCCCGTAAAATTTTGACGTCATAAAACAAAATATCTGACGCCACAATGGAAAAGTGATTGTTGTTGACGTCAAAAGTTCAAGCGGCCGGGTCAGCCGGGATTATAGTCCAAATAATTATGACGTCTTGAAAGGCTATTGTAATTTGTTTCTTTGACGCCTTACATCGAGTCAAAGAAAAAAATTATAATAGCCTTTCAAGACGTCATAATTATTTGTACTACCGGGATTAGCGATAAGGTGTATTGTGATTTTACAGTAAAAAAAAATAATGCATGCTGCATTTAAAATTAAAGTTGAAATAACAATGCCTCACCTGTGCGACTTGAATATCTTTTAAGTGAAAAACTTACTCCAAATATATATAGATATATGAAACTGCAAATCAGGTATAATCATACGATATCACACCACCCGGCATTCGTGCGTCGCCAACAACGCGCCGGAAGTGCAATTTGTCCAAATTAGAGGGGTTTTATTGACTGTTAGAAACTAAACATAACAATTTCATGTATTATATACCTATAAAATACTTTAAAACGTTCTGGTACCAACTGTCAAAGGACAATTATCCCACACAAGTCAAATAAAATTAACACATTTGATCACATTTGACATTACCTTCGTAGAAAAGCGGAAGTGATTTTCTTACGCTGTTGGACAACTCGGCCTAAAACAAACTCGACCTTAAACAAACAAACTTGATACAAGGACAATACAACCAATCGATGCACTGACAGGAAAATACAACCAATCACATTGCCAGGACGATAAAATCAATCGACAGAGCCCATCAATGTAGTGCCAGGACAATGCAACCAATCGACAGAGCTTATCGATGCACTGCCAGAATAATACAACCAATCGACAGAGCCAATCGAGGCACTGCCAAAAAATCCAAACAATCGAAATAACCAATCGATGCAGTGCCAGGATAATACAACCAATCGACAGAGCCAATCGATGCACTGCCAAGACAATGCCATCAATCGACAAAGTCAACAAAAGGCACTGCCAAAACAATCCAACCAATCGATGCACTGCCAAGACAATGCCACCAATCGACAGATTCAATCGATGTACTGTCAGAACAATACAATCAATCGACAGAGATAATCGATTAGCTGCCAGGACAAAACAACCAATCGACAGAGCCAATCGATGCACTGTCAGGATAATACAAACAATCGACATAACCATGATAACCAATTGATGAAACTGCCAGGATAATACAATCATTCAACATAACCAATCGATGTACTGCCAGGACATAACAATTAAACAATCGACAGAGACAATCCATGCACTGCCAGGACAAAACAACCAATCGACAGAGCCAATCGATACTCAGCCAGAACATAACAACCAATCGACCTAACAAATCGATGCACTGCGAGGCCAATACAACCAATTGACCTAACCAATCGATGAGATGCCAGAACAATACAATCAATCGACATAACAAATCGTTGCACTGCCAGGCCAATACAACCAATCAACATAACCAATCGATGCACTGCCAAGACAATACAACCAATCGACAGACAGGCGCGTAGCTGCCTATACGCCAACACGCAGTTGCGTGCACATCGATTCGGCATGCAAAAAAAAATATAGCGAAATAAAAATATAAATTAAATGTTTAAAGAAAACACATATGTTGTCACTTTTTTTTAATTAATGAAATGTCATTAAATAACGGCATTTGGTTTCAAAATAAAAGTTTTATTGGAGATCATGACAAAATCAAGATTTGAATTTGTTATACTCAGTCTAAGACATGTAGTTTCGGAGCACATTTTACTGAGTACGGTTTATCTGTTTGGAATGAGATGTACCAATCTGCATTAGATTTATCAGATCCCGAGGCGATGTGTTCGACAGACAACAAGACCCAATCACCCTGCAAACACGCCCAAACAGTATTGGAAAGTCTCATTATATTTTGCGTTCATAGACCATATGATAATGAAACTGGAGAGTGGAGTCGCGTCTGGTATTATTAGAAAATCGCTTCTTTGCGCCGTATCTGCTTCCTTGTGTTGTTGGAAATATAACAAACGAAGATATCTCAACTTTGTCTGAGACATACGAAACTGACCTGGCATGTAATTTTGACGAATTCAATTGGGAGGTCGCTCGATGGCGAATACGTACGCTGATTTATAACACCTCGCGAGTGCTACCGTGGAGATATATCAAGGTACTACGTCTGTTGAAAACAAATGTACGATCAACAATGAACAACGACAGGTTATCATCGCTAGCATTACTGCATATTCATCGGGAATTCAGTGTTTATATTGACAAAGTAATAGAGAAGTTCGTTTCTGCCTAGACCCGAAGAGCAGATTTTGGACAATTTTGAGTAATTTCGGTATCACAAAAATGTGTTGTTTATGTATTCAATTTACCATGATTTATTCTATTCAGAAGATTAATTAATAGTTTTCATTCATAAATTGTTTATAAGTCCTTTCTACATGTAGCTCCTCTTTTAACCGTCCTATGACCGAAAACCGAAAAAAAAAAAAAATCTGCATAAAAGGGTCCCAAAATTTTTTCGTTCTAGCTACGTCCCTGACAGAGCAAATCGATGCACTGCCAAGACAATACAACCAATCGACAGAGTCAATCGACAGGGTCAATCGATGTTCTGCCAGAACAATACAACCAATCGACATAACAAATCGTTGCACTGCCAGGCCAATACAACCAATCAACATAACCAATCAATGCACTACCAAGACAATACAACCAATCGACAGAGCAAATTGATGCACTGCCAAGACAATACAACCAATCGACAGAGTCAATCGACAGAGTCAATCGATGTTCTGCCAGAACAATACAACCAATCGACATAACAAATCGTTGCACTGCCAGGCCAATACAACCAATCGACATAACCAGTCGATGAGCTTCCAGGACAATACAACCAATCGACAGAGCTAATCGATGTACTGCCAGACCAATACACCCAATTGACAGAGCCAATCAATAAACTGACAGGACAATTAAACCAATCGACAGAGCCAATTAATGCCCGTCAGGATAATACAACCAATCGACAGAGCCAATTAAGGCACTGACAGGACAATAAAACCAATCTACAGAGCTAGGACAATACAACCAATAGATAGAGCCAGGACAATACAACCAATCGACAGAGCCAATAGTACACTACCAGAACAATATAACCAATTGACAGAGCAATTCAAAACTGCCAGAACAAAAAAATCGTACAAACACGATGTAATGAAAGGATAATACAACCAATCAATACACTGCCAGGAAAATACAACCAATCCCATTGCCAGGACGATACAACCAATCGACAGAGTAAATCAATGCCCTGCCAGGACATAACAACTAATCGATAGAGCTTATCGATGCACAGCCAAGACAATGCCACCAATCGACAGTGTAAACGATGTACTGTCAAAACAATACAACCAATCGACAAAGCCAATCGATGCACTGCCAGGATAATACAACCAATCGACATAGCCAATCGAGGCACTGCCAAAACAATCAAACCAATCAACAGAGCTAATCGAGGCACTGCCAAGACAATACAACCAATGGACAGAGCCAATCGATGAAACTGCCAAGACAATACAACCAATGGACAGAGCCAATCGATGTACTGCCAGGACATAACAACCAATCGATGCACTGCCAAGACAATACAACCAATCGACAGAGCCAATAGATATCCTGTTAGAACAATACAACCAATCGACAGAGTCAATCGATGTACTGCCAGAACAATACATCCAATTGACATAACAAATCGTTCCACTGCCAGGCCAATACAACCAATCAACATAACCAATGGATGAGCTGCCAGGGCAATACAAACAATCGACAGAGTTAATTGATGCAATGTCAGGACAATACAACCAATCGACCAAGTCAATCAATGCACTACCAGGACTTTACAACAAATTTACATAACCAATCGATGCACTGCCAGGATAATACAATCAATCAACACAACCAATCGATGCACTGCCAGGATAATACAATCAATCAACATAACCAATCGATGTTCTGCCAGGATAATACAATCAATCGACAGAGCCAATAGATACCCTGTTAGAACAATACCATCATTCGACATAACAAATCGTTACACTTTCCAATAAGAAAGTTTGTTGTTCACTTACAATTAATTTCATACGATTTCCTAGTTTTGATTGGCTGATGGATACCAAAAGTTGAATATAGTAAAATAACAAAAATACTGAGTAAAACTCAAAACTACAAGTTCCATATCAAATGGCATAACCAAAAGCTCAAACACATCAAATGAATTGAAAACAACTGTCATATTCCTGATTTGGTAAAAGCATTTTCTTATGTAGAAAATAGTGGATTAAACATGGTTTTATAGCTACATGTAGCTAAACCTCTCCTTTGTATGATTATCGCATAACATTCCATTATATTGACAGAATATGAACAAAGTATGAACAAAACAAACAAACATAAAAGGTTTATATTATTTATACAATTAAACAGTTATAACAGCATGTGATATCCGTAGCAACGTTAAAACAATACATAGAAAAAACAAACGAAATGCTTAATTTAACTCGAAAAAAAACCCCAAAAGGTACAGACACATACACATGTTGAGGGGTAAAACTAGTTCAGTACTCAAACCTCAATAAGTGAATACTATAATACACAAGAAAACAATGTTTTCTAAACGTCAACTGTCACTTTAATATGTGGCGCGGATAACCTCAAGCTTCGATGAGTTGATAATACAAATGATTTAGATGGAAAGCAGTGCATCGGCATCACGAACAACGGTAATGGTCAATCTGTGACAGATAATACCACACCAAAGAGAGAACTGAGACAAAAAAAAAATGCTATTGTTGAATATCAACTGATTATGATTACTGTAACATTGAACTTCACTGACAGTAATGTTACTTCACTGACAGTAATGTTGTGGTCTGTAACATGTTATTATGATTACTGTAACATTGAACTTCACTGACAGTAATCTTGTGGTCTGTAACATGTTATTATGATTACTGTAACATTGAACTTCACTGACAGTAACACTTTTTCATATTGTTTCCTTCTCTAACAAAATTCATGAACATTTGTATATCTCTTCATTTTTCTTTGACAGTTTGAACAATTCATAGCATGATACGAAATAAGTTTTATTCCATCAACAGGAGTTATGCCCATACACGGTATAACTGATGACTTATAGTTAAAAGAGTGAGCTGTAATGTTGAAAGTGATAAAAGTAAATAGTTTTGCGCTTAAATCTACTACAAAAGGATTTTCGAATATCTGATGACATATGAATAATAACAATGAAATCACTAGCACTGTTTATAACGCGGAGAATATCACCACTGTTCCCAATAAGCCATGCTGTGTACGATCTTAAATTACTTAGCCCAAGCTTTGGGAAAAACCTTGCAATCATCAATAAAATAGAATTGGGTATAAATGCTAGTATGTTCCAAGCACAGAGAATTAGGAATAGTTTGCAAAGCTTGACCTGTAAATGCTTTCGATCACTTATCATTGTTGAATTTACAGCCTTTATTACGCCCATGTTTTTTCTATTTCGAAGCATGCCGCGTATTATTAGCGCGTTCATCACACAAAACATAATAATCTGTACAGGTCCGGTGAACAGTCGTTGGGAAAATACTACTGTATTCATTATCTCCTTATTGGCTACATAAAAGTCCGTTCTTACAGCTCCGTAAACACTTGTATTGCCTTTCTGGATATCCATGAATTTAATATTAATCGGTTTTGCTATATTAGCAAATATACCAATGAGAAACGCAAGGGAAACAAAAGTAAGAGGGAATCTGACGGTTAACGCGGATTTGAGATGAAATGGATAAGATATTGCAATGAATCTTTCAACGGAAAGAATGCACACAATATTCATAGCCGTGCAGCGAAATGTGAACGACACTAACGCTCCGCTCCAATGACTCATTTCAATTGAATGTTTCTGCAAACATTCTGATGTGGTATACTGTTCGATTATAGTTCCTGCAGAAATGAACAGATCTGATATCAAACTTAATATGTCAGCGACAACCATAGCAAACATGTAAATAAAAGACGAATTGAGGCTTCTTTGTTTGAATAAAACTGTTCCAACGACCGTGTTTCCCGCTATTCCAGCCATGCAAAGTGGCGGTAAGACATACACGTTCTGTACATATTTTATATAATCAATTACGTCATTCATATCGTTTCCTGTTTTTTTATTGCCATTTTTCTCTATTAGTCCATTATTAGAAACATTGGCTATTAAGGAAATCGCGACATCGTCCGTGGTCAGATTTACAATGATAGTTGATGATAGAGAGTTTGCGTCCGTTGACGGACTCAGTTTAGTGGTTGATTCCGAATGTATTTTGTCCCTGGCCTTTATACTTGTTAAACCATTGATCCGTGGGTGATTGTTTTGATTGGACGGCAACAGGTTTGTTGTTTCAGATACCAAATCGGTTCCCTGTGGTCGAACCATGTCTGTTTTCAATACACATACTAAAATAAGAACTAGCATTTTTACCTGTAAATAGATAGAAACAGATCTTTCACGTTAATCCTGTTATGGTTATTCTGGATTAAGCAGAACATTGTTTCTCTTTGAATTATTTATGTAACCATAAGAGTAGCAAACAGACACAACATCCATCAGAGAAACACTAGCTACTCTAAAAATTAGATTGACATTGATACAATTTGTACGAATATCTTTTCTCCGGAGAAATAAACATAAAGTTTCCGTAATTAAAAGCTGACAAAACGGCAATATTTTAACAAACATGAAAATGACTACAGTTATAAATTTTGTTTGAAAGTATTTTTGCTCATTATAGCAGTAATGTGCATCTTCAGCAGTAATGTGCATCGTTAATTGAAAGTTATGCATATATGACTTATTGCATCATTAATTCGACTTCAGTAGTTTCTTTGATTGTCAAAATAGTGTAATTTCTTCTGATATTGACAACAAAATGAATCAAACAGTATGGTTGATGTAGATGAATCAAACATTCATTTGATCAACCAAAGCAGAATATTGTTTGTTGCTTTTTTATAAACATTAGAGAAATGAAAATTTTTGTTTTAACTTGTTTAATAAGTCTTGTTTGACATTAACTACCGTTACTTCTTTCATGAAGTATCTCTACAATGTCAACAAATTATTCCCTTTCTGGTGATTAATAATAAATTTTAAGTAATATACTTTGTAAATTGAATATCTTACTGATAATTTGATGTTATCTAACAAGCAATGAATCTGAAAGGCTTTACAACACAAAATTGTTAAATTCCAGAATTTTATGAGACTTCGCGAGATTTTATGATTTTGGGAACGCCTGACAGCAAACCATTGATATTGCTCAATAAATTAACCACATTATTACAAACAAATTAACATATACAAGTTTTATCTTAAGGTAGATATATTTGTAATATAACATTTCCAATATATGTTTAATTCGTCAATATATATGTTCCTGATTCAACCCACCATTTATCTTACAATGTCCTGTTCCAAGACAGGAATATGGCAGTTGTTATCAAATAGTCCGTTTCTATGTATGTTTGCCGAGTTGGCGTTTGTTTTTGATACACTTCAGTGTTTCTATTGTTCAATTGATTGACTCTCGTAGTTAATGCGTCACCCTTGCTTTATAACCCGGATTTGTTTCCTCTCAATCGATTTATGACCTTTCAACAGGGGTAAAAAAGGAACGAAAGATACCAAAGTGATAGTCAAACTCATAAATCTAAAATAAAATGACAACGCCATGGCTAAAAATGAAAAAAAAAACCAAACAGACAAACAATAGTACACATGACACAACATAGAAAACTAAAGAATAAACAACACGAACCCTACCAAAGACACTAGATTGGCATTATTTTAATTAATAACACTACAATTGTTTTACATACTTGTTAACTTGCAGTATTTAACAATAAATATGTGTCAATAACATTGTGCTTGTTAACATGCAGTCTTTAGCAATACATAAACTCAAAATAGATACCAGGATTACAATTATGTACGTCAGAGGCGCTGTTACTGAAAATATTTCCTTGAAGTTGAAAGGATTTTCTTTTTTTTTTATTCCCGCTTGTAAGATAAAGAAAATAACTTAACTTTAAGGGGACTAATTTAACCAAGACATTTGATTGCATGGTAGATAATTTCTGATTTAATAATAAAAAAATTTACAATGCAAAGATTTTTCTGAATTCTATAATTGTGCATTTCTATTACACTTAATTCGTCTTATATTGCTCATTTAAATACTCGTTTAATACAGAGTAACCGAGGGTATCACCAGCCCATTAGTCAGCACTTCGGTGTTGACATGAATATCAATTAGACCGTCTTTTTGATGAATTTCCTGTTGACAAAAGGATTTTCTTATCCAATACCTTAGCCATATTTGGCCCAATTTTTTAGAATTCTGAATCCTCTTTGCTCTCTAACTTTGTTATTGTTTTGCGTTAAAACTTTATGATCTGAGCATCACTGATGCGTCTTATGAAGACGAATCACCTGTTTGACGTTCTAAATTATAAGCCTGGTACCTTTGATAACTATCTTTATAATATGGTATGCTTTCTTATAAAATTCAAGTAAAATTGAGAAAGATAAAAATATGATGCTTACCTAAAGAATTTTAGCTGTCAATGAAACACACAAGACTTCAGTCAAAAAATGTAGCTCTATAATTATTTATCATCTTAAATGAAATAACGATATACATTGAGAAAATTTAGTGGAACCTCACTAGGAGTCTTAATTGACAAAGAGGAAATAAACTGAATTCTCCCTAGGAGACTTTCTCGGTGATACTATTTATAAAACAAATAATTTCCTATTGTATTTATTAAGCATTAATCATCTTACTTGCATTGATGTTAAAAGGAAACATTAAGAAACATTTAAGGAAATAATCAGTGCATGGAAAAAATATTAACGCCAAAATATGCAATCTTTAATGACCTGACAACAGCATCGTAACTATATCCCTTCTTAATAAGTCTATTCAAAGGTTTTGGTAGTTTTTGAGGTGAATACTGACACCTTTGTGCTTTATAAAGAATATTTCCATAAAACATTGGATGTGAAATACCTGAACGTGTAAGAAGTCTGCATGTTGAGCTATATTTACGAATGATGTCCTTATACCGATGATAAAATTTAGTAAATGTTTTGACTAGTTTGGGATATCAAAAACCCTGGTGTAATAATTTTTCAGTAATACATGAATTTCTCTCGTTAAAATCTATAACATTGTTACATACACGAGCAAATCGTACAAGTTGAGATATATAAACACCGTAAGATGGTGACAAGGGAACGTCACCATCTAAAAATGGATAATTAACGATAGGAAATAAATGAAAAATCATCTCTTTTATCATAAATTTTAGTATTCAGCTTTCCGTTAATGATATAGATATCAAGATCGAGGAAAGGGCAGTGGTCATTGTTAGTATTAGCTTTATTTAAAGTAAGTTCAACAGGATAAATTTCTTTAATATACATACTGAAGTCGTCATTATTGAGAGCCAAACTATCATCAAAATATCTAAAAGTATTATTAAATATTTTTATCAGATGTTGTTTCGATGGGTCTTTGCTTATTTTTGTCATAAATTGTAACTCATAGCAATACAAAAACAGGTCCACAATAAGTGGTGCACAGTTAGTCCCCATTGGAATTCCGATAATCTGACGATATACGGAATCCCCAAAGCGAACAAAAATGTTATCTAGTTTAAATTCAAGGGCATATATAGTATCAAAGCATGTCCAATTGACATAGTTTTTTTGTTTATTGCTACTAAAAAATGACCTAAAAGAGTTTGAACATATATATTCACATTCTGACTTTTTAAATGCCCATTTAATTAGGTGTGTGAATTTTTTCTTAATGAGAATGTGAGGCAATGTGGTATACAGGGTAGAAAAATCAAAACTTTGAACAGATTCAAAATCACCAATATAAGCATGCAATTTATCAAGTACTTCCAACGAGTCTTGACACTCCAAAAGTAATTAATTCCACTATTTTCGAAGGCCTTATTTGAACAATTTATTATCAGGTTTTTAATTGTACCAAGTGTGCTGGTAAGAAGAATAGACAATTTAGTAGTGGAATAATGGCTTGAAGACGAAATAAATCTATATTTGTAAGGGGTTTTGTGTAGCTTCGGAAGCCAATACATAGTTGGGACTTTCATTGTATTTGGCTATGCTTGTAAAGCGGTAGCTAAAAGGTTATGTTTATTACAGATGTCGTTTTCTGAAAATGGAGTCAGTTGGAATGTTGGTGAATTGGTGATTTCTTTTTTCAGAACCTCAATGTAAAATTTACGTCAAACAATAATAATATTATTAGCAGCTTTATCGGCCGGGACAAAAAAAATTTTCTTGGCTAGTTCTTTTAGTTTATGTTTGATACGAGAAATAGGTTTTTTGTGGTTATTGTTAATAGTAAAATGTTCTATAAAATGTTGAATACGTATATCAACTATCTTCATTACTGAATTAAAAAAGAGTCCAAAGATTTTTTGTCAGCTTTTTCCCGTTTTATCCATTTGATACAGTAAGTATGGAGTGAGTCGTGGATGATATTACGACATTCATTCCAATTAATAATTGACGGGGGACGATTTACTTCTTATTTGAAAAGATCTATAGGAAAAAGATTCATGATTATAGCAGAATTACATATTGGTATAACTTATCCACCGAACATGACCATGTGACGTCAATGAACTAACCAATTAGCTCTTTAATTTCCCTGGAATTGTGTCCCTCTGTACATGTCCTGCTGTCACTGATTAAATGTTTCATATTTTTTTTTGTCTTTTAATCCTAGTATAACACGACTATATTATTAAAACGAAAATCAAATGGACAAGCAATAATACACAAAATACAACATGGAAAACTGAAGACTGAGCAATATAAAACCGAACGTGATCTTAGGTGCTCCAGAAAGGTAAGTAGATTCTGCATCATTTGTGGCATATGCATCCATCTTGTTACTCATGATAGTACAAATCAAGTCTTATTCGGTAGGTCACCAATAGGAAATAGACGTAATAAGACATGTTTGGTGGTTTGGGCACATTTAAGAATATTACATATATGTTGAATATTTGTGTGTGTGTCTGTATTTTAAATCTTAATAACGATGTTTTTTTCAGCGTGAATGTAGACAGAAGTCAAGTAATCTGGTAAAAATTGAAAGTGCCTCAGAAAATATTTGGATAAAACGACAGGCTAAAGGTTTGTAGAGGAATTATATAAAGTTACTGATTTCTAAAGTGTTACACGTGTAACTTTTTCTCTGCTTGGTGTTTTTGCTTCCATTATTCATAGAAAAAACATTCAAGAGAAAGACATAATAATGAAAATAAGAATTAGCTGAATAAGAAACGTATTATCAGCAATTAATATGATACTTCATTTAGTTTTTCATTTTTAGTTAATTCAGCCATTAATGAATATAGATATATTTCAAAGACAAAAATGTAACATTTTCAATATTGAAAAAAAGGAAGGAAAATAATTTCTTTCTTACAAGAATTAACAACTCTCATCGTAATAATAGATTCCATGCATACACATATTAGAAATATTGCGAATAACTGGAATTAGATTTTAGGCACGAACTTAGCTATGGGAAGAAATAATGATAGCGATGATTTTATTTCCAGTCACACATAAACAACGATGGATAGGCGCCCGTGAGGTTAATGGACAATGGGAATGGGTTTCCGATTTAACTCCACTGACATTTACTTCATGGGATGTAAATGAACCAAATAATGTAAAGGAAAACTGTGTCCATATTCATAAGATAACTTCATACAACTGGAATGATATTAAGTGTAGCAAGCGTTTCCACTTTATTTGTGAGAAATCAACCGTAAGTTTAAATAAAGGCAACAGTAGTATACCGTTGTTCAAACTCATAAATCCATGAACAAAAAACAAAATCGGGGTAACAAACTAAAACTGACGGAAACGCATAAATATAAGAGGAGAACAACGACACAACACTACAATGTAACGAACACACACAGAAACGGACCAAGCATCAGACAAAATCCCACGAGAATAACAAATATAACAGAGAGAATCAAATACTCATTACGTAAACACGATTTGCGTAGACTTATCTACATGTGACTTTACATAATATTAATCTGAAGACGTGATATACAGATATAACAAACAAAACATAAAAAAGATTCATGTTCATTCTTCTCAGGAAAATCAAGCTAGTAACATGTGTATATACATGGTACAACGTTACAGCGATATATTGTCAAAATCCAAATTTCTATCAAAAAAGTATTTACAAAAATATCGGACTCAAAGTTATATTAAACAATGGGAAAGTCTACGATACCGACAAAACCATATGATCAACAAAATCAAGCAACGGAACAAAACGTTAACAGTTTAACAGTCGTTTATCACTACATATTATTGCTTTTTTGTAGTGTTAGGGGTTAGATCGGCTTTTGCCTCCTAAAACATTAGTTCAAAATCATTCCTAGTTTAAATTTTTTTTAAAGTTTGGGAAAAGTAATTGGTTAAACACGAAAATACATTAAATATATATATTTCAGATTATAATTATTTTTTGTTATAAGAAGTTTAGTAGTCAGAACTTCGATATTGCAATGGCTGTAAACTTACCTATATGTCTAATTATCTAACAATAGCCGATACATGTAAGAATCCCCTGACAAACCTGTCTTATGTTTTTTTTTATATCCTGTTCGTCAAATAACTTAAGTGTTCAAGTGTTCATACATCGGCTTTGAAATTTTCTGTTTTTGCTTTTCCTGGTTAAATATAATATTGACAATGTTAGGTGCGCACGAAATTAATAAACTATTATTTATATCATTAAAATGTCATTTTGAAATCAAATGAGTTAATTAAACCGATCTGTTAATGGAATATTATTCATTGATATTCCCAAATGAAAGGAATTGATTTGAAATAAATTTGTGAATGAAATAGCAAATATTGGCGACATTTATCTAATGCTGCCCCGGGTAAGGTCAAACATTTTGCATTTAAGACAATAACATATTCAGGAACAGTAATACGATTTTGTGTACAACAACAACTTGTCACTGAAGCAACCTGAAATTTATACCTATGCTAATTTTATAAATATTTATCTATATTATGTAAATTGCAAATAATGAATTTATGAAAAATAAAGAAATATTTATCTTTTTTGTTGTATTAATGAACAGAATTGTGGGAATGATTTTGTTCAAACTAAAATATTTATACTACAGAATTTGCAATTACCATATTCGTTTATGATTTGAAAATGCACACCGATGCATACTTTCTCAAAAGCTGTCACAGAGTGGATAATCACTACGAGCTCATCTTGCCATGTCAGAAAAAGGAAAACTACCAAAAAGACAAACAACATAATACAAAACAGCTAGCTATAAAACCATATTTTCTAGGTAAATGCACCTTTTTATTTTAAAGTCAGTTGTGTTGTATGCCTATGACGAATAATTAGTTTATACAGTGTTGGCTTCTTGCTTCCAATGATTGTCACTTTGATATACTAGTATGGGTTTTCTCGCCCAATTAACCCACCAACGTATGTACCAAGTCAGGAGTTAACTGCTGATTCATAGTTGTTCCATAGGTTGACATGTCTAAAGTTTGATTTGATGGACAAACCTTTTTTAAATTAACTTGGATTTTTTTTATTAATCCTTATTTTGATCATACATCGTTCAAACTCTGTTGAACAGCTATAAAAGAAAAGCTTGATATTTTAGGATTTTTCTTTTCTCTTGAATTCTTTGAAAGACCAAGATTACATTTGGGTTTTTTTTTGGTTAGAAATATAGCACTCTTCATAAATAATATATAAGCCCTGAATATCTAACATAAATAATTTCGGTTCAACTATCCTTCAAATAAATGTGTAAATTATATCATAAAAATTATTTCATTTCTCCGTAATGTTTTATATGTTTAATTATAAAAGATTTTTAAAAGCACATTATTTCAAACGTTCTTTTGTACAGAAGTTACAAAATTTATTTTGATAATGTTTCGCTTGCATAAAAATGTGTTTGTTGGTGGAATATAAAAATTCTTATGTGTTATACACTTATGTTTTTTTCAATGATATATTCAATTTAATTACTATTATAATTATTCAGAATATAAATCTAATGTTGCCTACCGAATTATAATGATGACCGGATCTGTACGTACTTCCATGAGCACCACCCAACCCGTGGATCACCCAATATCTCTCTCGGTTTTTGGCGTTTTTTTTTTATATTTCAGTCTTTTGTTTTTCCTATGTTATGTGTATTGTTTGTCTATTCTCCTTTTCGTCTTTTTCTTTTTTGTCGTGGCATTGTCAGTTTGTTTTTCTTTTTTGTCCCGCCATTGTCAGTTTGTTTTCGACTCATCAGTTTGAATATCCCTTGGTATGGTTTGCCTCTCTTTTTGAATAACGCTAATAGGTCAATTTTCTTGACGGCTTTTATAAAAAAAAGTGAGGTTTTGCAGTGTCAAATTTTAGAACTCTTTGTCATTTTGGTTTTAGATTTATCCTAATGACTATCAAATCATTGTTATTTAAGCTCTTGGTGTCCAGTCATGATTATAAAATATATTCCTACAATATTGTATGAATTCGGTATTCAAGAGCTTACAGCTGCTGTTCCGACTTTATACAACGTCACCAGTGTCTGAACACAAATTTGATCACCCAGGATAATGTCAAAGCACTTAACTACCTTTTCATAAAAAAGTTCATTGGAAGATACCAAAAACTTTTTGATGAATATCTCTTATCAACTTCACATATAATATATGAAGTACAGATTCTAGGTACTGACGTTGTTTATCAACTTAATTTAATCACGAAATATAGTGTTCCTTTATTTATCTATATAAATTGTTTACCTGTTTAAGTTAATTTTTTGGTAATATCCGTTAGGATTGACTCGTTTCTTTTACATCCTCTTATTGTGTTATTGTGTCATGGTAACATTCGAATGCTCTTCTTTCAGTTTTGCTTAAATGCTTTATCTTTATGCTATTTGTTTTTCTTTGTTGACATATTTCTTTGTTTTTATTTTGTTTTTGTAGTGATTAAGATTATAACACAATGTTGACTGTTGTACCCCTATCTTAAACATTTTTACGTGTATGTCTGTTTGTTTGGTTCACACATTGTTGTCTTAAAAATGGAATTTTATATAACTGTCATACACGTTCATCTAGCTATAAAACAAGGTTTAATCTACTATTTTCTACATAAGAAAAAAACCTGTACCGAGTCAAGATTAATACAGTTGGTCTCAATTCGTTTGTCTTTCCACGTTTAATAATCATCGAAGAACGATTTTTTCGTTATTACATTTTTTAATACAATACTACCATGAGGGTGAATAATTGAAATTATCTTTACATATAAAAAATGTGAGAGTTCCCTAATGGCAGCTATTTTGAACTGTTTTAACGTCTACGTGTATTTATGATCCCGACACAAGTTTCCATTCGGTGTTTATTTTGTTGATGTATCACAAGTTACGTCATAGTTCCACCAAATTAATTTTGAATCCATATTGAATCATAGAAAAATAGGTTTGGCCCACCTCCAAATGGTCCATGATTCTATTATGCCGAGTATCCACGCTTTAATCACATCCGGTAAATCCGATAGATTTAGAGATGTTTTGTTTTGTTTATCCAAACATTTCGAACAACTAGACAAAATGCCATAACCATCATTCATTTCTTTTGAATTGGATTCCTGTGACATGTTTTATTTCGTATTTTTTTTCAAATTTTATCTTTTGTGGATTTGGTATGATAAAGTTCCCGTAGGGTTTGCTTCTTCCGGTGAACACTTCATCTATTGATATATACTGTTTTTGTACATATTTAGATATTATGTTGAAATATATGCAAAATGTCAAATATTAAAATTATAAATTGTTTAGTCTGTACGAAACTTTGTAGGATTCCCGCTGCCATTTTTGTTAAATTGGTGCAATCTGAGTATTCGGTGACATTTTATACTTTAACATTATATGTATTGTTTAATTATACCATGGAAGTATTATATTGATTATAGAGACCAGGTAATCAGTATTCAGAGTTGTTATACCATTAAAGAATTACATATATGAGTGTTGTATAATTAGTGCAATTGTTGTTAGTTTCGTCAAATTAATTACTGTAAATTCAGGAATGATAACGTGCATTTATTATTGCGATTTAGCCATTTAAAACTAAAAAACGATTTTCCTCATTGCGATATTGAAAAAAAATCCTGTTAAATTCGCATAAAAAAAATTCAAAATGCAAGTTGAAATTATTGTGATTATAAACCTGTGGCATTTTTCGAAATAAAAAAGAAATCGCAATATTTTCTGAATGTACAGTAATATGTCGTTATTTTATATCTAATTATGATAATACGAACTCTTAAATTTGTCAATATTCCTTTTTGGTGTTTATAATTCTGGTATTTTCATAAAAGATACCAGCTTTTAAAAAAAACATGACTTCATCGAAACTATCAACATAACTAAACAAGATTACATCCAATATGTCATCATCAACAAAACAGGTCTTGTTTTTCAAATTTGGAAAAAAATAAACTTCATTTTGATTTTTTATATTCTATATGAAAAATGACATATTTCGCCTCCAACACTCGCACTGTACGTTAGGCAAGCAGCAACCATGATAACGCATTCCAAATTCTCTTATATTGTATGATCAATCTTACATGAGTCACTAACAAATGTTAGCCTTGAATAACACATGAATCTTAAATTCCCATACATTATTAAGATCTATTAGTTCGAACTGAACTAACAGAACAGCCAAAATCGAATTAAAAACAACTACAGACATAACAAAATCTACATAAAAAGTAAAGTATTTTTATCAACATCTTTTCAGAGCAAGACAAAAAATACCAGTCAAACTCAGAAGTCAAAATCGACTACAACATGACAAAAAAAAAGGAACAGACCAAACGACAAACAGCATAAAATTGAGAAAGGAAATGGAGAATGTGTCAAAGCGACAGCAGTATACAAAACACAAATGTTGAATATAAAGACTGACCCATCAAAAACAGGAAGTGACCTCTGGTGCTCCGAAAGAGTACGTAAATTCGACCCCTGCTTATTTAGTTATATCTTCCTCCATGAATAATATCCTATAAAAATCAAATCAAATCAAAATTGAATTATTTATTAATGTCAATATTTATAAAAGAATGACACAAACTATATATGAACAAAGTTCGGCAAAGATCATAAAAATAAATGTACTGTGTTGTCAACAATGTCATGTAGCTGTTTAGAGTGCCACAAATATTTTCTTTTTGAACATCACATAAGCAAGCAAAACATATATTGACGTATCCCCTACAGCCTTCAATAGAAGACTTAAATGATCATCATGGATTTGCCAGTTCACTGAGAAAAATCTGTAGAAAATGTCATGGCAACAGTAAACCACTATAGAATTCATTCCTGAAATATTTATTTTATACATTAGACAGTAAGATTTTTGAGGTAATATGTATCAAATGTTGTTACGTATAATTATGTATTTACGGATATATAAAGTTAATATACGAAGAATTGAAAATTTCACATTAATTGATTCTAGAAGAGACAGCAATACAGGTCTTACTGACAACAAATGGTCCACCAAACTTTTCGATTTGAATTTTAAAAGATTGAAAAAAAACCTCAATGACTTGGCTACACAGCTACTTTAGTACAAGCAAAACTGTATATAAACTGCACATTTTAAAAGCTGTATATAACTGCAAACTCTGTAAAATTGTACATTAACTGCACATTTTTGAATCTGTGTTTAAGCTTAACATATAGATTCTACCACTGCATCTTGTGTGATACGATATCTATCCACAGTTTATATACAGTTTTACAGATGTACATTTGATATGCATCCATCAAGGAAAACGATTCAAAAAACATTTCACAGTTTAGTACAATTTAACTGTGGAGCGTAGAGAAGAAAATCTACTAATCTGTATTGGCGAACAGGACGATGAAATATATATATTTTAGAGAATAGCTGCATCCGTACATCTATGAAGAAAGGAAGAATTGTGAGTTATTCAGGATGTGTATAACATACCAGTGTTTTTAGCCAAAAAAAGAAGTACGACAGATACCAGAGGGACAGTCAAACTCATAAATAAAAAATAAACTGACAAAGCCTGGAGCAGGATCTGCTTACCCTTCCGTAGCACCTCAGATCACGCCTAGTTTGGGGTAGGGTTCGTGTTGCTTATTCTTTAGTTTTCTATGTTATGTCATGTGTACTATTTGTTGTCTGTTTGTCTTTTTCATTTTTAGCCATGTCGTTGTCAGTTCATTTTCGATTTATTAGTTTGACTGTCCCTCTGGTATCTTTCGTCCCTCTTTTAAAGGAGACACAGAAAAAAAGAAGATAAAATGGTTTATAGGATGTTAACAATAAATACGCATTTTTATGTTGAAGCGACATACCTTTTGTATAATATATGAGAAAAATTTTAACAACGAAAAGCTTGTTGCTATATTTGTGTCTTCGAATTTTTAAATTCGTATAGTTCTATGGTATTTTAAAAAATGACCTCTCGACTTCGAACTTCCATGACGCTTAATGTGACAGCTTAACGTTATGAGAACGATGATATTATTTCCCACCTTGACAAACCTGATAAAAATCAGGAGTATGTAAGGTTTTCTTTGTATTGAGTTGGATTGTTGGTTCTTGTTGTTACAACTTATACATGGTAAAAACATCATTATCAACACGGAATCATCGCCACGGTTCAATACTATAATGAAACATAACAATAATTTACTTAATTTGGTTTTGATCTGAGTTAGATCCAAACGATGAAGCAATACATTTTACCAACTTTTTTTTCTTCAAAGAATTAATTTGTTTTAAACTTATTTAGTACGCATTAAGACATGAATCAAATGAAAAATACTATTAGATCGATTATTGTGCGAAACGTCGAAATATCCAAAACACGGTTTAAGATTCTAGCACCGCTGATGAGTCTTGTGTGCTGGACTTAATGTGCGTCTGGCGTACATACGAAATTACAAGCCTGATCTCTCAGAAGAGACATCTATAACTATGTTAAAAATAAACCAAACAAACCGTACAAACAACATCAACAACAACAGTAATATTGCTATTTACATAATTGCAAATTACAGTATGAAAGTCAAAAAATACCTGCTTACACTTTTTTATTGAACAATTCCACACTGATCTGTGTTCATCTCCGTTTCCCTAAAAAAAAATGTTATACATATTTTTTTATCTATGTCTTTGTTTTATGCGTCAGATTTCAACATTGAGTCCGACATTTATTTTTTTAAAGAATTTATTGCTGATTAATTTTTTCTCAAAGGGGGACAATTCTTACTAGTAAAAGATAAGCACAGGAAGGAAGTAATTCAGATTGTTCAGGTATTTCGATAAGATTATGATTTTACTCAACTTGAGGCATTTTGTTTTTATTCTAAAAGAGATGATAATGGTGATATCTAAAGTTTATGATTAAAAAAATAATTCTAGTATGTATTTCTTCATGATATTTTTTTTCTACTTTCGAAATCAATAAACTATTACATAACATTCTGTCAAAGCGTTGACATATACTTATTTTAACATCTAAATTTATACAATATAAGGTTGTCATGAATTAAATTAACATTCCATACCATTTCACTGCGTACTGATCGTTTAATAAATAATGTACTAGAGACCACATAATTTGAAAGTTAATGCCTACCAATTTTGTGGGGATTACTAAGCCTTATCTTATATACCTCGGAGTTTACAACCTAAAAGACAATGACAGACAAGAAGTCAAAAGTTTTTCATGAAAACAATAAACTTATCTTTTTATATAGTACTGGGTTGTTACCACTGCTGGTGGCTTATCAGTCCCCAATGGTATCATCAGTTCAGTATAATCAACTACATGTAGTACTTTCTGAATCCATAGGTTCCATTAGACATTTGTTGTAGATAAATTGTCACGTTAACCCGTCTGTTTGGGTTGCTCACCAAATTTGGTCGATATTACAAACCTACAAACAACTGCCCTACCATACATAAGGGAGGTATGGGTAGCTTTAAAACCAGATTCAATCCACCCTTTTCTTTAAAAAAAAAAGCATATCCAAAATCATCAATGACTATCAATATTACAGTTTGTTTTTAATTGTTCCATTAATTGATAACATTTGATTATATCAGTTTTTATGCACTTCACCTTTTAAAATTGCTTGAAGTGAGATATTTTTGTGCCAATAAATCATTAAATTGATTAACGAACCCACATGTTTATTCATATAATAATACCACAGTGTGGTTAAATTCCAGCGGCAAAATATAAGAATTGTATCATATGACAGGCAGCACGATTTTCGAAGTTCGGCAAAAAATAAGAATTGTATCATATGACAGGCAGCACGATTTTCGAAGTTCGGCAAAAAATAAGAATTGTATCATATGACAGGCAGCACGATTTTCGAAGTTCGGCAAAAAATAAGAATTGTATCATATGACAGGCAGCACGATTTTCGAAGTTAGATATTATTCTACTTATTATGAGTATTCATATTTTTGCTAAATCTTTGGCAAATTGAAAAGAAGGTGATATATTTATTTTTCATTTTACTAAATCATTCGAATAATACCGTCCATCATAGGTAACAATTACTCTACATATCAATATCTGAATCAGACAATGAGGTGTTACCATTTAACACGACATTTACGATATGCCATTTATTGGAGCAAATGAATAATTAGGCTTCTACGCAGAAATTTAAAGAACTGCACACGTAAGTTTGAAACCATAAAGACAACAGTAGTATACCGATGTTCAAAACACATCTCTTGTCCGTCAGGTTATCGTATCGTTATCGTGAAATAAGCAGTTTGAACAAATGCAGAATCAAATAGTGCGTCAATAAATTCTGTATCTACTAGCATTGATAGCCTACATAATAGAAAAAACTAAGAAGAAGTTGGAATTTTTGCTTCTTAATAATTTCTGAATTAATCAACGGAGATTTCACGAACAGTTTGTTATTTCCGAAGCACTGCATACTGATTTATAAATAAAAAACTTATTCTTGATTTTTGGTTTGAAATTATAAACTTTGTTTGATAATATATTTACAATGTACATAGTGATGTTTAAAGGGTATTTACTGTCAAATTCACATTCCCCGACATCACTCAAATTCTTATATTTAATTTATAACATACTAAAACGTGCATCAAAATTGCAAAAAGTCTAGAATAAACAATTAAATATACACTCACTCGATAATATGTATCAGCAGCTTGTGTATATCTTAGTCTAGAGCCCATCTTATTAACCACCGAAATGACCCTCGAATAATGTCAATGGTAATGTTACCCGATAGAAACATAACATAAACATACAATTCAGCATGTGGAGTTTGACTTTTCTAGATCGGTTTATTTTCATACGATAATAAAAGGTTTTAAAATGTACTAATCATCGGTTTTATCTATAAAAGAATTTGTTTTAATTAAATCAATCAAATGATTTACCCTAATTATTTTTTTCCCTTTAAATAACCGAATGCGTCTATAGTACATCAATAAACAATCTCTAGCTTAAGGAATAAATTGAGGATCACATAGATACGGACCCAGTGAGGTAAAATATTGACTTGCAAATCAATCATATACATAAGTGATATGTTAACGCTTTTTTTTGTGACAAACTATGGCCAATCTTGAATGCTTATAACAAGGCAGTTTCAAAATTCCGCTTTTATTAATACTTGAAACAAAAATTATCATTCTTAAAATTTTGGTAGCTAAATCATAGTTAATTGCTCTTTAGCACTCCCTTCTAGGAATATACTAGTAGTATCTGAAATAATTCAAGCACGCGATGTTTTGCGACTAAATATATTTTATTAAAATATTTATAAATGAAATATTTTAGAATTATGTATTGTAGAAAATAGTATTTGTTTTTAATAATATGGGGAGAAAAGAAGACGCATTAGTAGTTGTAGCGATTGATTTTGGTACTACTTATTCTGGATATGCTTATTCATTTCGGGATGAATACAAAAAAGATCACACACAAATATATAGTAACGACGTATGGCGAACAGAAGACAGATTTGCTACAACAAAAACACCAACAACCATATTGTTTGGCAAGGATGGAGAGTTTCATAGTTTTGGATATGAAGCAGAACAGACATACACAGAGCTCATAGAGAGTGGCGAAGCTGACGAATACAGCTATTTCACAAGATTAAAAATGATATTGTTTCAAGATGAGTCCATATCTACTGTACATCATCCAGAATTAAAGGTAAGCAATACAGTGAGGGAGCAGGAAACTTGATGGACATACATGTACAATTCCAAAAAATAAGAAGATAAAAAGGTAAAAAATACATCTCTTTAGATTATATGAAATACGTGACCTCATCATAGATACCAGGATTGAAATTTTGTATAGCACCAGACGCGCGTTTCGTCTACAAAAGACTCATCAGTGACGCTGGAATAAAAAAAAGTTAAAAAGGCCAAATAAAGTACGAAATTGAAGAGCATTGAAGACCGAAAATTCCGAAAAGTTTTGCCAAATACAGCTAAATCAATTTATTCATGAGGTAAAAAGGCTTAGTATTTCCAAATTAATTTTGTAAACCGTCAATTTACGATTATGACTATATAAACGATGATGCAAGTCGACACAAAATGTGACTAATGGGCTGGTTATAACCTCGTGGAATAAAAACTCGACTATCAGCGGCATCATCGTCATTGTCGTCATCAACATCATCGTCATCATCATCGTCATCTAGTCATCGTTATTATTGTAATCGTCAATTAATTTTAAAACCATGCAAATTGATACATGCAGTCATACACATATGTAAAAAGGATAATGTTTTGATTGGAATTGATCCGGAAGCATAAGATAGTCATTTGCATTTAGCAGCCATGTTATTTAATAGGCAACTTTGTTTTTAAGCGAAAAACCAGAATATCAAGGGATCTCACACTTGAAGATATCACTGGTAAAGGAATGAAAGCGCTCAAAGTTTTCTCTGAATCAATTCGATTTTTGAAGGAGCATTTCCAGAAGTCATGTAAAGTAGCCAATTTTAAATTGACAAAAAACGATATTCACTGGGTCTTAACAGTACCGGCGATTTGGAAAGACAACGCAAAACAATTTATAAGGGAAGCTGCAAAGGAGGTAATAGTTAAATTTGATCTTTGGAACACAAGAAATGTATAATATCTTAAACGAACTTTTATATTAAACAAAATAATTTCCAATATGGGCAATGATGTTTACATTTCATCCATCTTCTAAATTTGAAAGTGAGCAATGATCACACGGGTTCCAGAACAAAGAATAGACAAGACAATAGCCGATAGAAACAACATATACACTATTCAATGAAATAGCATGACATTCAATACAGAATTTAGACTAATGGGAAATAATTAAACATGAAAACAAAACTCAGGTGCTAAAAAAGGGTTTTTTGTGCAGACCATTGAATATATATGGGTGAATGAGTTGCTCAAACAGTATGATTGATTATCTTTAACCAATAATATAGGGCACCGTTATAAGTCTTTGGGCCAATTACAATTGGCAACAGAACTGGATGTGAATATTCATCTTTGCAAAAAGTATCATGATAATAATTTCTCTTATCAAGCTGTTCATTAAAAGTTGACACGGACACTGTGTTTCTTTAATCTTAAATGTAAAACCCCTGTTCTGATGTATGTACCCGTAACTGCACATTCCCTAACACCTCTGCGTCGGCCTCTTTGGTTTACTAGGGTCAGTTATTGACTCGGAAAAATGACCAACATTTTTAGAATAAAGGGCAGTTAACTAGTGCATTAGATGTGCAATGGTGACCTATAATTGTTAACTTCTGTGTCATTTGGTCTCATGTAAAGAGTTGTCTCACTAGAAATCATACCATATCTTCTTTTTTATATATACAAAGCATGAGAGTTCATAGGCCTGTTTAAATTTTTATTAGTATCAGTGACAGCACAGCCATTTACAATTCAGAAATGGTATCTACATCTTCTTTTTCATATACGTAATAGTTTTTCGAAGGCATATTCCTAGACGGAATCAATTGGAGTTGTATGTAGGGATTCAGTTTATTGTTTTAATTAAAAGGGAGAGACGCTCGTTAACATACTTTTGGTTCATCAACTTTTTACTCAAACACTGGTGACGTTTTACAAAGTCTGAGTAGCAGCTGCAAGCTTTTCAGTACCGATTAAGGTGGGAAATATATATCGAAGATTCAGGTGAAGTTGGTATATTTCAACTAAGGTAGGGAAATTGATAATTTCAAAACTAAAATCGTCTCGTTTGTTATATATTCTTTTTTTTTTTTTATCTAAAATCTGATTTATTGCACTATTGCTGTTATGATTAATACCATGTCTACAGCATTTGACAGGGCATCCCTGAAGCGTTAGTTTTACTGAACAAACAGGGAGATTGTTCAGTAAATTATTAATAATAATAATAAATGGTTAGATTTACATGTTACAATATTGTGTATACAGATTATACAGATTACTACAGAAATTATTTTCCGGAAAAAAATACATTCGTGAACCGCTTTGACTTTGTATATATGCTAGTTGACCTGGTCATGACCTATTGATCAAGGATTACACGATGGAGGCAAATTAACAGTCGAAGCAGTTTGTTGTATATTAATTATGTAGGTGAACATACTTGGTTACGAATTGAAGTACATTATATAAGTATATTTATTTATGAGTATGTGGTATATTAAATGAAGGATGCGTCAGAATAGTAGGGGTTTAATCTTTATCACTGATCATGATCATGACGAAGTCTACAACACGTGGTTTTAAGATTAACTAATATAGAGACACATGTATTGCTGTATAAATTAGCATATAGCATATATGCGAGAATAATAATTATATGTATAAGCTTATTTCTTTCAAAATTTTACCATGTTTACCACCTGAAAGTGTCGAAATATTTAAGTAGTTCAAAAAATCTTTTTTGAACAGGGCATACACATCAAAATTTGTAGTTTTATAATTTGAACTGTGAGTGCACTTGTGGATAGAAAATGTAATGAGTGTCACCAACAGATTTATATCATAATAATTGATATCCCCGATTTTATATCCTATAATGAGATTTCTGTAGTTTAGGATATGATGACCTATTTTAACTTTATTTAATAGTATTTTGATCTTTTCCCAAAAAGTTTTAAAGTAACGACATTCTAGGAAAAAATGTTTATAATCTTCTGTTACATTACATAAGTCGCATTTACTGTCTTCTTTTATCTTCCATTGAAAAAGCAATTGTTTGCAAGGAAGGATATGATGCAGCAATTTCCATTTAAATATTTTTAATCTGTTATCTTTTAAATAAGTAAATATAAAGTTAAGCATTGATTTAATTGGAATTAACGAATCTAAATTTAGGACACGTTTCCATTTAAAGAAACCTGGAGGCGTGTCTTCATTTCCACTATTAATGTGTGTGTATATCTGTTTTGTTTCCATTACTTGTAAAATTATTATTTTATTTTTTTCTTTTGTATTGATGCAAAGGTTAAGTTTATTTTTTACTTTTGATTTTATTGATTTTTTCTGATTTAAGTACCTTGAGCCATTCATTTGGTAAGGCATAATTAAGTTTTGAAATTTCAAACATTAAATTGGATTTTAAGGATATTTTATTAGATATTATTTCTTGAGAGATATTACCATTTTGGTCTATTATATCGTTAACGTATATAATACCTTCTTTTATCCAATTTATAAAAACTAAACACTTTCCTTGAAATTTTATCAGTTTGTTTCCCCATAAGATTTGTTGTCTAATGTTTTTAAAATTCATATTGAGTTTGGTATTATTTAAATTTTGTACTTTGAACCAAGACTTTACAATTTCTAAGTAGAATTTTGGTAAAGTTTTATGTAGGTTTTGTATTGAGTAAATGTTGTCTAGATTCATGTAAAGTAGCATGAAATTAGCACCAAATTTATTAAAGTAAAATGTCGGAATTACTTTCCAGTTAGCAAAATCATCTGCAGTAAGTCTTTTTATCCATGCTATTTGTAGTGCAGTTATATAATTGTCTATATCTGTCATTTTAAGCCCTCCCTCAGTAGTATTTTTGCTAAGGGTGGTTCGTTTGACCTTTTCTCGTTTACCATCCCATATAAAATTGTAGATAATAGTTTTAAACTGTTGAATAAATTCATGTGGTAGGTTTGTGACTGAAGCTAAATATGTAAGGTTAGGTATAAGAAGAGATTTTACAACTGTTATTTTACCTATCATTGTAAGATTTCTTTTTTTCCAATTACTTATTAATTTGTCACATTTCTGTATTATTTTTTCAGTATTCAGCTTATCACATTCAGCTCGATCTGTTCCAAAATAAACTCCTAGACTTTTTATTGGTCCTTTATTCCATGTTATATTTTCAAACTTATCTTTACAATGTTTTAATTTTCCTAACCAAATGCCCTCAGTTTTATATATTCTTGTACTGAGATGACCGCGTAGGTTAAATTCGAATTATAAGTCTAAAAGTGAGGCGAAGAAAGCCGTGTCTGTTTTGTCTTTAATATCTAATTCTGAAAAGTTTGGTTTGTTACAGGATAGAAACATATTTATAAATCTGAATGTGAAATCAAATGAGCTGGCTTTTCTGACCTTCTTGTTGTTGTCAAGGGTCTGACGGAACTCAGATTCACATGAAAATAAGAGGTCGCCAAGGAGAGGCTGACAGTTCGTTTTCATAGATATGCCGAAAATTTGTTGAAAAAGTCATTCACCAGATTTAACCAAATATAAAAGACAGCAACCAAGGACAACCACTGGATTACGGGCTCTTGACTTGGGTCAGGCATTATGTATTGTTGAAGGGTTAAACTCCTTTGTGAGCACGAAACACTTCCTTTCACTTGGAGATAAATTGTAACAGCGACATAAGATCAAGCTGTAAAAATTATTTTTGAAATGGCTAGACTCATCAGATCGGCACGAACGGAATTCACATTCAGAGAGTGCTTAAATGAAATGTATATTGTCTAAAAGTGAAACTTTAAGTGTACGTTTTATACATCTTTGAAGGCTGGTATAGATGAAGACTTTTTAACTCTTGCATATGAACCGGAAGCGGCTGCTATTTATTGTAAAGAGGCAACTGTGCAGAGGAAAGAAGGAACAGAGGGATGTAGTCTTCAATCTTTTGACGCAGGTCATCAGTTCTTGGTTCTAGACTGTGGAGATAGGTTTTACATGTTTAACATTTTATTTTAGTAGCTGTAAAGAAGAGGTATCTGAACGAAATTATATTGTTGTGTAAGTAAAATTGTTTATACGGCTCGGTAATTCGAGGTGAGAAGGCATACGTCACTGATGAGTCTTAAGTAGACGAAACGCGCGTCTGGCGAATAAAATTATAATCCTGGTACTTTTGATAACTATTTACACCACTGGGTCGATGCCACTGCTGGTGGACGTTTCGTCCCCGAGGGTATCACTAGCCCAGTAGTCAGCACTTCGGTGTTCACGTGAATATCAATTATATGGTCATTTTTTATAAATTTTCTGTTTACAAAACTTTGAAATTTTCGAAAAACTAAGGATTTTCTAACCCCAGCCGTATTTGGCACAACTTTTTGGAATTTTGGGTCCTCACTGCTCTTCAACTTTGTCTTTGTTTGGCTTTTTAACTATTTTGATCTGAGCCTCACTGATGAGTCTTATGTAGACGAAACGCGCGTCTGGCGTATAAAATTATAATCCTGGTACTTTTGATAACTATATACACCACTGGGTCGATGCCACTGCTGGTGGACGTTTCGTACCCGGGGTATCAAACTTTGAATTTTTCGAAAAACTAAGGATTTTCTAACCCCAGGAGTAGATTACCTTAGCCGTATTTGGCACAACTTTTTGGAATTTTGGGTCATCAATGCTCTTCAACTTTGTAATTGTTTGACTTTTTAAATATTTTGATCTGAGCGACACTGATGAGTCTTATGTAGACGAAACACGCGTCTGGCGTATAAAATTATAATCCTGGTACATTTAATAACTAGCTTCTCTTTGTATACTACTTTTATCAATATAGACATAAACAGAGATAGTTAGATGCATGGACCGTACACTTTATCAGAGGGAGCTGAAATTGTAGACTTTCAAACATTTATTTATTCATAAACGGGGAATTTAAAGCAATTACATGTTATATATCATAACAGAATTTAAGGACCTATACATATTGTTCATTTTCAAACTATGAATATAAAAAAAGAATGTAAATGATTATGTTTATAAATTACTCAACACAGATCCGGGTTACAAACTTCTATAAAAGTTATTTTTTTGCCGATTATTGACTTGATGTATTATTTCGTACTTTTTATACGACCGTTTTTTTAAGCCGGTCACACGGTATTGGTTTTTCCACATTTTTAAGGTCGTACGGTTGCCTATAACTGCTTACATCCACTTTATTTGAATTTAGGTTGATACTTTCCTCTTGGCAATCACCCAACGTCCCCTTATTTTTGTAGGAATGAGGAGGATAACATTTTTTTTCAGATTTAAAGACAATGAATTGGGTGTAAGTCTAAGATCGCCTAAGGATCTCTATGAAATTGTACCACAGGGTTCCATGTAATGAAATAAGGATGGAATTGATTTTGGGGATTATGGCCCTAACCATTAGGAATAAGAGACCAACGGGGCAAAACGTTTATATACTTTGTGTATAAATTGCTTATTTCTTGAAGTAGTCAGTGCTTCAGTACTGACATGACTTAACAAACTTTACTAAAATTGTCCGTTTAAAAATTTTGAAATTATTATGAAACTAAGGTTTCATTTCCCTCAGGCAAAATTGGCTCTAGATGAATTTGGCTATTTATTTTAGGTATTTTTTTGACATATAGATCTACAAGGATTTTCGGTACTTAAACATCTTCGGATTTCAAATGTTTGCCTTTGAGCGTTCCTGATGAAGGTAAATCCAGAAAAGCGCTTCGGACGCAATAAATACGATTTAAACGATATTAAACGATTTGTTTTCCATTTTTTTTAACGGGATATAATTGAAAGTCTTAATTTCATTTATTCTTTAATACGCCGAATCTAACCGTGTATTTACATTTTGGTTTTTGGCCTCGTTTTATTAATTATGACTGTTGTCTATGACAATATTCTGCCCAGACAGTTTTCATTAAAAAACACAATATATTTTTTCATATATTGTATCAATTTTATGCAACAAGTAAGCGATAAAGGTTCCTTCTTGTTTGAAACAAACAATTTTTTCAAAAGCCACATTCGATCTTGTTTCCAATCATATATAGTTATTCTAATTATTTTAGGTGGAACAATCGACGTTACGTCATATGAAGTACAAAATGATTCTGAACTTAAGGAATTAAGTGAACCAAGTGGAGGTCCTTGGGGAAGAACGTTTGTAGATCAAGAATATGAAAGTTTTTTGAAAGATTTATTTGGAAAGGATGTATGGGAAACATATATTAAACAATGCCCGGAAGATTTCTTAGATATCAAAAGAAAGTTTGAAGCAAAGAAGAGGGGTATAAAAGAATCACAAAAACCAAAGACAATTATTCCATATCAACAATCTTTATATCAAACATACTGTAAAATCCGCAAATCTCAATCCTTTCAAGAAGACCTAAAGAAATCAGTTCATTGCAAAACTGTGACTGCTACGAACGAAAAGCTCCGATATGAGCCAGGAGTTGTTAACAAGTTCTTTTTGAAATCAGTGGATTCTATCATTTCACATGTTCAAAGTCTCTTAACACCAACACTAAAAAAGAGACAGGGACGACATATAACCTCTATATTAATGGTAGGGGGGTTTTCTGACTCGCCATTTTTATTTGAACGTGTCAAAAAGGAATTTCATTATCTTGAAATTATTTGCCCACAAGATGCAGTTTTGGCTGTACTAAAAGGAGATGTTATGTTCGGACATAATCCGGAACTAATCAGTGAGCGCATTTGTCCACGTACATATGGAATAACTGTAAACGTACCATATGACGATAAGAAACATCCAGAAAGGCTAAAATGTTTAATTGAAGGACGAGAAATATGCAGCGACTTATTCAAAACAATTGCAAAGAAAGGTGATCATCTCACAGTAGGTAAAACAAAGTATACAATCCTGTGCAGTCCGACTAGGTCAACTTACACCAAGGCAACGGTCGAAGTGTATGAATCTGAAAAGGTAAACCCAGTATACCTTTTGACAAAGGCGTTTGTCGTCTAGGCATGCTTACTGTCCCAATTCCGAACGTCGATCATGGAAAGAGAAGGCATATCAAAGTACAAATGCATTTTGGGTACACATAACTACAGGTGACAGCATCTGAGGAAGACACAAACAGGAAAGCTGAAGTTACTTTTGAATGCTTAATTTAATGAAATATGCTATATTAGTAATGCAAGACGTTGATGGTATTAGCTTCTGGATCTTACAATCCTATGAACTCAAATTGTCTTATAAAAATGAGTAAAACTGTTTCTTTCTCTAAAAAACTACGACATCCATGAACATTTGTATATCTCTTCATTTACTTTGGAACAGTGTGAACAGTTGCTAGCTTGATACGAAATTCATTTTCACATCAGCTCCACGCATCATAAATTTTATTCCATCAATTGGGTTTATATATGCCCAGACATGCTATAGTTGATGGCTTATTGTTAAAGGAGTGAGCTGTAATGTTGAAAGTGATAAACGTTATTGTTTAGGTTACTTAGTTTTGCACTTAAACATATTATAGAAGGATTTTCGAATATTTGAGGACATAAGAATAATAACAATGAAATCACTCGCACTGTTTATAACGCGTAGAATATCACCACTGTCCCCAATAAGCCATGCTGTGTACGATCTTAAATGACTTAGTCCAAGCTTTGGGAAAAACCTTGCAATAATCAATAAAATAGAATTTGGTAAAAATGCTAGTATGTTCCAAGCACAGAGAACTAGAAATAGTTTGCAAAGCCTGACCTGTAAATGCTTTCGTTCACTTATCATTGTTGAATTTACAGCCTTTATTACGCCCATGTTTTTTCTACTTCGAAACATGACGCGTATTATGAGCGCGTTCATCACACAAAACATAATAATCTGGACAGGTCCGGTGAAGAGTCGTTGGGAAAATACCACTGTATTCATGATCTTCTTATTGGCTACATAAAAGTCCGTTCTAACCGCTCCATAAACACTTCTATTGCCTTTCTGGATATCCATGAATTTAATATTTATCGGTTTTGCTATATTGGCAAAAATACCAACGAGAAACGCAAGAAAAACAAAAGTAAGAGGGAATCTGACGGTTAAGGCGGATTTGAGATGAAATGGATAAGATATTGCAATGAATCTTTCTATGGAAAGAATGCACACAATATTTATAGCCGTGCAGCGAAATGTAAACGACACTAACGCTCCGCTCCAATGACCCATTTCAAGTGAATGTTTCCGCAAACGTTCTGATGTGGTATACTTTTCGATTATAGTTCCTGCAGAAATGAACAGATCTGATATCAAACTTAATATGTCAGCGACAACCATAGCAAACATGTAAATGAAAGACGAATTGAGGCTTCTTTGTTTGAATAAAACTGTTCCAACGACCGTGTTTCCCGCTATTCCAGCCATGCAGAGTGGCGGTAAGACATACACGTTCTGTACATATTTTACATAATCAATTACGCCATCAATATCGTTTCCTTTTTTTCTATTACCATTTTTCTCTATTACTCCATTATTTGAATCATTTGCTATTAAGGAAATCGCGACATCTTCCGAGGTCAGATTTACAATGATAGTTGAAGATAGACAGTGTGTGTCCGTTGACAGACTCAGTTTAGTGGTTGATTCTAAATGTATTTTGTCCTCGGCCTTTATACTTGTTAAACTATTGATCCGTGAGTGATTGTTTTGATTGGGCGGAAAAAGGTTTGTCGTTGCAGATAACAAATCGGTTCCCTGTGGTCGAATCATGCCTGTTTTCAATACACATACTAAAATCAGAACTAGCATTTTTACCTGTAAATAGATAGAAACAGATCTTTCACGTTAATCCTATTATGGTTATTTTAGATTAAGCAGAACATTGTTTTTCTTCGAATCATCAATCAGAGAAACACTAGCTACTCTAAACATTAGATTGACATTGATACAATTTGTACGAATATCTTTTCAAGGATTCTCCGGAGAAATAAACATAACGTTTCAGTAATTAAATTCTCTTAAAACTGCAATATTTTGACAAACATAAATATGACTACCGTTATAAATATTGTTTGAAATTATTTTTGCTCATTATAGCAATAATGTGTATCGTTAATTGATAGTTATGCATACGTGACTTATTGTATCATTAATTTGACTTGTCAAAATAGGGTAATTTATTCTGGATTTATTGACAAAAAATAAATCAAACAATATGGTAATGTAGATAAATCAAATAACATTAACGGTACCAATTTTCCTGCCCCCAATGTGCATTTCGACAATACATGTCTCGTCAGTGATGCTCGTGGCCAAAATATTTGAAATCCAAAGCTTATATATAAAAGGTGAAGAGCTATAATCCGAAAGGTCCAAAAAGTATAGCCAAATCCGTGAGAGGAATCAGAGCTTTGCATGAGGGAGATGCATTCCTTAATTTATAATAATTTTTAACATTTTGTAACAGCAAATTTAAATAACACAAAGAAATCCGTATTTTCATGCCAGTACCGAAGTACTGGCTACTGGGCTGGTGATACCCTCGGGGACTAACATCCGAACATTCATTTGACCAACCAAAGCACAATGTTGTTTGTTGCTTATTTCTAAATAATGTTTTAATGTTTTTAATAAGTCTTGTATGACATCAACTATCGTTACTTCTTTCATTAAATATCTCTTCAATGCCAGCAAATGATCTATCTGGCGATTAAAAATATGTTTTACATATCATAGATATCCGTTGTTATTCTGCATTTTACATGTTGAAATGTACTATTATATTATTCATTAATGTGTTTCGCTGTGCTGAGCGTTCTTGCATTTGTTTGTTTGTGTTTTCATGTAAGAGATATGTTTTTGCATTGCCATATTAGCGGATGGTTTGGTTAGCCATAAAACTAGATTCCATCTGGAAACAGTATATATAACTGGCAATGAATCTGATAGGCTTTACAGTAAAAAAATTATGAAACTCAGAACTTCTTGTGACTTCGCGAGATTTATTGATTTTGGAAACGTCTAACAGCAAAACCATCGAGATTGCTCAATAATTTAACCACATTATTACCAAACAATTACATACACAAGTTTTATCTCAAGTGTAAGTTTTTATTATAAGTGTGAATTTTTTCGTTCGTCAATATATATGTTCCTGATTCAACCCACCATTTATCTTAAAATGTCTTGTTCCAAGACAGGAATATGGCTGTTGTTTTCAAATATTTCGTTTCTATGTATGTTCATGATGTTGGCGTTTGTTTTTGATAGACTTCATTGTTTCTGTTGTTTAATTGATTGACTCTTATAGTTCATGCGTTACCCTCGGCCTAAGTTTATAACCCGGATTTGTTTTCTCTCAACCGATTTATGACTTTTGAACCGAGGTATACAATTGTTTCCTTTATTCAAAGTAATTATAATTGACAGATCACATCACCCTACCTAAATCAAAACTTTCTTATCATATCAATCATGACTGAGTTGTCGTTCTGTAGTCTAGCATAAGACGATATTGAATTAGTTTAGAAACAAGATGGACACTATTTCAATGAATAATATTGTAATTATTTTACTTACTTGTTAACTTGCAGTATTTAACAATAAATATGTGTCAATAAAATGTGTTGTGCTTGTTAACTTGCAGTCTTCAGCAATATATTAACTCAACATAGATACCAGGATTACAATTATGTACGTCAGAGGCGCAGTACTGAAAACATTTCATAGAACAGTGAAAGGATTTTTTTTATGAGGGAACACACTTAACCAATACATTTGATTGCATGGTAGATGATTTTTTATTTAATATCAACAAAAAGAAGAATCTCTTCTTGAATTCTATAATAGTGCATTTCTACTTTCCTTAAATTCATCTTATATGGCCAATTTAAATTCTAATGACAGAGTTTAACCAATTATGCTTCATTTTCCATATGATGACACATCTTTATAATACGATATGCTTGTTTATAAAGTAAAATGGAGAAAGATAAAAAAGATTGATGCTTACCTAAAGAATTTCAGATGTCAATGAATCACATAAGGGTTCAGTTAAAAAACTGTAGCTCTACAACTTTTTATCATCTTAAATGAAATAGCTATATACGTAGAGACAATTAAGTGGAACCTCACATGGAGTTTTAATGAACAAAGAGGAAATTCTCTCTAGGAGACTTTTCTCTATGATACTATTTATAAAACAAATGATTTCCTATTGTAGCCATTAAGCATCCAACTTACATAGATGATCAAAGGAAACAATAAGACATAATTAGGAAAATTATTAGTATGAGGATAAAAGAAAAACAAAAATACCGAAAGCAAACGTAAATTAAAAAAAGGGGAAGTCCATAAAAACTGACAATATCTGACGGTAGATTTTCAGGACAATATCTGACGGTAGACTTTCAGGACAATATCTGACGGTAGACTTTCAGGATGCTGAGACTAAATAAGGAGTGAAACTACCATAAAAACTGACAATATCTAACGGTAGACTTTCAGGATGCTGAGACTAAATAAGGAGTGAAATTACCATAAAAACTGACAATATCTGACGGTAGACTTTCAGGATGCTGAGACTAAATAAGGAGTGAAATTACCATAAAAACTGACAATATCTGACGGTAGACTTTCAGGATGCTGAGACTAAATAAGGAGTGAAATTACCATAAAAACTGACAATATCTGACGGTAGACTTTCAGGATGCTGAGACTAAATAAGGAGTGAAATTACCATAAAAACTGACAATATCTGACGGTAGACTTTCAGGATGCCGAGACTAAATAAGGAATGAAATTACCATAAAAACTGACAATATCTGACGGTAGACTTTCAGGATGCCGAGACTAAATAAGGAGTGAAATTACAATAAAAACTGACAATATCTGACGGGAGACTTTAAGGATGCTGAGACTAAATAAGGAGTGAAATTACCATAAAAACTGACAATATCTAACGGGAGACTTTCAGGATGCTGAGACTAAATAAGGAATGAAATTACCATAAAACTGACAATATCTGACTGTAGACTTTCAGGATGCTGAGACTAAATAAGGAGTGAAATTACCATAACAACTGACAATATCTGACGGTAGACTTTCAGGATGCTGAGACTAAATAAGGAGTGAAATTACCATACCAAGTGACAATATCTGACGGTAGACTATCAGGATGCTGAGACTAAATAAGGAGTGAAATTACCATAAAAACTGACAATATCTGACGCGAGGCTTTCAGGATGCTGAGACTAAATAAGGAGTGAAATTACCATAACAACTGACAATATCTGACGGTAGACTTTCAGGATGCTGAGACTAAATAAGGAGTGAAATTACCATAACAACTGACAATATCTGATGGTAGACTTTCAGGATGCTGAGACTAAATAAGGAGTGTAGTTACACAACTTGGGCTCATTAGTTACAAAGCCCATCAACACAGGATTCCCGACGGCAATGCGTAGGAATAAGATAAAATGAACTGACAGTCATGATCACTTTTTAGAAGAAACCATTTATGATTCATCCATCTGCTCATCTTTCTGAAGATGGAAAACAATTCTAAGAAATGAAAACCTATTCAGTCACTTATTGAGTCACTTATGACATGTTATTGTACACTTAGTGACTGACATGGCCAATGTCCTTTAGTGTCTTGTGTAATTGATGATTACCTAACATCACCTTTTTCATATTAAACGATAGTATCGTTACTAAACAAGTATATGAAATAGAAAGTAATGCTTATATTCAACATTAATTTAGACGACAGAAACTCTTTTCAGTATTTTAAAATTTAGTAAAATATTTGTAAGAATTTATTATTAGACCTTTTACTTCAGCTCTGTCGACCAAATACGGCAACCACTCACATGTGTATACATAAACCATATATAATATGCTAAACAAATATAATACTTGTTGTTAGATAGACAATCTTATTCTGTAAAACCTGAAAACCATAGAAATTATATTTTAGGTATAACTGCTTTACCAGTTACATAGTTTTAAAAATTTAAGCAAACTTCATCGCTCATTTAAACGTTGATATGAATTAATGAAAAAGTGCGAAAAGACAGGTTTTACCAGTATGCGTTTTCAAAAAGAGATGTCAGAGAATAGCAAAAAATAAAATCACAAAAACACTGAACTCCGAGTAAAATTCAAAAAGAAAAGTCCCAAATCAAATGCTAAAATACACCAAACGAATGGGTAACAACTGTCTTATTCCTGATTTGGTACATGCATTTCTGTATGTAGAAAATGGTGGATTTAAACTGGTTTTATGACCAGATAAACTTCTCACTTGTATGACAGTTGAATCAAATTTCATTACATTGACAATAATGCGTGAACAAAACGAAACAGACATCACAGATAAAAATGTCAAAAATATAGCAGTCAACATTGTGCTATAGCCTAATCACAAAAACAACAACATACAAGCATGAAAAAAAGAAATACAGAATGGTATACAGACCAAGCATATAAATAAAAAATAAAGACAAAAATACACAAATTTACAATAACACAATAACGGGTTATATACGTACAGAGTCACGTCTATGTAACGAAGAAACATAAAAAGGCATAGACAAAGCATAGAGAAAAAATGAAAGACGAGTAACAGACAAGTTTTCGAAGTATCACTCAAAAGCATATGTACATGCACATTAGCAATATGAAAGACAAGAATACGAGAACAGCATAAACAATAATGACAGAATGTACAAGTACCATAAGTATCTTAATACCAATAAAAACAAACTTTAGTTGCTTTGAACTAGCTGTATTAACTGCGAGTACTCTCAGATCTGTTCATTGCGTCTTTTTGTGTCGGGATGTATAAGTACCCAGCCACGTCCACTTGTATTTTTGTCCATCTGATGAGTTAAGCGTTTTTTAACTGATTTTTATAGTTCGTTCTTATGTTGTACTGTTATACTACTGTCACAGGTTAGGGGGAGGGTTGGGATCCCGCTAACTTGTTTAACTCCGTCACATTATTTGTGTATGTGTCTGTTCCACATCAGGACCCTGTAATTCTGTGGTTGTCGTTTGTTTATATGTTACATATTTGTTTTTCGTTCATTTTTTTTATATAAATAAGGCCGTTAGTTTTCTCGTTTGAATTGTTTTACATTGTCTTATCGGGGACTTTTATATGGGCTTTGCTCATTGTTGAAGGCCGTACGGTGACCTATAGTTGTTAATGTCTGTGGAATTTTGGTCTTTTGTGGACAGTTGTCTCATTGGCAATCATACCACATCTTCTTTTTTATATATATTTGTCAAAGAATCACAAAAAGACGTATCGTCGCTGGGCTTCTAAAATGTTGTAAATAACAAATTTTTCAAGAAAAAAATATCTCACAAACAGGCTTTGAAAATTTAGGCAAAATGCATGCTTCCAAAATGTCATATGTGAACTTGAACATTTTTGTAAAAAGCAGTGAAATAAAAACTTTGACATTTCTGGATTATCCAAGAACATAAATTATTTTCACAGAAATAAAGAAATGTACAAGTATTTTTTTCCAAAAGCCATTCTACAACGATTTTCAAGTTTTCATACAACATTTTGGAAGCAAACTTTACAAACAACTGACATTGGCAATTTTGTAATATGTCTTATTTCGCACATTTTGATTGGTCTAACTGTACGCTATTTTGTAATACCAAAGATTTCCTCCAGCCCAGACCATTGGTGTCAAAAAGTATATTTAGCCCAAAAAGTCATATACGACATTTTAGAAGCCCAGCGACGATATATCAAATGCAACAACATCATTCATTGCTTTCTTATTTTCTTATTTTATTTATTTAGGTTAAACCCATCCATAAACGATTGAAAGGTATTAAGCACTAGGACCGAATGGCCAGATGACTCTTACGTTGAATCGCGCGTATGATGTCATAGTGTCGTCTCCTACTTTTCGTATATAGTATTAAGTTTAATGTTTCTCAACATTTGGTTATCGAAAAAAATGTAAAATCACAAAAAATACTGAACTCCGAGGAAAATTCTGACAGAAAGTCCCGACCTAGTTATCAAAGGTACCAGATTTATAATTTAGTACGCCAGATGCGCGTTTCGTCTACATAAGACTTATCAGTGACTCTCAGATCAAAATAGTTAAAAAACCAAACAAGTACAACGTTGAAGAGCATTGAGGACCCAAAATTCCAAAAAGTTGTGCCAAATACGGTTAAGGTAATCTATACCTGGGATAAGTAAATCCTCAGTTTTTCGAAAAAATTCAAAGTTTTGTAACAGGAAATTTATTAAAATGACCTTATAATTGATATTCATGTCAACACCGAAGGGCTGACTATTGGGATAACCAAATGGCCAAATCAAAAGCTCAAACACATAAAACGAATGGAAAACAACTGTCATATTCCTAACTTGGTGCAGGCATTTTCTTATGTAGAAAATGGTGGATTGAACCTGGTTATATGAGATCACCCCTAGTTTTTGGTGGGGTTCGTGTTGTTTATTCTTTAGTTTTCTATGTTGTGTCGTGTGTACTATTGTTTTTCTGTTTGTCTTTTTCATTTTTAGCCATGGCGTTGTCAGTTTGTTTTGGATTTATGAGTTTGACTGTCCCTTTGGTATGTTTCGTCCCTCTTTTTTTTTTTAACTAAACCTCTCACTTGTATGGCAGTTGCATATAATTAAATTATATTGACAAAGATGCTTGTACAACACAAACAAACATAATAGGTACAAATGTCAATAAAACAGCAGCCAATATTGTGCTTTAATCCTAATCACTAAAAAAAACACACATACAAATATGTAACAAAGAAGCACAAAATGGCATACAGACCAAGCATATTAGTAAAAATTGAAGATATTCGATCCCAGTGCTTAAAACCTTTCAATTGAACCTTTTATCATTTCTTCCCTATCATAAAGTCGTTAAATTCTGTAGTTTTATATGTTACTTGGGAGCAAATCAAAGAAATATATACAAGAAAATGTGAAATGTGTCTCTTTATCCAGTTAGCTCTATCTTTTTTTTGTAAGTAAAACTAAATTTCTATTTGCAGTTTTACTTCAGTTTAGATACAAGTCAGAGCTATCCTGATAGACCGACAATTTTTTCTTGTATATCTTATATTTCAAAAAACTAAAGATAGGGATATAAGAGAAAAACTAATTCTATCATAACACACTCAGAATCACAGTTTCTAACTGGGAACCAGTACTTACACAACATTAATTATCCATGAATATTATATATCTTCCCAAAAGTGGTGTGGTTTGAGAAACATCAGTATTTACAAAATGTAACCTATGACAAAAGCAGGACCACAGCATTACAATAGAAGCAGCCAACTCGACCCAAAGTAACACACTTTAAAAAACGCCACAGACTATTATGATTATAAAAAAAAAAAAAATTAAAGCAAATCTTTGCTTGTTTCTTTATCAAATTTCAATGACCAACATATCTTCAGAGATTTAGTACTTACGCTATAAATTCGTTTATGAAACAATAAAAATGTACTTTTGTTTGTATGTAATAAGTAATAAACATACATGGTTATGTAGGTGAAGGTGAGAACATAATTAAATAATAACGACAATATTGTTATGATAAAAACATTTCCCGGAATTGTTTTAATGCATATTTTGTTCGTCCGCTGGCCGATTTTAAAAGGGAAAGGTCGAGATACGAAAAAGCACATTTAACCCTGTCATATATTAATAAACTTGTTTAAATTAGAAATCACAACATAAGTTGTCTCAGGTCAAGTCTTAATGTGTTACTCGAAGAGTACGGATCAATCAAAGTAATGAAATCTGCAACATTCTACGAAGAGAAACACATTGTCCGCAGTTTTAAACAAAGGACAAATTGACGTAATTTTGGTTCTTAAATTTCCTTTTAAATTTCCTTCCTTTTATATAAATCAAGTTATAAATTAAGTAAGCTTACCTTTTCAGTTTATTCTGTTGTTAAAAACGATATGTTATGGTTTTATTGAAACATTTTCCTTTTATATATATATTTTTTTTGGGGAACCATCCCCCTGATTTATGGTTTTTTGTTGTTTTTTTAAAATGTCGTTTACTGTGATGAGATGCATGTTTATAGCTTTAATTATTCTCCTGTTCTAGTTCTATGTACATGTTGGAAATATAAGTAAAGATATATAAATAAAGCTTGTCGACAGGTTGTGAGTATTTCTTTGGACACACATCTGTACATGTACTAAAATGTATGAATAAACCCTTAAATGATATAGATAAATAAAATGCTTTTGATAGTCGTTTCAATTAGGTTGACATTTATCACTTTACAATCTCAACACTTTACCTCCAGACAATGTAATCCAACAGCTTCTGTTCTTTCTCTCACTTATTAAAATGGTTCTCCTAAAAAATTGAATGCAATATTTATTATATTACCTAATCTTACCTTTATAGAAACTTATGCCCAAGTTATGCCTGTTAAGAATGAAGTCATGCAAAAATTTCAATTAAAATCATAAAAATATCATAATACCTGAATGAAAGGATTTACTTCCTTCATTTTGATATCTTTTACTTTTAGGAATTATCCCCCTTTGAAAGAAAAGTAAGTAATTCACTAAATAAGTACCAATAAATCCAATTACATGTAATACTGTATAAGCATCCGCTCAGATGTAATTTGGAGATTAACGAACTACCACAACAGATGTACGTTGTGCATGCAATATTTTAATCTTAAAAACAAACATGAATATATGACGTACCTGTTGTAATCATGAGGGTGATTTTTCTTTGATAAAAAAATAACCTTCTCGATAGTAGCGGTGATTAGTATTCTTGAGCAACGTCGACGGTTAGCATAATCATGATTTGTTAGATACAGTTTGTTTTGTCTTGGGAGTGCGTTGATTAGGGTAAGACTTATAGGTCCATTGGGCTGGGTGTAATTTTATTAAACGATTTCAACATGTTATACACAATGTCACTACAATAAACATATATGTATTGTACTGTATTGATGTACTTAACATAGTATATATTCGCTTGTCTGTGTGAAAATTAATTGTAACAGTATTGTCCTAGCAGTATATCGATTGACTTTGTCGATTAATGGTATTATCATGGCAGATTGGTTATGTAAATTGTTGTATATTCCTGGTAGTGCATCGATTGGTTATGTCGATTGGTTAGATTATCCTGGTAGTGCATCGATTAGCTCTGTCGATTGCTTTGTCGTTCTCGCAGTGCATTGATTTTCTCTGTCGATTTGTTGTATTGTTCTGACAATGCATCGTTTGATTCTGGCGATTGGTTGTATTATCTGGCAATACATAGATTGGTTTAATTGTCCTGACAGAGCATCGGTTTGCTGTGTCGATTGGTTGTATCGTCCTAGTATTGCATCGATTGGTTCTGTTGATTGATTGTATTTATGTGACTCAAGAAAAAATTCCAAAAAATGGGTAACAATTGTATCGAAAAGAGAAAACTGAGTGCACCTTTTTATGTTAGGGCGTGTTTGAGTTTAATATTTTGTCTTGATATCGTACAAAGCAAGAATATTTCATACATCGTCTCGCCTCAGATTCGATCATTTTTATATATCAAAGCTACAGGTTGTCTTTATAACATAAAAAAATCACAGTACTAAAAGATGAAATATATGGGTCAAGTGAAATACCTATCCAATGAATCACAACAGAGTATGTGTGTTCGAATAGCTATTTTTTTTTTACTAAAAGTACTTGACGACACTCTTTCAAGTTGGATGATGAAAATGCATATCTTCGAAAAATTATAAGTTTTTGTTTGTGATAACTAGGGTTTATAGTCTTCAACCACTTAAAAAATCTAGTCTGCCCTTCTACGGAATATTTAAATAGATTTTTTTTAAATGTTTATGAATTTTCGAAAATTCCACCTGACAACCGATCAGACAATAGTTTTAAGTTGACTCAGTGCAGACAAGATCATTAACTGATGCTCATTAGCTAGTTGATACATTTGTCTTTCAAAATACAACTGACATATAAGGATCGTAATGGAGCAATGTGGATAAATTTCTCTTTTTCCAAGAGCAAAATTGGCAGCCTGTCATCCCTACAATGGCTTCCATTTCTACGATTGTGAAAATGAACTGGCGTAATGGGGAGATAACTTTGACAAAGTAGAATCCTGACTGAAAAATTGTTTTATATATAGTCTCTCATAACTCTTTATCGAGTGGCTCTTGTTGTTAAGTGTTTTAAAAAGCTGTATATTTTATATGTAACCAGTGGTGAGACTTTAATAAAGTATTTGTCTTGTCTTGTCTTGTCTTAAATGTACACTTGCGTTAAACAATGGAAATTAACACTGTATATTTATATAAACGATCAATCTTGTATAATTATAAATGAAAAGTTATAAGTGTATTTTCGGAAATTTTCCAGCCGTATAATTTCCAGGAACACATTATAAATGACGTTAATGGATTTTCCAAACATACTAGATGCAACATCAGCACACTAAAACAACAAAATACAGGATGCAAACGACAGATTAGTGTATATAAATATAGGTTCAAAAGTATTTATGTCATTCATGCACACAGAGACAAGCTGAGCGACTGAAAAAAATAATACAAGGTAAGGTAATACTTTTTTATGTATTATAATGGTTAACTTGTAATGCAACAACTGGGCCAGGCGTTGCATGGTATTGTGGTCCTGGAGAAGTAAATCTTAAAATGTACTCTATGTATTAATTTTATAAGATATATATTGTTGGAAGTATTATTTTAAGACAATGCTTATTAAAGCATGATGTTATGAAAAATTCAACGTTAAAAACCAAAATAAATATAAAGATTTGAACTAAAGTAGCAATATTTTGTATGTCTAATATTGTAATAAAAGTAAATTGACCATTTTAACTGTTATAAATCACACCATTCCTTATGAATAGAATTTAAAAAAAAACAGTAAGAATGACTGAATGCACTTCCACTTCATAAAAAGAGAAAAACAGGCTGGTCTGAGATATCAAAGCTTAGTTACTAGAGAAAATCAGAAGAAAAAAAACATTTATTCCATATTTGCAAAATTTAGAGAAAAACGAGGGAACATTTGAAAGACGTAAAACCTATTATCAGAAATCCTCCTTAAGTTTAAATAAAATCTGACAAACAAATCAGCTAATTTTTGAAAGATATATTTGGTTATTTTATTAGACACGGACCTGTACGGAAACTTATTAGCGCCACACATTTTGTTTTGTTATTTGTCTTCCTATCTTTGCGTTATAATACAAACCTTTGCGTTTTAACGCACACCTTTTGCGTTGTAACGCGAATCTTTGCGAAATAACGCAAACAATTGCGTTTTAACGCAACCCTTTGCATTATAACGCAAATATTTGCGTTAAACGCAAACCTTTGCGTAAAAAAAGCAAACATTTGAGAAATAACTCAAACCTATGCGTTATAACGTCAACCTTTGCGTTATAACGCAAATACCTTGATTTCAATTATTCATTAAGTTTTGTATAAATGTCCGTCTGTAATTCATGTGGGTTGTGATTTACTAGTAGATAAAAAAAAAGAAAAGACACATACATACAAGGCCAAAACCTGTTGCTTTCTGTTGCGGCTTTTCTGTCAGTTTCTCCCGTTGAGGAAGGGTCCTCAAAAGTGAGGGATGTATGACTGTTTTCAGTATTGTCAGTCATTCCTCCGTCAACAACAGGAGTAGGAAACACTGTGACTATCTTCTCATCACTGACCCCTTCTACCAAAGTGGTATGTGCCTCACCGCCTGAGGTGGAGTCCCAACTTTCTTGGGTCTCCTCATCACTTGCCATAGTTGTCTCTGTTGTGGCAGCAACCTTTTGAATTCTACTGTGATTCTCAACTGCCAAAATAGCTCCTATGGGTTTCCTCATAATATTGGATACTTAACCCTCCTGGTCGCCTGTGCGCAATGCTGCAGTAACTAAGTTGCCTTGGGGCACCTCGCATTTCTCTACTAATGATATATGGCTGGGGTATCCACCAACAAGGAATACCCCTGGTTGGCCCTTATTTTCCAACAACCACTGTCTGAGTTTTTTTTATTAAAGTGAACCTCCTGTCCACATCAACCTTGATCAGTTTATGAATATCAGGTAAAGAGTACCCGGCAAAGCCTGGGTCCCTTTTAAGGATTTCCTCAACCCACAAATACCCACCTGGGAGAAGGCTGTGGCCCAACTCCGGTTCACCATGCCCCAATATGTTCCAGAGACATTTTAATAGGTAGCAGTCCAATCCGCCTGAAGGAGTTGCCTCTTTGTCAGAATTGGAGCACTGCTCTGACTCAATCTCTGCTCTAACCTTCACCGACACTCTGGGTTCTCTGTTCCCCTCTCTGTCCCTGGCACCTACCTCTGGGCCCACTATAGCTACCTCAGCTACTCTGCCTTGGGGTACAGACTCAACTACTGAGAGGACTAACTTCATTTGCGGGGACTCACTCCGGCCTCCTGAGTAGTCCCGTTTAAGTTTAATGGTCCTGTTGCTGTTCTGCTTGACTGAATTGTGAAATCCTCTCCTGTAAATCCAGACAGTCCTTCTTAACATGTCCAGGCTTAAGACAATGGTAGCACACTCCCTCCCATGGAGGCCCTCTATCAGTGGAGGGACCCCCTAATACGGACTTACCTCCATAAGGCATTACATTTGGGCATTCCATTTTGAAATGGCCCCTCCCCTCACAGTGGTGGCAACTTTCTGTTCCTGTCTGTCTGCCAGGTAAGTAGCTGCCTGTAATGGGGCTTGTGAGGAGTTGCTTGAATTGGTCCATCATGTCGTCTAATTTTTCATGGACTTGACCAAGTTTGTTTTCAAACTTCTTATCAGACTTTTCTAACTCTACTTTCAATGTACTGGCTAAGGCCCTCTCAATGGCCATGGTATCCCTTACATGGGGCCCCTGATACTCACGGAAGGCCTCATGGTGGTCTCCATACTGCCCATCAGTTACCTGTCTAACCTCACGCCTATTTGGCTTACTATATATCGCCTGTGTGTTATGTTGGAATAGCCGTATTTTATCTATGGCCTCCTCAATACGTCGGGGCTGAAGGTTAGAGATTTGCACTCACAACTGTTTTCAATACCCTGGCACAGTCGCATTACAGCTTGCTCGTACATGTAATCGTCAGGGAGGTTTCTAAATGCCCTGGTAGCCAAGGACAACACCCGATCAGCCCAGTCATCGAGAGACTCCGCAGGGGCTTGCCGGGCATTGTTAAATTGGGCCTTGGCAGTCTCAGGCAGTGCCTTGAAACCAAAGCGCTTCTGAAGCTTCTCCACAAGCTCTCTATAACTCACCTCCCTGTCTCTTTCTGTTAAAAGGGCATAATATTCGCTGGCCTTTCCCTCAAGGCACCAGCAAAGTTGGTCATTACATTCCTGGGGACCCCATTCACAAACCTCTGCGTACCTTGCAAATTTTGTGAAAAAGGCCTGCCAGTTGCCCTTTCCGTCATACTTAATATTTTTTGGGGCATTGGTAACTTTAGAGACGCCACCTAAAGTTCCTCGTGCCCATCACTGTTGTCAGGTCCACTTGGGTTTTTCATAGGCCTATCCTCATTATATGGTACTGGGTAGGCCTGTTGTCCATAGCTCACCCCTGCGATGAACCCTTGTGGGGGCACCGCTGTTTACTCTTGATTATACTGGTTCTTGGGTTGCCTCCATAGTCACGAGATGGGATCTGCCTTGTGTTCGCACCCCTATTGTCTTGCCTCTTGTCATACTTACTGCAGGCCATCTCATACTGTCCCCCACCAGTGTAAGCTGGTTGGGTACAGGGTGCTGACCCCTGACCTGTATAGTTGCTTGCATGACCCATGGGGTGTGAAGGTGTACCCCAATAGTTCAGGGTAAGTTTGTCCCACGCACTGTCTTTACCTGGCCAATACGGCTTGTTTCCAATACTACCCCTGTACATGTGGTGAGGGAGACTACATTGGTTTGGGTCACCAATATCATGGTGACTCCACTCTTTTTTCTGTAACTGTTCCCTGTAGCCCCCATCCCAATTCCCTGTGAGTTCAGGTCTAGCATTAGCCTCACCGGGATATGAACTATATTCAAGGAAGGCAGAGTCCATCTGTCTGGGCCCTTTCAAGGTCCCGGGACTTTGCCCCCTGGTGCCATGCTTCTTGCCTAAATGCAGATTGGCCTTGTACTTGGGATGGTGTGCCCTGTGGGGCAATGTGTCCCCTGTCTAACATCTCACCATGCCTGACTTGAGGTGGTGGCCCAATATTTTGGCCACCTCCATTTGAGCTGAAGTCCAGCCTGGATAAGAGGCCCCTTGTTACTCGTAGATGGGAGATAGTGGCCAAGTCTGACTCGGTCACAAAGCCCTTGCTCTACCTAATGTCCATTATTTGCTCCCCAGTTTTTATGCCTATACCTGGGAGCTGGAGTAACTCTTGAAAGCTACAGGTGTTTACAACCGACATTTGTAAATGTAAATCTCTGAACAATAATTTATAACAAAGTTTATTTATTTAGAGAATAAACAACAACAAACAACACACTCAATACCACAATTTATTTATTTATTAATAGAAATACTTCTGCTTCTGGTAACCCGTCCTTCTGGTCTGCGGTTATCGGAAGTGAACAAAAAAACAATAACAATACGACTGGTAACCCGTCCTTCTGGTCTACGGTTAACAGAAGTAAACAAAACAATTACAAGATGACTGGTACCCAGCTGTCCCTTCAGGATCAGCAAGGTAATATGATGTCAACTTGGACAATCCTTTCTCCTAAACAACCGTGAAGTATTCCTCCAAAATACTCCACGAGTGCCTGAAATGACTTATTCCCTCGCTGGAATTAACCAAATCACCTTTCCCTTCCTGTCTTACTATTTTTGCCGTCCACAACCGGCACGGCAAAAACGTAAAAATGTCCCTTAAAGACGTTACACTGCCCGCTGATTGCTCGCAGCGCCACTGTTGTGATCCCGAGTATATCTTAAGACCGATATATACCTTGGATGGTCGTTCCTGCAGTCAGGAACGGCCGATTGCTCTTCTATATAGTATGAATAGACGTCTGCATTTTAGCCATTATTTCAACCGGAAGAGGATGGTTTCTGGGTAGTGCTTCGGACATCTCTAGATGGTCTGTCTGATGACCTAAAACTAATCCTCCGGATACTACAGTACATTAACGGGTGTTACACGGACTCTTTTTAGACGATACACGGACTCCTTTTAGACGATACACGGACTCTTTTTAGTTGTTACACGGACACTTTTTATGAATAGAATCACTCGTGCATGATCAGTGTGTTCATGAGCAATTTTATTAATTATATTCAGGTACATACATAGGCATTTACATAATAATACAAGTGAAATAATTAGTAGGAAAACAAGAAACAAGCTGTTAGCTTATATTAATCTGTTTCCTGATAAGAACATTTCATATTGTAATACTCAAGGAGTAAAATGTAAAAAAAAAATAACAATGTTACATTAGATGGAAAGAAGGAAAAAAAACATATAATAAGGTTGTGATTTTTGTTATTTGTCTTCCTACCTTTGCGTTATAATGCAAACATTTGCGTTAAAACCCTCACCTTTTGCGTTGTAACCCGAACCTTTGCGAAATAACGCAAACATTTTTGTTAAATGCAAACCTTTGCGGAAAAACGCAAACATTTGAGAAATAACTCAAACCTTTGCGTTATAACGCAAATACCTTGATTTCAATTATTCATTAAGTTTTGTATAAATGTCCGTCTGCCATTCAGTTCGGTTGTGATCTACTAGTTGATAAAAAAAACATACATACAAGGCCAGATCATCATAATAAATATGCATAGGAATAATGGAATACTTGAAGTGCAATTATACATCAATTCAGACTGATTTGTGCATCAGAAAAGTATATAATTTAACAAGAAAATAGATATAGTATAGTATATAGGCATATTTAAATTGAAAGATAAAAATAATGTCATACAAAGTCAAATAGACAAAATGATCTTTCTTCTTTAAAATGAATTATTAAGTAGGAAACTTTTTTTTTAGATTTTCATCTCAGAATATGATAAAGATTCTTGGTAGAAAGTCATTGAATTTTCATTTGAATATAGTGAAGTATTTTTAAGATGCTTGGGTAGCAATTTGAATGGAGGGAACATAATTTTATTAATAAAACATCTTCATTCTATACATTTATTGCCAAAGGGTAGCCTTTTTGAATCTAACCAAATTTACACAATTCTCAAACGAAAGCTTTCTTTGGAAGTATATTTATATTCGGTTATAGCTATATTAGCGGGGTTGATTTTTTCTTCGGTATAACTTCAATTTACTCAATTTTTTTTTAACATACATGTACATACTAGTAGTAACATGGATATCGTTTTTGGGGGCGTTTATAGCTTGTTGTTCGGTGTGGGCAAATGCTCCGTGTTGAAGACCGTACTTTGGCCTATGATGGTTTATTTTTACGAATAGTGACTTAGATGGAGAGTTTTCTTATTGGCACTCATACCACATCTTCTTATATTATTCTACTCGGTATTAGTCAATGATATGTTCTAATTATTCAAGTATTTTACTTTGCAATGACTAAAAAGGTGATAAATTTTAATATATACAGCCTCCTCCATTAATAAATGCTGTTTTCTTTGAATCTTAAAAAAGAAATAAGATAAAACAAATGTTTGCGTTATTACGCAAAGGTTTGCGTTATATCGAAAATGTTTGTGTTGTAACGCAAAGGTTTGTGTTAGAACGCAAAAGGTTTGCGTTAGAACGCAAAGATAGGCAGAAGATGATATAAAAAAATGTGTGGCGCTTCCGTACGCTTCAGTAGACCTGTCTGTATTTGCTTACCATTGACTTCAATATTTTGTTGGTAAGCGTGATCATTCTGAAAACTTTTAAGTTAAATCTTAACAGGTGCGTCGGTTTTTTAAAAATTTAATATTTAGCTGTTCAATAACTTCAGATATGTATAATTGTATGACATTCCTTATATCTTTACTACTAAAGGAAGAGACTATTTTCATTGAGCCGCATCTCCTATGAAACCATAAAAAGTCGGAATTATGTGTAATATATGACATATAAATGTAGCGTTTTGTATTCCCTACATTTGTCTTTAAAACAATCTTTTTTCACATAAAACGCCATTTAAAAAAAAAAAAACCCAATTCGAAGACCGTTATTGATCTGTTTCTTATACGCTTTAGCGCATGCTCAGTCGACGTACTGCCCGCGAAAATTTGAAACTCTTTGTATCAGCACTTGTTGAATTGTACCGCAATTTCGTGGTTATCTTCTAGTTATGTTTTAAGTTAACTACATGTCAATCTTTTTCAGGAACTGAGGAAGATACCTTAGTAAACATATTGCATACAAAAAAGATAATGAAGCTTTATCAGAATATCGTTGTTTTAATTGTGATTTCTGCCTTCTGTGGTGATGTTGGCAATCTTATAAATTCGGTATGGACTGGACAAGAAATGATGTCACAGAATTCCGGTCTCTTATTGCCTGGAGCTCATGCTATTTGGGGACACGTGGCAAAGTTAGTGGCAAAGACAATGGCAAGGAGTGCGTCAAGAAGAGGAAAGAAAATTTTCAAAGGCAAGAGACCAAGAATAAAAGACACACATGAAGATGGACAAAGTAGAAAGCAGAAAGACCAAGACAGGGCAAATGGTAATAGTACAATCCAAGATGGCGGTATACCATGAATCTACCTTAAAAAAGTTATAAATAAACACAGCATATTGTCTTTCTTATTAGTATATGTATTTAACATATTGAAGAAATTTTTAAAACAATCAAATTAATTTATATTGAGATTAGTTCACATATATACACACAATTATCAATAACATAAATGCACAGACAAAAACAAAAACATAACAAAATACAAATATATAATTTGCTTTACTCCGGTTTTGAATGTCTGAAAGTTATCATTTATCAATTTCTCCTTAAATTTGCCAAACATAATCAAAATACTCAAGTTTGACTACGTTGCATTCGCCTTCTCCGTCCGCTGTCTTCATGAGACTCTTTATTGACGCTCGACTCTAAACAGTTAAAAGGCCGAATATAAAACGAAGTCACAGAGCATTTACATAGATGATTCCAAAAATATTGTATCACATTCATATATATGAGACAAAACAAGTTTGTCGTATACAATCGCCCTCAATGTACGACAATTGTAAAGATTCAGAAAAACCGAGATGGACGAAAATGTGAACATTTTAAATCGTACATATGAGACATATCAAGTAATAAGAGTTGAAGTTATTAATATTCCACAGCCATGGATAACTAAAGATGTGTATATATGTTTCCACCGCTCTGGGACCCTAAGTGGCTTACACCCTCGTCGTTTGGATTCAGGTGAATACATGTATCACTGCCAATCATACCACTGCTCCCTATTTTTATATGCATACAATGCATTGCAGAGTAATGATTTCTCTATAGAAGAGTATGATATAATAAAGCAATGAAATTGAGAAAGGAAATGTGAATGTGTCAAATACATGATGGCGAAAAGTGATCTTACGCGGCAGGTGATAATGAACTATAGAACATTTGAGTTTATTACTCTTGCGTACTAAATTATAATCCTGGTACCTTTGATAACTATTGTAACAGATCCTTATGTTTAAAACGTTCGCTAGTGTCTATACAAACCATGAGGTACCAATACAGCTTTCCGTGGATGTGGATGACGAACGATGCAGGCGCGGCAGGAGATGTCGACGCACTTGGAGTACATGCTATTACTTCAGGTGGTTTTTATATTGAAATAGATTTGGACATTATTAACTGCAGATACATTTAATTTATTATAGAATTCCATTTATTTAATGGACATATGGTTTTTCTGTATGAACTTTTAGATTTTTAAGTTTAAAGTAATACGGAATTTTCCTTTTCATATACAGAAAATACATGTGAACCGGGATGGCTCAAGTACAAAGGAAGCTGTTACTTTTTCAGTAAGAATTCCAACACTTGGATAAATGCTGAGGTAAACACGTAAAACGCTCACTTAGTTACAAACTTCTTTTCATTGGAATAGTGCACATTTACTTCTTATTTCAAAAGATCTATAGAAAAAAAGATTCATGATTATAGCAGAATTACATATTTGTATAACTCATTCACCAAACGGGACCATGTGACGTCAATGATCTAACCCATGAGTTCTTTAATTTCTCGGGAATTCTATCCTTCTTTCCTGCCATCATTGATTGAAAAAAATCATATTTGTTTTGTCTTTGAAGCCTAGTATTAGGTGCTCCGGAATCTACTCCACTTGTGGCATCCGTCTTGTTACTCGTGATAGTACAAATCAAGTCAATTCGGTAGGTCAACAATAGGAAATAGACGGAATTAGACACGTTTGGTGGTATGGGCACGTTTAAGAATATTACATATATGTTGAATATTAGTGTGTGTCTGTATTTTAAATCTTAATAACGATGGTTTTTTCAGCGTGAATGTAGACAGAAGTCAAGTAATTTGGTAAAAATTGAAAGTGCCTCAGAAAATATTTGGATAAAACGACAGACTGAAGGTTTGTACAGGAATTATATAAAGTTACTAATTTCTGAAGTGTTACACGTGCTACTTTTTCTCTGCTTGGTGTTTTTTGCTTCCATTATTCATAGAAAAAACATTCAAGAGAAAGAAATAATAATGATAATAACAATAAACTGAATAAGAAACGAATTATTTGCAATTAATATGATACTTCATTTAATTTTTCATTTTTAGTTAGTTGAGTCATAAAAGATTATAGATATATTTCAAAGGAAAAAATGTAATATTTTCAATATTGCAAAAAAAAAAAAAAGAAAGGAAAATCATTTCTTTCTGACAAACCTCATCGAAATTATAGATTCCATGCATACACATATTAGAAATTTTGCGAATAACTTGAATAACTTGAATTTGATTTTAGTAACTGCTAAACTAATCAACTAGCAAACACAGGTTGAAATTATCTATATAAGGCACGAACTTAACTATGGGAAGAAATAATGATAGCGATGATTTTATTTCCAGTCAGACATGAACAACGATGGATAGGCGCACGTGAGGTTCATGGACAATGGGAATGGGTGTCCGATTTATCTCCACTGACCTTTACTTCATGGGCTGTAAACGAACCAAATAATGCAAAGGAAAACTGCGCCCATATTCATAAGGTCATTTCATACAACTGGAATGATATTAAGTGTAGCAAGCGTTTCAACTTTATTTGTGAGAAATCAACAGTAAGTTTAAAAGAGAGAATCAAATAAATAAAGGCAACAGTAGTATACCGCTGTTCAAACTCATAAATCCATGGACAAAAAACAAAATCGGGGAACAAACTAAACCTGAGGGGAACGCACCAAACATAAGAGGAAAACAACGACACAACACTACAATGTAACACACACAGAAACGGACCAAGCATCAGACAAAATCCCACGAGAATAACAAATATAACATCAAAACCAAATACATGAATTTGGGATAGACAAGTACCGTGACACGTCTTATCGCAATGTGAACTCATTACATATACACGATTCGCGTAGACTTATCTACATGTGAATTTACATAATATTAATTTGGAGACGTGACATACGGATAAAACAAACAAAACATAAAAAATCAGCGTGTTCATTCTTCTCACGAAAATCAAGCTAGTAAACATTTGTGTATACATTGTACAACGTTACAGTGAGATATCATCAATTATCTAGAAGTTGTAATGATAATCTAAATTTCTACCAAAAACAAAAAAAGTATTTACAAAAATATCGAGCTCCAAGGTAAATTAAAATAATGGGAAAGTCCATGATACCAACAAAACCATATGATCGACAAAGTCAACCAACGAAACAAAACGGTTACAGTTTTTACATTCGTGTATCACTATATGTTGTTGATTTTCTCGGGTTATATTGGCTTTTGCCTCTAAAACATTTGGTAAAAATCATTCCTGGTTTAAATTATGATTAAAGATTTTGTGAACACAAATTGGTATAATAGTTTGTTTAACACGAAAATACAATAAATATACACAAATTACATATTATAGCTAATTTTAGTTATAAGAAGTTTAGTAGTCAGAACTTCGATATTGCAATGACTTTAAACTTACCTATGTTTAATTATCTAACGATAGTCGATACATGTAGAGTTGTTACAAAACTTAGGCTCCCCTGACAAACTTGTCTTATGTTATTTTGATATCCTGTTCGTTAAATAGATTAACTGTTCAAGTGTTCATACATCGGCTTCGAAATTTTCTGGTTTTATTTTTTCTGGTTAAATTTAACCTAGAAAAGGTTTCGAGCGCACCAAATTAATAAATTATTATTTATATCATTAAAATGTCATTTTGAAATCAAATGCGTGATTTTAACCAATTTGTTAATGGAATAGTAACTATTCATTAATATTCCCAGATGAAAGGAATTGATTTGAAATAAATTTGTGAATGAAATAGCAAATGTTGGTGATATTTATTTAATGCTGCCCCAGGTAAGGTCAAGCATTTTGCTTTTAAGACAATAACATATTATGCTTTATTTGTTCTATTTCAGGGATAGTAATACGATTTGGTATACAACAACAACTTGTAACTGAAGCAACCTGAAATTTTACCTCAGCTATTTTTATAAATATTTATCTATATCATGTATACTGCAAATTATGAATTTACGAACAATAAAGAAATAATTTTTTACTTTGTTGTATTAATAAACAGAAGTATAGGATTAATTTGTTTCCATCTAAAGTATTTATGAAAATGCCCACAAATACTCAAAGAAATTCCAAAAGCCGTCACAGAGTGGGTAATCACAACGGACTGGTCTTTCAATGGCAGAAGATATAAACTACAAAGATACAAACAAAATGATACTAAACAGCTAACTGTAAAACCAGTTTTTTTGGAAAATGCATGTACCTTTTTTTTTTAAGTCAGTTGTGTTGTATGCCTATGACGAATAATTAGTTTATACAGTGTTGGCTTGTTGATCCCAATGATTGTCACGTTGATATGTTAGTATGGGTTTCTCGCCCAATTTTGCAATAGAAGTATCATAAACAACTGTCATACATGTGGTAGGTTGAGCTAGCTATAACACCAGGTTTAACCCACAAACGTATGTACCAAGTCAGGAGTTAACTGCTGATGTATATTCGTTCCATTTATTGACATGTCTAATGTTGATTTGATGGATCAATCTTTTTGAAATTAACTTGGATTTTTTTATTAATCCTTATTTTGATCATACATCGTTCAAATTCTGTTGAATGGCCATAAAGGTAAAGCTTTATATTTTCTTTTCTGTTGAATTCTTTGAAAGACCAAGATTACATCTGGGTGTCTTTTGCTTAGAAATATAGCACTCCTCATTAATAATATATAAGCCCTGAATATCTAACATAAATAATTTCGGTTCAACTATTCTTCAAATAAATGTTTTAATATTATCATAAAAATTATTTTACTTCTCCGTAAAGTTTTATATTTTTAATTACAAAAGATTTTTAAAAGCACATTATTCAAACGTTCTTTTGTACAGAAGTTACAAAAAATATTTTCATAATGTTTCGCTTGCATAAAAATGTCTTTGTTGGTGGAATATAAAGATTCTTTTTTATTATACACTTCAATGATATATTCAATTTAATTACTATTTTAATTATTAAGAATATAAATCCAATGTTGCCTACCGAATTATAATGATCACCGGATCTGTACTTCCATGAGCACCACCATGGTTGCAACCCGTGGAGCACCCAATATCTCTCTCGGTTTTTGGCGTTTTTTTTTTATTTCAGTCTTTCGTTTTTCCTATGTTATGTGTTTTGTTTGTCTTTTCTCCTTTTCGTCTTTTTCTTTTTTGTCATGGCATTGTCAGTTTGTTTTCGACTCATAATTTTGAATTTCCCTTGGTATGTTTTGCCTCTCCCTTTTGAATAACGCTAATAGGTAAATTTTCTTGACGGCTTTTACCAAAAAAGTGAGGTTTTGCAGTGTCAAATTTTAGAACTCTTTGTCATTTTGGTTTTAGATTTATCCTAATGACCATCAAATCATTGTTATTTAAGCTGTTGGTGTCCAGTTATGATTATAAAATATATTTCTACAATATTATATGAATTCGGTACTCAAGAGCTTACAGTTACTGTTCCGACTTTATACAACGTCACCAGTGTCTGAACACAAATTTGTTGACCCAGGATAATGTCAAAGCACTTAACTACCTTTTCATAAAAAAGTTCATTGGAAGATATCAAAAACTTTTTGATGAATATCTCTTATCAACTTCACATATAATACATGATGGTCTTGAAGTACAGATTCTAGGTACTGACGTTGTTTATCAACTTAATTTAATCACGTAATATATCGTTCTTTTATTTATCTATATAAATTGTTTACCTGCTTAGTTCAGTTAATATTTTGGTAATATCCGTTTGGATTGACTCGTTTTTTTTTACATCCTTCTATTGTGTTATTGAGTCATGGTAATTTTTTAAATACTTGTCTTTCAGTGTTGCTTAAATGCTTTATCATTATGCTATTTGTTTTTCTTTGTTGACATATTTGTTTGTTTTTATTTTGTTTTTATAGTGATTAAGATTATAACACAATGTTGACTGTTGTACCCCTATTTTTAACATTTTTACGTGTATGTCTGTTTGTTTGGTTCACACATTGTTGTCTTAAAAATGGAATTTTATGTAACTGTCATACACGTTCATCTAGCTATAAAACAAGGTTTAATCTACTATTTAACTACACTTATAACAAAATATTTACTGGATCAAGGCGGGCAGAAGTGTATTATTTTAAAACTTTTAATTTGTTATGGGGTTGACACGAAACACATAAACATACATAAAGATTAGGCCTGTACCGCTGAAATGATCTTTTTGTTTCAAAATTCTTAATTTGACACCTTCGTTTTGTGTGGGAAACCTGAGAGATTTTCCAAAACGTTCAATTTATATAATCCGGAAATTCAGCTCCGTGAAATTTTGGTAGAGTTCTCTATTTTATATTTTCTCCCAAAATTAGGTCTTCGTATATCGCCAGCTGGACATTTATCATTTCTTTTGGATATTTTGCATCAAAGAAAAGGTAAGCATTAGTATATATGCAAACATTTCTAGCCGTCAGTGAAATTTGTTCTCAGTTGACCATTGGAATAATCTGTCTCTTGACACTAAGATTTATCACAGGTGAAGGCAAGGACTCCCAGGTCGGAATACACCATATCGCTAATCCCGGCTGACCCGGCCGTTTGAACTTCTGACGCATACAACAATCACTTTTCCATTGTGGCGTCAGATATTTTGTTTTGTGACGTCAAAAATTTACGGGAACCTGTGTGATATATAGTAATGGCGGACAAATAGCGATAAGGTGTATGCTTTTTCATATGTTTTCAGTTGGATTTAAATAATGAGAACTGGAACCTTACGCGAGGCGAAATTCTCACTATAGTAGAGGGGCCTGTAGAAGCTAAACTTAGGGAACGGTCATTGTTTATCAGCTGAGGGGTATGTTCATATTTATTGACCTCCCCCCCCCAAAAAAAACCCCAAAAAAACATCAAAACTTTGACCCCCAAACAAAAATCCCTATCGATTGCCGTCAGTGAAATTTGTTTTTAGTGGACCAGTGGAATAACCTGTCTCTTGACTGTCAGGTTTAAGAGGTGAAGGCAAGGACTCCCAGGTCGGAATGCTTTTTCATATGTTTTCAGTCGGATTTAATAATGAGAACTGGAACCCTACGCGAGGAAAAATACTCACGAAGTAGAGGGGTATCTAGAACCTAAACTTAGGGAACGGTCATTGTTTATCAGCTGAAGGGTATGTTCAAAATTGTCACCACCTCCCCTTAACACATAACTTCAAAACTTTGACCCCAAACAAAAATCCCTATTGATTGTAAGAAGAAATTCTCCCTATAGTAGGACATTTACCAGATTCCAGGGGTAAGGGGTCTGTAGAAGCTAAACTTAATATAGTTATATGTTCTTGAGAGCAACAAAAACAGTGTGCAAGAGGATTAGATCTGAGTACAGAGGTAGTACATATAGGTATAAAGTTGAAAGGAAGGGGGATTATTCTTTGATTTTTGGGGAGGATGATTTTGAAAATGAATATCATATCCACATGTCCATTGAATAAAATAAGCATAACAGATAAAAATGAATATTCAATTTGGAAAATATTACTTCTGGCCCCCAAAATTATCAAATGGTCATCTAAACCAAATAATTATGACGTCTTTACCATGTTGAAAGGCTGTTTTATTTTTTTCCTGTGACACGTTCTTTTGGACTTACGGTTATCTAATTGTTTGTCAATTTGTTAGCTATTTTTTTTCTGTAACACCTTGCTTTGGACTAATGGTCATCTAATTATTTGTCAATTTGTTATACCTTACATAAATGGGGAGACCTGCAATTACTTCACAATTAATAGGCTGTTTTGAAACATTTCACAGTACTTGCATTTGTTGAATCAGATGAATTACTAGGCATAGTTTTAGTTGTACATGAGTACTGTCACGATACTCTGACTCCATAATGGATGACTGGGAGAGTTAAATAGATTAGCTTCTGCATCTGACATGTCTGATACATCCATTTCATTGGTATGTCTTTTTTTCGAAAGTAATATACATAAAACTCTGTATAAAATCATCAATACCTCTCTCTCTCTCTCTTCATGTATCTAGATTTTTTGTGCATTCAAGCAAGTGTGTCCACACCAGCCTCGTGTATATACATGTATATATTTATCAAAATTGCATAGACCTTATGTCTAGCTGAAGTTCATTCGTCCACACCAGCCTTGTGTATATCATGTATATAATATATAGAGAATAATACATGGCAAAATCCGTATCATATGTCGTATCATCCCGAGACACCAATATCATCCCAAGGTCCTTAAGGCCCGAGAGATGATATTGGTCGAGGGTGATACGGCATGTGATACGGATTTTGCCATGTTTTATACGCTTTATTATATATTTCAACAGAAGAGTATTATATTATATGAACTGTTTTCTGATCCATAGCACTGGGTTACCTTCAGTTCTACTTTTCTCTTGTTTCTACATAAGAAAATACCTGTACCGAGTCAAGATTAATACAGTTGTTCTCCATTCGTTTGATGGGTTAATGCTTTTAATTTTGACATTTGATAAGGACTTTCCGCGTTTAATAATCATCGAAGAACGATATTTTCGTTATTTTATTTTTTTTGATACAATACTACCATGAGGGTGAATTATTGAAATTATCATTACATATAAATAATGTGAGAGTTCCCTAATCGCAGCTATTTTGAACTGTTTTTTCATCTACGTTTATTTATGATCCCGACAAAAGTGTCCATTCAGTGTTTATTTTGTTGATGTATCACAAGTTACATCATAGTTCCACCAAATTAATTTTGAATCCATATTGAATCATAGAAAAATAGGTTTGGCCCACCTTCAAATGGTCCATGATTCTATAATGCCGAGTATCCACGCTTTAATCACATCTAGTAAAAAATAGATTTAGAGATGTTTTGTTTAGTTTATCAAAACATTTCGAACATCTAGACAATATGCCATAACTATCATTCATTTCTTTTGAATTGGATTCCTGTGACATGTTTTATTTCGTATTTTTTTTCAAATTTTATCGTTTATGGATTTGGTATAATAACGTTCCTGTAGGGTTTGCTTCTTCCGGTGAACACTCCATCTTTTGATAAATACTGTTTTTGTACGTATTTAAATATTATGTTGAAATATGTGCAAAATTTTGTAGGATTCCCGCTGCCATTTTTGTTAAATGGGTGCAATCTGGGTATTCGGTGATATTTCATACCTTAACATTATATGTATTGTTTAATTATACAGACCAGGTAATCAGTAATCAGAGTTGTTATACCATTATAGGATTTAGAACATAGTAAAGTGCTTTCGACCAATGAAATGCAAGGATTTTCACCCTCTTAATAGTGAAGAATGACACAAAACATGTTCTTATTTAGTGATTATCTTATTGTTATGCTCTGAATTACAAAGGGCCAATTAGTGTTGCCAATATTGCCTAGAGGCAATTCGCAAGGACAGTGTACTGAAAAAATAGTTATGACCCCAGGCTTTTTAATCAAGATTCAATTATTTGTATAAATTTAACTGTAATAAATATTCTTTAATACACAAGCAGTTCAAATTTCTAAACAATATCTTTTTCCATTTTTGAAAATGACAACTTTGTTTATACAATTTGGCACATTTATTGTCATGGTACTATTATCGTTTTCTTTGTCTTCGAAACTGTGCTGGTTACTTTTGGCAATGGACAAGTCATTTTCTTGCTTAACGTTTTTGCTTGTGGGTACTGGCGGCTGTAATGCCTTGCTTACATTATCCTGTAATGTTTCTAACGGGCGTTTATATGTGTCGACGGCCGTTGATCGGTGACCACTTCTTGATTTTACAGTTGAATCGGAAAATCCGGCATTGAAAAGTGTGGTGCAGCATGTAACTTTCCCAGAATGGTTGGTGATATTACGATCAGTAGTTGAAATTCCCGCAGCCTTAAATAATTCCTTCATTTTGCTAGACAATGTGTTAATACCAATCGGCTGGACGCTAAAGCGAATAGAACCATCGTTAGCTTTATGTGGTAGCGGTTTACGGTAAAACCTACCTTCACGTGGAATAAGTGACAAGTATTTCTCATAAATTGTAACTAGGCATCTTGGGTTTGTTGGGTCACTTTTCTGAGTTATGCGTTTGACATCAACGTTTCTGTTATTCAGGCCACCTTGTACATTCTTACACGGCCTCCCGGTATAATGGAGTAATTTATTACCAATTGTGTCCACAGAAATTCGAAATTGACTAGCATCAAGTTGTTTGTGTTCATCTAAAGCACGAAATCCAAATAACTTGCAGTTGTAGAAAAAAACTATATTGGTTAGCCCATTTGAAGTGTTACAATTAAAAACTCCACTATCCCACATGGCCTCCTCGTCTGTTGTTAATATAGGGTCTGCCCTTTTTACGTTAGTTCCAATACCATTATTGGTTAGTTCTTTCATTCGACTGTCAAGACATTTTCTAAAAAACGCAAATGTAGATGAATCCTTTTCAAAGAGGCTCACGTCATTTCTGTTACAATCTGTTCTCAGATACCTACAAAAAGTGGTGGTTTTACTCTTTGTTTTAATACATATAAAGACTTATAAAGGATTAGTAGAACTTTTTTAAAGATGAATTGGTTGACGAAGAAATTATTTTTCAGAAAAGTAAAATAACCGACGACGAATTGCAATACAGTGAAACCTGTCTAGTACGACCTCCTTGGTACTTCAATTTTTTGTTAGATTTGTTAGTTGTTCAGTTTAACAGATTCACATCGCATAAAATTTTATATGACTGGACTTAGGATCATATATGTTAAGTTTAGGTGGGTTTTCGATTCATTCAAGGTTCTGTTTACACTGGTTTCATTGTAGTTTAAAAACGTAGTTAAAATTGAGATTAAAATTGTCATTCGTGTTTTTTTAAACGCGAGTTTTATCTCCCGAGCGAGGGGGTGGGAGACGACCCCAGAAGACAAGAAATGTATACATGTATGAGTTTGCTTTCCAAAATTGGCCGAATGAGTTGAATATACAGCTTTTTAGTAAATCAATACAAAATGAAATTAGCCATGTTAAAACTAGACTAATTTAAACTGTAATAGTATGTCTTAGAATTAATTATTGTTTGTTTGCTGTCTCTTCACGAATACATCATATCTCAATTATCTATTAAAAACAGTATATTGAAAGTATAGGTTGACTCATAACTGAAATAATAACATTGGGATACATAATTATTGGCAAGCAGAATAAAATTATTAGAATATCCGAAAAATAACTGTCAAATTATTTTATTGTATTTTTTTTTGTCCATAATAGTAGTTTTAAAATAACACCTTTTTATAATATATTTTTTGGTTGAAGGGTTTGGGGTATATAAATGGTATCGAATAGAGAAAAAAACACACAAAAGGAAAGGATTTTACCTTAAAAAAAACAAGGGAACACCCTTTTGATTTTTGGAGGTTTGGGGGAGGGGAGGGGGAGGGGAAGATATTTTAAGTAAAAAAATACGATCGAACATTTTAGGAAAAAAATGCAGAATGAGCAGTGTTATAAAATCAAACTGGTAGGATGAATATGACAGGCTTGTCCTTTTTGACAGTACTTGTAAACGAAAATGCAGGAGAAAGGTTTTCTGATATGCAGTAAAAAATCAATTGATGATTTTTTTTTTTTTTTATAAGCCCCCTGCCTAGAATTCCTGCCTCAAATGTTGCATCCACAAAACAAGTTACGATACATTTTAAAAGTAAACTATTTTTAAGGAGAGGGGCTAAAATCAAATGTAAAAGGACAGGTGAAACCTTTTGCAAAAAAAAGCAGTATGACCCATGACAAAAAGTTAAAAAAAAAGGCAAGATATATATGACACAGTAAATGTAAAATGAGGATTCAGGTAAAAGTTCGTCTCCAATATGTATTGAAAAACCCAGAATGCAAACCCCCCTTTTCCACTCGAAATCAAATGTTTGCTCCCTTAAAACAAGTAAACGAACGTATTTCAACAGTTGTTGCCCCCCCCTTTCCACCAACCCGTTTAACTATACCGAACTCCAAGACAGCGGTTACAAAAACAAATATCAAAATCAACACAAATGTAAATCATAAAATTACATTTTCATAGTTTTAGTACAATGTAACATCTACATCAAACGCTATATACTGTATTGTGGAAGCTGTGGACTACAATTCCAATAAAATGTTGATTTTGATGATTTTACTTGTAACGGCTGTCCTGGTGTTATATATATTGAAATTTAAAATTTGTAACTTACCTTTGAATGCCTGATGCTAACTGGACCAATGAATTTGGTGGATAAGGACTGGTATCAACACGTCTACATTCTTGTATAAAGTGTGCCATCCAATAGTTTAAAAGTTCATTTGAGAGTAAATTCGGATCACTTGGTATTGCATTACCACCATCAGTTATTGTTTCTTGATACAAATTTCTTTCTAAAGTCCACGCAACCCAGACGCCTAAAGCCCACTTGTTGTTATTTCTAGTCTTTTTCGGAATAGCTTTAAGAATTCTCTCTTGTAAGTCTGAATCCGACAATGGAACAGAAAATCTACGCGGGGCCGCAGCCTCACACACGACCGGCTCGTTTTCATATTTAACAAGGTCCTGAGTAGGTAAAAGCATTAAATCATTCTCGGACACTTCTTCTTTTAATTCAAAAGTTCCAATTCCAACAAGTTGATTCATTTTAGACTTAAAGATGCATACATGTTACTGACTTGAAAATAATAATACTTTTAATAGTCATTAGAGCAAGACAGTTAGCTAGAGGGGTTATTTGTTTGGCCATATTTTCAAGAACTGTGTTCATGTATACCATTTAACACAGTACATATAATTAATCAAGAATAGAGTTTATATGTTCTAAGTTTGTAAGAACATGATAACCCTCTTCTTCATGATAAGTACTCGCTGACGCTCGTACTTAACCATGAAGAAGAGGATTATCATGTTCTTACATATACTAAGTATATGAGTAGTTTTTAACTAGTGCAATTGTTGTTTGTTTCATCAAATCAATACTGTAAATTCAGGAATGATAACGTGCATTTATTATTGCGATTTTGCCATTTAAAACTCAAAAACGAATTTCTCCATTGCGATATTGAAAAACGAAACCTGTTAAATTCGCTTAAAAAAAATTCAAAATGCGAAATTAGTGTGATTATTAACCTGTTGCATTTTTCGAAATAAAAAAGAAATCGCAATATTTCCTGAATGTACAGTAATATGTCGTAATTTTATATCTGATTATGATTATACGAACTCTTAAATTTGTCAATATTATATTTTGGTGTTTTTAATTCTGGTATTTTCATAAAAAGATACCAGCTTTTAAAAAAACATGACTTCATCGAAACTATCAACATTAACTAAACAAGATTACATCCAATAAGTCATCATCAACAAAACAGGTCTTTTTTTTAAATTTGTCAATATTCTATTTTGGTGTTTTTAATTCTGGTATTTTCATAAAAAGATACCAGCTTTTAAAAAAACATGACTTCATCGAAACTATCAACATTAACTAAACAAGATTACATCCAATAAGTCATCATCAACAAAACAGGTCTTTTTTCAAATTTGGACAAAATAAACTTCATTTTGATTTTTTATATTCTATATGAAAAATGACATATTTCGCAGTTAACACTCGCACTGTACGTTAGGCAAGCAGCAACCATGATAACACATTCCGAATTCTCTTATACTGTATGATCAATCTTACATGAGTCACTAATAAATATTATCCTTGAATAACACATGAATCTTAAATTCCCATACACTATTAAGATCTATTAATTCGAATTGAACTAACAGAACAGCCAAAATGGAATTAAAAACAACTATAGACATAACAAAATCTACATAAAAAGTAAAATATTTTTATCAACATCTTTTCAGAGCAAGTCAAAAAATACCAGTCAAACTCAGAGGTCAAAATTGACTACAACATGACAAAAAAGAAAGGAACAGACCAAACGGTTAACAGCATAAAATTGAGAAAGGAAATGGGGAATGTGTCAAAGCGACAGCAGTATACAAAACACAAATGTTGAATATAAAGACTGACCAATCAAAAACAGGAAGTGACCTCTGGTGCTCCGAAAGAGTACGTAAATTCGGCTCCTGCTTATTTAGTTATATCTTCCTACATGAATAATATCCTATAAAAATCAAATCAAATCAAAATTGAATTATTTATTAATGTCAATATTTATAAAAGAATGACACAAACTATATATGAACAAAGTTCGGCAAAGATCATAAAAATAAATGTACTGACTTTGTAAACTGTGTTGTCAACAATGTCATGAAATATTTTCTTTTTGAACATCACATAAGCAAGCACAACATATATTGACGTATCCCATACAGCCTTCAATAGAAGACTTAAATGATCATCATGGATTTGCCAGTTCACTGGGAAAAATTTGTAGAAAATGTCATGGCAACAGTAAAGGCCTATAGAATTCATTCCTGAAACATTTATTTTATACATTAGACAGTAAGATTTTTGAGGTAATTTGTATCAAATGTTGTTACGTATAATTATGTATTTACGGATATCTAAAGTTAATATACGAAGAATTGAAAATTTCACATTAATTGATTCTAGAAGAGACAGCAATGCAGGTCTTACTGACAACAAATAGTCCACCAAACTTTTCGATATAAATTTTAAAAGATTGAAAAAAAACCTCAATGACTTGGCTACACAGCTACTTTAGTACAAGCAAAACTGTATATAAACTGCACATTTTAAAAGCTGTATATAACTGCAAACTCTGTAAAATTGTACATTAACTGCACATTTTTGAATCTGTGTTTAAGCTTAACATATAGATTCTACCACTGCAGCTTGTGTGATACGATATCTATCCACAGTTTATATACAGTTTTACAGATGTACATTTGATATGCATCTTTAGAACTGTACATCAAGATTACTTGTACTGAAGTAGCTGTGTGAAATAAATTGGTGTCATTATTATTTCCTTTAGACGTGTCTTACTTACCGGGACATAGAAAGAGAGACACCTTTAGGATATTGCACAATAGTTTAAGAAGAAGAACAACCAACAATATAATTTGAAACGAAGGAACCAACATGGAAGGAAGTTTGTGAGGTGGTAAAAAAGGCAAGAACAGGATCAGCACCAGTACAGTGGTGTACCATACAGAGTACAGAGGGTTCGTGTTGCTTATTCTTTAGTTTTCTATGTTATGTCATTTGTACTATTTGTTGCCTGTTTGTCTTTTTCATTTTTATCCGTGTCGTTGTCAGTTCATTTTCGATTTATTAGTTTGACTGTCCCTCTGGTATCTTTCGTCCCTCTTTTAAAGGAGACACAGAAAAAAAGAAGATAAAATGGTTTATAGTATGTTTACAATAAATACGCATTTTTATGTTGAAGCGACATACTTTTTCTATAATAGATGTGAAAAATTTTTAACAACGAAAAGCTTGTTGCTACATTTGTGTCTTTGAATTTTTGAATCTTATAGTTCTATGGAATTTTTAAAATGACCTCTCGACTTCGAACTTCCATGACGCTTAATGTGACAGCTTAACGTTATGAGAACGATAATATTATTTCCCACCTTGACAAACCTGATAAAAATCAGGAGTATGTAAGGTTTTCTTTGTATTGAGTTGGATTGTTGGTTATTGTTGTTACAACTTATACATGGCAAAAACATCACTATCAACACGGAATCATCGACACGGTTCAATACTATAATGAAACATATCTATAATTTACTTAATTTGGTTTTGATCTGAGTTAGATCCAAACGATAAAGCAATACATTTTACCAACTTTTTTTCTTCAAAGAATTAATTTGTTTTAAACTTATTTAGTACGCATTAAGACATGAATCAAATGAAAAATACTATTAGACCGATTATTGTGCGAAACGTCGAAATATCCAAAACGCGGTTTAAGATTCTAGCACCGCTGATGAGTCTTGTGTGCTGGACTTTATGTGCGTCTGGCGTACATACGAAATTACAAGCCTGATCTCTCAGAAGAGACATCTATAACTAAGTTAAAACTAAACAAAACAAACCGCACAAACAACATCAACAACAATAATAATATTGCTATTTACATAATTGCAAATTACAGTATGAAAGTCGAAAAATACCTGCTTACACCTTTTTATTGAACAATTCCACACTGACCTGTGTTCATCTCCGTTTCCCTAAAAAAAAATTGTTATACATATTTTTTTTTTATCTATGTCTTTGTTTTATGCGTCAGATTTCAACATTGAGTCCGACAATCATTTTTTTGAAGGATTTATTGCTGATTAATTTTCTCTCAAAGGGGGACAATTCTTACTAGTAAAAGATAAGCACAGGAAGGAAGTAATTCAGATAATTCAGGTATTTCGATAAGATTATGATTTTACTCAACTTGAGGCATTTTGTTTTTATTCTTAAAGAGATGATAATGGTGATATGGGTCATTATAAACAAACATGCAAAACTATGTTATTGGGTCTTTTTAAGTCACAGACATGAAAATATATCAAAATAACACTTGCATATGTTAGATATGAATGTTTTGTGATACACAATATACTGTTTACTGTATGAAATGTTATAAAAACATCCTTAATGATTTCTTAAACCCTTGAAGATAGCCAGAATTAACTGTTATTTTTTTACTATAAATCCTTTCAGACTTGAAATAGGACTATTATTCATCTCATTTGTTATTATGATTTATCACTTTTTATTGCATTTTGATACATACAAACATTTTTTTAATGATTTTGGGAGGTGAATGTTGGTTTTATAATAAAAATGTTCACCAAAAGGAAATGTAACATTTTTTAAGTCAATGGTGTAACCAAAGGACAAATTAGTATGATAAGAATTATCTTTCGCAAGATTTGTGCATTTACAACAGTTTCTCCCTTAGCAATGTTACCTGTAAGCATGTTATGCAAAAGAAAACAAACAATTATGTTGAAGATTTAGTGAAAAAATCGTAAAAGTAAGTAAAGGTTATATCGTAATTGGAAATAGTGTCCATGGTGTACCCTTTAAAACATTTCCTTAACTTTGAATAATGAAACATATTGATTATAGAAACATGCACCAGTAAAAACATATAGAAAAGGGGAATGGAGCACTTATTTCGTAACTGAATCTTAAAATACACCTTAAATCATTTGTGTTACTGTCAATGGTGAGACCATTTTGATAAAATAACACCATTGACCAGTTTAGAAACACCACTGAATACATCATGACAATCAGCATTGTTTTGTGTTTCTTTCATGTTTAACAAGCTAAACATCATATTATTTATGATAAACAATACTTATTTAACAATGTTTTAACAATATCATGTATTACATATACACAGTTTTCACAAACTGATGTATTCTGGTAACACCAATGACACTATTTAGTAACACTATTGACATGTTTAGTAATGGCTGTTATGTTATATAATTTGAGATTTTTTAGCCTAAGAATTATTTTTTCATCTTTTTCTTTTGCTCGGTGATCTTGGCTTTGTGTTCAGTACTTGATAAAGGTAAAATTTGAAATGTGATGTCATTGGTGATACTTTTGTGTTATTGGAGTTACTGAAGGGTCAGTGGTGTTACTATATAAACATGCGACATTGCAAAAATATATTGTACCCTTACATCCAATCACAGCGCTCCTAAGTTGACTTCTTTCACCTGTCTTGGGTACAAAAAGGCCAAACTAATGCTGGGAAAATGTAAAACTACCGTTTTCCCTATAAAATATAAGATTGTCATGAATTAAATTAACATTCCATACCATTTCACTGCGTACTGATCGTTTAATAAATACTGTACTAGAGACCACATAATTTGAAAGTTAATGCATACCAAGTTTGTGGGGATAACTAAGCCTTATCTTATATACCTCGGAGTTTACAACCTAAAAGACAATAACAGACAAGAAGTCAAAAACAATAAACTTATCTTTTTATATAGTACTGGGTTGTTACCACTGATGTTGGCCTATCAGTCCCCAATGGTATCATCAGTTCAGTATAATCAACTACATGTAGTACTTTTTTTTCTCGATATTACAAACCTACAAACAACTGCCCTACCATACATAAGGGAGGTATAGGTAGCTTTAAAACCAGATTCACCCACCCTTTTCTTTAAAAAAAAAAGCATATCCAAAATCATCAATGACTATCAATATTACAGTTTGTTTTTAATTGTTCCATTTATTAATAGCATATGATTTTATCAGTTTATATGCACTTCACCTTTTAAATTTCTTGAAGTGAGAAATTTTTGTGCCAATAAATCATTAAATTGATTGACGAACCCACATGTTTATTCCTATAATAATACCACAGTGTGGTTAAAGTCCAGCGGCAAAAAATAAGAATTGTATCATATGACAGGCAGCACGATTTTCGAAGTTAGATATTATTATACTTATTATGAGTATTCATATTTTTGCTTAGTCTTTGGCAAATTGAAAAGAAGTTGATATATTTATTTTCATTTTACTAAATCATTCGAATTATACCGTCCATCATTGGTAACAATTACTCTACATAACAATATCCACTGGGGTAAAGCTGATGACCGTAACTGCATTCACGGTCATCCCAAGATGTTGGATGAAAAATTAGGTCAGTTTCTGTATTGTCTGTTAAAGTGTTTCTATATCATTTTCTTTACAAATCATACATTGAAACGATGTAAATTTATAAAAGAATCACTCGGAAATCACTAATTACCTCCGAGAAATGTGCATGAAACGGGAAATTCGATTTGAAAAAATCGTTAAGATGACCGTAAATCATAATCAAAATATTTTCAAGATGACCGTAACATAAAACAAGGATGACCGTGATTGGTAAAAAGATGACCGTAACTTGTAAAGGATGACCGTAATTTGTAAAGACTGACTGTAATTTATATAGCGGTTAGCGGATATAAATATGTTTCATAAATTTCTTTTATTAAACTATAATATAATTGGCCATGTTTAGGATTTATAACAATGATAGTAAATTGCATATTTCTCGTAAACAATGAAATATTTATTAATATCGACGTTAAAATGTTAACACAAATTGACAGCGATACGACGAAAATTTGAAGAAACATGAATGTGTCCCTAGTACACGGATGCCTCATCTACACTATCATTTTGTATGTTTAGTGGACTATGAAAATGGGATAAAACTGTAAAAAGATCATACCATAGGGAAAATGTGTACTAAGTTTCAATTTTATTTAACTTGAAGCTGGACAAACGGACAAACAAACAGACGAACGGACGAATGTACACACAGACCAGAAAAACATAATGCCAATAAATGGAGCATTAAAAACATTAATAATACATACAAATATTTGGTAATCGAGCCCATGTGTATGAATCCAGAGGAAGCAGATTAAAATCTTAATTTGTCTTGATATATGCAGGCGGAAACACTTTTGAAATAGAACAAAAGAATCGAAGCTCTGTGTTTATCGAGAAAGCGATAAATGTTAACTGTAATGTTTGATATAGTAACAAAATTTTAAAAAGTTAATAGAAACAAATAAAACGACAATTTTCTTATTTTAAAAACACCATTTGCATAAGTTTTCAATGTATCTATTACATAGTAATGCAAAACAATAAGATATCAAGTCGACGACATGGTTCTTATCGGGGCCTTTTATAGCTGACTATGCGGTATGGGCTTTGCTCATTGTTGAAGGCCTTACGGTTACCTATAGTTGTTAATGTTTGTGTCATTTTGGTCTTTTCTTGATAGTTGTCTCATTGGCAATAATACCACATCTTCTTTTTTATATATAGTATATATAAGTTGGATGTAGAAAATGCATAACCTCCGATTTTTTTTTTATCACGGACGGAGAACATATCAATCTTTTAGTTCAGAAATTTTCGTGTCTGCCCTTCCATTATGTGAATCAAGAAAAAATTCCCCAAAACAGGTAACGATTGTATCGAAAAGAGAAAAATCGAGTGCACCTTTTTATGTTAGGGCATGTTTGGGGTGTATATTTTGTCTTTAAAACGTACAAAGCAAGAGTATTTTATATAGCATCTCGCTTCAGATTCTATCATTATTATATAAAGCTACAGGTTGACTTTATAACGTTAAAAAATGACAGTACGAAAAGATGAAATATATGGGTCAAGTGAGATACTTATCTAATGAATCACAAAAACAGAGTAGGTGTGTTCGAATAGCTATTTTTTCTAAAAGTACTTGACGACAGTCTTTTAATTTGGATGATGAAAATGGATATCTTCGAAAAAATATGATTTTCTTGTGTGTGATAACTAGGGTTTATAATCTTCAACCACTGAAAATGTTTAGTCTGCCCTTCCATGAAATATTAAATTAGAATTTTTTCAAAAATTCCATCTGACATCCGAACAGACAATATTTTTAAGTTTAATCAATGCAGACAAGATCATTAACTAATGCTCATTAGCTAGTAGATACATTTGTCTTTTAGAATATAACTGACATATAACGATCGATCGTAATGGTGCTACGTGAATAAATTTATCAGTTTTCAAGAGCAAAATTGGCAAAGCGTCATCCCTACAATGGCTTCCATTTCTACGATTGTGAGCATGAACTCGCGTAATGGGGAGATAATTTTGAAGAAGTAGGATCCTGACTGTATGAATAACATTTCTGTATATATACAAATTGACAACGTTCCGCCTTGTGATACGCTTTTCGTACAATACTATTTTAAGGATCTACTTTGCTGGAGCCGAGCTCACCTTCACTAGTTTATTCGAATGATATTTTCAAAATATTTCTGTTATTTTATTTGCACGACAAAATGAAAGACGATATAATATCAATGGGTGTACATGCAATTTTTTGGCATTTTTAAAAATGTGTATTTATTATATGTCATTAAAAGGAATCCCAGAAACAAAAAAAAAATCTTTTGTCGAGCAGTTGAAGGCTGTGCACCGCATTTTTTTCATTATGCTTGTAAGGTGTCAGTTTATCGCGCTTTTGTAGCATGTTTTCCCTTCCTGTTCATTTGCATGTCTTTTGGCAAATTCATTTTAAAAATTAAACCCTCTACTGTAAAAAAGATACATATGGTAATCTTGTCATTTGAAGCACGTCTTATTTTCTTCTACCTATAGGACAAAACTCTCATATTAATATGTGTATACCAACACGATTAATCATTTGATACAAAAAGATAGTTATATAAATACGGATATTTCTTAGAATTGAGTGTCATCCTTTAAAAATTGCGGTCATCATTTACAAATTACGGTCATCTTAAAAGCAGTTACGGTCAGCCTTGTTATGAATCGCTGATTCTGTTACGGTCATCTCGGTTGTGATTTACGGTCATCTTGGCGATTTTTTCAAATCGAATTTCCCGTTTCATGCACATTTCTTAGAAGTAATTAGTGATTTCCGAGTGATTCTTTTATAAATTTACATCGTTTCAATGTATGATTTGTAAAGAAAATGATATAGAAACACTTTAACAGACAATACAGAAACTGACCTAATTTTTCATCCGACATCTTGGGATGACCGTGAATGCAGTTACGGTCATCAGCTTTACCCCAGTGAATATCTGAATCAGACAATGAGGTGTTACCATTTAACATGACATTTACGATATGCCATTTATTGGAGCAAATAAATAATTAGGCTTCTACGCAGAAATTTAAAGAACTGCACACTTAAGTTTAAAACCATCAAGGCAACAGTAGTATACCGATGTTCAAAACACATCTCTTGTCCGTCAGGTTATCGTTTACTCCTTGCCAGTTTGAAATAAGCAGTTTGAACAAAAGCAGAATCAAATAGTGCGTCAACAAATTCTGTATCTACTAGCATTGATAGCCTACATAATAGAAAAAACTAAGAAGAAGTTGGAATTTTTGCTTCTTAATAATTTCTGAATTAATCAACGGAGATTTCACGAACAGTTTGTTATTTCCGAAGCACTGCATACTGATTTATAAATAAAAAACTTATTCTTGATTTTTGGTTTGAAATTATAAACTTTGTTTGATAAAATATTTACAATGTACATAGTGATGTTTAAAGGGTATTTACTGTCAAATTCACATTCCCCGAGTTCACTCAAATTTTTATATTTGATTTATAACATACTAAAACGTGTATCAAAATTGCAAAAAGTCTAGAATAAACAATTAAATATACACTCACTCGATAATATGTATCAGCAGTTTGTGTATATTTTAGTCTAGAGCCCATCTTATTAACCACCGAAATGACCCTCGAATAATTTCAATGGTAATGTTACCCGATAGAAACATAACATAAACATACAATTCAGCATGTGGAGTTTGACTTTTCTAGATCGGTTTATTTTCATACGATAATAAAAGGTTTTGAAATGTACTAATCATCGGTTTTATCTATAAAAGAATTTGTTTGAATGCGTCTATAGTACATCAATAAACAATCTCTAGCTTAAGGAATAAATTGAGGATCACATAGATACGGACCAGTGAGGTAAAATATTGACTTGCAAATCAATCATATACATAAATGATATTTTAACGCTTTTTTTTGACAAATTATGGCCAATCTTGAATGTTTATAACAAGGCCGTTTCAAAATTCCGCTTTTATTAATACTTGAAACAAAAGTTATCATTCTTAGATTTTGGTAGCTAAATTATAGTTAATGGCTCTTTAGCACTCCCTTCTAGGAATATACTAGTAGAATCTGAAATAATTCAAGCACGCGATGTTTTGCAACTAAATATATTTTATTAAAATATTTATAAGTGAAGTATTTTAGAATTATGTATTGTAGAAAATAGTATTTGTTTTTAATAATATGGGGAGAAAAGATGACGCATTAGTAGTTGTAGCGATTGATTTTGGTACTACTTATTCTGGATATGCTTATTCATTTCGGGATGAATACAAAAAAGATCACACAAAATATATAGTAACGACGTATGGCGAACAGAAGGCGGATTTGCTACAACAAAAACACCAACAACCATATTGTTTGGCGAGGATGGAGAGTTTCATAGTTTTGGATATGAAGCAGAACAGACATACACAGAGCTCATAGAGAGTGGCGAAGCTGACGAATACAGCTATTTCACAAGATTTAAAATGAAATTGTTTCAAGATGAGTCCATATCTACTGTACATCATCCAGAATTAAAGGCAAGCAACACAGTGAGGGAGCAAGAAAATTGATGGACATACATGTACAATTCCAAAAAATAAGAAGATAAAAAGGTAAAAAATACATATCTTTAGATTATATGAAATACATGACCTCATCATAGATACCAGGATTGAAATTTTGTATTTGCACCAGACGCGCGTTTCGTCTACAAGAGACTGATCAGTGACGCTCGAATAAAAAAAAGGCCAAATAAAGTACGAAATTGAAGAGCATTGAAGACCGAAAATTCCGAAAAGTTTTGCCAAATACAGCTAAATTAATCTATTCATGAGGTAAAAAAGGCTTAGTATTTCCAAATTAATTTTGTAAACAGTTAATTTACGATTATGACTATATAAACGATAATGCAAGTCGACACAAAATGTGACTAATGAGCTGGTTATAACCTCGTGGAATAAAAACTCGACTATCAGCGGCATCATCGTCATCGTCGTCATCAACATCATCTTCATCATCATCGTCGTCTAGTCATCGTTATGATTGTAATCGTCAATTAATTTTAAAACCATGCAAATTGATACATGCAGTCATACACATATATAAAAAGGATAATGTTTTGATTGGAATTGATCCAGAAGCATAAGATAGTCATTTGCATTTAGCAGCCATGTTATTTAATATGCAACTTTGTTTTTAAGCGAAAAACCAGAATATCAAGGGATCTCACACTTGAAGATATCACTGGTAAAGGAATGAAAGCGCTCAAAGTTTTCTCTGAATCAATTCGATTTTTGAAGGAGCATTTCCAGAAGTCATGTAAAGTAGCCAATTTTAAATTGACAAAAAACGATATTCACTGGGTCTTAACAGTACCGGCGATTTGGAAAGACAACGCAAAACAATTTATGAGGGAAGCTGCAACGGAGGTAATAGTTAGATTTGATATTTGGAACACAAGAAATGTATAATATCTTAAACGAACTTTTATTTTAAACAAAATAATTTCCAATATGGACAATGATGTTTACATTTCATTTATCTTCTAAATTGAAAGTGAGCAATGATCACACGGGTTCCAGAACAAAGAATAGACAAGACAATAGCCGATAGAAACAACATATACACTAATCAATGAAATAGCATGACATTCAATACAAAATTTAGACTAATGGGAAATAATTAAACATGAAAACAAAACTCAGGTGCTAAAAAAGGGTTTTTTGTGCAGACCATTGAATATATATGGGTGAATGAGTTGCTCAAAAAGTATGATTGATTATCTTTAACCAATAATATAGGGCACCGTTATAAGTCTTTGGGCCAATTACAATTGGCAACAGAACTGGATGTGAATATTCATATTTGCAAAAAGTATCATGATAATAATTTCTCTTATCAAGCTGTTCATTAAAAGTTGACACGGGGAGGAATAGATAGCGATATAAACTGTGTTTCTTTAATCTTAAATGTAAAACCCCTGTTCTGATGTATGTACCCTTAACTGCACATTCCCTAACACCTCTGTGTCGGCCTCTTTGGTTTACTAGGGTCAGTTATTGACTCGGAAAAATGACCAACATTTTTAGAATAAAGGGCAGTTAACTAGTGCATTAGATGTGCAATGGTGACCTATAATTGTTAACTCTTGTGTCATTTGGTCTCATGTAAAGAGTTGTCTCACTAGAAATCATACCATATCTTTTTTTTTTATATATATACAAAGCATGAGAGTTCATAAGCCTGTTTAAATTTTTATTAGTATCAGTGACCTCACAGCCATTAACAATTCAGAAATGGTATCTACATCTTCTTTTTCATATACGTAATAGTTTTTCGAAGGCATATTCCTAGACGGAATCAATTGGAGTTGTATGTAGGGCTTCAGTTTATTGTTTTAATTAAAAGGGAGAGACGCTCGTTAACATACTTTTGGTTCATCAACTTTTTACTAAGACACTGGTGACGTTTTACAAAGTCTGAGTAGCAGCTGCAAGCTTTTGAGTACCGATTAAGGTGGGAAATATATATCCAAGATGCAGGTGAAGTTGGTATATTTCAACTAAGGTAGGGAAATTGATAATTTCAAAACTAAAATCGTCTCGTTTGTCATATATTATTGTACTGAGATGACCGCGTAAGTCAAATTCGAATTATAAGTCTAAAAGTGAGGCGAAGAAAGCCGTGTCTGTTTTGTCTTTAATATCTAGTTCTGAAAAGTTTGGATTGTTACAGGATAGAACAATATTTATAAATCTGAATGTGCATTTAAATGAGCTGGCTTCTCTGACCTTCTTGTTGTTGTTAAGGGTCTAACGGAACTCCGATTCATATGAAAATAAGAGGTCGCCAAGGAGAGGCTCACATGTCGTTTTCATAGGAATGCCGACAATTTGTTTAAAAAGCCATTCACCAGATTTAACCAAATATAGAAGACAGCAACCAAGGACAACCACTGGATTACGGGCTCTTGACTTGGGTCAGTCATTATGTATTGTTGAAGGGTTAAACTCCTTTGTGAGCACGAAACACTTCCTTTCACCTGGGGATAAATTGTAACAGCAACATAAGATCAAACTGTAAAAATTATTTTTGAAATTGCTAGACTCATCAGATCGGCACGAACGGCATTCACATTCAGAGAGTGCTTAAACGAAATGTTTATTGTCTAAAAGTGAAACTTTAAGTGTAAGTTGTATACATTTTTGAAGGCTGGTATAGATGAAGACTTTTTAACTCTTGCATATGAACCGGAAGCGGCTGCTATTTATTGTAAAGAGGCAACTGTGCAGAGGAAAGAAGGAACAGAGGGATGTAGTCTTCAATCTTTTGACGCAGGTCATCAGTTCTTGGTTCTAGACTGTGGAGGTAGGTTTTACATGTTTGACATTTTTTTAGTAGCTGTAAAGAAGAAGTATCTGAACGAAATTATATTGTTGTGTAAGTAAAATTGTTTATACGGCTCTGTCATTCGAGGTGAGAAAGCATATGTCACTGATGAGTCTTATGTAGACGAAACGCGCGTCTGGCGTATAAAATTATAATCCTGGTACTTTTGATAACTATTTACAACACTGGGTCGATGCCACTGCTGGTGGACGTTTCGTCCCCGAGTGTATCACCAACCCAGTAGTCAGCGATTCGGTGTTGACATGAATATCAATTATATGGTCATTTTTATAAATTTTCTGTTTACAAAACTTTGAATTTTTCGAAAAACTAAGGATTTTCTTACCCCAGGAGTAGATTACCTTAGCCGTTTTTGGCACAACTTTTTGGAATTTTGGGTCCTCAATGCTCTTCAACTTTGTATTTGTTTGGCTTTTTAACTATTTTGATCTGAGCGTCACTGATGAGTCTTATGTAGACGAAACGCGCGTCTGGCGTATAAAGTTATAATCCTGGTACTTTTGATAACTATTATTACGAATCAAGTAACAAAATTAAAAACATATTTCTATGCAAGGGTTCTTTTGTTTCAACTAACATATTTGAAGTTCAAATGGCCGATATGGCAGGTGTGATCTATTTCCATCACTTAGTGTTCGGTCGTCTATCATCATCGTCGTTCGTCCACTTTCAGCACTATCGTGCTAACTCGATGCATTACATTTTGTGCACAGCTTTTTATTACGTTTTGTGCATTTGTTATACAGCTTAAACTTAACAGTAGCCTGCAACATTAAAGGTAAGCCGCTCATATATACACCATAGACTCGTGATCTGTAAACAGGATTAAGGTACGTACTATTTGTTTTTCTTTTGAATGTCATGTTTGTTTTAATAACAATAAGATTTTCTTCTCATGCACAAATATAATGGTATGGACATAAACTCATCATAGATACCAGGATTGGAATTTTGTATATGCACCAGACATTTCGTCTACAAAAGCCCCATCAATTAAAAATGGAAATTAAGAACTTTTTGTTAACTATTAATTTATAATTATGACCATATCAATGATACATGTAAAAAGTAAAATCACAGAAATATTGAACCCAGAGGAAAATCCAATCGGAAAGTTCATAATCATATGGAAAATCAAATAGCAAAACACATCAAAGACGAATGGACAAGAACTGTCATATGTATTTGAACTGTTTGATTATTTTTTTGATTAATTGGCGATTACACGACCGACACTCGGCTAACCGAGGGATTGGTCGGTTAATCTATATTGAGTATGCGGCTATATCGGCGGTTGGTCTGTTAATCGGGTTGGCTAAAGTCTGTTAATCAGGTGTTATCGAGAAAATCATTGAAAGTTCATGTTTAATTGTATAACTTTCTAAATATATTTTCATCATAAACAGTATTCATGTCTAACAAAACAATTCAATGTACTGAATTTAGTGGTGTAATTATTATTTTTCTAGCTTCGATGTACGATCTATAAAATGAAAAGGCGGGTTACTCATCAATAAATGTATACACGTTTTACACACATAAAATGTACACAAAATGACACATTGGTTTAAATTTACTTGCATTCAATATTTTGAACATCGAAAAAAGAAAGGCATTATGTTTGTTAACCATATTGATATCATTGTGTGAAAAATCTACACGAAAATCTGTATTTTGGTAACATAAATCAATCTTTACTTAAAACCTGGTCTGTTAATCGGTCGGATGTATAAAACCCGGTCTGTTAATTGGTCTGTTAAGAGTTATGAAAGGCAATAAAAGTATAATTTTATTGCTATATGGGGTGTTATCGGATCAAATGAGTAGGCTCAAGACGAGCGGCTAAAATATACGAAAACAACACATGAGCAATGAAAACACAACATATACGGAAACAACACATTGTCATCTACATTGATAACCAGTATATAAATCAGAGATAAACGTCGTAATGTAACTAAACATCACTAAGTAAAGTATATTGGGATGACACAATATGAAAAATAAAGAAAGAATAATGAGTAAGATAAATAAAATGTAGAAAAAAATGACATAACAATTTAAAGAATACAGAAATAAACAATACCCCCAATCCGGACCCTCATGGTATACACGAGAATCTGGATGGAAACGCAGAATATAGAATAATAGTAGAGAGTGATACATTGCTAAAAACGAGAGAAAAATAATACTTGTTTAGGAATACACACATGAAACACCGATGGCTGTTGAAACAGTAACGGATTGCGATGTACTTATATTGGTGACAAATTCTAGAAGTTTACATGCGGACAACTATGGTGGCAGGTTAATGCCATTTTGCGTTTTAGCGCTTTAGCATTTTCGCCTTACATATTCTATATGGCGAAAACGCTAAATTGCGAAGTCGAAAACGCGAAACCGATTTCTCGTTTTCGATTTCGCGATTTCGCATTTTCGCGATATAGCGTTTTCGCCCTATAGAATATGAAAGGCGAAATCGCGAAAACGCGAAATGGACTTCACCGGCCACTATAGACAACTGTAATTCTCCTCTGCACTTATGTAGAAAGGAACTAAACGGAATAAAATGAATTGAAACTTAAAATAACCAAGTGTAGCTGCATTCGCTCCATTCCGTTTACTTCTTTAACGTGATTTGTAATAGAAGAAAAGAACCAATTGGATGATGCCGACGAATTAAGGTTTAACGTCCAGTGACAAATATCATGTTCATATGTGAACGAGAACACGTTGTATGTACCCTGTGTTGTAGTAGAAAGACACTTTCAGTCGGAATTGAGAACGTGCTACTTCGAAAAGACACAAAAATTAAGGCTGATTGAAAACGTCAATAAAAAATTCATGCATATTCCAGAGGCCAATCCATATCACGCTATATTGAAGTGACACACCCTTCGATCAAATGCAAAGAAAGTCAAAATAAAAATGCTCTTTCTAGGATACTGTGGTACCGTATTGTCATTTTTGTTTTCCTCAGAAACATCTCATTCTTAATTTTTTAAGGGGAAAATATAAAGGTAGCAAAATTATTGGCTAAATAACTCTTAATTGACACAATTTCAATTGCCCAACCCATTAACAGACTTTATTCCCATTAATTTTCACTAAAACGTGGTATTATTCACGTTATTTTACAATTATGAAATATTTACTAATGTCAATTTATTTTTTAGAACCACCGTACTATTTTTTGTCCTTTAAATGATATCTAAATTTATTTGTTTCGCCTTTTATTAAAAAAATGGCTATGCGTATAAGCATAAATACGACATACTTTCGCGACGCCTTTTAGTTTTACTGAAAACTGCGCAGACTAAGAAATAATTTTACAAGTGCAAAATGTTCTATGATAGATATCATTTTGTCAGACACTTTTCTTTTTTTTATTTGGTTCTTATAATATGCCAAAAATCTGTATATTTAATAGAGTTTAACATTAAATTAAGCGTTTTACTTTGAACAGAAGTATAACCAACCCGATTAACAGACCAATCGCTCATATAGCCGCATAATCAATATAGATTAACCGACCAATCTCTCGGTTAGCCGAGTGTCGGCCGTGGATAAACGCAAATTTCACCACTATCATGCTATTGCGAGGCGGTCAGTTTATATTTGCACCTGCCTTCGTATACGGGATTCGTACTCACAACATATGTGTTGACAGGCTAGTGAAACAGACTACTCAGACCACAAGTAAGCGATAAAGGTTCCTTCTTGTTTGAAACAAACAATTTTTTCAAAAGCCACATTCGATCTTGTTTCCAATCATATATAATTATTCTAATTATTTTAGGTGGAACAATCGACGTTACGTCATATGAAGTACAAAATGATTCTGAACTTAAGGAATTAAGTGAACCAAGTGGAGGTCCTTGGGGTAGAACTTTTGTAGATCAAGAATATGAAAGTTTTTTGAAAGATTTATTTGGAAAGGATGTATGGGAAACATATATTAAACAATGCCCGGAAGATTTCTTAGATATCAAAAGAAAGTTTGAAGCAAAGAAGAGGGGTATAAAAGAATCACAAAAACCAAAGACAACTATTCCATATCCACAATCTTTATATCAAACATACTGTAAAATCCGCAAATCTCAATCCTTTCCAGAAGACCTAAAGAAATCAGTTCATTGCAAAACTGTGACTGCTACGAACGAAAAGCTCCGATATGAGCCAGGAGTTGTGAACAGGTTCTTTTTGAAATCAGTGGATTCTATCATTTCACATGTTCAAAGTCTCTTAACACCAACACTAAAAAAGAGACAGGGACGACATATAACCTCTATATTAATGGTAGGGGGGTTTTCTGACTCGCCATTTTTATTTGAACGAGTCAAAAAGGAATTTCATTATCTTGAAATTATTTGCCCACAAGATGCAGTTTTGGCTGTACTTAAAGGAGCTGTTATGTTCGGACATAATCCGGAACTAATCAGTGAGCGCATTTGTCCACGTACATATGGAATAACTGTAAACGTACCATACGACGACAAGAAACATCCAGAAAGGCTAAAATGTTTAATTGAAGGACGAGAAATATGCAGCGACATATTCAAAACAATCGCAAAGAAAGGTGATCCTCTCACAGTAGGTAAAACTACGTATACAATCCTGTGCAGTCCGACTAGGTCAACTGACACCGAGGCAACGGTCGAAGTGTATGAATCTGAAAAGGTAAACCCAGTATACACTATTGACAAAGGCGTTCGTTGTCTAGGCATGCTTACTGTCCAATTCCGAACGTCGATCGTGGAAAGAGAAGGCGTATCAAAGTACAAATGCATTTTGGGTACACAGAACTACAGGTGACAGCATCTGAGGAAGACACAAACAGGAAAGCTGAAGTTACTTTTGAATGCTTAATGTAATGAAATATGCTATATTAGTAATGCAAGACGTTGATGGTATTAGCCTCTGGAACTTACAATCCTATGAACTCAAATTGTCTTATAAAAATGAGTAAAAATGATCTATTTTCATGTCAGGACATTTTGCTTTATATATTTATTATATACACACAATTGTAGTTCTAATATTAATTTTTTTACGATAAATCTTGTTGAATGTTAAAATGTATATATGTGTGAGAGAATGCCAGAAAGCACGAAGCCCTTTAATTTGTCATGGAAGTTTGTTTGAATTTTGTGGAATGTAGATACGATGTTACACGCATAATGACTTTAAGCAAATAACTAGGACATACATGATTGTCGACGATCATACAAATGGGATGTCTGGCGATTGTAAATTCTGGTTCAGACAAAACATTTTTTTTCTAAACTGTATATGGCTACGAGTTCTTGCCAATTGTGTACACGGGATCGTGTCTCGAGATTTTCTAATACCAAGACGTATATATTTATTATTTTGAATAAACATTGATCCTAAGTAAGTTTGTTGTTCCCTAATTAATTTCACACAATTTCCTAGTTTTGATTGACTGATGGATACCAAAAGTTGAATATAGTAAAATAACAAAAATACTGAGGAAAATTCAAAACGAAAAGTTCCATATCAAATGGCATAACCAAAAGCCCAAAAACATCAAACAAATGGAAAATAACTGTCATATTCCTGACTTGATAAAATTATTCTTATGTAGAAAATGGTGGATTTAACCTTGTTTTCTGTGTGTGTTGCATTTTAGTGTTGTGTTTCTATCGTTTCGTTGTTCTCCTCTTATATTTGATGTGTTTCTCTCAGTTTTAGTTTATAACCCTGATTTGGTTTTTCTCAATCGATTTATGAATTTCGTACAGCTGTATTCTACTTTTGCCTTTATCTATAGTTATCTAAACCTTTCATTTGTATGAAAGTCGCATAAAATTCCATTAGATAAACAGAAATGTTAGAGCAAAACAAACAAGCATAATAGGTTATATCGTTTCCGTATAAAATCAAACATCTATACAATAATGTAATCTCCATAACAACGTTAAAATAATGCATAGAAAAAAAAACACCACAAGAAATGCTTGATTTAAAAAAAAAAAAGGCATTCAAGTTCCCGACTTTTTACAGACACATAAACATGATGAGGGGTTAATTAAAGGCAACAGTAGTATAACGCTGTTCGAAAGTCATAAATTGATTGAGAAAAAAAAAATCCGGGTTAAAAACTAAAACTGAGGGAAACACATTAAATATAAGAGGAAAACAATTAAACTAGTTTAATACACAAACCTCTATAAGTGAGCTACTGGCACCACGCACGACAAACAACGGTAATTATAATCTATAAAAGATAATACCATATCAACAAATGAACCGAGACAAAAAATGTTATTGTTGAACTTTATCTGATTATGATAACTGTAAAATCGTGCTTCACTGTTCTGTTTTAGTCAACAACATGTTATTTGAAAAAAAGTAAAATAACAAAAACTACCGAAATTCTGAGGAAAATTTAAAACAGAAAGGTTTTAATCGAATGGCAAAATCAAAGCTCAAACACATCAGAAGAATAAACTGTCATATTCCTAACTAAGTAAAGGTATTTTCTTATGTAGGAAATTAACAAAAAAATATATTTGAATTATTCTGTGCTTTACAACATTTATTATCATACACAAAAACAACTTCAACATACAAAACATTACTGGCATAACTATTGATCTACACAGTATACGGAAGAATTTATGAACTACAATTTTTTCTCACTAAGAACAGCCATTGGACATATAAGTTATACCCAAATTCAATATGAGAATAGAAATGTGATACTGCAGATCAAATGGACACTTTTTCTTACTGTTTCTTTCTCTAAAAAACTACGACATCCATGAACATTTGTATATCTCTTCATTTACTTTGGAACAGTGTCAACAATTGCTAGCTTGATACGAAATTCATTTTCACATCAGCTCCACGCATCAAAAATTTTATTCCATCAATTGGGTTTATATATGCCCAGACATGCTATAGTTGATGGCTTATTGTTAAATGATCGAGCTGTAATGTTGAAAGTGATAAAAGTTATTGCTTAAGTTAAATAGTTTTGCGCTTAAATCTACTACAAAAGGATTTTCGAATATTTGATGACATAAGAATAAGAACAATGAAAACACTCGCACTGTTTATAATGCGGAGAATATCACCACTGTCCCCAATAAGCCATGCTGTGTACGATCTTAAATTACTTAGTCCAAGCTTTGGGAAAAACCTTGCAATAATCAATAAAATAGAATTTGGTAAAAATGCTAGTATGTTCCAAGCACAGAGAACTAGGAATAGTTTGCAAAGCTTGACCTGTAAATGCTTCCGATCACTTATCATTGTTGAATTTACAGCCTTTATTACGCCCATGTTTTTTCGACTTCGAAGCATGCCGCGTATTATGAGTCGTTGGGAAAATACCACTGTATTCATGATCTTCTTATTGGCTACATAAAAGTCCGTTCTAACCGCTCCATAAACACTTGTATTGCCTTTCTGGATATCCATGAATTTAATATTTATCGGTTTTGCTATATTAGCAAAAATACCAACGAGAAACGCAAGGAAAACAAAAGTAAGAGGGAATCTGACGGTTAAGGCGGATTTGAGATGAAATGGATAAGATATTGAAATGAATCTTTCTATGGAAAGAATGCACACAATATTTATAGCCGTGCAGCGAAATGTAAACGACACTAACGCTCCGCTCCAATGGCTCATTTCAATTGAATGTTTCCGCAAACGTTCTGATGTGGTAAACTGTTCGATTATAGTTCCTGCGGAAATGAACAGATCTGATATCAAACTTAATATGTCAGCGACAACCATAGAAAACATGTAAATGAAAGACGAATTCAGGCTTCTTTGTTTGAATAAAACTGTTCCAACGACCGTGTTTCCCGCTATTCTAGCCATGCAGAGTGGCGGTAAGACATACACGTTCTGTACATATTTTGCATAATCAATTGGGTCAGGATCCCTAATAGACCTTGAGATGAGGAACTCAGATGACGTAATTAAAAAAAATATTAGTCCGCCATACAATTGTGGATGCTGTGATTTTAAAAATGGACATAAATGAACAATAAGAACTGTTTTATAGAGCTGGTGTGATGAGAAAAGAAAGATGTAGATTTGACCTGAAATAAATTATTAGAAAGGACAATTTTTTTATTGAATTTTATGATCAGAATTTTGGGATTATTTCATGAGGAGAGTGACATTTTTCACCATCTTCCGGGGTCCATCAATTTGCGAAAAAAGTAATCTCACTTGCCACCCCGAAAATTTAACCAGACATGTATAAATGTATCAGCTTCGATATGAGCCATCATACATGTTCAAGTAAACGATATGGACTGAGCAACGGAGGAAATCGTTACCATTACCGCCTATGGAGAATTAATTGTAAATGTATACCCAAATTAGAAGCTTATTTCCAGAAGTTTTCAGGCTGATTTATGGATGATTTCACCTTGTACACCTCCGAAAATGATGGTTAGTAGTTTTTCATTTATACCTAGTTATTATAAATGGTTTAAGATAAATATTATTGATAAAGATCAGCAAAAACTCAATGAAACTTTGCTTTTAAAATGCATTACTAGCACGGGGCTGAACACTTTTTTTAGGCACAATCATAACTTTGTTTACTTCCGAGAGATCCGAAAGGAATTTGTTTACTATATTGAAAAAGGCAAGAAACAACTTTTAAATATTGTTAAATTGTAAGTAAACATGACACAATATAGTCTTTGTTATGCAATTATCACTTCGGTCTACAGGAATACCTGATAATCAAGGGAGATAACACACTTCATACGAGTAAAGTGAGATACATCATCGCATGTGCTTTTATCCAATGATTTGACCCCTGGTCAGTAGATATCATATGCAAAAAAACAGAAAAAACATGTACATGTTTTAAGAAAATCATGAACTAATATTTTTAATACACTTGAGCAAAACAATAGATATTGTCATTTCTCAGTGAAAAAGGGGGAGGGTCAAACCTTTTTGAAAACAATATTTCTGCACCTATTCAACTATTAAGCTAGTTAGCTACTACCCATTGCTTCTAAAATAAAAGGTTTAAATGAAGGTGGCTAAGCCACAAGGGAGAAGCATTTGTCTTTCTTTGTGATTAAACTTTCAAGAATTAGATTTTTCTCTCTCAATAGTACTTCTGTATTTAAATCAAATGATAACACAGCCTGAGTAATTTTTTTGTCTTATTTCAGTTCCAGACATATCATTACTTTTTAACCTGAGATGGCAAACTAGAGGTTTTAAAAAGTCCTGAATAACTGGTAAGCATTTTGCTTTATTAGGCAAGCTCTAAATTGTTTATTTATGGTATTTATGCAATTGAAATTACAGTCGGTATGTTAAAAATATGCAAATATGAAAACTGTTGCTATGGTCTTGGTATTAAATGAAAAGGCTTAGTTACAGATCGTTTCGACTCAATATTTCGAGTTAAATCTTGCGGCAACTGTTTCTCACGTAACACTGCAAACTATATTTAGCTCTATTTTGATCTGTCGTTATTTAATGACGCCATAATACATGTGATGTCACAATGTTTCCTTTAAAACCTCATGTGGATTTCTCACTAATAAAAGGTTTTCACTGAAATACATGTTAAAAACATTTTTTCTCAAATAGAATTATGTGAAAGGACAAGTTTTGAAAATTTGCACTATATTGCACTCTAATTATATGATAAGGATGACTTTCCAAGTAGTTAAGAGTGCTTTCCACAGTTTTAAATACCAGATTTCCACTAGTAAGAATAATTATTTTGGTGTTGGTTTTTTTATATAATCTTCATTTTTGCATAATTTCTCTGTCAAAATGCACTTTAAGGCACAAGAAAATTTTATAGAATGCTTTAACAGGGTCTGTGTATTGTAATTAAAGGTTATAATCAGAAGATTTGTCCTTGTTTTGACTAGTGAAGGTATTCTGGAAGAAATTAATTATACAAACACATTGTATTCAAAATAAATGAATATAGCGACGAAAGTGTCATTGCCGTAAAGTGCTAAAACAACTTTATTTTTTTTTCAGAAATGGACAAAAATACACAGATTTATTCAAAATGTTATACCGATGAAGATCACATAAAAATATTTGGAAAAATCAGAAGTATGAATTTCAATATGGGTCAGGATCCCTAATAGACCTTGAGATGAGGAACTCAGATGACGTAATTAAAAAAAATATTAGTCCGCCATACAATTGTGGATGCTGTGATTTTAAAAATGGACATAAATGAACAATAAGAACTGTTTTATAGAGCTGGTGTGATGAGAAAAGAAAGATGTAGATTTGACCTGAAATAAATTATTAGAAAGGACAATTTTTTTATTGAATTTTATGATCAGAATTTTGGGATTATTTCATGAGGAGAGTGACATTTTTCACCATCTTCCGGGGTCCATCAATTTGCGAAAAAAGTAATCTCACTTGCCACCCCGAAAATTTAACCAGACATGTATAAATGTATCAGCTTCGATATGAGCCATCATACATGTTCAAGTAAACGATATGGACTGAGCAACGGAGGAAATCGTTACCATTACCGCCTATGGAGAATTAATTGTAAATGTATACCCAATTACGCCATTCATATCGTTTCCTTTTTTTCTATTGCCATTTTTCTCTATCAGTCCATTATTTGAATCATTTGCTATTAAGGAAATCGCGACATCTTCCGAGGTCAGATTTACAATGATAGTTGAAGATAGACAGTGTGTGTCCGTTGACAGACTCAGTTTAGTGGTTGATTCTAAATGTATTTTGTCCTCGGCCTTTATACTTGTTAAACTATTGATCCGTGAGTGATTGTTTTGATTGGGCGGAAAAAGGTTTGTTGTTTCAGATAACAAATCGGTTCCCTGTGGTCGAACCATGCCTGTTTTCAATACACATACTAAAATCAGAACTAGCATTTTTACCTGTAAATAGATAGAAACAGATCTTTCACGTTAATCCTATTATGGTTATTTTAGATTAAGCAGAACATTGTTTCTCTTTGAATTATTTATTTTACCATAACAGTAGTAAACAGACACACCATCCATCAGAGAAACACTAGCTACTCTAACAACAGACACACCATCCATCAGAGAAACACTAGCTACTCTAACAACAGACACACCATCCATCAGAGAAACACTAGCTACTCTAAAAATAGATTGACATTGATACAATTTGTACGAATATCTTTTCAAGGATTCTCCGGAGAAATAAACATAACGTTTCAGTAATTAAAATCTCACAAAACTGCAATATTTTGACAAAAAATATGACTACCGTTATAAATTTTGTTTGAAATTATTTTTGCTCATTATAGCAATAATGTGTATCGTTAATTGATAGTTATGCATACGTGACTTATTGCATCATTAATTTGACTTGTCAAAATAGTGTAATTTCTTCTGGATTTATTGACAAAAAACAAATCAAACAATATTGTGATGTAGATAAATCAAATAACATTAACGGTACCAATTTTCCTGCCGCCAATGTGCATTTCGACAATACATGTCTCGTCAGTGATGCTCGTGTCCAAAATATTTGAAATCCAAAGCTTATATTTAAAAGGTGAAGAGCTATAATCCGAAAGTTCCAAAAAGTATAGCCAAATCCGTGAGAGGAATCAGAGCTTTGCATGAGGGAGATGCATTTCTATCATTTTGTAACAGCAAATTTAAATAACACAAAAAAATCCGTATTTTTATGCCAGTACCGAAGTACTGGCTACTGGGCTGGTGATACCCTCGGGGACTAACATCCAAACATTTATTTGACCAACCAAAACACTTTTTGTTGCTTATTTCTAAATAATGTTTTAATGTTTTTAATAAGTCTTGTATGACATCAACTATCGTTACTTCTTTCATTAAATATCTCAATGTCAACCATTGATCTCCTATCTGGCTTTTAAAAATATGTTTAACATATCATAGATATCCGTTGTTATCCTGCATTTTACATGTTGAAATGTACTATTATATTATTCATTTATGTGTTTCGCTGTGCTGAGCGTTCTTGCATTTGTTTGTTTGTGTTTTCATTTAAGAGATATGTTTTAGCATTGCCATATAAGCGGATGGTTTGGCTAGCCATAAAACTAGATTCCATCTGGAAACAGTATATCTATCTGGCAATGAATCTGATAGGCTTACAGTAAAAGAACTATAAAACCCAGAACTTCTTGAGACTTTGCAAGATTTATTGATTTTGGAAACGTCTGACAGCAAAACCATCGAGATTACTCAATAAATTAACCACATTATTACCAAAGAATTACATACACAAGTTTTATCTTAAGGTAAAATTTTCATTATAAGTATGATTTTTTTCGTTAGTCAATATATATGTTCCTGATTCAACCCACCATTTATCTTAAAATGTCCTGTTCCAAGACAGGAATATGGCTGTTGTTTTCAAATATTTCGTTTCTATGTATGTTAGCGTTTGTTTTTGATAGACTTCATTGTTTCTGTTGTTCAATTGATTGACTCTTATAGTTCATGCGTTACCCTCGGCCTAAGTTTATAACCCGGATTTGTTTTCTCTCAACTGATTTATGACTTTTGAACCGAGGTATACAATTGTTTCCTTTATTCAAGGTAATTATAATTGACAGATCACATCACCCTACCTAAATAAAAACTTTCTTATATCAATCGTGACTATGTTGTCGTTCTGTAGTCTAGCGTTAGACGATATTGAATTAGTTTAGAAACAAGATGGACACTTTTTCAATGAATAATATTGCAATTATTTTACCTACTTGTTAACTTGCAGTATTTAACAATAAATATGTGTCAATAAAGTGTGTAGTGCTTGTTAACATGCAGTCTTCAGCAATATATAAACTCAACATAGATACCAGGGTTACAATTATGTACGTCAGAGGCGCAGTACTTTTTTTAATGAGGGAACACACTTAACCAATACATTTGATTGCATGGTAGATGAATTGTTATTTAATATAAACAAAAAGAAGAATCTCTTTCTTAATTCTATAATAGTGCATTTCTACTTTCCTTAAATTCATCTTATATGGCCCATTTAAATTCTAATGACAGAGTTTAACCAATTATGCTTCATTTTCCACATGATGACACATCTTTATAATACGATATGCTTTTTTTTGTTTATAAAGTCAAATGGAGAAGATAAAAAAATAGGATGCTTACCTAAAGAATTTCAGATGTCAATGAATCACATAAGGGTTCAGTTAAAAAACTGTAGCTCTATAACTTTTTATCATCTTAAATGAAATAGCTATATACGTAGAGACAATTAAGTGGAACCTCACATGGATTCTTAATGAACAAAGAGGAAATTCTCTCTAGGAGACTTTTCTCTATGATACTATTTATAAAACAAATGATTTCCTATTGTAGCCATTAAGCATTCAACTAACATAGATGATCAAAGGAAACAAAAAGACATATTTAAGAAAATTATTAGTACGAGGTTAAAAGAAAAACAAAAATACCGAAAGCAAACGTAAATTTAAGAAGGTGTCCATAAAACTGACAATATCTGACGGTAGACTTTCAGGATGCCGAGACTAAATAAGAAGTGAAATTAGACAACTTGGGCTCATTAGTTACATAGCCCATCAGCACAGGATTTCTGACGGCAATGCGTAGGAATAAGGTAAAATGAACTGACAGTCATGTTGTTTTTTTTAACTTCGGATAAAAAAATATCACTTTTTAGAAGAAATCATTTATGATTCATCCATCTACTTATCTTTCTGAAGATGGAAAACAATTCTAAGAAATGAAAACCTATTCAGTCACTTATTGAGTCACTTATGACATGTTATTGTACACTTAGTGACTGACATGGCCAATGTCCTTTAGTGTCTTGTGTAATTGATGATTACCTAACATCACCTTTTTCATATTAAACGGTAATATCGTTACTAAACAAGTATATAAAATAGAAAGTAATGCTTATATTCAACATTAATTTAGACGACAGAAAATCTTTTCAGTATTTTAAAATTTAGTAAAATATTTGCAAGAATTTATTATTAGACCTTTTACTTCAGCTCTGTCGACCAAATACTGCAAACACTCACATGTGTATACATAAACCATATATAAAATTGAGAATGGAAATGGGGAATGTGTCAAAGAGACAACAACCCGACCAAATAAAAAACAACAACAGAGGGTCACCAACAGGTCTTCAATGTAGCGGGAAATTCCCGCACCCGGAGTCGTTCTTCAGCTGGCCCCTAAACAAATATATACCAGTCTAGTGATAATGAACGCCATACTAATTTCCAAATTGTACACAAGAAACTAAAATTAAAATAATACAAGACTAACAAAGGCCAGAGGCTCCTGACTTGGGACAGGCGCAAAAATGCGGCGGGGTTAAACATGTTTGTGAGATCTCAACCCTCCCCCTATACCTCTAGCCAATGTAGAAAAGTAAACGCATAACAATACGCACATTAAAATTCAGTTCAAGAGAAGTCCGAGTCTGATGTCAGAAGATGTAACCAAAGAAAATAAACAAAATAACAATAATACATAAATAATAACAGACTACTAGCAGTTAACTGACATGCCAGCTCCAGACTTCAATTAAACTGACTGAAAGATTATGATTATAATATGCTAAACAAATATAATACTGAAAACGATAGAAATTATATTTTAGGTATAACTGCGTTACCAGCTACATAGTTTTAAAAATTTAAGCAAAGTTCATCGCTCATTTAAACGTTGATATAAATTAATGAACAAGTACGAAAAGACAGGTTTTACCAGAATGCGTTCTCAAAAAGAGATGACACAGAATAGCAAAAAATAAAATCACAAAAACACTGAACTCCGAGTAAAATTCAAAAAGGAAAGTCCCAAATCAAATGTACAAATACACCAAACGAATGGGTAAATAAAGGCAACAGTAGTATACCGCTGTTCAAAACTCATAAATCCATGGACAAAAAACAAAATCGGGATAACAAACTAACAACTGTCTTATTCCTGATTTGGTACATGCATTTTTGTATGTAGAAAATGGTGGATTTAAACTGGTCTTATAACCAGATAAACTTCTCACTTGTATGACAGTTGAATCAAATTTCATTACATTGACAATAATGCGTGAACAAAACGAAACAGACATCACAGGTAAAAATGTCAAAATATAGCAGTCAACATTGTGCTATAACCTAATCACAAAAAAACAACAACATACAAGCATGAAAAAAAGAAATACAAAATGGCATACAGACCAAGCATATAAATAAAAAATAAAGACAAAAATACACAAATTTACAATAACACAATAACGGGGTGTATACGTACAGAGTCACGTCATCTATGTAACGAAGAAGCCTAAAAAGGCATAGACAAAGCACATAGACAAATGAAAGACGATTAACAAACAAGTTTTCGAAGTATCACCCAAAAGCATATGTACAAAGCACATTAGCAATATGAAAGAATACGAGAACATCATAAACAATAATGACAGAATGTACAAGTACCACAAGTATCTTAATACCAATAAAAACAAACTTTAGTTGCTTTGAACTAGCTGTCAGATAACTGCGAGTACTCTCAGATCTGTTCATTGTGTCTTTTTGTGTCGGGATGATGAGTTAAGCCTTTTTCAACTGATTTTTATAGTTCGTTCTTATGTTGTACTGTTATACCACTTATAATACTGCACTCCGAGGAAAATTCTGACGGAAAGTCCCTAGCTAGTTATCAAAGGTACCATGTTTATAATTTAGTACGCCATATGCGCGTTTCGTCTACATAAGACTCATCAGCGACGCTCAGATCAAAATAGTTAAGAAGCCAGACAAGTACAACGTTGAACAGCATTGAGGACCCAAAATTTCAAAAAGTTGTGCCAAATACGGTTACGGTAATCTATTCCTGGGGTAAGTAAATCCTCAGTTTTTCGAGAAATTCAAAGTTTTTTAAAAGGAAATTTATTAAAATGACCTTATAATTGATATTCATGTCAACACCGAAGTGCTGACTATTGGGATAACCAAATGGCCAAATCAAAAGTTCAAACACATCAAACGAATGGAAAACAACTGTCATATTCCTAACTTGGTGCAGGCATTTTCTTATGTAGAACATGGTGGATTGAACCTGGTTTTATAGCTAACTAAACCTCTCACTTGTATGGCAGTTGCATATAATTAAATTACAACAAAGATGCTGGCAGGTGCATATAATTAAATTACAACAAAGATGCTTGTACAACACAAACAGACATAATAGGTACAAATATCAATAAAACAGAAGCCAATATAGTGCTTTAATCCTAATCACAAAAAAAAAAACAAAAAAAAACACACATACAAATATGTAACAAAGAAGCACAAAATGGCATACAGACCAAGCATATTAGTACAAATTGAAGATATTCGATCCCAGTGCTTAAAACCTTTCAATTGAACCTTTTATCACTTCTTCCCTATCATAAAGTCGTTAAATTCTGTAGTTTTATATGTTACTAGGGAGCAAATCAAAGAAATATATACAAGAAAATGTGAAATGTGTCTCTTTATCCAGTTAGCTCTATCTTTTTTTTTGTAAGTAAAATTAAATTTATATTTGCAGTTTTACTTCAGTTTAGATAAAAGTCAGAGCTATCTTGATAAACCGACAATTTTTTCTTGTATATGTTATATTTCAAAAAACTAAAGATAGGGATATAAGAGAAAAACTAATTCTATCATAACACACTTAGAATCACAGTTTCTAATTGGGAACCAGTACTTACACAAAATTAATTATCCATGAATATTATATATCTCCCCAAAAGAGGCTTGGTTTGAGAAACATAAGTATTTACAAATCGCAACCTATGGCAAAAGCAGGATCACAGCATTACAATAGAAGCAGCCAACAGGACCCAAAGTAACACACTTAAAACGCCACAGACTATTATGATTATAAAAAAAACCAAAAATTAAAGAAAATCTTTGCTTGTTTCTTTTTCAAATTTCAATGACCAACATATCTTCAGAGATTTAGTACTTACGCTATAAATTCGTTTATGAAACAATAAACATGTACTTTTGTTTGTATGTAATAAGTAATAAACATACATTGTTATGTAGGTGAAGGTAAGAACATAATTAAATAATAACGACAATATTGCTATGATAAAAACATTTCCAGGAATTGTTTCTTAAAAAAGATAAACGACATTTTAAAAAACCAACAAAAAAACATAAATCAGGGGGATGGTCCCCCCAAAAAATATATATAAAGGGAAAATGTTTCAATAAAACCATAACATATCGTTTCTAACAACAGAATAAACTGAAAAGGTAAGCTTACTTAATTCATAACTTGATTTATATAAAAGGAATGAAATATAAAGGAAATTTAAGAACCAAAATTACGTCAATTTGTCCTTTGTTTAAAACTGCGGCCAAAGTGTTTCTCTTCGTAGAATGTTGCAGAATTCATTACTTTGATTGATGCGTAATCTTCGAGTTACACATTAAGACTTGACCTGAGACAACTTATGTTGTGATTTCTAATTTAAACAAGTTTATTAATATATGACATGGTTAAATGAGCTTTTTCGTATCTCGACCTTTCCCTGTTAAAATCGACCAGCGAACAAAATATGCATTAAAGAGCATTATTTAAAATCAGAATTATACAAATGTCATTTAGATATAAATGAATAATTATGTTTTAACTTTAATCAATTGATTTTAGATAAACCCTGCACACCTCCTAGAGTAGTAACATGGGTGCTATAGGAATACTAACATTAGTTCTGTGTGCAATATTTCCGCTTGCCGCCAGTATTTCAAAGGTAGACGAAACAGTAATTGATACTTTGAAACAAGTAAGAGAACAACTCACTTCAATCGAAAACAAGCTCAAAAGTAAGTAAATAAAATTCTCATATAATATAGCAATGCTGAAGTGGGGAATAAAAAGTGCTAAAACTTTAGTAGGTTTTTCTATATGAATGTGTTTTTGAATAAATAAGCATAATGACCTGCGGAAAAAAGTATATTCACCGCGCAAAACGTCGATTGCTTTTACGTGTTTAATTTTGTTACAAAAACCTTTGATGTACAATTAGTTTTGGTAAATATTTTCGTTTACATACACTTCTCTCGAAATATGGAATAAAAAACAATTACTGTCTTTTGTTTCGGTAAATATGTGGTTTAATTGACTTTTGAAAATCTGTTTTTCACTTCGGCCTGTTGGCCTCAGTGAATATCAGTTTTTTCAAAAGTCAATAAAACCACAAATTCACCTCATCAAAAGACAGTAATTGTATAACATTTTATTGAAAGAATGATCAATATTATGATATTTTGTAAACAAATGATAAAAAAAACCAGGTAAAGATGATCTTATCGAAACAAAGGTAATAATCTATCATCATGATTCTTCATGAATGAAAAAATTAAAAAAAATGTGGTGCACACTCTAAAATAGCCCGCTACGTGAGAGATTCAGTGTGCCCACATTCTCTATGTTATTTATTCATATTCCTTAAATGTCATATGCATTTATATTTATTTATGAATAAATGAACTTATTAATAACACTATATCGATAAATAATGTATAAAGTAACCAACCTCAGGGTTTAAGTATATGTCCCTTCTATGAAATACCTAAAGGTCATCGTACGGTGTAATATCAAAAGCAGCAGCGTATTGTCAGTTCTGACGCCACATACCAAATTTCAATTCTTCTGTTTGAATCCCATTTACATATAAGGCTAGAATTTAGCGATCTAAATAAAAACAAAATTAGAAGACATACGAAATTTTCAAGAAAAATAATTTGTATTTTTGATATGTGTGTATGATCATGGAAGTAATATTGAAACCGAGATGGACGAAAATGTGAACAATTTAAATTGCACATATTAGACATATCAAGTAATAATAGTTGCAGTTATTAATATTCCACAGCCATGGATAACTAAATGTGTATATATGTTTCCTCCGCTCTGGGACCCTAAGTGGCTTACACCCTCGTCGTTTGGATTCAGATGGATACATGTATCACTGCCAATCATACCACTGCTCCCTATTTTTTTATGCATACAATGCTTTGCAGAGTAATGATTTCTCTATAGAAGAGTATGATATAATAAAGCAATAAAATTGAGAAAGGAAATGTGAATGTGTCAAATACATGATGGCGAAAAGTGATCTTACGCGGCAGGTGATAATGAACTATAGAACATTTGAGTTTATTACTCTTGTAACAGATCCTTATATTTAAAACGTTCGCTAGTGTCTATACAAACCATGAGGTACCAATACAGCTTTCCGTGGATGTGGATGACGAACGATGCAGGCGCGGCAGGAGATGTCGACGCACTTGGAGTACATGCTATTACTTCAGGTGGTTTTTACATTGAAATAGATTTGGACATTGTTAACTGCAGATACATTTAATGTATTATAAAATTCCATTTATTCAATGGACATATGGTGTTTCTGTATGAACTTTTAGATTTTTTAGTTTAAAGTAATACGGAATTTTCCTTCTCATATACAGAAAAGACATGTGAACCGGGATGGCTCAAGTACAAAGGAAGCTGTTACTTTTTCAGTAAGAATTCCAACACTTGGATAAATGCTGAGGTAAACACGTAAATCGCTCACTTACAAACTTCTTTACATTGGAATAGTGCACATTTACTTCTTATTTCAAAAGATCTATAGAAAAAAAGATTCATGATTATAGCAGAATTACATATTTGTATAAAACATCCACCAAACGGGACCATGTGACGTCAATGATCTAACCAATGCGATCTTAAATATCTCGGGAATTCTACCCTTCTTTCCTGCCGTCATTGATTAAAAGTTTTCATATTTGTTTTGTCTTTGAAGACTAGTATAATGTGACTATATCATTGAAAAAAAACCCAAAACAGACAAGCAATAATACACAAAACACAACATAGAAAACTAAAAACTGAGCAATATGAAACCGAGGGTGATATTAGGTGCTCCGGAATCTACTCCACTTGTGGCGTCTGTCTTGTTACTCGTGATAGTACAAATCAAGTCAATTCGGTAGGTCAACGTTAGGAAATAGACGGAACTAGACACGTTTGGTGGTATATGTTGAATATAAGTGTGTGTGTGTGTCTGTATTTTAAATCTTAATAACGATGGGGTTTTTTCAGCGTGAATGTAAACAGAAGTCAAGTAATTTGGTAAAAATTGACAGTGCCTCAGAAAATATTTGGATCAAACGACAGGCTAGAGGTTTGTTGAGGAATTATATAGAGTTACTGATTTCTGAAGTGTTACACGTGTTACTTTTTCTCTGCTTGATGTTTTTTGCTTTCATTATTCATAGAAAAAAACATTCAAGAGAAATAAATAATAATGATAATAACAATAAGCTGAATAAGAAACGAACTATTAGCAATTAATATGATACTTCATTTAATTTTTCATTTTAGTTAGTTGAGTCATAAATGATTATAGATATATTTCAAAGGAAAAAATGTAATATTTTCAATATTACAAAAAAAGAAAGGAAAATCATTTCTTTCTGACAACCTTCATCGAAATTATAGATTCCATGCATACACATATTAGAAATTTTGCGAATAACTTGAATTTGATATTAGTAAGTGCTAAACTAATCAACTAGCAAACACAGGTTGAAATTATCTATATAAGGTACGAACTTAACTATGGGAAGAAATAATGATAGCGATGATTTTATTTCCAGTCAGACATGAGCAACGATGGATAGGCGCCCGTGAGGTTAATGGACAATGGGAATGGGTGTCCGATTTAACTCCACTGACATTTACTTCATGGGATGTAGATGAACCAAATAATGCAAAGGAAAACTGTGCCCATATTCATAAGATCATTTCATACAACTGGAATGATATTAAGTGTAGCAAGCGTTTCCACTTTATTTGTGAGAAATCAACCGTAAGTTTAAAGAATCAAATAAACTCATTACATATACACGATATACACTTATCTACATGTGAATTTACATAATATTAATCTGGAGACGTGACAAACGGATAAAACAAACAAAACAAAAAAAAATCAGAATGTTCATTCTTCTCACGAAAATCAAGCTAATAAACATTTGTGTATACATTGTACAACGTTACAGTGAGATATCATCAATTATCTAGAAGTTGTAATGATAATCTAAATTTCTACTAAAAACAAAAAAAGTATTTACAAAAATATCGAACCCCAAGGTAAATTAAAATAATGGGAAAGTCCATGATACCTGACAAAACCATATGATCGACAAAGTCAACCAACGAAACAAAACGGTTACAGTTTTACATTCGTGTATCACTGTATGTTGTTGAATTTCTCGGGTTATATTGGCTTTTGCCTCTAAATACATTTGGTAAAAATCATTCCTAGTTTAAATGATGATGAAAGATTTTGTGAACACAAATTGGTATATTAGTTTGTTTAACACGAGAATACAATAAATATACATAAATTACAGATTACAGTTAATTCAGTTTAAAAGAAATTTAGTAGTTAGAGCCTCGATAGTGCAATCACTTTAAACTTACCTATTTGTTTAACTATCTAACGATACATGTAGTTGTAACAAAACTTAGGCTCCAACGTCCCCTGACAAACTTGAACTATGTTATTTTGATATCCCGTTCGTTAAATAGTTTAAGTGTTCAAGCTAAGTGTTCACATATCGGCTTTGAAATTTTCTGGTTTTGTTTATCCTGGTTAAATATAATATAGAAAAGGTTTCGAACGCACTTGATGAATAGGTTATTATTTATATCATTAAAATGTCATTTTGAAATCAAATGAGTGATTTTAATCAATTAATAAATGGAATAGTAAATATTCATTATTATTCCCAGATGAAAGGAATTTATTTGAAATAAATTTGTGAATGAAATAGCAAATGTTGGTGATATTTATTTAATGCTGCCCCAGATAAGGTCAAGCATTTTGCATTTAAGACAATAACATATTATGCGTTGTTTGTTCTATTTCAGGGACAGTAATACGATTTGGTATACAACAACAACTTGTCACTGAAGCAACCTGAAATTTTACCTCAGCTATTTTTATAAATATTTATTTATATCATGTATACTGCAAATTATGAATTTACGAAAAATAAAGAAATAATTTTTTACTTTGTTGTATTAATAAACAGAAGTATAGGATTAATTTGTTTCCATCTAACGTATTTATGAAAATGCCCACAAATACTCAAAGAAATTCCAAAAGCCGTCACAGAGTGGGTAATCCCAACGGACTGGTCTTTCAATGGCAGAAGATATAAACTACAAAGATACAAACAAAATGATACTAAACAGCTAACCGTAAAATCAGTTTTTCTTGGAAAATGCATGTACTTTTTTTTTTAAAGTCAGTTGTGTTGTATGCCTATGACGAATAATTGTCATGGCATTGTCAGTTTGGTTTCGACTCATAAGTTTGAATATCCCTTGGTATGTTTTGCCTCTCCTCTTTGAATAACGCTAATAGGTAAATTTTCTTGATGGCTTTTACCAATAAAGTGAGGTTTTGCAGTGTCAAATTTTAGAACTCTTTGTTATTTTGGTTTTAGATTTATCCTAATGACTATCAAATTATTGTTATTTAAGCTGTTGGTGTCCAGTTATGATTATAAAATATATTTCTACAATATTATATGAATTCGGTATTCAAAAGCTTACAACGTCACCAGTGTCTGAACTTAATTTGTTGACCCAGGATAATGTCAAAGCACTTTAAACTACCATTTCATAAAAAAATTCATTGAAAGATACCAAACATTTTTTGATGAATATCTCTTATCAACTTCACATATAATACATGATGGTCTTGAAGTACAGATTCTAGGTACTGACGTTGTTTATCAACTTAATTTAATCACGTAATATAGTGTTCTTTTATTTATCTATATAAATTGTTTACCTGCTTAGTTTAGTTATTTGTTTGGTAATATCCGTTTGGATTGACTCGTTTCTTTTACATCCTCCTATTGTGTTATTGTGTCATGGTAATTTTTTTAAATACTTGTCTTTCAGTTTTGCTTAAATGCTTTATCTTTATGCTATTTGTTTTTCTTTGTTGACATATTTGTTTGTTTTTTATTTTGTTTTTATAGTGATTAAGATTATAACACAATAAAGTTGCTGTTCCGACTTTATACAACGTCACCAGTGTCTGAACACAAATTTGTTGACCCAGGATAATGTCAAAGCACTTTAAACTACCTTTTCATAAAAAAGTTCATTGGAAGATACCAAACATTTTTTGATGAATATCTCTTATCAACTTCACATATAATACATGATGGTCTTGAAGTACAGATTCTAAGTACTGACGTTGTTTATCAACTTAATTTAATCACGTAATATATCGTTCTTTTATTTATCTATATAAATTGTTTACCTGCTTAGTTAAGTTAATTTTTTGGTAATATCCGTTTGGATTGACTCGTTTCTTTTACATCCTCCTATTGTGTTATTGTGTCATGGTAATTTTTTTAAATACTTGTCTTTCAGTTTTGCTTAAATGCTTTATCTTTATGCTATTTGTTTTTCTTTGTTGACATATTTGTTTGTTTTTATTTTGTTTAAGATTATAACACAATGTTGACTGTTGTACCCCTATTTTTAACATTTTTACGTGTATGTCTGTTTGTTTGGTTCACACATTGTTGTCTTAAAAATTGAATTTTATGTAACGTTCATACACGTTCATCTAGCTATAAAACAAGGTTTAATCATCTATTTTCTACATAAGAAAAAAACCTGTACCGAGTCAAGATTAATACAGCTGTTCTTCATTCGTTTGACTTTCCGCGTTTGATAATGATCGAAGAACGATATTTTCGTTATTTCATTTTTTAGCTCACCTGGCCCAAAGGGCCAAGTGAGCTTTTCTCATAACTTTGCGTCCGGCGTCCGTCGTCCGTCGTCCGTCGTCTGTCGTCCGTCGTCCGTCGTCGTCCGGCGTTAGCTTTTACAAAAATCTTCTCCTCTGAAACTACTGGGCCAAATCAAACCAAACTTGGCCACAATCATCATTAGGGTATCTAGTTTAAAAAATGTGTGGCGTGACCCGGTCAACCAACCAAGATGGCCGCCACGGCTAAAAATAGAACATAGGGGTAAAATGCAGTTTTTGGCTTATAACTCAAAAACCAAAGCATTTAGAGCAAATCTGACATTGGGTAAAAATGTTAATCAGGTCAAGATCTATCTGCCCTGAAATTTTCAGATGAATCGGTCAATCGGTTGTTGGGTTGCTGCCCCTGAATTGGTAATTTTGAGGATATTTTGCTGTTTTTGGTTATTATCTTGAATATTATTATAGATAGAGATAAACTGTAAACAGCAATAATGTTCAGCAAAGTAAGATCTACAAATAAGTCAACATGACCAAAATGGTCAATTGACCCGTTTAGGAGTTATTGCCCTTTATAGTAAATTTTTAACCATTTTTCGTTAATTAAAGTAATCTTTTACAAAAATCTTCTCCTCTGAAACTACTGGGCCAAATTAATCCAAACTTGGCCACAATCATCTTTGGGGTATCTAGTTTAAAAAATGTGTGGCGTGACCTGGTCAACCAACCAAGATGGCCGCCACGGCTAAAAATAGAACAAAGGGGTAAAATGCAGTTTTTGGCTTATAACTCAAAAACCAAAGCATTTAGAGCAAATCTGACAGGGGTAAAAATGTTAATCAGGTCAAGATCTATCTGCCCTGAAATTTTCAGATGAATCGGTCAATCGGTTGTTGGGTTGCTGCCCCTGAATTGGTAATTTTGAGGATATTTTGCTGTTTTTGGTTATTATCTTGAATATTATTATAGATAGAGATAAACTGTAAACAGCAATAATGTTCAGCAAAGTAAGATCTACAAATAAGTCAACATGACCAAAATGGTCAATTGACCCGTTTAGGAGTTATTGCCCTTTATAGTCAATTTTTAACCATTTTTCGTTAATTAAGGTAATCTTTTACAAAAATCTTCTCCTCTGAAACTACTGGGCCAAATTAATCCAAACTTGGCCACAATCATCTTTGGGGTATCTAGTTTAAAAAATGTGTGGCGTGACCTGGTCAACCAACCAAGATGGCCGCCACGGCTAAAAATAGAACAAAGGGGTAAAATGCAGTTTTTGGCTTATAACTCAAAAACCAAAGCATTTTGAGGAAATCTGACATGGGATAAAAATGTTTATCAGGTCAAGATCTATCTGCCCTGAAATTTTCAGATGAATCGGTCAATCGGTTGTTGGGTTGCTGCCCCTGAATTGGTAATTTTGAGGAAATTTTGCTGTTTTTGGTTATTATCTTGAATATTATTATAGATAGAGATAAACTGTAAACAGCAATAATGTTCAGCAAAGTAAGATCTACAAATAAGTCAACATGACCTAAATGGTCAATTGACCCCTTAAGGAGTTATTGCCCTTTATAGTCAATTTTTAACAATTTTCATTAATTTGGTAAATTTATGTAAATTTTTACCAAATATAGTTCTCTGTTACTAATGGGCAAAGTTCATTATAGATATAATTGTAAGAAGCAAGAACGTTCAGTAAAGTAAGAACTTCAAACACATCACCATCACCAAAATACAATTTTGTCATGAATCCATTTGTGTCCTTTGTTTAAATATGCACATAGACCAAGGTGAGCGACACAGGCTCTTTAGAGCCTCTAGTTTTATATAATACTACCATGAGGGTAAATTATTGAAATTATCATTACATATAAATAATGTGAGAGTTCCCTAATCGCAGCTATTTTGAACTGTTTTTTCATCTACGTTTATTTATGATCCCGACAAAAGTTTCCATTCGGTGTTTATTTTGTTGATGTATCACAAATTACATCATAGTTCCAACAAATTAATTTTGAATCCATATTGAATCATAGAAAAAAAGGTTTGGCCCACCTCCAAATGGTCCATGATTCTATAATGCCGAGTATCCACGCTTTAATCACATCCGGTAAAAAATAGATTGTTTTGGTTTATCCAAACATTTCGAACAACTAGACAATATGCCATAACTATCATTCATTTCTTTTGAATTGGATTCCTGTGACATGTTTTATTTCGTATTTTTTTTCAAATTTTATCTTTTGTGGATTTGGTATGATAACGTTCCCGTACTGTTTTTGTACATTTTTAAATATTATGTTGAATAAAATTAACGGTATCAATTTTCTTGCACCAGATGCGCATTTCGACAATACATGTCTCTTCAGTGATGCTCGTGGCCAAAATATTTGAAATCCAAAGCTTATATAAAAGATGAAGAGCTATAATCCAAAAGGTCCAAAAAGTATAGCCAAATCCGTGAAAGGAATCAGAGCTTTGCATGAGGGAGATACATTCCTTAATTTATAATAATTTCTATCATTTTGTAACAGCAAATTTTAATAACACAAAAAAAAAATCCGTATTTTCATGCCAGTACCGAAGTACTGGCTACTGGGCTGGTGATACCCTCGGGGACTAATAGTCCACCAGCAGAGGCATCGACCCAGTGATAGTAATAAAATTAACGGTATCAATTTTCTTGCACCAGATGCGCATTTCGACAATACATGTCTCTTCAGTGATGCTCGTGGCCAAAATATTTGAAATCCAAAGCTTATATAAAAGATGAAGAGCTATAATCCAAAAGGTCCAAAAAGTATAGCAAAATCCGTGAAAGGAATCAGAGCTTTGCATGAGGGAGATACATTCCTTAATTTATAATAATTTCTATCATTTTGTAACAGCAAATTTTAATAACACAAAAAAAAAATCCGTATTTTCATGCCAGTACCGAAGTACTGGCTACTGGGCTGGTGATACCCTCGGGGACTAATAGTCCACCAGCAGAGGCATCGACCCAGTGATAGTAATAAAATTAACGGTATCAATTTTCTTGCACCAGATGCGCATTTCGACAATACATGTCTCTTCAGTGATGCTCGTGGCCAAAATATTTGAAATCCAAAGCTTATATAAAAGATGAAGAGCTATAATCCAAAAGGTCCAAAAAGTATAGCCAAATCCGTGAAAGGAATCAGAGCTTTGCATGAGGGAGATACATTCCTTAATTTATAATAATTTCTATCATTTTGTAACAGCAAATTTTAATAACACAAAAAAAAATCCGTATTTTCATGCCAGTACCGAAGTACTGGCTACTGGGCTGGTGATACCCTCGGGGACTAATAGTCCACCAGCAGAGGCATCGACCCAGTGATAGTAATAAAATTAACGGTATCAATTTTCTTGCACCAGATGCGCATTTCGACAATACATGTCTCTTCAGTGATGCTCGTGGCCAAAATATTTGAAATCCAAAGCTTATATAAAAGATGAAGAGCTATAATCCAAAAGGTCCAAAAAGTATAGCCAAATCCGTGAAAGGAATCAGAGCTTTGCATGAGGGAGATACATTCCTTAATTTATAATAATTTCTATCATTTTGTAACAGCAAATTTTAATAACACAAAAAAAAAATCCGTATTTTCATGCCAGTACCGAAGTACTGGCTACTGGGCTGGTGATACCCTCGGGGACTAATAGTCCACCAGCAGAGGCATCGACCCAGTGATAGTAATAAAATTAACGGTATCAATTTTCTTGCACCAGATGCGCATTTCGACAATGCAAAATGTCAAATATTAAAATTATAAATTGTTTAGTCTGTACGAAATTTTGTAGGATTCCCGCTGCCATTTTTGTTAAATGGGTGCAATCTGGGTATTCGGTGATATTTTATACTTTAACATTATATGTATTGTTTAATTATATAGACCAGGTAATCAGTAATCAGAGTTGTTATACCATTATAGGATTAAATGTATGAGTAGTGTATAACTAGTGCAATTGTTGTTTGTTTCATCAAATCAAATACTGTAAATTCAGGAATGATAACGTGCATTTATTATTGCGATTTTGCCATTTAAAACTAAAAAACTATTTTCTTCATTGCGATATTGAAAAAAAAATCCTGTTAAATTCACATAAAAAAAATTCAAAATGCGAAATTGTTGTGATTATAAACCTGTGGCATTTTTCGAAATAAAAAAGAAATCGCAATATTTTCTGAATGTACAGTAATATGATTTTATATCTGATTATGATTATACGAACTCTTAAATTTGTCAATATTCTATTTTGGTGTTTTTTTTTATTCTGGTATTTTCATAAAAGATACCAGCTTTTAAAAAAACATGACTTCATCGAAACTATCAACATAACTAAACAAGATTACATCCAATATGTCATCATCAACAAAACAGGTTTTTTTTTCAAATTTGGAAAAAAATAAAGTTCCTTTTGATTTTTTATATTCTATATGACAAATGACATAATTCGCAGTTAACACTCGCACTGTACGTTAGGCAAGCAGCAACCATGATAACGCATTCCGAATTCTCCTATACTGTATGATCAATCTTACATGAGTCACTAATAAATTTTATCCTTGAATAACACATGAATTTTAAATTCCCATACACTATTAATTCAAATTAAACTAACAGAACAGCCAAAATCGAATTAAAAACAACTACAGACATAACAAAATCTACATAAAAAGTAAAATATTTTTATCAACATCTTTTCAGAGAAAGACAAAAAATACCAGTCAAACTCATACGTTGAAATTGACTACAACATGGCAAAAAAGAAAGGAACAGACCAAACGGTTAACAGCATAAAAAGAAAGGAGAAAAGAAATGGGGAATGTGTCAAAGCGACAGCAGTATACAAAACACAAATGTTGAATATAAAGACTGACCAATCAAAAACAGGAAGTGACCTCTGGTGCTCCGAAAGAGTACGTAAATTCTACACCTGCTTATTTAGTTCTATCTTCCTCCATGAAAAATATCATATAATAATCAAATCAAATCAAAATTGAATTATTTATTAATGTCAATATTTATAAAAGAATGACACAAACTATATATGAACAAAGTTCGGCAAAGATTATAAAAATGAATGTGCTGACTTTGTAAACTGTGTTGTCAACAATGTCATGTAGCTGTTTAGAGTGCTACAAATATTTTCTTTTTGAACATCACATAAGCAAGCACAACATATATTGACGTATCCCATACTGCCTTCAATAGAAGACTTAAATGATCATCATGGATTTGCCAGTTCACTGGAAAAAATCTGTAGAAAATGTCATGGCAACAGTAAACCACTATAGAATTCATTCCTGAAATATTCATTCTAAACATTAGACAGTAAGATTTTTGAGGTGATTTGTACCAAGTGGTGTTATGTATAATTATGTATTTACGGATATCTAAAGTCGATATACGAAGTATTGAAAATTTCACATTAATTGATTCTAGAAGAGACAGCAATGCAGGTCTAACTGACAACAACTGGTCCACCAAACTTTTCGATTTGAATTTTAAAAGATTGAAAAAAAAACTCAATGACTTGGCTACGCAGCTACTTTAGTACAAGTAAAACTGTATATAAACTATAAATTTTAAAAGCTGTATATAAGCTATACATTTTAAAAGCTGTATATAAACTGTACATTTTAAAAGCTGTATATAAACTGTACATTTTAAAAGCTGTTTATAAATTGCAAACTCTGTAAAATTGTACATTAACTGCACATTTTTTAATCCGTGTTTAAGCTTAACATATAGATTTTACCACTGCATCTCGTGTGATACGATATCTATCCACAGTTTATATACAGTTTTACAGATGTACATTTTATATGCATCTTTAGAACTGTACATCAACATTAATTGAACTAAAGTAGCTGTGTGAGATAAATTGGTGTCATCATTATTTCCATTGACGTATCTTACTTACCGGGATAAATAAATGGGTCTCCTTCCCATATTTTCAAGATGTCTATTGCAATGTACATTGCTGATAATAACAGAAAGGCAAAGGATGCTGTCACTAAGATAAAGGATATTGACCTGGAATATATTTAAACTTTCAATCAGATATAAACTTTAAAAAAAAATGAAGAACACATAATGATTTCCTTTGTTTTAATAGTTCACTTAATTTGTATTTTATATACAGTACAAACAGTCAACGAATAAAAAAAAGTCCATACAAGTGGGAGTTTAGCTAGCTGTCAAACCAGGTGTTAACCTCAACATTCTTCTAAAATTGCTTGGACCAATTACATTCCGTGTTTATGGACCTCCTCATTTGAGTTCGATGTTGTGGTAATACTGGTTTGTTTAAATAGTAGTTACAAAAAACATGATTTGGTGATCTTTAAATGTCAAATATTTTTGTAAATGAGGAATAAATTATTGATATTGTAGTATCTCTGCTTGCTATATTTATTCAAGAATCAAAAGGTATCCAGATTCTAAGTGCTGTAACTGTGTGTCCTATTATTTATTTTTGTAGCTATTCTTTCAGTTGGGTTCATGTTGCTTAGTCTTTAGTTTTCTATGTTTTTTCTTATTAACTACTTTATTAATTCTGTATATTTTGAAGAAAAAAAACATGTTTATAAACTTATCATAGATACCAGGCTTACAAGTTTGTACGCCAGACTCCCATTCCGTCATCAAAAAACTAATTAAAGACGCTCGAATAAAAAAGTTAAACAGTCAAAATAAATTACGAAGCATTTTCGAAAGAATTTGCCAAATACAGCTCCTAGGGCAGTATTCAATAGTATTTTGAGAAATAATGGTTAAATGTTATTAGTAAACATATCAATGATAATTCATGTCAACACAAAAGTACTGACTAGTGGTATATGTCTTTAAGTTTACTATCTAATGATAATTATTGAAATCTCACAGTTGTCGTTAATAAATAATATGTCAAAAAAACTTACCAAAGATTTTTGTTTAAAGGAATCCATCCATCATTTTGTGACCCTTTGCATAACACGGCACCAACAACTCCCTGTCAAATAGTTATGGTAGCAATCAAATTTCTATGATGGATTTTAAACAGTCACAACTAGTCTTATGCACTTTTTCTGAATTTTTTGTCTTGCCGTTTTCAGTTTATTTTCGACTTATTATATTGAATACTCCTTTAGTATATTCCGACACTATTTGTAACTTAGAGATAGTAGATAAAAGTTACACCGTTAAGTGAACTGTGTATATTTTAGTTTTATTTTGAATCACGAGAGAACCTTTTTCAGTTTGGGCCTACTTCCTGATTCTTTTAAATAATCATTGACCCGAAATAGACGCCATATCACTCTCTTCTTGCCTCCTTTCTCCTTCTTTATCTACATAGTATGAATATTTACTTACTGTTAGTACACCCCAGATAATCCATCTAATGATTCTTTCTTTATGTGATTGAAAACAAATCAATATTCTGCCAGCCTGAAAAATAAAATTTTAAGTTAAAGATGTACCGTATTCATCTTTGATAACTAGTTACCAAATCAAATGTATCAAGATCTAAAAAAGCCAATGTTTGTTATAGTTTAAGCATGATAACTAACAATTAATAAGTAGAAAAATAACAACAAATTCAAGAATGTGTTACATGTATGTAAAACACTGAACGCTTTTATATTCGATATCGGACCCCCAAAATATACCGATAGGCACAAAAGAGCAGATATCTTATCCGATTTACAAAAACTGACCAACGCATTAAAAGCTTAAAACATTAGAAACCAATTTTGTTTAAAGCATCTGCTTTTTCAACGTTCACACATTTGAAAACGTTAAAGCCAAATAGGATCAGCTTAGCATCAATCAAGCCTCCATACTACAGTCAAATATTGGTTTTGAGCAGGTGCTGACCTGCGCTATGGATAAGTCCTTGCTACAACCAGTGCAGCTAGAATCCCAGATCGTCAAACAATCAACACCAAAACAGTCCATAATAAATGCAGAAAAGTGCTAACTCTACGTTGTAGATACAATAGATTTCCGAATTGGCTCGATGCATGGTGTATACACGTTGTTTCCTTCAGATCATTGTCCAGTATTTTATTCAACATTATTAAACGTTGTTGTAAAACAAAGATTTCAATGACACGATCCATTTTCGAAAAACCCGTTATGTGATGTAAATCATAATCATACATAACCAATAGTCATGAACTCTATTTAGTTATTATCATATCATGAAGCTTTGGATTAGTTTTTTTCGCGTATTGTTATTTTCTTATGTTATTTTGCTTTTATTGTTGATATGACAGCTACTCACACAAACAGCTATACTTCTGTTTTTTTATTTCATAGAAGACAATGAAAAAAAATCATTTGTTGTAGTAATGTATTTACTTAAAACTTATATGCTGAATATGAACCAAGTCTAGATCTTACCTGTAACCCCAAAAAACAAAGAAATATAGACGTCAAAGTTCCTAGAATTCCCTCAGGATCATGTGGTGCGGTTGTTTGGTATATCTTCTGTAAAAATTTGAAAGCATTATTACATGTGTTTTAACTGTTTTTCAATATAAATCCTATCCTTTTTGTCATATTCTTCACAAAGCAAAAAAATGTCGACATTCACCTCAAAACTAACCAAACATTTAAACAGACTTATTGAGAGAGGATATAGTTTCAATACTGTTGTCAGGTCATTAAAGATGGCATACTTTTGTTATGTTAACATTGATTCACTTACAGGGTCTTTCTATAAACACTTCTGTATTGATGAGTTGTGCTGTCTCCATTGTACCCGTATTGTACCGTAGCTATTGTAAGACCAAAGAAATTATAACAAAGTTTGTTTATCAAGTGCTAACACGTTTATGTACTATGTTTTCCGTCCTGTACATTTAGAGAATTTAACTCAAGTGTTGGATGGCAATAGCTATGATTTTTACCAAGTACTAACACGTCTCTGTACTTTGTTGTCCATGTTGTGATGTTATAATATTTACCTTAGGATCTGATTGACATAGATACAGTTTAAACCGTGCAGCAAACGGTTATGCCAGATGGCAACGGATAGGCTTCAAAAATCATAACTTCAGTCTCGTTCCTTTTTTGCTGGAAAGTGACCTACCGAATTAGGTTTATAACCCCGACTTCATTCTCGTTCCCTTTTAGGTGGAAAGTGACCTACCGAATTAGGTTTATAACCCTGACTTCATTCTCGTTCCCTTTTAAGTTGAAAGTGACCTACCGAATTAGGTTTATAACCCTAACTTCATTCTCGTTCCCTTTTAGGTGGAAAGTGACCTACCGAATTAGGTTTATAACCCTAACTTCATGCTCGTTCCCTTTTAGGTTGAAAGTGACCTACCGAATTAGGTTTATAACCCTAACTTCATTCTCGTTCCCTTTTAGGTGGAAAGTGACCTACCGAATTAGGTTTATAACCCTACCTTCATTCTCGTTCCCTTTCAGGTGGAAAGTGACCTACTGAATTAGGTTTATAACAATAACTTCATTCTCGTTCCCTTTTAGGTGGAAAGTGACCTACTGAATTAGGTTTATAACCCTAACTTCATTCTTGTTCCCTTTTAGGTGGAAAGTGACCTACCGAATTAGGTTTATAACCCTAACTTCATTCTCGTTCCCTTTTAGGTTGAAAGTGACCTACCGAATTAGGTTTATAACCCTAACTTCATTCTCGTTCCCTTTTAGGTTGAAAGTGACCTACCGAATTAGGTTTATAACCCTAACTTCATTCTCGTTCCCTTTTAGGTGGAAAGTGACCTACCGAATTAGGTTTATAACCCTAACTTCATTCTCGTTTCCTTTCAGGTGGAAAGTGACCTGCTGAATTAGTTTATAACCCTGACTTCATTCTCGTTCCCTTTTCGGTGGAAAGTGACCTACCGAATTAGGTTTATAACCCTAACTTCATTCTCGTTTCCTTTTAGGTTGAGAGTGACCTACCGAATTAGGTTTATAACCCTAACTTCATTCTCGTTCCCTTTTAGGTGGAAAGTGACCTACCGAATTAGGTTTATAACCCAAACTTCATTCTCGTTCCCTTTTAGGTGGAAAGTGACCTACTGAATTAGGTTTATAACCCTAACTTCATTCTCGTTCCCTTTTCGGTGGAAAGTGACCTACCGAATAAGGTTTATAACCCTAACTTCATTCTCGTTTCCTTTTAGGTTGAAAGTGACCTACCGAATTAGGTTTATAACCCTAACTTCATTCTGGTTCCCTTTTAGGTGGAAAGTGACCTACTGAATTAGGTTTATAACCCTAACTTCATTCTCGTTCCCTTTTAGGTGGAAAGTGACCTACCGAATTAGGTTTATAACCCTAACTTCATTCTCGTTCCCTTTTTGCTGGAAAGTGACCTACCGAATTAGGTTTATAACCCTTACTTCATTCTCGTTCCCTTTTAACTGGAAAGTGACCTACCGAATTAGGTTTATAACCCTAACTTCATTCTCGTTACCTTTTAGGTGGAAAGTGACCTACCGAATTAGGTTTATAACCCTAACTTCATTCTCGTTCCCTTTTAGATGGAAAGTGACCTACCGAATTAGGTTTATAACCCTAACTTCATTCTCGTTCCCTTTTAGGTGGAAAGTGACCTACCGAATTAGGTTTATAACCCTAACTTCATTCTCGTTCCCTTTCAGGTGGAAAATGACCTACTGAATTAGTTTATAACCCTAACTTCATTCTCGTTCCCTTTTCGGTGGAAAGTGACCTACCGAATTAGGTTTATAACCCTAACTTCATTCTCGTTCCCTTTTAGGTGGAAAGTGACCTACCGAATTAGGTTTATAACCCTAACTTCATTCTCGTTCCCTTTTAGGTGGAAAGTGACCTACTGAATTAGGTTTATAACCCTAACTTCATTCTCGTTCCCTTTTCGGTGGAAAGTGACCTACCGAATAAGGTTTATAACCCTAACTTCATTCTCGTTTCCTTTTAGGTTGAAAGTGACCTACCGAATTAGGTTTATAACCCTGACTTCATTCTGGTTCCCTTTTAGGTGGAAAGTGACCTACCGAATTAGGTTTATAACCCTAACTTCATTCTCGTTCCCTTTTAGGTGGAAAGTGACCTACCGAATTAGGTTTATAACCCTTACTTCATTCTCGTTCCCTTTTTGCTGGAAAGTGACCTACCGAATTAGGTTTATAACCCTTACTTCATTCTCGTTCCCTTTTAACTGGAAAGTGACCTACCGAATTAGGTTTATAACCCTAACTTCATTCTCGTTACCTTTTAGGTGGAAAGTGACCTACCGAATTAGGTTTATAACCCTAACTTCATTCTCGTTCCCTTTTAGGTGGAAAGTGACCTACCGAATTAGGTTTATAACCCTAACTTCATTCTCGTTCCCTTTTAGGTGCAAAGTGACCTACCGAATTAGGTTTATAACCCTAACTTCATTCTCGTTCCCTTTCAGGTGGAAAGTGACCTACCGAATTAGGTTTATAACCCTAACTTCATTCTCGTTCCCTTTTTGCTGGAAAGTGACCTACCGAATTAGGTTTATAACCCTTACTTCATTCTCGTTCCCTTTTAACTGGAAAGTGACCTACCGAATTAGGTTTATAACCCTAACTTCATTCTCGTTACCTTTTAGGTGGAAAGTGAACTACCGAATTAGGTTTATAACCCTAACTTCATTCTCGTTCCCTTTTAGGTGGAAAGTGACCTACCGAATTAGGTTTATAACCCTAACTTCATTCTCGTTCCCTTTTAGGTGGAAAGTGACCTACCGAATTAGGTTTATAACCCTAACTTCATTCTCGTTCCCTTTCAGGTGGAAAGTGACCTACTGAATTAGTTTATAACCCTAACTTCATTCTCGTTCCCTTTTCGGTGGAAAGTGACCTACCGAATTAGGTTTATAACCCTAACTTCATTCTCGTTCCCTTTTAGGTGGAAAGTGACCTACCGAATTAGGTTTATAACCCTAACTTCATTCTCGTTCCTTTTTAGGTGGAAAGTGACCTACTGAATTAGGTTTATAACCCTAACTTCATTCTCGTTCCCTTTTCGGTGGAAAGTGACCTACCGAATAAGGTTTATAACCCTAACTTCATTCTCGTTTCCTTTAAGGTTGAAAGTGACCTACCGAATTAGGTTTATAACCCTAACTTCATTCTGGTTCCCTTTTAGGTGGAAAGTGACCTACCGAATTAGGTTTATAACCCTAACTTCATTCTCGTTCCCTTTTAGGTGGAAAGTGACCTACCGAATTAGGTTTATAACCCTAACTTCATTATCGTTCCCTTTTTGCTGGAAAGTGACCTACCGAATTAGGTTTATAACCCTTACTTCATTCTCGTTCCCTTTTAACTGGAAAGTGACCTACCGAATTAGGTTTATAACCCTAACTTCATTCTCGTTACCTTTTAGGTGGAAAGTGACCTACCGAATTAGGTTTATAACCCCGACTTCATTCTCGTTCCCTTTTAGGGGGAAAGTGACCTACCGAATTAGGTTTATAACCCTAACTTCATTCTCGTTCCCTTTTAGGTGGAAAGTGACCTACCGAATTAGGTTTATAACCCTAACTTCATTCTCGTTCCCTTTTAGGTTGATAGTGACCTACCGAATTAGGTTTATAACCCTAACTTCATTCTCGTTCCCTTTTAGGTTGAAAGTGACCTACCGAATTAGGTTTACAACCCTAACTTCATTCTCGTTCCCTTTTAGGTGGAAAGTGACCTACCGAATTAGGTTTATAACCCTAACTTCATTCTCGTTCCCTTTCAGGTGGAAAGTGACCTACTGAATTAGTTTATAACCCTAACTTCATTCTCGTTCCCTTTTCGGTGGAAAGTGACCTACCGAATTAGGTTTATAACCCTAACTTCATTCTCGTTTCCTTTTAGGTTGAAAGTGACCTACCGAATTAGGTTTATAACCCTAACTTCATTCTCGTTCCCTTTTAGGTGGAAAGTGACCTACCGAATTAGGTTTATAACCCTAACTTCATTCTCGTTCCCTTTTAGGTGGAAAGTGACCTACTGAATTAGGTTTATAACCCTAACTTCATTCTCGTTCCCTTTTCGGTGGAAAGTGACCTACCGAATAAGGTTTATAACCCTAACTTCATTCTCGTTCCCTTTTAGGTTGAAAGTCACCTACCGAATTAGGTTTATAACCCTAACTTCATTCTGGTTCCCTTTTAGGTGGAAAGTGACCTACCGAATTAGGTTTATAACCCTAACTTCATTCTCGTTCCCTTTTAGGTTGAAAGTGACCTACCGAATTAGGTTTATAACCCTAACTTCATTCTCGTTCCCTTTTTGGTGGAAAGTGACCTACCGAATTAGGTTGATAACCCTTACTTCATTCTCGTTCCCTTTTAACTGGAAAGTGACCTACCGAATTAGGTTTATAACCTTTACTTCATTCTCGTTACCTTTTAGGTGGAAAGTGACCTACCGAATTAGGTTTATAACCCTAACTTCATTCTCGTTCCCTTTTAGGTGGAAAGTGACCTACCGAATTAGGTTTATAACCCTAACTTCATTCTCGTTCCCTTTTAGGTGGAAAGTGACCTACCGAATTAGGTTTATAACCCTAACTTCATTCTCGTTCCCTTTCAGGTGGAAAGTGACCTACTGAATTAGTTTATAACCCTAACTTCATTCTCGTTCCCTTTTCGGTGGAAAGTGACCTACCGAATTAGGTTTATAACCCTAACTTCATTCTCGCTTCCTTTTAGGTTGAAAGTGACCTACCGAATTAGGTTTATAACCCTAACTTCATTCTGGTTCCCTTTTAGGTGGAAAGTGACCTACCGAATTAGGTTTATAACCCTAACTTCATTCTCGTTCCCTTTTAGGTGGAAAGTGACCTACTGAATTAGGTTTATAACCCTAACTTCATTCTCGTTCCCTTTTCGGTGGAAAGTGACCTACCGAATAAGGTTTATAACCCTAACTTCATTCTCGTTCCCTTTTAGGTTGAAAGTCACCTACCGAATTAGGTTTATAACCCTAACTTCATTCTGGTTCCCTTTTAGGTGGAAAGTGACCTACCGAATTAGGTTTATAACCCTAACTTCATTCTCGTTCCCTTTTAGGTTGAAAGTGACCTACCGAATTAGGTTTATAACCCTAACTTCATTCTCATTCCCTTTTTGCTGGAAAGTGACCTACCGAATTAGGTTGATAACCCTTACTTCATTCTCGTTCCCTTTTAACTGGAAAGTGACCTACCGAATTAGGTTTATAACCTTTACTTCATTCTCGTTACCTTTTAGGTGGAAAGTGACCTACCGAATTAGGTTTTTAACCCTAACTTCATTCTCGTTCCCTTTTAGGTGGAAAGTGACCTACCGAATTAGGTTTATAACCCTAACTTCATTCTCGTTCCCTTTTAGGTGGAAAGTGACCTACCGAATTAGGTTTATAACCCTAACTTCATTCTCGTTCCCTTTTAGGTGGAAAGTGACCTACCGAATTAGGTTTATAACCCTAACTTCATTCTCGTTCCCTTTCAGGTGGAAAGTGACCTACTGAATTAGTTTATAACCCTAACTTCATTCTCGTTCCCTTTTCGGTGGAAAGTGACCTAAAGAATTAGGTTTATAACCCTAACTTCATTCTCGTTTCCTTTTAGGTTGAAAGTGACCTACCGAATTAGGTTTATAACCCTAACTTCATTCTCGTTCCCTTTTAGGTGGAAAGTGACCTACCGAATTAGGTTTATAACCCTAACTTCATTCTCGTTCCCTTTTAGGTGGAAAGTGACCTACTGAATTAGGTTTATAACCCTAACTTCATTCTCGTTCCCTTTTCGGTGGAAAGTGACCTACCGAATAAGGTTTATAACCCTAACTTCATTCTCGTTTCCTTTTAGGTTGAAAGTGACCTACCGAATTAGGTTTATAACCCTAACTTCATTCTCGTTCCCTTTTAGGTGGAAAGTGACCTACTGAATTAGGTTTATAACCCTAACTTCATTCTCGTTCCCTTTTAGGTTGAAAGTGACCTACAGAATTAGGTTTATAACCCTAACTTCATTCTCGTTCCCTTTTAGGTGGAAAGTGACCTACCGAATTAGGTTTATAACCCTAACTTCATTCTCGTTCCCTTTTAGGTTGAAAGTGACCTACCGAATTAGGTTTATAACCCTAACTTCATTCTCGTTCCCTTTTAGGTTGAAAGTGACCTACCGAATTAGGTTTATAACCCTAACTTCATTCTCGTTCCCTTTTAGGTGGAAAGTGACCTACCGAATTAGGTTTATAACCCTAACTTCATTCTCGTTTCCTTTCAGGTGGAAAGTGACCTACTGAATTAGTTTATAACCCTAACTTCATTCTCGTTCCCTTTTCGATGGAAAGTGACCTACCGAATTAGGTTTATAACCCTAACTTCATTCTCGTTTCCTTTCAGGTTGAAAGTGACCTACCGAATTAGGTTTATAACCCTAACTTCATTCTCGTTCCCTTTTAGGTGGAAAGTGACCTACCGAATTAGGTTTATAACCCTAACTTCATTCTCGTTCCCTTTTAGGTGGAAAGTGACCTACTGAATTAGGTTTATAACCCTAACTTCATTCTCGTTCCCTTTTCGGTGGAAAGTGACCTACCGAATAAGGTTTATAACCCTAACTTCATTCTCGTTTCCTTTTAGGTTGAAAGTGACCTACCGAATTAGGTTTATAACCCTTACTTCATTCTGGTTCCCTTTTAGGTGGAAAGTGACCTACCGAATTAGGTTTATAACCCTAACTTCATTCTCGTTCCCTTTTAGGTGGAAAGTGACCTACCGAATTAGGTTTATAACCCTAACTTCATTCTCGTTCCCTTTTTGCTGGAAAGTGACCTACCGAATTAGGTTTATAACCCTTACTTCATTCTCGTTCCCTTTTAACTGGAAAGTGACCTACCGAATTAGGTTTATAACCCTAACTTCATTCTCGTTACCTTTTAGGTGGAAAGTGACCTACCGAATTAGGTTTATAACCCTAACTTCATTCTCGTTCCCTTTTAGGTGGAAAGTGACCTACCGAATTAGGTTTATAACCCTAACTTCATTCTCGTTCCCTTTTAGGTGGAAAGTGACCTACCGAATTAGGTTTATAACCCTAACTTCATTCTCGTTCCCTTTCAGGTGGAAAGTGACCTACTGAATTAGTTTATAACCCTAACTTCATTCTCGTTCCCTTTTCGGTGGAAAGTGACCTACCGAATTAGGTTTATAACCCTAACTTCATTCTCGTTCCCTTTTAGGTGGAAAGTGACCTACCGAATTAGGTTTATAACCCTAACTTCATTCTCGTTCCCTTTTAGGTGGAAAGTGACCTACTGAATTAGGTTTATAACCCTAACTTCATTCTCGTTCCCTTTTCGGTGGAAAGTGACCTACCGAATAAGGTTTATAACCCTAACTTCATTCTCGTTCCCTTTTAGGTTGAAAGTCACCTACCGAATTAGGTTTATAACCCTAACTTCATTCTCGTTCCCTTTTAGGTGGAAAGTGACCTACCGAATTAGGTTTATAACCCTAACTTCATTCTCGTTCCCTTTTAGGTTGAAAGTGACCTACCGAATTAGGTTTATAACCCTAACTTCATTCTCGTTCCCTTTTTGCTGGAAAGTGACCTACCGAATTAGGTTGATAACCCTTACTTCATTCTCGGTCCCTTTTAACTGGAAAGTGACCTACCGAATTAGGTTTATAACCTTTACTTCATTCTCGTTACCTTTTAGGTGGAAAGTGACCTACCGAATTAGGTTTATAACCCTAACTTCATACTCGTTCCCTTTTAGGTGGAAAGTGACCTACCGAATTAGGTTTATAACCCTTACTTCATTCTCGTTCCCTTTTAGGTGGAAAGTGACCTACCGAATTAGGTTTATAACCCTAACTTCATTCTCGTTCCCTTTCAGGTGGAAAGTGACCTACTGAATTAGTTTATAACCCTAACTTCATTCTCGTTCCCTTTTCGGTGGAAAGTGACCTACCGAATTAGGTTTATAACCCTAACTTCATTCTCGCTTCCTTTTAGGTTGAAAGTGACCTACCGAATTAGGTTTATAACCCTAACTTCATTCTCGTTCCCTTTTAAGTGGAAAGTGACCTACCGAATTAGGTTTATAACCCTAACTTCATTCTCGTTCCGTTTTAGGTGGAAAGTGACCTACTGAATTAGGTTTATAACCCTAACTTCATTCTCGTTCCCTTTTCGGTGGAAAGTGACCTACCGAATAAGGTTTATAACCCTAACTTCATTCTCGTTCCCTTTTAGGTTGAAAGTCACCTACCGAATTAGGTTTATAACCCTAACTTCATTCTGGTTCCCTTTTAGGTGGAAAGTGACCTACCGAATTAGGTTTATAACCCTAACTTCATTCTCGTTCCCTTTTAGGTTGAAAGTGACCTACCGACTTAGGTTTATAACCCTAACTTCATTCTCGTTCCCTTTTTGCTGGAAAGTGACCTACCGAATTAGGTTGATAACCCTTACTTCATTCTCGTTCCCTTTTAACTGGAAAGTGACCTACCGAATTAGGTTTATAACCTTTACTTCATTCTCGTTACCTTTTAGGTGGAAAGTGACCTACCGAATTAGGTTTATAACCCTAACTTCATTCTCGTTCCCTTTTAGGTGGAAAGTGACCTACCGAATTAGGTTTATAACCCTAACTTCATTCTCGTTCCCTTTTAGGTGGAAAGTGACCTACCGAATTAGGTTTATAACCCTAACTTCATTCTCGTTCCCTTTCAGGTGGAAAGTGACCTACTGAATTAGTTTATAACCCTAACTTCATTCTCGTTCCCTTTTCGGTGGAAAGTGACCTACCGAATTAGGTTTATAACCCTAACTTCATTCTCGTTTCCTTTTAGGTTGAAAGTGACCTACCGAATTAGGTTTATAACCCTAACTTCATTCTCGTTCCCTTTTAGGTGGAAAGTGACCTACCGAATTAGGTTTATAACCCTAACTTCATTCTCGTTCCCTTTTTGCTGAACAGTGACCTACCGAATTAGGTTTATAACCCTTACTTCATTCTCGTTCCCTTTTAACTGGAAAGTGACCTACCGAATTAGGTTTATAACCCTAACTTCATTCTCGTTACCTTTTAGGTGGAAAGTGACCTACCGAATTAGGTTTATAACCCTAACTTCATTCTCGTTCCCTTTTAGATGGAAAGTGACCTACCGAATTAGGTTTATAACCCTAACTTCATTCTCGTTCCCTTTTAGGTGGAAAGTGACCTACCGAATTAGGTTTATAACCCTAACTTCATTCTCGTTCCCTTTCAGGTGGAAAGTGACCTACTGAATTAGTTTATAACCCTAACTTCATTCTCGTTCCCTTTTCGGTGGAAAGTGACCTACCGAATTAGGTTTATAACCCTAACTTCATTCTCGTTTCCTTTTAGGTTGAAAGTGACCTACCGAATTAGGTTTATAACCCTAACTTCATTCTCGTTCCCTTTTAGGTGGAAAGTGACCTACCGAATTAGGTTTATAACCCTAACTTCATTCTCGTTCCCTTTTAGGTTGATAGTGACCTACCGAATTAGGTTTATAACCCTAACTTCATTCTCGTTCCTTTTTAGGTTGAAAGTGACCTACCGAATTAGGTTTATAACCCTAACTTCATTCTCGTTCCCTTTTAGGTGGAAAGTGACCTACCGAATTAGGTTTATAACCCTAACTTCATTCTCGTTCCCTTTCAGGTGGAAAGTGACCTACTGAATTAGTTTATAACCCTAACTTCATTCTCGTTCCCTTTTCGGTGGAAAGTGACCTACCGAATTAGGTTTATAACCCTATTTTCATTCTCGTTTCCTTTTAGGTTGAAAGTGACCTACCGAATTAGGTTTATAACCCTAACTTCATTCTCGTTCCCTTTTAGGTGGAAAGTGACCTACTGAATTAGGTTTATAACCCTAACTTCATTCTCGTTCCCTTTTCGGTGGAAAGTGACCTACCGAATAAGGTTTATAACCCTAACTTCATTCTCGTTTCCTTTTAGGTTGAAAGTGACCTACCGAATTAGGTTTATAACCCTAACTTCATTCTCGTGCCCTTTCAGGTGGAAAGTGACCTACCGAATTAGGTTTATAACCCTAACTTTATTCTCGTTCCCTTTTAGGTGGAAAGTGACCTACTGAATTAGGTTTATAACCCTAACTTCATTCTCGTTCCCTTTTAGGTGGAAAGTGACCTACCGAATTAGGTTTATAACCCTAACTTCATTCTCGTTCCGTTTTAGGTGGAAAGTGACCTACCGAATTAGGTTTATAACCGGGTAAATACTTAAATGAGCAACACGACCGGTGAAACATGTGAATAGTTATCAAAGGTACCAGGGTTATAATTTAGTACGCCAGACGCGCGTTTCGTCTACATAAGACTAGGAAAGATATTGGCCCTTCCCGAGCACCTGAGATCATCCTTGTTATAGGTTTGGTTCTTGTTGTTCAGTTTTCTATGTTGTGTAATGCTGTTGTTTAATTAGTGACTAATTAGTTTGAATGTTCCTTTATATATGTCGCCTCTCTGTTATGCATTGTGTCACATCCTGCTGATCAGTAACATTATTTACTTAATGGGCTAAATGACAGTGATATGATTTTACCTATCACCTCATTGTATTGTGCTGCCAATGTTGTACAGGTTCAGCATTCAGCTCCCTTGTTTTATTTACCAGTCTCAATATATCCACGGTATAATACAACAATTTAGATCTTACCTAACAGTTGTATGGTTATATATATGATTTTTGTCAAGCACTAGCACATCGATGTACTGTGTTGCCCATGTGCAAGTTATGTGTTTACCTTAGGAGTTGGATTGCCATAGATATGATTTTTACCAAGCACTAACACGTCTATATATTGTGCTGCCCCTCCGGTACAGTTGTAGTGTTTTCCGCCATCATGTAACCCACCAGGTCCAATATAACCACTGTATAAATACAATACTTCATCATGAGAGCTTCATATATATGACTACTATCATAGGATACTTTTCTATTTATTAAAATTTTATTTCCTTCAAATACGTTATATAAGTATGTTTTTATTTTTTTCAGCTTTTGAAGGTAAACATCGTCACATGTGAAGCCTAATTCTGTGTACCCATCCACGAGATCTGCGATCATCTCGGTTTTTGATAAGGTTCGTTTTACTCAGTATTTGTTTTTTCCAATGGGGTTATCAGTCAACTTATGAATTTTAAATATCCCTTAGTAACTTTTGCCTCTGTTTCTATATAGCAGTACGTGTTCATACTGTTTTAGATTATGTATCTAAAGATACATGTGAAATATGCATGGCAATCTATTTAATACGATTTTATAAAATTTTAAATATATGAATATAAATATGTTACATGAGTTTCATCCTTTTGGTTTTGTTTGTGCTCCAAATTTTTGTCTCAAAATGCGTGCCTGATGAAGTTTATTTAAAAATCATTGCTAGTTTAGATGAAAATCGATTGCATATGTTTTTATCAAGCTTTACAACGTATTCGTGTTTTCATCATTTGTATCTGCTTGAGGTTTTTTTTTTTAACGCAAATAAATATATTAATAAATATATCACACAAACGTTGGACATCCTGGACATTCTAGCTTGAGTGTGAGTCCAAGATAAGCAGCAAGTATACCAAGAGAAATAATCCATTGCGGTGCCAAAGATAAGATATCATTAAGTGGAGCACAGCTTCTTTCCTGAAACATATACACAATTATTACCGTACACAACAAATATAAAATTGGACAAATTGAATCTAATGAAATCATTATATCAAGTAATTCTAAATGTTTTATACAAATAAAACACGAGTGAAGCGATTTCGGTTATATTGTTGCTTTGCCTATCATATTTAAAGGTTTTTGATATCCGTTTAATATCTTTCGTTTGCCTCGTTTTAATATAAGGGATCTATAATTATATTTAATAGGGTTTACCCTAAGAATAATATGCTGTTAATCCAAAAAAAAATTTTCATCTTTAGATAGTACTTTATTTAATTTGTCTTACCTTCGGAATATTGTAATTTCTTATGAATATTAGCTCAATTATAGCTAACACAAGGTACGTCAAACTAAATCTTTGTAATACACCGGGAATCCGAATATGTTCCAAGTCGACAGCTACAAAAATGAAAACATCACGTTATAAATTTCAGTTGTCCGAAGCGGTACACAGGCAAAATTGCAACGCATGTTTACCAGGTATTTTTGAAAACGTATGCATTATTCCAACAAAGTATGTATATGACGTATGGCAAGATTTTGGGTACTTAACTAATCTGTATGGCGGTCATATTGCTTTATCATAAAGACAGCCATTATGATAAGATTATACATGCCCGTAAAATAAAATTTTAAAAACCCACTCCTTGAAGTAAATATAAGGACACATTGCATGAATAATATCCTTACACAAAGTAATTTGTAAATATTATACCTTGACTAGATAATGTTAACGTCTTGTATTCTCATCAACTCTTAAAATTATATGTCAACATTCACAACACTTTGCTTTTATTATTTCATGTATTTGAACAAAGTTTTTAAAGTGAGATATTTTCATAATTTCAAATGAGACACAGTAAAGATAAAAAAAAATCTGAAATGAAATTTAGAATAACACCAATCACTCTACCTTATGTACTATGAAATACATGTCAACTATGTTGTTCTCAATATGTATTTTTTTTCTGTTTTGTTTTGTTTTTCTTTTCTTAAAATGTCCTGTACTAAGTCAGGAAAATGGCCATTGTTATATTATAGTCCGTTTTTACTCTTCAACATTTTACTTGTTTGGATTTTTAACTTTTTTGATCTGAGCGTCACTGATGAGTCTTATGAAAACAAAACGCGCGTCTGGCGTATTAAATTATAATCCTGATTTGTTTTTTTTTCTCAATCGATTGATGAATTTCGAACAGCGGTATACTACTGTTGCATTCATTTGGTTATGTTTTCTTTCTTTTCCGTCACAATGATGTAGACACCCCAACTCAATTAAGTAATATTGATCATAAATCTATATACTTACGTCCCCAGTTTGTGTTCAGAATAATACCGAAGGCAAACAAAAGCGCAGATCGTTTGATTATTTTCAGTAATATCTGACATTTTGTATTATTCCGTCTGATCATTCCTTTAAATGAAAAATTCATTGAAGTTCCCATAATGAAAATAAACCTGAAAATAACGCATAAACAATGTAATATATATTAATACAATATAATCCTTCAAAACCGTTATTCCGAATTAGACTATTTACCGGATTTGTAATCACATTAGCAACACGACGGGTGCCACATGTGGAGCAGGATCTGCTTACCCTTCCGGAGCACCTGTGATCACCCCTAGTTTTTGGAGGGGTTCGTGTTGTTTATTCTTAAGTTTTCTATGTTGTGTCATGTGTACTATTGTTTTTCTGTTTGTCTTTTTCATTTTTAGCCATGGCGTTGTCAGTTTGTTTTAGATTTATGAGTTTGACTGTCCCTTTGGTATCTTTCGTCCCTCTTTTATGGTGAAAAGTCTGCATATTCAAATCTTGAATATTGATATTAACGGATGTATTTTTTCATTTTATAACTAGCGCAAATACGATATATACGTTATCTTGTAAATAGAAATAAAATACACAAGTAACTAAAAACAAGTTGTCAAATGTAACTGCTTACACTTATACACGAACAAATGTAAAGTTACAAAATACCAAATTCCGAAGGAAAATTAAAAATGGAAAGTCCCTAATCAAACGGCAAAATCAAAACTCAAACAAATCAGGCAAATGCAAATGGAAATGCAAAAAAAAAAAAATTAAAAAAAATGAGAAATGTAAAATTGAGATCTTTTATCAGATGTGTGAAATATTTTCTAAATTGTGTAATGCATTGAACTGCACGAATACCTAACTTTCATTTAATACAAAATTATCCAAATCTAATATGCAAAAGTTTTTGATTAGGAATACACATAATATGTATAAAAAGAGGGACGAAAGATACCAAAGGGACAGTCAAACTCATAAATCTAAAACAAACTGACAACGCCATGGCTAAAAATGAAAAAGACAAACAGAAAAACAATAGTACACATGACACAACATAGAAAACTAAAGAATAAACAACACGAACCCCACCAAAACCTAGGGGTGATCTCAGGTGCTCCGGAAGGGTAAGCAGATCCTGCTCCACATGTGGCACCCGTCGTGTTGCTTATGTGATTAGAAATCCGGTAAATAGTCTTATTCGGTAGGTCACATTAATGAAAGGGAAGGGGATTGTAGTTACTTTAAATGTGAAACCAATAACACAGCTATCAAAAATTCATAAAAATCCACAATATTCAAAATTTGACGTTTTTTCATAATCTTTTGGACTATATAAAATTTTATAAAACAGAAATACTTCCTAAATATGCATATAAGAATATACCATGCCTATAATTAAATAACTAATCTAAAACGAAGTTAAAAATATTTTAAATCGAACATTTCTTGAAGCTTTGCCAAATATTGATTTGACAATCTCAGCCGGGGAGGATGATTTTTTTAAAGAGGGGTTGTTAAAAAAACCTTAGTGTTTCGAATAACACAACATTAAGTGAATAGTCAATTTACAGAATATAAACATATCGATTATAGTTCTTGTCAGCACGTTTAAGTGGTGACTCGGAGCAAATAATACACTCGGGGACATCGATAAACATACCAAGGAAACACTAAATCTGCTACTGTCAGTCCATTCCATGGCGGGTGGTCAAAGAACCAGTATCCTCCTCCACCATAGTTTACAAAAATCATTACAACCAAGCTCAATCTAAACAAATTATAACTCAATTATCACAAAAATCATTACAACCAAGCTTAATATTAAACCAAATTATAACTCAATTATCACAAAAACCATTACAACCAAGCTAATCTTAAAGGGGCACTAGCTACGAGATATATAAAAAATCTAAAGTTTGATTTTTTTCTGTTCAATTAATTATGAAAGTGAAATAGTGAAATAACAATTCACTTTTCGCAGCCAAAAGGGTTCAATTTTGTCAAATTACGCTAAGAAACATTGATACTTAGTTATTCACTTGCAAGTGAATGAGCCGACCTCTTTAAATCCGTATTCATGTGAAATTCAAGTTAACCCCTAGCTAGAGATTGACAACGCATGCAATGTACGTGTACTGTTTTTTTTTTTAAGAAAAAGAGTGTCAACAATGAAAGTGAAACTACGGTAAATCATTTGATTACTATTTCGATGCACATAAAATCATTCTTACACTGTTAAACACAATGAGAAACATCTATTTTTAATCTATAAAATAAAATCAAACAGACCTATAAAAATACACGTGTTGGTTTAATCTATTCGTATCTTTATTTTTGTTACCATCGCTTGTGTGGTCATCTGAGGTCAAATCGATAGTTAATTAGATGGCGTCTGGACTAAAATACACACGAAACGAACCTAAATATTATCTACCCCATGCTCTGTAAACTGTTTATTTTAGACTTTTGATAGTTTGAATAAATGTTTTACATTGTTATAAACCAAATATGAGAATTTGAGTCAAATCAGTTACCATAAATTTGACAGCTAGTTCCCCTCTAAAACAAACTATAACTCAATTATCACAAATATCATTAGTGTTAACCTTAATTTAAAAATAATAATACCATAAAACTACTTCCAAGTTTTATAATTGGATTTTGACCAAAATATTATATATGGCTATAACAAATAATAAACCGTTCGGGAAAAGTATCAATCGACTGATAATGAAATGAAAGTTTTTAAAATGAATACTGCAAAAGTATTTATTATTGAAAAAGGTGTTGTTGTTTTTTTTAAAGCCAACGACGAGAATATGTGACGTACCCTCTAAATGTATCCAATGATTTCAATCGAGTTCTCTTGTGATCCTTGGTGGAGGAAGATTCTTCTGGTTGTATTTTAACTTCCGTTGTTTGGCCATTGTCTTGTGACTGACTCTTTGTGTGATGACTCTGTAAATGAAATAATGCCACGTAGGATATGATTAATAGTTGTCAGTAAGGAAGCAAGAAAATTCTAAATAGATATAGGAAGATGTGGTATAAGTGCCAATGAGACAACACTCTCCATCTAAAATAGCTATTTATCTGTCTATATTCTTCATATTCAGGAATTTGCTAGTAAAGAGTATTGCTCTCTTCATTAGCCGTTACAAATATTCAATAAAAATATTAATGTTGAAAAAGAACAACCAAAGTGTAAACAAATTAACTCTTTGTTCATCTCTCACCTTTTAATAGATAAAAGTATTATTAACAAAATAAATTTAAATAATGAAAAAGATTAAACAAAAAACACCGTATATACCACCACAGCAACACATTTTGACTATCTTACCGATAGTTTCAGATCCTTTTTCGATTTAGTTGATGGTTCGGTTACATCTAATGATGAACTTTTTCTTGCTTTTCTAGATAAATAAAGATTAAAAGTAACATAGATCTATATAAAACGATGAGATTTAAATAAAACACTTTTATAGATGTTTGTAGTCCAATTCAAACAATTGTAGACTTACTCAATTGCATTCACTTTATTATTCACCAGACTAAACATTTAAATAAACTCACAGGGACTTAAAGTTTATAATTGCTATGATCCATCTCTGGTAAGTTTAGACATTTAAGCGAACCTAATAAATAGACTTTATAGCTTGCTGTTCGGTGAGAGCCAATGCTTCTTTTGAAGACCGTACTTTGACTTATAAAGGTTTTCCTTTTACAAATTGTTACTTGGATTGGGAGTTGTCTCATTAGCATTCATCCACATCTTCTTATATCTAATTCTCATTGATACCAGTCAAAGAGTTCGAACGCAAGAGCCGCGTTTCATCAGCGACGTAGGAACACAAATGCAAAAAGAAAGAAGTTAAAGAAACAAATTTCCGAAAAGTTTTTGCCAAGATCAGCTAAGATAATCTATTGAACAAAATTTCAGTTAATCATGACCAGTGTACGTTTCCTTGTTTGCGTTAAGTAATCTATATCCCGAACTTCTAAGAGTTTTAACTATGTACTACCCTTCCTTGACTCTAAAAAATCCATAGATTTCAATATAACTGATATGCATATGCAAATTTACTGTAACATTCCAAAGTTATGACTCTATGACATGAAACATAGAAACCATAACTGGGAATCAATACATACATAACAATAAATAAAATGTTATTGTTTTGAAATTGTATTAATCGATTTCCGTCGGTCAACTTTAAAACATTGAACAAAAACAACTTAGGTAAGTTCTCCATAAAACTTTTAAAAATGTTATCATCCGCGTAATATCCGCTGAGTTTAACGATGTGTATCCAAGTTGATATATAACCACGCTGAAATGTCTGGTGGAGTACACGTGATTACGATACTATAGAGATTTGAAAATATCATCAAATAAAACAGTAATTAGATATCACAGTTTTAAAGTGAAGATACATTAATGCTTACCCAAAAACGAATTTTGCTAGAAGGATTAGAACTGGCAATGCACATAGAACCAGGAACACATAAAGAATTGCTAAAAAGCAAATTAATATTTCTTAAAAATTGAACTGCAAGGTTTCTGTGCTAAATATGAAATTGTAATCCTAGTATCTATGATGAGTTTATTCTAAAGATATGAAATGAAAAGTACTTGTTTGTTTTCGTGTGCATTCTGCTTAGTAGATATGCATTTGATTGTGTAGATAGATGAATCCTAGCTTGTTTGTGATATTTAATCTGACAGCATTTGAGCATATGGTGTCCAGTACAATAATTTGTATGTTCGATTAATAGATAAATTGTTGCTAGTTTAACGTCCTAAATGGTAGAATTTTGAACCTGTTAAAAAGGTTAATTGATCACACAAGTGTGTATACGTCTCTATTTTGTACAGTATGGACCGATACTTGAATCACATTTATCATTAAGTAAGCGGTGGCTATGAAAATTATCTTTAATACTAACTTTAGTATATAAACTCACACTTCTTAGCTAGTAAAGAATATTAAAAGAATAAGACATATTTATACGTACGCATTTCAGCAGGTAATGGATGGTTGATAAGGAGAACTTCACATTCTTCTGACTTGTATGTTTCAAAATCTATAAAAACCCAGTAATTGCCTCCTTCTCTAAATTTCTGATGAAACCTACATTAAATCAGTGTCTATATTTTCATTTTTAAAACACATTGTAAAATACTGTTAAACTACATATCATCGGCCTGTTTGTGTCATAACAAAGTATTACACATTGTTGCTGTAAGACAACATAGAAAATGCTTTCGATCAAAAGTATAACATGAAAATAAGAAATGAGAGAAAGACTACCTTTTTAATGTAATGTAACATCGACTAAAATATTAAGAAAATTAAAAAGAAATACCAATCGAATAAAAGAACTAATTACCTGCAGAAATCTTCCTCGATATCTTTACCAGGATGTTTTCGTTTTAAGACAATAGTAGTTCCAAAAGTAGTATTAACTGGTAAAGTGATTTGGGAATCTGTATCTGGTATTGTAGTCACGTGAACAAAGGGACACTGGAAGTAATGGTTAAGATTTGTTATTTCCAAAATTTTACTATTTCAATATTGTTTTATTCAATATTTCGTTTTTTTTTTTTTTCATTTACATTTAGAATTACTTTAAATAGTCCTTTTGGAGACAACGTTTGCAAAAGTAATCATCGTGAAAATAAGTAGAAGGATTTTCAAATAGAAATGTGAAATACTGAAAAAGTACTTTCTTAAGAATAAAAACAGTTGCAATAAGAAACACAATAATGTCTTTCTTCGTGTAAAGAAAGACCTTATATTCCAGCTTTCAATATTGCATCAGTCAAACTGCTTCATCGGTGTGTGATTATCATTGGCCTATATAGTCATAATGACCTCCAAGAATTTATCGTTGAAGGGTTCTAACTGGACAACAGATTAATAAGTGCATCCAGTGGCCAATGAAATTAAAGTTTATATGTAAGATTGGGTGATATGATTTTATTGATATTCAAGCTTTACATAAATAAGTGTAACTGGACACGTTAGTTATAATTACCTTCCAGCATTCATCATTAAGTGCATATAACTGGATAATCCAATTAGAGGAGACATTGATTGTCAGCCACCCCTCGTCCAGCCCATGTTCCGGAAAATCATTACTGTGTAGTTCTGCATAACGTATATGATGATCAGCGTTCACTACAGACACAACTACAACAAGAAACAATAGTAGTTAATCGATGGTCAAATATAACAAATGTTTAAAGAAGAATCAAACCAAAGTAAAACAACAGAGGAAATCGCGTGCTCAAAATGTGGCGATACCGTTTGCGACAATTAGGATAAAGTCTCCTGATATCCGCCATGCAAGTCTACACTTAGTCGAAATGTCAACATTTGGAACAGATCAAAACCTGTAGTCTTACAATGACCAAAAGTTTAATTTTGTGTTAATTCAAATCGTTCGTCCTCAAAACTCTGTTGGATCAGTTTTTGTATAAGGAGCAGATTGCTATGTGTGAAGTCCGTAGACTGTGAACATTCACACACGTTATTATTTTTCATAAGATATATAAATGCCGTACAATGGAGCATAGGGAATGTTGTTGCTGCGAATTGGGATGTTAAATTCATCCAGTTTTTATGGATTCTAGTTTCATTTTACTCCATCTGTGTCAATATCAAGGATAATAATTCAAGATATGAATCCTCTTCAACTTTTGGAAGTATTATTAATCTCAATACAGGTTTACTGGGATATATGAATTATAGGAATTGTTTGTCCTCAATGCTCTTCAACTTCGTACTTTATTTGGCTTTTTATCATTTTTTTATTCGAGCGTCACTGATTAGTCTTTTGTAGACGAAACGCGCGTCTAGCGTAAATATATAATTTCATTCCTGGTATCTATGATGAGTTTATTTGGGTTATTGAGTGACAGAACACCATCAATTTATCCGAAAATGAAATTAAGGAACTTTGAAAGATGCATTTTGTTTTGTCTGTCAGAAATATATAAATGCATTTTGCTATTATTGAAGGTAATACTTGATTATTTAGCTCTTCAATTGTTTCTGTTCTTATACATCCTCCACCCGAATAGTTGTGTCGTTATGTTCCGCTGATCTACGATTACTTCATTAACGACTGAATGAATAGACAATGCCAAATCTTCCATCAGAAATTCAGAATTTGCCCGGGATTTACCTTTCTCAATAAAATTGAGATGATTCCTGATTGATCGCTTCTTTTTCAGGCCACCAATCAAAGATATTTTTTCGTGTTGGGATTTCAGGCCCTCGCAAGAAGGATATGTTGATTACGGAGAGTGACTAAATAATTCGGATTAATACATCATTGGCTTTCAAATAATCGGCTCTGAAAGTTCCTGATAATAGTAAATAAAATAAAGATATTCGCACGCATGAAATTCGTAAAGTGTTGTTTTATTTCTGTCCAATCTTTGCCATTATTTAGTGCAATATGATCCGGAGAAAATAATTAAGCCCATATTTAAGAATGTGAGATATATCTGCATTATCTTAACCTTTAATGTAAATATAAACTGCTAGACTGGCCGTAACATGACGTTAAAAGGGAATAGGATACGATTTTGGCCCCAAAAGAGGTGGTTGATAAACCTATTAAAAAACATAAAGAAAAAGTTTGTAAAAAGACCATGACATACAAAATAAAAATGAGCTGCAACAAAAAAAAACCATAGAGAAGCATGTTCTTAACACGAAGCACGAAGAATATCAAATTGAATACAAAACAATAGGATTCACTGTGAAGTACTCTCGTAACTGTTGGTCTAAATAATAACAACGTTCTGCTATTCTCAGAAAAAAATGATCTTTCCAAAAGTTGTTGAATTCTGTTGCACGGTTCAAGTTCAATGTGTACATTTTATTAATTCACAGAATGATTTAACATTTCTTTAGATGAAGAAAAACTGAATATCACCCTTGTACATTGGACTTCAAATGTTCTTGGCAAATCCTTATAAGTTCAGCTATTCTCCGTGCATACTAAAGAGTATGATCAAAGATGAAAGAAAAACAGAAATTCATCATCTTGACGAGTTGCTGGTCTTGGTCCAATATACACCTACGTCTCAAATATCAATTAATCAAAATAAAAGTGTTATTTACCAAAAAAACATAGACGTAAATGCATAAACGTATAGATGTATGTGTTGTTGTAACTGTGGAGGTATGCATCAAGTATCAGGAAGTTGACTACTAATAGAAATTTCACAACCACAACAAAATGTATTTAGATATTTCATGTAGCCAAAAGGTTGATTGTTTTGTTAAGAATGTTTCTGTTCAGTTTAATAAACTGTTTATAGAGTTGAAAGCTCTGTTATCATTCAATTCCTTTTTCATGACGAATATGAACAATAATAAATGAAATAACCATGTGGCAGTTCAAACGATCATTTGACGATTTTGTGTTCCCAATTTGCTAGTTATTTGTAGGTATTTTAGAACAAAGTCCCCAAATGTAACTGTTTGTACCTTTGATCCTCTTTGTTTTTTCACCTTCACCCTTAAAACATTTACTTTTACATATGATTGGTCGTTTGACGACTGCAATCGGTGCAGTTTGTTCTCTGGGCATTTACTATTGGGTGTTAATTGACTTTTGACGTTGTGTTTTTAAGTAGAGGATTCTTTGTTCTGTTCCTCCATGATTTACTATAAGGTGTGAATGGACTTTTAACGGGTTATATTTGAGAGAATAGCGATGTTCATATTCATTGAAGAATACTCATTTAGTGTGGCGGGGAATGTTTGTGACGTAAGGGATGCTTTACCTACTACTAGTATTTGCAATAAGGATTTACTATGCATGGACGTATGACGGGATGTTTGTGAAGTAGGGGATGCTTTGTCATATTTCTTGAGGATTTACTATTGGGTGTAAATTGACTGCAGTGTTTGCAAAGTTTCTGGTGTGTTCTCGTTTAGGTTGGAATGTTTTAGTATGTATTAACTGCCTAGATGGGGTTCTTTAGTTTTCTATGTTGTGTCATGTGTACTACTGTTTTTCTGTTTGTCTTTTTCATTTTTAGCCATGGCGTTGTCAGTTTGTTTTAGATTTATGAGTTTGACTGTCCCTTTGGTATCTTTCGTCCCTCTTTTATCTACTCCAGGTTTCAACCAACATCGTTATAAATATATTTACACGGATTGGGCTTATAAGGATGTTAATATGGTTTATGAAATTGAATATACTGAGCCAAAAACTCAAGAATAATAGGGAATAATGGGATGTTTAGACATAAACAAAAAAGATAAATGGACCAAAAATGTATAAGGAAATACAGCCTAAAGAATAAGAAATACTAACATAAAACCTCTGAAAGTTTTTAATTTGCTATAACTTATTTATTGTGTGAAATGTGATTTGAATGTTTCTTTATATTCTTATTATGTACAACTTAATGTAGACATTGCACAAAGTGATGGTTCTTTTTACTGTTAAAGACGTATGTTTTATATCTATTGTGGCGTTGAGCGGACGTGATCCCTACATTACCTAATCAGTAATTTGAGAACGTTAACTGTGAACTTTCGCAGACAGATACGATACTACTCGTAAAAGAAAATAAGACTGGAATGTATTTAATGTAAAGGTCTAAAGTCAATACTCTCGTACGGGGTTGTAATTGCTTCTAAATGTCTTATTTTTCGCCAACAAAAATCAGGATTGATTGTGGTTATTTGTTTTTGACTCTTATAAACTGTTAACTTGTCTAGACTCCGGCGAGTATGAAACAAGTTCGACATTAAAAGGAGAACTTCAATTGACCTCTAGATGTCTTTTTATTGTTTAGCATTTTTATCTCTATTTGACAATTAGACTACATCTTCTTTCATTAATATAATGCATTTAGATAATAAAATATAAATTGTGTCCATCATCATGTCACTACTCATTCGTTTATTCCAAAGTGTTTTTTCATAAATAGAAGTGCATTTGTATCTAATTAAAAATATTAGTAATTTACAATACAACTAGTCTTGCATAAACATATATTTAAATTGTGAAAAACAAATGTTTACGCCTCTTTATGCATTTACTTCCAATTATACATCAATTTGACTACATATTAACTTCAGGTGTAAACAAGTTAACTTATGTACCTTTATAATAAATCTTCAGACAAATGAAAGTCACTTGAAATTTATTGTTTTACATGACTTTATGCAAATTGATATAAAAAAGACAAGGGCATAGTACTTCAGTGGGACAGGCGACCTTACATTTATTTGTACTTGCAATGGTCGGATGCGTTTTGACTACAGGCATATGATGTATACTTGTAGTTTTAAAGTACGGTCTATTACGGATTGGTATTGAAATTGCAACAAATTGTATAGTGTGATTTCATTGTATAGGTATAAAATAAGGAGTGTACATGTGGTATGATTTATATGGAGACAACTTATAAAGTTACAAAGTCCAAAAAACGAAGATATCAGCAAACATGAAGTTACTGTACAACCTTTAACAAAGTCAAATAACAAAACCATATAGTCAGATACAAACAAAATGTTAGACGTACATCCGAAAATATCCCAACCAACAGAGTAATTCATGTCACACCAATAACTAAACAACATATATCACAAAGTACAAACAACTAAATAACAGGCCCCTGACATGACTGGGACATTCAAATAAACTGATCATAGATACCAGGGCCAAAATTTTACACTTACGCCAGACGCGCGTTTCGTCTACAAAAGACTCATCAGTGACGTTCGAATCAAAATATATTGACAAGACCAAATAAAGTACGAAGTTGAAGAGCATTGAGGACCAATAATTCCTAAAAGCTATGCTAAATACAGCCAAGGAAATCTATTCCTGAGGTAGAAAAGCCTTAGTATTTCAAAAATTCAAAAAATTGTGTTAATACAGTGTGGGGTGTTGTTAAACATGCATTCCATTGTTGAATCCTACCCCTTGCCAGGAACAATAATGTAAAATCAAAACAAATGAAAGATATTTTGAAAGCTAATGCAACAATAAAAATAACGAAACCTAGGACAAAAAAGTAACAACATAATAAATTACCAAACTGTAAAATCAGTTTAAAATGATTTGAATCATAATTTGACATTTCTACAATAAAAGAAACCAACCAAGTTGACTGCAACAGATGCGTATTTCGAAAATATCTATTCAGTGATACTCGAGGCCAACATGTTTGAAAATCCAACAAGGATTCGAAGCTGTAGGAAAAATTATGCAATGATTTAAAATGATATAATAAGTAAAATCACAAACATACCGAAATTTGATAAAAATTCAAAAAAGTCCCTAATCAAATAAAAAACAAAAAGGGTAAGTAGTTATCAAAGGTACCAGGATTATAAAACACATCTAACGAATTGATAGCAAGAGTCATAATCCTGACGTTGTACAGGCATTTCTTCTGTAAAAAATGGTAGATAAAAGCTGGTTGTATAGCTAGCTTAACCCTTACTTCTATGACATTTTTGTTATATCACATTTCAATATCTCAATATTCATATTTTTACGCCAGGACTGAGGTTCTGGCTATGTAGCTGGTGTTACCCTCGGATTATAAAAGTTCGCTAGCAGAGTTAAAGAAATTAGTATGATTATAAACGATTTAACAAAAACTTGTGCTGCGTATTTTGTAATTGTTCAGTCATGAAGTATTCACGAATCGCGGAAGGTCTATCAAATAGTGGAATGGGCGTTTAGGCAGCATATAGTTGATAATTGAGCGATTGTTTTTATTTAGATAAAATATGTGTATTATTTGACAATTTATTAACATCTCAAACCACTAAAATATATATTTGACTAGAAAAGTAAAATACTATGATCAAAATATACACAATTTGTAACAGTAAATAAAAAAATACTTACGACAGAACATACAAATCAAAACAAGCATAACTGGACTAATATTACACATTGACAAAGTAGTATTCCGGTATATTTGTTGATATCAAATATTTCTGATACCGTAAATAACTACATCTTTGAATACATAAAGTCTGTTTCGATAAAGTAATAGTAAAGTAATTACAACAACGTAGATATGTGGCTTTTGAAGTAAGATATATAACATTTACATGTATCTAATGTATATAGGTGATGGGTTATCTTATTTGTTTAAAGTGCCATTGAAATGAAAAACATGATTTGTGTTTTAAAACAAGATGTACTATAAGTAGGATTTCACTTGTAAGTTAAGACAGCATTTTAGTTACTATTTTACGATAAAAAGAAACGGAGCACAAAATTTCAATTATAGTGAATGACCTCTTTGGACCATACATGATAAAGATTTTATGTCACCTGTTATTTTGATGAAGGATACTATGGTGGTTGTTGTTCTGAATCATTGCAGTTAAAAGATACAAAAGATAAAGTTTCATACAACCGAACGCTTGGCTTCTGCATAGATATTTAGACAAATAATGAAAACATTTGAAATCATTCACACGAAGGGGACATCGATTAATATAACCGCATTAAATCACACCTTTTAATCGATCGAAATTTCTTTATACAATGAATGTTATTGATACATATAAAATTCTATGAGTATTTATTCGCAATAATCATATGTCATTTTTATTATGCTATTTTTGGTCTTATAACATGTAATCATTTATAATTTGTACTAAATACATTTATTGATATTGTCATATTGCACGTTACCCATTGTTATATACTACTTGCTTTGTTTTTGTCCAACTTTATTTATATAAATAAGACTACACCTTCCAAGAGTCATATAAGTTACAGGTTTTACGATTATAGACTTCATAATATTAACCATAATCACATTCAGTCTTTCTAAAGTAAACTCTTCTCATGTTATTTCCCAAACATAGGTCTAAAACTAAGAAAGAAAACAAACTTTAGTTATCATGTGAAATTCAATTTTATTAATGTCAACGATTATCTGCACCAGTTATATTTAAATTATGATGTGTGCACAGGATAGCACTAATACTACACGACTAATGACCACAATGACGTGTAAAATAGCATATCTATGTTGGTCTGTCGCCTGAATTGTTTCTTAATGAGCTAGTTGCTCTAAGAATGATGCCGTTATGTTTACAAAAGTCCTAACGTAGCTGTCTTATTGACGTATACCTAAGAACTTTACATCAAATGTATTCATTTACCTCGAATACACTGTAAGTGATCATTTCGTAAAACAACATTTCTCGACAAATAGTCCTCAGCATGTCTTTTGAAATATGTTTCTGTTCCATCTTTTAAGTTTTTTTGAATTTTCCTAGTGTATCCTATATCACCTTGTTTTCACGATAACAAAATGACAAAAATGACAAGCAGATATTTATACTTATGGATGTACTTAGGTGAGGTTTTGGAATTTGTGTAAATTGTTCGGACTCCTTGGTGTTTTTCCATACAATACAATGTAAAATATTTTGCCCCATAACACCCTTTTATTTTTTCATATTAGACTTAATAGCTCATGAAAGGTCATTTACCAAAATTTTAGAAGATTCGTAATTTTCTTTCTTTTGTTTTGAGACCCAAATAGTACCAATGCAAATATAAGGTAAAGTCAGAGTCAGACTTTCCCGCCATATTTTAAATCTCATATAACTCGACATGGAGGTCCATGATCTATCAATATTTTAGCTTTTTCTTATTCTTAATTGATGCTCTACCAGCTTATAGTATCAATTTTAACTTCTTAATTTATTAATTTTTACCTAACCTCACCTAAGTACATCCTTATGTTAATTTGAGGTACCAAACAAATGCATACATTTATACTTGAATATAGTTTTATTTTTGTATTCTGTTTTATACTTACAGAAACCTCTGCATCATTTGATATTCAGCCCATACTTCATTATACTCTGACAAGATATCACGGAAATCGTTCATGGCTTCTCTGATATATTTTGGATACTTCTTCCGTTTTGTTTTCTGTTTTTTATTCTTTTTGTTCTTTTTATTCTTTTTGACCTTTTTCGAGTTGTCCTCATTGGTTTGATTTTTAGTAATAGATTTTGTATTTACTACATCTGTAGTTACAAGCTGTGTTGTTGTAGACGGCAATGGTATTGGTGTTGAAACTAATGGCACAATCGTTGATTTAGTAGTTGTAATTTTTGACTCTGTGGGTTTCGATTTATTTTCTTTTGGCTTATACAACGCATCTAAAATCATACTGAAAAATATATATCAATTTAAAAAATTGCAGTCACACACAAGACAAAGTACATCTGAGGAAAAGATACTTAAAGAAGCAATGAAAGTCATATTTATTTCAATTTATTAAGTTTTTTTACTTCAATTCAAGCACGACTCATGAGACTTTTGAAAATCAAATGAGCGTCTTTTGTACCTCACTGTAAGCCTGATATCTATAATGAGACTACTATTTTGCTGAATTGATAATATCTATTTCCGATAGAAATTAATATAACCGTAATATTATCTTAACTTAACCAATGAGTATACCTACCGTTACATGTATAATCGGCATGTCTAGCTATAAATAACAGAGGCTAACCAAACTCCTTCAAATTGCTAAATTATTTTGAGGCAGTGCATGAATCAAAATTCAGTTTAGAAACGTGGTAAAGAATTTTGACATTATGTTACATTTGTAGTCATTTTTTGAAGGAGTTTACAAGATGATTGAAAGGCTGGCGCAAATGTTTTACCCAAAAGACAATTTTTACTTTTACTAGTGCATGGAATATCACACTTTTCTTCGAAAACTTTCAGTGTTTATTGAATCTTCCTATCTCAATTGTACTTTGAACGGAATATATTAAGAATATTCCACTTAAGGAAATATATCCTTTAAATTCTTTTCTAAAACAAAATTAAAACCTAGAATTTGGCAAGACGTTTGATAGCCATCAACACCGTTGATAAAATAAGGTTTGCAGGAAAATGTATCGAAAATATAACTTTGCCTAGTTTTGATTATTGGAAAACATTACAAAATTTTATTCACATTTATGAAATGCAAATTTGCATGAAAATTAAGATCGTAAATGACCAACATCAGTTGAGGAGACATATTTCAATATAATGGTATTGTATGTCATACAAGTGAGAGGTTGGGCTATCTATTAAACCAGGTTCAATCCGCAATTTTCTACATCAATAAATATCTGTACCAAATTAGGAATATGACAGTTGTTTTCCATTCGTTTGATGTGTTTGAGATTTTGATATTTCCATTTTATTAGGATAACACCGATAAAAGAATGTCCTCCCATTGACTCTCCATATCACAAATTTCTGCACAAATATTTTTTAGTCAACCTAAAAATTGGTTATCAAAGGTTCCAGGATTATAATTTAATACGCCAAACGCGCGTTTCGTCTACTTAAGACTCATAAGTGACGCTCATATCAAAACATTTAAAAAGCCAAACAAGTGCAAAGTTGAAGCATTGAGGACCCAAAAATTCAAAAAGTTGTGCCAAATACGGCAAAGGTAATATACTCCTGGGATAAGAAAATCCTTAGTATTTCGAAATATTCAAAGTTTTGTAATCAGGAAATATATAAAAATGACCATATAATTGATATTTATGTCAACACCGAAGTGCTGACTACTGGACTGGTGATACCCCTGATAAATCCTGTGTCAGCCCTTATTGAATTATAAAGCTTTTACATTCTGCATTTACTACATAAATTACTGCAATTATTAGTTAAAGCATGTGATATCTTATATATTTTGTACTGCACTTTTTTTTAATGTTTTAATGTTGTATTTTCATCATATTTTTATATCTAATCTTGACAGTGACACTTACAACTCGTTGATGATTTAATCTGAAAATATTGATATATGGCGTTTGAAATTCTCCCAATGTACATAAACGAAGGCATTTACATAAATGTAAGTCCTTGACATAGCGTTCTTTCCAATAATGTCACTTCAAAATATTCCAGTATATATAACCGTGCAATACATGTATCTATAGTCAGTTATTATTTGTTGGGCTTCTCACTAAAAAAGAAACTTACTTTAGCTGGTTGGCGCCTATCTGTCCTGGCGATAATAAAATTAGTAGAAGAATATTCCTAATTTCCTTTATGATGGATTCCAGTTCCTTTATTGTTTTATCTAGTTGCATATTTTCGGAATGTTTTCTGCTTTTAATGGCTGTTTCTGTTACATTTTCATTCGTTGAAACATCGCCAAATCTGGTTGAATTTACTAACTCACCCCTTGCCTTACGTGGTAATATATTTTGATAAAACTGAAGTTCTCTGTAATGTTTGTATAGCTCTAATATCACAAGCATTTCTCTCTCTTTACATTTCAAATCTCCGGTATTACCTTCAAACAATAAAAAAAAACTCAAGATGACGTTTTCTATTTATAGCACAAACCACATGCAAAATACAATTTAAGAAGTTCAAGAAATTGAAAAAAGGAGTAATGGTGGTCTTATCACTTATCACTTATCATCGTAATTTTATTCGCCGTGAATATAAAAAAGAAGAAGTGGTATGATTGTCAAGGAGACAACTCTTCACAAGAGACCAATTTAATAAGATGAAACACATGTTATTAAACAAAGCAATAGCTGGTTCAATTTTGTTTTTAAATTGTACCTTATTGTCATATTATTGTTGATCAAATTCAAAGTGTACTTACAACAAAATATCGGTACAATTAACATCAGAAATGAAGACCACAGTTTACAATCCATGCTGAAACAAAACAATGGATAATCATAACCATAATACTGATTGAATTATAATTCTTTGTGTAAAGTTGATAGCTAGCTGTGTAAAAGAGGGACGTACGATACCAGAGGGAGAGTCAAACTCATAAATCGAAAATTAACTGACAACGCCATGGCTAAAAATGAAAAAAGACAAACAGACAAACAATAGGACACATGACACAACATAGAAAACTACAGAATAAGCAACACGAACCCCACCAAAATCTAGGGGAAATTAAGTCCAATGCTTAATAAACATGGAATAAAGACTGTCGAAACATAACCGACAGTCTGTACGCAAAATACCAAACCTAAACAGAAAGGCAACCATAGGTAAAATCAAGATATGTATAAGATGCTCCTTAGATTTTATACTTACTATTCAATCAAGATTAGACTAAAAATCTGAGCAGCCACTTCTCCAGTAATAATAAATTACAATTTTTGGCTAAAAACTGCAATCTTTGTAGATTTAATATCTTTAAAACAAAAACCTGCAATCTTTGTAGATTTGGTATCTTTAAAACAAAATCATAAATACCAAAAAATTAAAAAATCAAATAGAAAATTGTATTAAATCAGAAAAAATAAGAACGGCGTCCTAAATTGAAATTGAATTATATTGAAACAAAATATAGTAGAGTAGTGTCTATTACTGTAATACTTTTTATTCACGATTAAAAATGAAATGATTTAATTTAGATAAATTGTAATGCACTATTGATAACCAGAGAGTAACCCTGGATTTCTTTTTAAAATAAAGCGACCCTTTACTAGAATGCTGGACTAGTGAAAAAAGTTGTTAAAATCATATATTGTTGAATAAAAAAAAAATATGCAAGGTTTTATAAAATAATAAATGTATATTTTCAAAAGCAACTGTTAGCGCTGTAAAAAAAGATATTCAGAGATAAATTGAAAACAATTTTCTGAGTTCCTCTCTGTAATTGAAAGAAAAATAAAGTAAAGAAATAAGTTTTATTTCTATAACGCATTGTATCTATTTCTAAAAAGGTATTACGCATAACTAGGCAATATTGACTACGAAACATTCTATTGAAAAATGAATATCTAAACCGTATAAATGACATTATTTTAGAAATAGCAGTTATTAGAAACTTACATAACCAGATGTTTTGTATTCCTTACAAAAAATAAAAGTCCAAATAAATTCGATTTTTCATCTACTCTTTTCCGGCTGAGATTGTGAATTTGTTTTTCATTAGTTTTGGTTATATATATACAATATCTAAAGGTGAATATTCCACTAAATAAAACAATAGAGAAAGTCATTGGCAGATCAATACTTAGTAATAATGGATGTTTTTATTATATTTCACACAAGGAGTTGTTTATTTCATGTGACAGATTTACTTTCCTACTACTATTACAGACTATTTAGTATGATGTTTTTATTACATAAATGTCATAGTTAAAATGCTTATAAAATTATTCTTTTTTCTATCTATGGAATTTGTTTCTTACTCTTTTCCTCTTATTTAGTCAAGAACTTCAGACATTAAATTTCTCGTTTTAGAGCGGAAGTAACTGTACCTTTTAATATCAATTGAAATATGCTCTACCGCATCTACAAAAGATGTTGAATAACATACTTTAACATTATTACCTCTTATATCTGATTATTTTGTTAACACATCGTTGTCAATATAATGGTATTATATATATGCGACTTTCATGGATTGTCTTAAAAGTGAGCAGTTTAGCACTACAAAATCAGGTTGAATTAACCATTGTCTACATAATGAAATGACTGTACCAAGCAAGGCATATGACAGTTGTTATCCATTCGTTTGATGTTTTCGAGGTTTTAATTTTGCCATTTATAAGACACTTTCCATTTAAATATTCCTGTTTGGTGATTTCGTTGTTGCCTATATTCATTACATATACCCTTGAGGCCTTTAACCCGAGGTGGTTTAAGAAAATCATAGCGTTAAAAAAAATATAAAACGTCTTTCAGGAATTCAACTTTCTTAAGAATGAAGCATGATATAAGCAGTATATCAAACAAAATCAAAAGACTTCATCTTGTTATTTTGCATATTTTGCTGTATTTGTATATTTTCTGGAGATATTAAATAATTCTGTTGTTTAGCACATATCAATTGATCTTATGATTTAATACCCTTCGAACTGGTGGTATGTTACGTTTTCATTGACAGTTAATATCTATCTTTAATGTTATCATATATGTTGATAATCATGACTTGCAATTTTAGTTACAGTAACAACAATATTTTTTTTTTAAAACATTCTAACAATAACCTTGATTTTGAACAATATAAAAAATGAATGAAGTTATGCTTACAGTTCAAAAAATTAAATTTAAGGTTTTATTTTGGATCAAATTTAACTCTTCAATGCTAAAATTTCATTTTAATTGTCTGGACTAAATCATGGTCAAAAGAATAATCATTATAAATCACATACTCTCTATTAATGACCTGCCAAAATTCGTTATGCATTTCATCCCATTCGCACACAATATTATTCATTACCGTTTCAAAACTTGATTTATTCTGTACAACTTATGTTTGCAACCAACCACTGTTACTAATCCCCACTTGAACCAATAAAAACTCACAACTATCATTTCGGATATTGCAAACCACGAACGTTTCAAAACAGTACGCACTGGAAAATATGAAAATTTTTATTTCTTAAACTTTCTTTGCCAACAAAGTACTCGATGCTATCAACTTGAGCAACAATCTTCATCATAAATCAGCTCAATCGAAAATACCATCTTTTTCAAAGATCCGTCAGTACCTATTATTTCTAAAACATGTACCAAATCAATTGCTACTTAATTTGTAATTACAAATACAGAGTTGCAGGTTCTCAATATTGACGACGGCTTGAAGTCTAAACCTCAAGATTGCACCTGTGCTAGTTCCCCATTCACATATATTCTGGCTGGTCATGTTATTACTGGTGACCTTCACATAGTCAATACAACTTCTCTGCAAAATGTGTTACTAGTATCAGAAGCTTTCAAATATTGATGGAATCAGTCCAGGCAATGGGTAAAACTCGAAAAAGAAGACGAAAAATTCTCTTTTTGAATTGGGTAACTCTGTGAGGTTGTTGTTTCAAATCAGAATTAAGAAAGTGAATGGCTTCATAAATTGTTATTTGTATAAAGAGTTGTCTCATTGGCACTCATACTACATTTTCCTATACCTAGTATCTTTATACATGCTTTAAAGACCAAAATGTTTCAAACCCCTTGTCCTGCCTAAGAGGCTGACTTTGTACAGGAACTTCTCAAGAAGTAAAAAAAAAAGAAATAAGCAGTATCTTTTAACTTAACTTTTTTACTTTTCTCTATATAGATAATCTTCTCTCAGAAAACAATCAAAAGTTTGGTGACTATGTTGAACGCAAAAATACGACAAAGAGATGATTTCAGCTTCCTAATTGTGAACTTTCCATTTCTATGTAGCATCATTCTAGCAGCGTACGTAAAATATATTTCCCAGTTGATTCGATATTCCATGGCTTTTACTTCCTAGCATGATTTTTTGATAGTTGGTTTCTGCTCACATGGACGATATAAAACCAAGAGTTCCAAGTGGTGAAGTTGAAATCAGCAGTCCGTAAATTTTACGGACGCCATCACGAGTTGGTTCACCGTTGTGAAATGTTCTGTTTACCCATCTGGAGCACCTGAGTTCAACCCAGTGCTGGCCTTTTTTTAGCCATAGCATTACTAGTATCAGTTTATTTTCAAGTATGAATATCCATCTGGTATGTTTCGTCTCTCTTTTTGTATCAGATTTAAACTCCTCCACTCAAGGGGAAGAACGCTTATGCAAGTGCTTTTCTGAGTAGCGATAGATGAGGAGTATGACCCCCAAACCTCGGACGCGGGATGCGAGCTGCGCGCATGCGCTGACGCTATATTTGGGCCTTAGCGTGGACGCCGTAGTTGACTCTGAAATCTAAGGGTATGACTCACAGGCCGACGCCATATTTGGGCCTTCGCGCTGACGCGAGCGCTATAGTTGGACCTGAGCACGGACGCGAACACTATATTTGGGCCTTCACTAGAACATCGGGACACCAACTCCATATTTGGACCTGAAATCGGGACGCAAGACGTTATAGTTAGACCTGCGCGCGTACACTAACGCTATATTTGGGCCTCAGCACGGACATTAGAGTTGGACTCTACATGGGGATGCATACCTAAGGATATGACTCACACGAACACCTTATTTGGGTGCAGAGGCTATAGTTGGGCTTAGGCGCGGACGCTATACCTAAATATTGGACCAAGCTACCCTCCAAGGTGGACGTTACGTCACACTCTAGAAAGTGGTGTTCGGATAAATCTCTCTCACACTTCCAGATACCAGATCTGGTTCAGGACTGGAGACCTGCTACATATACATGTAGGTGGTTTAAGATTTTTTTCTTTTCTTTTCTTTTCCTGTTTTATTATTTATTTATTTATTTTTTTGTATCATTCTTTTTTTCTTTTTTTTAACCAAATACGGCTACGAGTTTACTGTCATTCTTAATCAAGTCAGTGGATGAAAAGGTGCTGATAATGTCCTTCATCTCGAGTCCTCGGCATCTCAATTTGACGTAATAAATACAATACAAGCCACAGGTATTTGAATCATCGGGTTGAATTTGATTTCCAACCACACAGTATTCCGGTCCATTCACGATGAGTACATTTCTAAAATAGCGTTGGTACGTTTCCGGGTATCGTCCTAAGGAGTCGAAAAATTCGGGTGGACCCGATGCGGGAAAATGAAAAGCCACCCAATGACTCCCCTTTTGGTCACAGTTGTCCGTATTGACCACAAACGTTCTAGGTCTGTCGCTCACATACCTAGGTAAGTCTTCTGCACAGCACACGGTCACGGGTAATCCGGTCAAAGCATCATCTACATCTTTCCCGGTCATCGGGAGAACAATGCCGTTTTTTCTTCCCACACCCTTGCTGACTATGGGCTTCCAATCCACGAAGGTGAGCAAACACTACTCCACAATCCCGACAGGCGATGAGATCTTCTCGTCTTTCAGCATCGTCTGACGATAGGTCTGTTGTCTCGTCGGCCATATCTTCGTCTGACGAGACCAAACTTTCGTCTTCGGAGAGACGAGTGTCCTCCATATCTCGATCTGGTGTCTCTCCTTGGCCGATCTGCAAGACCTCTGTGCGCAATCTGGAGGCTTCCGGGGTTCTAGCTTTTAGGTCAACCAGAAGGTATCCGAAAGGTGTGCTCGTTGCCTCTTCGAATTTACGGAGAAAGAAGTCTCCTCGAGAAGGATACATATGTCGGCCCAGAGTCATGATGGGCTGTCGATCAATGGGGTTATTAAAGAGAAAGAGATAATGACAGTTTCGTCTTCAGGTGGGGTCTTTGCCAAAGTATAAATTCTGATTTAAAACGACGACCGATAAATTTCTATGGTGACTCCCTTCCGTAAACAAATCATTAATTCTGGAATCTTTGGCCGAGGTCGACATGAGGTCATCTAATAGGATCATGTTTCAAATGTTGGGATCGAAAAAATCGTCCCTTTCGAGATTAAAAGGAATTCCACGTATGAATTCAACGCGTGGAAGCACTGTTCGTTGTATTTCCTCGTAAAGAGGTTGCCACCTTTTATACAACCAAACGATCCTGTCTGGACTAGGACTACACAGTCTTTTTATGAGTTGAAGCACATCTTTCATAAAATGAGTTTTTCCGCAGGAAGTGGGACCGGACACGATCATGGTGAAAGGATGTCTAAACACGAAAGCCTCTTGTTGCTGCTGCTGCTGCTTTTGTTGCTGTTGCTGCTTTTGCTGCTGCTGCTGCTGCTGGGTAACATCTGGGTGGTATAGTGACTCATCGGAAGAATGCTTACTTTTCATATGTCTTTGAAGATCGTGCGGCCACACATATACTTTACGGCAAATATTGCGACTAAACATATTCGTAATGTCCTAAATGAGAGTGTGTAGTTTCCTCTTATAGATTCTTCTTTCGAAAATGTAGCAAGAGAAATACGTGATCGTCTTTAAGACGACATATTTGCAGATGATCGTCTCTCAACACAAATTCGATGTGATACAATTCATTCCTGGTGACCGTGAAATAGATTGGTTTCTCAAACGTCACGTCCGTTATATCTTCATTCAATATCCGTATCGACTGGAGAATAGGGAGATATAGATTCTTACACTGCAACAAGTGTATTACGATATTTCTCCACTCGAGACAGTTAAATTTTATTATTTAAAGCGCGAGGCTTGCCGAGCCCTTTAAATAATAAAATTTAACTGTCGAGAGTGGAGAAATATCGTAATACACGAGTTATAGTGTCGGAATCTGTTTCTCTAATGCTTTTTATCGTTCTTTTTCAAAGATTTTCAGAAAATTGTGCTCTTTATATGCGACGTCATCAGGCAAGGTCGCCTTTTTTCATGACGTCACAATAGGAAAATTGAGAAGAAAACAAAACATTTTGACGTCATAATCAAATTTTGACTAATCATTTGCCGAGAACAGATTTTTCACTAGTGAGGAGAAATATTTTTCTCACACCGGTCAGGAAATGTGAAAATAGCACAAAAATTAGAGAAAGCCGTTTCCCTCACGTACGACTGGTACACGAAATCGGAACAAAAGTACATGCGTCTGGTTGGGGCTTCTAATTCCGGTATGAACGACACCTCCAATAATGCAAATTCCCACGATCCATCTAACGTATAGCGTTTGGACAGCCGCACTTTGAAATTGACACCTACATTTATTGCAAACGTTGAAAGCGAGTCTTCGCTATTAATAAATAAACAAAACTGGTCCATAATGTTCATTTCAGTTTGACCTTTAGTCTCTCTCTCTTATAGCTTTATTCAACCCAACCCCGTAGTTAAAACGTAAAAAGTAGTTGGTTGCTGAACGTTCAGTGGCCAATAGTTCATGCAATTTAACAATACATACAATAGGTATAGGTCTTGTGATAAAGCGAGGGAAATTTGGACTACCGGAAAATGAGTATACATTGGATAGAGACAAACGTTTTGTTAACAGGCTAAATCGTGTCTGGATAAATATAGTGATACAGTAGACGAATTTAGCTACTATATATATCGGGTTGAAAAAAAATTATAAATACAACTTTTATCGTTTCTGTACTCGTCCTGACCTATCTCTCTTCCTGAAGCATTTTGTTATCTTCAACACAGTTTTATGTAGAGTAATATATAGAGATCAAAATTGTTTGATTGGACCGTATACTAAGAGCCGCCCACCTACAGAGCCAGTATCTGCTTATTTTAACCTGTTCAAACCGGTTCTGGTTTCTCTGCACAGTCATAATTCCTTCACGTGCACAACAACTAAAAGGATAAGTAAAGAGAAATCTTACAGCATACTATTCATATTTGTTTGTATTCTTTTTTATATAATTTTACAGCCCATAGTTCTTTATTCCTTATAGTTTAGCAGCCGTATATTTCTCTATTCCATACAGATTAGCAGACACCATTTATTCTTTATATTTTTTTAATCTTTCTTTATTCTTTATTTATTTATTTGTTTGTCCACTATTGTCTATTTTTTTATTTATATTTTTTATTTATTCCATTATTATAAACTCCATCAAAACCTCGTATATAAATATAGATAGATTAAATACATTATCCGTGTATTTTTGAAGATAAAAATCAATTACGGCCGTTGACGATAAGATATTAATAAATGAGAAACAATTTTTAATGACCAGATGTGGATCTTAGTTAATCATTTGGGGTGAAATTCTAATCATTTGATATTAATTATAAGTGGTTCAAATGATTTGGAAAGCAATACTACGGAATAGTTACGGCTTATAAGATAGGAAGTCTAAAAACGAAAGATAATTAATTTAAAGCAATTTATGTCATAGACGATATTTCTATAGTTGCTGTCCTTTAATTAGGACCAGATAAAAGTGTATAAAGGTACTGATTTTTTAATCACCAGGGGCCTGTTTATCGAAGCTCTCTTAGGATTAGGACGTGTCCTAAGTTTGTTGTCCTAAGACAAACTTAGGACACATCTTAGTCCTAAATGGGTCTATCAAACATGTCTCAAATTAGGAAAATCCTAATATCATATTTAATTTGTATTTTCTTTTCCGCCAATACTTAGGACATCGGTTAGGACGTCCTAGCTAAGATATTCCTAAGATAGCTTCGATGTGCATGCTGAGACGTGTCGTAAGTCGGTCCTAACTTTATCCTAAATTCTGTCCTAAGGAATTCTTAGGAAGGAACTTAGGACAATTTCGATAAACAGGCCCCAGATGTGCTTTATCTCTTCTTCTAATTATTTAAGGTGTCATCTTAATCAGCACCATATGATATTAATTAAGTGGTTGAAAGAAATAGAAAAGCAATACTACTGAATGTTTCACGATTGTCTTGTTAATGAGATAAGTAATCCCACGGCCGACACTCGGCTAACCGAGAGATTGGTCGGTTAATCTATATTGAGTATGCGGCTATATCGGCGGTTGGTCTGTTAATCGGGTTGGTTATACGTCTGTTAAGAGTAAAACGCACAATTTAATGTTTAACTCTATTAAATATAAAGATTTTTGGCATATTATAAGAACCAAATAAAAAAAAAACTGTCTGACAAAATGATATCTATCATAGAACATTTTCCACTTGTAAAAACATTTCATAGTCTACGCAGTTTTCAGTAAAATCAAAAGGCGTCGCGCAAGTATGTAGTATTTATGCTTATACGCATAGCATGTTTTTTTAAATAAAAGTCGGAACAAACAATTTTAGATATCATCTAAAGGACACAAAATAGTGCTTTGGTTCTAAAACATAAATTTACATTGGTAAATATTTCATAATTGTAATAAAAAGTGAATATTACCACGTTTTAGTGAAAATTATGGGAATAAAGTCTGTTAATGGGTTGGACAATTGAAATTGTGTCAGTTAAGAGTAATTTAGCCACAGTTATTTTTGCTACCTTTATATTTTCCTATAGAAAAAGTTAAGAATGAGATGTTCCTGAGTTAAAAAAAAATGATAATACGGTGCAACAGTATCCTACGGAAGCGAATTAGCGCAACACATTTTTTTTTTAAATTTTTCGTCCTATATTTGCGTTTCAACGCAAACCTTTTGCGTTATAATGCAAACCTTTGCGGTAAAACGCAGACCTTTGCGTTGTAACACAAACCTTTGCGTTATAACGCAAACCTCAAATATCTTGATTTTAATTGTTCATTAAGTTTTGTAAAAAATGTCCGTCTGTCATTCATTTCGGTTGTGATTTACTAGTAAGAGCATTTTTATTTTGACTTTCTTTGCATTTTATTAAAGGGTGTGTCACTTCAATATAGTGTGATATGGATTGGCCGCTGGAATACGCATGAATTTATTATTAACGTCTTCAATCAGCCTCAATTTTTGTGTCTGTTCAAAGTAGCACGTTCTCAAATCCGACTGAAAGTGTCTTTCTAATACAACACTGAGTACATATGACGTGTTGTCATTCTCATATGCACATGATATTTGTCACTGGACGTTTAACCCTAATTCGTAAGCATCGTCCAATTGGTTCTTTATTTCTATTACTTAATCATATGTTGTTTACAAATCATTCTCAAGTAGTAAATGGAAATGAGCGAATGCAGTTACATTTGGTCATCTTGAGTTTTAATACATTTTATTCCGTTTAGTTCCTTTCTTCATAAGTGTAGAGGAGAACGGCAGTTGTCCGCATGTAAACTTCTAGCATTTGTCACCAATTAGAGTACATCGAAATCTGTTACTGTTTCAACACCCAGGGATGTTTCTTAAACAATTATTATTTGTTCTCTCTTTTTTAGCAATGCATCACTCTCTACTGTCCTTATCTATATTTGTTCTATATTCTGCTACTCCATCCAGATTATCGTGTATACCATGAGGGTTCGGATTTGGGGGGGGGGGGGTGTTTATTTCTGTATTCTTTAAATTGTTATGTCACGTTTCCTCCGTGACTTTTTTTCCTTTTACCTTTTATTTATCTTACTCATTATTCTTTCTCTATTCTTTATATTTTAGCATCCCAATATATTTTACTTACTGATGTTTAGTTACATTACGATATTTATCTCTGATCTATATACTGGTTACCAATGTAGATGACAAATTGGTGTCAATTAAACAGAATCCACATGACATATTCTTGGATGAAATTAACATTACTTTAATATTACACTTTTTGAAACCGTTTTTATCAATTTTCAATTTCCATTGTTTAAATTGTTCATTGTTCATGTGTTGTTTCCGTATATTTTATGTTTCATTGCTCATATGTTGTTTCCGTATATTTTAGCCGCTCGTCTTGAGCCTACCCATTTGATCCGATAACACCCCATATAGCAATAAAATTATACTTTTATTGCCATTCATAACTCTTAACAGACCAATTAACAGACCAGGTTTTAAATAAAAATTGATTTATGTCACCAAAATACAGATTTTCGTGAAAATTTTTCACACAATGATTTCATTATGGTTAACAAACATAATGCCTGTCTTTTCTCGATGTTCAAAATATTGCATGCACGTAAAATCAACCAACGTGTCATTTTGTGTACAGTTTGTGTGTGTAAAATGTGTATAAATTTATTGATGAGTAACCCGCCTTTTCATTTTATAGATCGTACATTGAAGCTAGAAAAATAATAAAAGAAACATGCTGAACTTTCAATGATTTTCTCGATAACACCTGATTAACAGACTTTAGCCAACCCGATTAACAGACCAACCGCCGATATAGCCGCATACTCAATATAGATTAACCGACCAATCTCTCGGTTAGCCGAGTGTCGGCCGTGAATCCAAAAACTAGAAATAAGAAAATAAATATTTTATGTATTGATATCAAACATTTTAATCCAATTATCTTTACACGTGCATCTACTTATAGTACCGCCTACTGGATTGAGTGACATTTTATCTGATTAATATAAATAGTATATCTTGGAGAATTCTTACAGTTGTTATAAGCATGTATAAGCAGTAACTATTTTAAGAGGTAGAATGTTCTTTAGAGAATTATCACAGACTTATTATCTAGGGGTTTGGTAAGCGTTTAGCAAAGAAAAATTGGTGTCCGTTTTCGAGAGTATACCGTCCACTTTCTAAGGTCACTAATAGTGTCCACCTTGGAGGGTAGCCTGGTCCAACATTTTGGTAAAGCGTCCGCGCCTAAGCCCAACTATAGCCTCTGAACCCAAATACGGTGTTCGTGTGAATCACATCCTTAGGTATGCATCCCAATGTCGAGTCCAACTCTGATGTCCGTGCTGAGGCCCAAATATAGCGTTAGTGTACGCGCGCAGGTCTAACTATAACGTCTCTCGTCCCGATTTCAGGTCCAAATATGGAGTTGGTTTCGCGATGTCCGCGTGAAGGCCCAAATATAGTGTTCGCGTCCGCGCTCAGGTCCAACTATAGCGCTCGCGTCCGGGCGAAGGCCCAAATATGGCGTCGGCCTGTGAGTCATACCCTTAGATTTCAGAGTCAACTACGGCGTCCACGCTAAGGCCCAAATATAGCGTCAGCGCATGCGCGCAGCTCGGGTCCCGCGTCCGAGGTTTAGGGGTCATACTCCTCATCTATCACTACTTTTCTGTACTTTTCCCTTTATTTTTTGTAAGTCAATAAAGGGTAATTTATAAGTTAATATTGTGAAACCATAAAAAACCTGATTCTAATAAAAAAAAATCACAATGTTCCCGCTGCGATTCCAACCCAGGTCCTTTCTGTTACAAAACAGCGCTCAAACTGACTGAAAAAATGAAGTGCTTTCGTAGCTCAACCATTTACGTCTGACTATGTTTCTACTATTGAAGGGAAGCAATTCCGATACAATTCACAACAAAAGGTCACCAAGCAGAAAGGTATGTTAAGATACCGTGCCTTCTTTTCCTTCAGTACATTAGTAATTTACTATATGTTAAGATACCCGATCCTTGTTTTCCTTCAGTACATTAGTAATTTACTATATGTTAAGATACCCGATCCTTGTTTTCCTTCAGTACATTAGTAATTTACTATATGTTAAGATACCCGATCCTTGTTTTCCGTCAGTACATTAGTAATTTACTATATGTTAAGATACCCGATCCTTGTTTTCCTTCAGTACATGAGTAATTTACTATATGTTAAGATACCCGATCCTTGTTTTCCGTCAGTACATTAGTAATTTACTTTTGATACCCGAGCCTTATTTTCCTTCAGTACATTAGTAATTTACTTTTGATACCCGATCCTTGTTTTCCTTCAGTACATTAGTAATTTACTTTTGATACCCGATCCTTGTTTTCCTTCAGTACATTAGTAATTTACTTTTGATACCCGATCCTTGTTTTCCTTCAGTACATTAGTAATTTACTTTTGATACCCGAGCCTTGTTTTTCTTCAGTACATTAGTAATTTACTTTTGATACCTGATCCTTGTTTTCCTTCAGTACATTAGTAATTTACTTTTGATACCCGAGCCTTGTTTTCCTTCAGTACATTAGTAATTTACTTTTGATACCCGAGCCTTGTTTTCCTTCAGTACATTAGTAATTTACTTTTATGGTTAATGGTATTCACCTAAAGTGACCTGTTGAAAAGATTTTGCAGATAATAATATTCATAAATATGAAATAATCATGGGAAAATGGGATTTAAATTCAAACGACCATTTCATTATCAATAATCATGCATATACTAGTTTAGTTAAAGCACTTATCCTACTAAAGTTGAATGTGATTGAAGTAATATTACTTTGTCTCTAAGAGAATAATAGAGACCATGCAACACGATAATACAAATAGGAAAAATATTACTAAAATTACCTTTGACAAAAAAAATATATTTGAATCTTCGTAAACGATATTTTGTGATGCGATATTTTATCTACCAATTTCCTATAGATAAGGATTTATATCTATTGGACGTAATTACCGTAGGATATATTATTTCATATGTATCTATCATTTTTAACATTGCAACATTTTTAATATTGAATCGTAAAAACTTGTTTTCTCCTGCAACAATACTTATGCAGGGTTTAGCTGTAGCTGATGGTATTACAACATTTGCGTCTTACGGACTTGAACCTTTGTTTCACTCACAGTATAAATGCCAGTATGATATAAGTTGTGATTGTCAAATGTGTGATTTGTCATACCCATTCTGTTCTGTAGCTGTACATTTGTCGATATTATCTATGACATTCCATACCATAGCCTACATGATGACTACAAGCCTGGGGATGCAAAAAGTATTAGCAATACAATATCCATTTTGGACAAAATATCATCTGACTAAAAACAAAACTATCATTTGGAGCGTGTTAACTTTTTTATTGCCATTTATAATTAGTTTTCCTCGCCATTTTGCAATCAATTTCCAAAATGGAGAACAATTTGAGGGCAAGTGTGCAATGATAATGGCGTCCTCCGGTGTGTTGGAATACACGTCAATATATTACCTCTTGATACAAACATTAATACTCGCATGTTGTTGTCTCATTATGATAATGTCAACAATATTCATCAGCTATAAATTGATCACCAACCAATTCCGAGGTCGGATGACAGAACAAAGAAAACAGGAAAGACGATCTGTCATAATGATAGTTATCGTCCTCTTGGTGTTTCTTTTATCGGAGGTACCAATCCTGATTTTGTATTTATGGTTTTGTGTGAAGTACATAGCAGGTGATTTTATAATCAGTATTATTACCAATACAGACGTCTCTATATCGTTAGTTGTTAACTGCCAACGTGTTCTCGCTGGCTTAATTGTAAAGTATACAGATCTAGTGAATGGTTCGTATTGGAACAGATTTATGACATTTGCTTTTTTGGTGGAAGGTATCAGAATTTTCATTTTATTGGGATGTCTATCAAATTTTATAATTTACATTAGCATGAGCAGAAAAATGAGAAAAGAAATACTGTCTCTCTGCAAAAAAACAACAAATTATCAAAACAGATGTAATTCTTCTTCGCAAGAAACCAATGTAACAGGATAGATATGTGCAAAAACTGTTTCAAATATATTATCGGCATGTTTCAAATAAAAGCGCTATTTCACAAACAAAAGTGACAATTCAGCTTGGACTAAATTAAAATACTTAATTTTCAAATTTTATCAGTATGATATTCAAATTTGAATTTTATGTAAAGTTGTATTATAAATGACTTTTCAGCTTCCAAAAGGTGAACTTCACATGAAGCAAGATTTCAGAAGCGTCTGCATACGGAGTATAAATCTCCCTGTTGATACGATAGTCAAGGGTTTATATTTCCTAACATGATTTCCTTGATAGAAGGCTGCTGCTAACCAGAAAACTATTAAACCAAGAGTTCCAAGTGGTCAAGTTGAAATCTTCCCTTCGTAAATTTTACGGACGTAATTTCGAGTTATAGTTGGTCGTTATAGAATATCCGTTTTACACAGGATATCGGATATGTTCCATAATGTCGACACTACAAACCCGTCCATAATTTCCCGAAAGTGACCTACCTGACTTCTTGTTGGGTTTGTACTACCATGAGCAACACAACGGGTTCAACATGAGAAGCAGGATCTACTAACCCTTCTGGAGCACCTGAGATCACCCAGTCTTTAGTTTTCTATGTTGTGTTTTTTGTACTGTTGTTTGTCTGTTTGTCTTTTTAGCCATGGTGTTGTCAGTTACTTTTCGACTTATGACTTTGGATATCTTGTTTGCATCTTTCGTGTCGCGTTAAGCATGTTGTTACTGTTTTTTTTTAATAAAACATACTGTTCAAATCAATTACAAGTTTATTTATATGAAAATTAGAAATACAGTATATATATATATTCAATCGGAGAACATAAATATAGAATAAGGTAAATTAACAATACAAAAAAACAGAACTCTAAATAAATTCCCAACGAAAATTCCCGTATTAAATGGGGAAATCAAAAGCTCAAACACATCAAACGAATACTAATCAACTGTCATATTCCCGACTTGATACAGGCAATTCCTTATATAGAAAAAAAAGTGTGTAAAACCTAGTTTTAAAGATAGCTAAACCTCCCGCTGGTATGACATTCGCATAAAATTTCATTATATTGACAACAATGTATGAACAAAACAAAAAACAGACCTATTAAGTAAAAATGTCAAAATATGGGTACGTCAGTCAGCAGTGTGTTAACCTTAATCACCAAGAAAAATAAATAAATGTGTAAAAAAACCAAATAATAAAAGGCATTTAGACAGAGCACAACGGAAAAAAATGAAATACAAAAAAAAAAAAAATCAAAAATGAGCATAGCACAATGGCTGGATGATTGAGAACATAGCCAAGCCAAAAGAGGACTAAACAGGCTATAGTTAACAAATAAAAGAACACTATAACACGTGTTCAAGAATTTCATATATTTCAAGACCATCGTGTATTATTTGTGAAGTTGATACGAAATATTATCATCAAGGTCTTGGTATCTTGCAATGAACTTTTTTTTTAGAAACAGGATGAGACGTTCTTTGACATAACCCTTGTTCGTCAATTGCCGGCTTAGATACTGGGGATATTATATAATGTCTGAGAAGCATAAAGTAAAATCACAAAAATAATGAAGCTCCTGAATGCCGAATTCGTTGCAAAAGGTATTTTCCATAAGCAGGCGAAGTTGGTATATTGCTACTAAGATGAGGACGGGAAATCGATAGTTTTTAAATTTTAAAATTGTCTCGTTTGCCATAGTTTGAGGTACTGAGAATGAAATGGACAGAACAGCATCAATATATTTGAATTGCAAATTCAGTGGTCTTGCTTCTATTTAGTCTTTTTGTTTTTGACAAGTGTCTGAATAAAATCCTTTTGATATGAAAATAGGAAGAGGTCGAAAAGGAGAGATACACATTTCGTTCCTATAGGAATGCGGACAAATTGTTGAACAAGTTCTACATCCAAATTCAACATATAGGTTGTCAATAAGAATCTTCCGCATACTTGTTCCTCTTTGTAGCATGTTTTACCTGTTTATTTAGTATTAACAAAATATGTAGTTTGGTATCCCAAAAAATTACATTTATAGCGTATGCTAATATTTTTACTTTGAAAAGCATGCTACTTTTCTGCATTGGCTAGAGGTATAGGGGGAGGGTTGATATCTCACAAACATGTTTAACCCCGCCGCATTTTTGCGCCTGTCCCAAGTCAGAAGCCTCTGGCCTTTGTTAGTCTTGTATTATTTTAACTTTTAGTTTCTTGTGTACAATTTTGAGTTTAGTATGGTGTTCATTATCACTGAACTAGTATATATTTGTTTAGGGGCCAGCTGAAGGACGCCTCCGGGTACGATCACCTATAGTTGGTTTTTTTCTGTGTCATGTGGTCTCATATGGGAGGTGTCTCGTTGGAAATCATATCACATCTTCTTATGATTATATTCAAATTTTTAAAATATCTATTTTGTCGCAAAATTGTAGTTACTTTGAATAATTGACATACAACTGTTTTATTTTGTAGTAACATTCCTTGTTTCACCACAGGAATTAGTGTTGATTCATGCTATGATGTTCCTTTTTGGCACCTTAACTTGGATTTTGATCTTAACTTGTTGTTATAAAATTGAGAATGGAAATGGGGAATGTGTCAAAGAGACAACAACCCGACCAAATAAAAAACAACAGCAGAGGGTCACCAACAGGTCTTCAATGTAGCGAGAAATTCCCGCAAATGTATACTTTGATATCTTCTACTCTATAAGTCTATACGTATGCTGAAAGCGTTTGTATGGTGTCCTTCAAATGACCATTCGCTAAGTCCATTTAACATTGTGGGAATAATTAGTAAATGAAAAAGGTGAATAATAAATGCATGGGATAATGAGATTTGAATTCATATATCACTTACGAATTTAAAATTATAAATAATTAAATTGTGTGACATGATTGTCAATGAAACATATCAGACACCAAATAATTGGGCGCTGTAAAGTTTAAAGTTAGTGGATTGGTATTTTGATGGGGCTCATTGTGCCCCCTTGTTTGCAGGTTTATATTCCATTGTGAATATTTACTCCATTATTTCCTCAGAAACAGCACCACACGACGACCAGTCATGATATTATTTCCTCAGAAACAGCACCACACGACGACCAGTCATGATATTATTTCCTCAGAAACAGCACCACATGACGACCAGTCATGATATTATTTTCTCAGAAACAGCACCACACGACGACCAGTCATGATATTATTTCCTCAGAAACAGCACCACACGACGACCAGTCATGATATTATTTCCTCAGAAACAGCACCACACGACGACCAGTCATGATATTATTTCCTCAGAAACAGCACCACACGACGCCCAGTCATGATATTATTTCCTCAGAAACAGCACCACACGACGCCCAGTCATGATATTATTTCCTCAGAAACAGCACCACACGACGACCAGTCATGATATTATTTCCTCAGAAACAGCACCACACGACGACCAGTCATGATATTATTTCCTCAGAAACAGCACCACACGACGACCAGTCATGATATTATTTCCTCAGAAACAACACCACACGACGACCAGTCATGATATTATTTCCTCAGAAACAGCACCACACGACGACCAGTCATGATATTATTTCCTCAGAAACAGCACCACACGACGACCAGTCATGATATTATATCCTCAGAAACAGCACCACACGACGACCAGTCATGATATTATTTCCTCAGAAACAGCACCACACGAAGCCCAGTCATGATATTATTTCCTCAGAAACAGCACCACACGACGACCAGTCATGATATTATTTCCTCAGAAACAGCACCACACGACGACCAGTCATGATATTATTTCCTCAGAAACAGCACCACACGACGCCCTGTCATGATATTATTTCCTCAGAAACAGCACCACACGACGACCAGTCATGATATTATTTCCTCAGAAACAGCACCACACGACGACCAGTCATGATATTATTTCCTCAGAAACAGCACCACACGACGACCAGTCATGATATTATTTCCTCAGAAACAGCGTGACCACACGACGACCAGTCATGATATAATTTCCTCAGAAACAGCGTGACCACACGACGACCAGTCATGATATTATTTCCTCAGAAACAGCGTGACCACACGACGACCAGTCATGATATTATTTCCTCAGAAACAGCACCACACGACGACCAGTCATGATATTATTTCCTCAGAAACAGCACCACACGACTACCAGTCATGATACTATTTCCTCAGAAACAGCACCACACGACGACCAGTCATGATATTATTTCCTCAGAAACAGCACCACACGACGACCAGTCATGATATTATTTCCTCAGAAACAGCACCACACGACGCCCAGTCATGATATTATTTCCTCAGAAACAGCACCACACGACGACCAGTCATGATATTATTTCCTCAGAAACAGCACCACACGACGACCAGTCATGATATTATTTCCTCAGAAACAGCACCACACGACGACCAGTCATGATATTATTTCCTCAGAAACAACACCACACGACGACCAGTCATGATATTATTTCCTCAGAAACAGCACCACACGACGACCAGTCATGATATTATTTCCTCAGAAACAGCACCACACGACGACCAGTCATGATATTATATCCTCAGAAACAGCACCACACGACGACCAGTCATGATATTATTTCCTCAGAAACAGCACCACACGAAGCCCAGTCATGATATTATTTCCTCAGAAACAGCACCACACGACGACCAGTCATGATATTATTTCCTCAGAAACAGCACCACACGACGACCAGTCATGATATTATTTCCTCAGAAACAGCACCACACGACGCCCTGTCATGATATTATTTCCTCAGAAACAGCACCACACGACGACCAGTCATGATATTATTTCCTCAGAAACAGCACCACACGACGACCAGTCATGATATTATTTCCTCAGAAACAGCACCACACGACGACCAGTCATGATATTATTTCCTCAGAAACAGCGTGACCACACGACGACCAGTCATGATATAATTTCCTCAGAAACAGCGTGACCACACGACGACCAGTCATGATATTATTTCCTCAGAAACAGCGTGACCACACGACGACCAGTCATGATATTATTTCCTCAGAAACAGCACCACACGACGACCAGTCATGATATTATTTCCTCAGAAACAGCACCACACGACTACCAGTCATGATACTATTTCCTCAGAAACAGCACCACACGACGACCAGTCATGATATTATTTCCTCAGAAACAGCACCACACGACGACCAGTCATGATATTATTTCCTCAGAAACAGCACCACACGACGACCAGTCATGATATTATTTCCTCAGAAACAGCACCACACGACGACCAGTCATGATATTATTTCCTCAGAAACAGCGTGACCACACGACGACCAGTCATGATATTATTTCCTCAGAAACAGCGTGACCACACGACGACCAGTCATGATATTATTTCCTCAGAAACAGCACCACACGACGACCTGTCATGATATTATTTCCTCAGAAACAGCACCACACGACGACCAGTCATGATATTATTTCCTCAGAAACAGCACCACACGACGACCAGTCATGATATTATTTCCTCAGAAACAGCGTGACCACACGACGACCAGTCATGATATTATTTCCTCAGAAACAGCACCACACGACGACCAGTCATGATATTATTTCCTCAGAAACAGCACCACACGACGACCAGTCATGATATTATTTCCTCAGAAACAGCACCACACGACGACCAGTCATGATATTATTTCCTCAGAAACAGCACCACACGACGACCAGTCATGATATTATTTCCTCAGAAACAGCACCACACGACGACCAGTCATGATATTATTTCCTCAGAAACAGCACCACACGACGACCAGTCATGATATTGTTTCCTCAGAAACAGCACCACACGACGACCAGTCATGATATTATTTCCTCAGAAACAGCACCACACGACGACCAGTCATGATATTATTTCCTCAGAAACAGCACCACACGACGACCAGTCATGATATTATTTCCTCAGAAACAGCGTGACCACACGACGACCAGTCATGATATTATTTCCTCAGAAACAGCACCACACGACGACCAGTCATGATATTATTTCCTCAGAAACAGCGTGACCACACGACGACCAGTCATGATATTATTTCCTCAGAAACAGCGTGACCACACGACGACCAGTCATGATATTATTTCCTCAGAAACAGCACCACACGACGACCAGTCATGATATTATTTCCTCAGAAACAGCACCACACGACGCCCAGTCATGATATTATTTCCTCAGAAACAGCACCACACGACGACCAGTCATGATATTTATTTCCTCAGAAACAGCACCACACGACGACCAGTCATGATATTATTTCCTCAGAAACAGCACCACACGACGACCAGTCATGATATTATTTCCTCAGAAACAGCGTGACCACACGACGACCAGTCATGATATTATTTCCTCAGAAACAGCGTGACCACACGACGACCAGTCATGATATCATTTCCTCAGATACAGCGTGACCACACGACGACCAGTCATGATATCATTTCCTCAGATACAGCGTGACCACACGACGACCAGTCATGATATTATTTCCTCAGAAACAGCACCACACGACGACCAGTCATGATATTATTTCCTCAGAAACAGCACCACACGACGACCAGTCATGATATTATTTCCTCAGAAACAGCACCACACGACGACCAGTCATGATATTATTTCCTCAGAAACAGCACCACACGACGACCAGTCATGATATTATTTCCTCAGAAACAGCACTACACGACGACCAGTCATGATATTATTTCCTCAGAAACAGCACCACACGACGACCAGTCATGATATTATTTCCTCAGAAACAGCACCACACGACGACCAGTCATGATATTATTTCCTCAGAAACAGCACCACACGACGACCAGTCATGATATTGTTTCCTCAGAAACAGCACCACACGACGACCAGTCATGATATTATTTCCTCAGAAACAGCACCACACGACGACCAGTCATGATATTATTTCCTCAGAAACAGCACCACACGACGACCAGTCATGATATTATTTCCTCAGAAACAGCGTGACCACACGACGACCAGTCATGATATTATTTCCTCAGAAACAGCACCACACGACGACCAGTCATGATATTATTTCCTCAGAAACAGCGTGACCACACGACGACCAGTCATGATATTATTTCCTCAGAAACAGCGTGACCACACGACGACCAGTCATGATATTATTTCCTCAGAAACAGCACCACACGACGACCAGTCATGATATTATTTCCTCAGAAACAGCACCACACGACGCCCAGTCATGATATTATTTCCTCAGAAACAGCACCACACGACGACCAGTCATGATATTTATTTCCTCAGAAACAGCACCACACGACGACCAGTCATGATATTATTTCCTCAGAAACAGCACCACACGACGACCAGTCATGATATTATTTCCTCAGAAACAGCGTGACCACACGACGACCAGTCATGATATTATTTCCTCAGAAACAGCGTGACCACACGACGACCAGTCATGATATCATTTCCTCAGATACAGCGTGACCACACGACGACCAGTCATGATATCATTTCCTCAGATACAGCGTGACCACACGACGACCAGTCATGATATTATTTCCTCAGAAACAGCACCACACGACGACCAGTCATGATATTATTTCCTCAGAAACAGCACCACACGACGACCAGTCATGATATTATTTCCTCAGAAACAGCACCACACGACGACCAGTCATGATATTATTTCCTCAGAAACAGCACCACACGACGACCAGTCATGATATTATTTCCTCAGAAACAGCACCACACGACGACCAGTCATGATATTATTTCCTCAGAAACAGCACCACACGACGACCAGTCATGATATTATTTCCTCAGAAACAGCACCACACGACGACCAGTCATGATATTATTTCCTCAGAAACAGCACCACACGACGACCAGTCATGATATTATTTCCTCAGAAACAGCGTGACCACACGACGACCAGTCATGATATTATTTCCTCAGATACAGCGTGACCACACGACGACCAGTCATGATATTATTTTCTCAGATACAGCGTGACCACACGACGACCAGTCATGATATTATTTCCTCAGAAACAGCACCATACGACGACCAGTCATGATATTATTTCCTCAGAAACAGCACCACACGACGACCAGTCATGATATTATTTCCTCAGAAACAGCACCACACGACGACCAGTCATGATATTATTTCCTCAGAAACAGCACCACACGACGACCAGTCATGATATTATTTCCTCAGAAACAGCACCACACGACGACCAGTCATGATATTATTTCCTCAGAAACAGCACCACACGACGACCAGTCATGATATTGTTTCCTCAGAAACAGCACCACACGACGACCAGTCATGATATTATTTCCTCAGAAACAGCACCACACGACGACCAGTCATGATATTATTTCCTCAGAAACAGCACCACACGACGACCAGTCATGATATTATTTCCTCAGAAACAGCACCACACGACGACCAGTCATGATATTATTTCCTCAGAAACAGCACCACACGACGACCAGTCATGATATTATTTCCTCAGAAACAGCACCACACGACGACCAGTCATGATATTATTTCCTCAGAAACAGCACCACACGACGCCCAGTCATGATATTATTTCCTCAGAAACAGCACCACACGACGCCCAGTCATGATATTATTTCCTCAGAAACAGCACCACACGACGCCCAGTCATGATATTATTTCCTCAGAAACAGCACCACACGACGACCAGTCATGATATTATTTCCTCAGAAACAGCACCACACGACGACCAGTCATGATACTCAAACTAATAATGCATATGTTTTGAATGTTATTTTTCAAAATATTTGAGTTATCTTTCGTTTCGCTAAATTAACTTTAAAATTAGATAAAAATAAAGAGAAACCCCCATACAAAAGTTACAAGTTCATTGAAAGGTAAACTGGTCTTTATAAAATGTAGGATAATCACATTGTATGGAACCTGTAAAATTCTGAAGCTTGACTTTAGAGTTCAGTTTTTTTTTTTATATTCTTCCCTTTTCCTCATTTAGAGTAAATTTAGAATCATCTATCACAGTGTAAAATTGAACATCTTTGTCAGATAAATGTATTAAACACCTCTTCAGACTCAAGTACAGTTTTAACCAATATATTGACACCTTCCAAAACAAAATAATTGCGGCTCAACCATTGTGTGCTACGATTGTTGAAGTATGAGAACACTGCTGTTGCTATGGGAGAGTTTAGTTTGCCTTTTTCTTACAGTTCTTGGTTTTAATATTTCTCAGTTGTGTTTTTGTAAGGAAATTAATGTTCGAACAGTGCAGTAAAGTATTAAACTCTCCAATAGCAGTGTACTTAAGGAAATTAATGTTCGAACAGTACAGTAAGTATTAAACTCACCAATAGCAGTGTACTTAAGGAAATTAATGTTCGAACAGTGCAGTAAGTATTAAACTCTCCAATAGCAGTGTACAAAAGGAAATTAATGTTCGAACAGTGCAGTAAAGTATTAAACACTCCAATAGCAGTGTACTTAAGGAAATTAATGTTCGAACAGTGCAGTAAAGTATTAAACTCTCCAATAGCAGTGTACTTAAGGAAATTAATGTTCGAACAGTGCAGTAAAGTATTAAACTCTCCAATAGCAGTGTACTTAAGGAAATTAATGTTCGAACAGTGCAGTAAAGTATTAAACTCTCCAATAGCAGTGTACTTAAGGAAATTAATGTTCGAACAGTGCAGTAAGTATTAAACTCTCCAATAGCAGTGTACTTAAGGAAATTAATGTTCGAACAGTGCAGTAAAGTATTAAACTCTCCAATAGCAGTGTACTTAAAGAAATTAATGTTCGAACAGTGCAGTAAGTATTAAACTCTCCAATAGCAGTGTACTTAAGGAAATTAATGTTCGAACAGTGCAGTAAAGTATTAAACTCTCCAATAGCAGTGTACTTAAGGAAATTAATGTTCGAACAGTGCAGTAAGTATTAAACTCTCCAATAGCAGTGTACAAAAGGAAATTAATGTTCGAACAGTGCAGTAAAGTATTAAACTTTCCAATAGCAGTGTACTTAAGAAAAATCAAGACAATATACTATGGTCTTTAGTTTAGTTCTTTCTTAGGTATTTTGTAATATAATTTGTAAATGTCTTTGTCGTTTCTGTATATAATTGGTCTTTGTTTATATCTTGTCCAAACAATGTATATTTATAAACAGTTGATAAATTTGAAATGTCTAGAATTTAATAAAGCATAAACTGATTTCAAATGAAGGATTTCACTATTGCGGTTAAACTGTCAACCCATACAAAAAAGTGTTTGTGTGTTTGTAGGGATTAGTGTTCTCCGTGTTAGTATTTTTGTGCAGTTTTTTTTGTCTTTCTTACATTACCTCTCATTACGTTGTATACGTTTTCACGTGTTGCTTTTGATAGTTGTGTTAAAACGAGTGTTATATAATTATAACTATTTGTTCAAAATTTTAAATACTTTAATGGAAGCCACAGAACATCTTGTGGCCACTGGTCAGAATGTATTGCACTTAGATCAAACTCTTTAGTTTCGGATATCTTAAATGGTTTGAATTTCCATTCAGTCATAAAAGATTTTATTATGTCTGCTGACTGTCGCTTAACATGCCACGCCCATTCCATTATTATACCATGCACATCTAGTCTTTTGAAAAATTCTTTTCCACCTAAAAGCACCCTGTGTTCGTGACCCTCAACATCAAGTTTAACAAATACCTTTTTAAACTTATGTATTTGTGGAAGGTTTAAAAGATCATCTAATGTGACGGAATTTTGTTTGACTGTGTTATTCTTAAAATATCCATCGTATTGTTTCTTCATTTTGTCCCATATTCCATCAGAATCAACATGTATAGATCCGAAATCACTGTTGCTGGCACTGTACCGGAACTCCCTTTGCCCATGCGTATCGGACAAAATATTATGAATCAATGTTATTCGCGATCCAATATTTAAATAATCGGCAGACGCACATACGTGTTCGATATTTGATTTTGCAGCGTCAATTGCAATCGAATCACGCCCTATTAATGCTGCAGCTATAGAATGCTGTCCAATATTTGTTCCTATATCAATTAAATTTAAATGTGGATCTAGTCTCAACTCATATAATATTCGGTTTATTGTCTTCCCTTCAAAAGCTCCTGTTCTGTTAATTATAGATGATATTCCATCGTCTAAAGAGTGTGTAAATATTTTCACGCTACCAGCATCTGATGTATATCTAATTAAAGGGAAATCACTCTTATTCATGAACATTTTGTATGGTTTACATAGTTTAGATAACTTCCAGTTATTATCAATAAACGTAAAATCAAGTGGAATATTACTTGTCGTTCGTTCTTTGTATAGTTGTCTTAACCTCGATTTCACTGAAACATCTGTTTTCTGTCTATTATTTCTACCTTCATAGTGTAATATTTGAGATCGTGTCATGTATAGTAAGCTAAACGCTACCATAATCCCAACAGACATTTTTACTAACAGTTTCGTCCATCCTAGATTGTGGGGCATTCTCTGAAAAGAACAAAAACATTCCTTTAAGTATGAATCAATATCATAATGTGAAGTTATATGTGTCTATTCCCTGATAAGATAATCGAGCTAAATCATTGGAATTTTGCAATACTTTTTACAAATTTGTTATCTCACTCCAATGTTTACTTTCCATAAATTGCACACTAGTATATTATTTGTATGGAACGCCACAGCTGTCTTATGTGGAACTCTGATATTACTTTATGATGTTTTATTATTACTTAATGATATTTTGTCTTTACTTAATATGGTTTTGACATTACGTAATGATGTTTTGATATAACTCAATATGGAATAGTCATTACTTAATGATATTTCGATATTACACGATATGGTTTCGCATTGACTTGATATAGTTTTGTCATTACTCAATATGGTTTTGTCATTACTCGATGTGGTTTCACCATTATTTAATATGGTTGTGTCATTAGTCAATGCCCCACAATTAGTTAATTGGTGTTCAAATTAAAGTTCGAGTTACTGTTTGAGTTATACTTTGACTCGGTTAGTTTTTGAATTCAAGTCATGCTTAGAATTAAAGTTCAGTTAGTATTGAGTTTCGAGTTGGACTTTGAGTTTGAGTCACATTTAAAGGCAGAGTTATAGTTACAACTTTGAATTTGAGTCACTTCTTGAGGTAGAGTTTGAGTAAGATTCGAATTAAAGTCTCATATATGGATGGCCCCACGTGCACGCATTCAAGGCACATCCAACATGGAAATCTATCTAAAAATAGAACAGGTTTTTCCGAAATGGTCACGTGATTTTACCTCATCAAGTAATGGGATAACCACATCAAAGAATGACAGGACCACATCAAAGAATGACAAGACCACATCAAATAATGAAACAAACACATCAAGTAGTGTAAAATCGTCAAATTTTGAAACATCATTACGTAATGTTAAAACCATATAAAGAATAGACAAATCACCATTACGAAATAACAAAACCACATCATGTAATGAAACAACTACATTACGTTAAGTCACATACACATCAAGTAATGTTAAAACCACATTGACTAATGTCATTATGACACAACCATATTAAATAATGGTGAAACCACATCGAGTAATGACAAAACCATATTGAGTAATGACAAAACTATATTAAGTCAATACGAAACCATATCGTGTAATATCGAAATATCATTAAGTAATGACTATTCCATATTGAGTTATATTGAAACATCATTACGTAATGTCAAAACCATATTAAGTAAAGACAAAATATCATTAAGTAATAATAAAACAACATAAAGTAATATCAGAGTTCCACATAAGACAGCTGTGGCGTTCCATATATTTGCTACATGTATTTCACTTGATACGTACTTCTACTTTCTGGTTTATCATATACTTTATAATATTATATAAGATACAACAACACCAACAATGAGAGCCAGAGAAACACAAACACAAAGCAACCCTTACTGGTCGAGAACTTAACTTCATACGTAAGAATATGTAGTGTGAATAACTGAAGGAGGTGTTTTTCAAGTGAATAACTGAAGGAGGTGTTTGTTCAATAACTGAAGGAGGTGTTTGTTCAATAACTGAAGGAGGTGTTTGTTCAAGTGAATAACTGAAGGAGGTGTTTGTTCAAGTATTATTTCTCTGGTGTTTCAATTCTTTGTTAAACATCAAAATGATCAATTACGATCCCTTAAAGAGATATTCTCGTAACGTGGTTTGACGGTTTCACCGGACTCAGGATGTTAAAACAAATCAAAACTATTTAATGTCAAAGCTAAGGTAAGATTTAGTATTCCAAATCAAGTTATATTTGATGATAATACATAACATATATAAAGGTTGAGGATGAACACGGATGCGGCCACTTTCATTTTTGACAAAAAAACACCTGAAAAGTGACGTTTTTTTGGATAGATTTTTCATATTTAAGCTAGAATTGGGGTATTTTTAATGACTCAATCAGTTCATATCTTTCACCCAAACTAATTGAATCAGTTGAAATAGACAGTTAAGTGTTTAAAAAATGTGCAATATCTTTCGTTAGATGAACCTGAAATTTGAGGCCAAAATCAGCCCTTACTCCTTTCATTAAAATATATTTTATACTGGAACTATACCTTTACGAACAGGTTTCATTAACGTTCCGAATAGATTTATTAATGCTGTCCAATAGAAATGAATGGGTATGATTCAAAGCTCCGTGTAAAGAAAAGCAGTTATCCTATATCCAGTTTAATTATATCACGATGGATGAGTTATCTATGATACTTCAATGACATGAATTACCAAAACCATGGTCTATAAGATAACAGTACTGACCCATATGCGCTTATAAATCTATTGATCAGTAGTAAGTTATATAGTATAAATTGTGTCTTTAATCAGTATATCGAGACTTCGGTACTTTAATTGACACCAATGTTAACGTGTCCAATAAGGTTATGTGTGTTTGTCTGTTGTCGAAGTATCACGTTTACAATACACAAAAAGTCTTTTCCACCTATAAACATCATGTTTACGTGTCCTTCAACACCAACCCCCTATCAGAGTGCACATTTAAACCGTATGACACTGTCATAAAACTAAAACGCACAATTAAAGAATGTGCAACTACTAACAGGGCGACCAATAATTAATGCATAGAAATATTAATAATTAAAAAGACACATTATTTTGAAACCGGGTTAAAATGGGCTCATTACTACGGGATGCTATGAAGAATATCGTAACAAATAGGATATATATGTGCTTCAAAATGTACGCACTCGTGGGATTATTACAAGTGAATGGAAAATCGCAGTAGAAATATTGAAATATTTATCTCAGTCGTAAACATAATATTAGTTTTGAACCAGCACTTTTTACCAATTTCTAGACGCAAATAATTATATAAATATAGGCAAAATACGAAGCGCAATAAAAAGAAAAAACAAAACACAAAAACACAAAACAAAAGGGGAGAACGAAACTAAGGGAAAACAAAAGAGAACCAGAAGTCATCAATCTTAAAAGAAAAATTGTTTACAAACACCACAAAGAAGAAGAGACTGAGTAATCCGGAAGTAGTGAAAGGTTTTATCGTTATAAATGGGCAAGGTTATAAACATTTACCTATGTCTCTATTCTGGGATCATTCATTGATTAGTATATATGACAATACTGAGAGAGGTGTTTGCTAGTCATGAGTAAAAGTATTCTGTTCAAAGGGCCTAAATTTAGCTTCGGATTATAAAATATGAAAGAAATTTGTAAACGTGTACAAACCTTATATTGTCTGTAGAAATCAATCAGTATGTTAACTTATACGATTTGTATATGTTCGGTTTATACATTAATTATATTGGAAAGTATTTACATATTGCCGAAAGCATTCTTCAATGTTGGAAGTTTATAGCACACTACAAGAATGCATTACGTTGTATTAATTAATATCATGCATCAAGATAATATTAAATTATTTTATATGTACCATGCTTCAAAATTGTTTAAAATTGTATAAAGACTACATTTAACGGATGAGTCTTTTGTAGACGAAACGCGCGTCTGGCGTATATACAAAATTTAGTCCTGGTATCTATGATGAGTTATAGTACAGATACCTCTAAACTGTTTTACCTTTGAAATAAAGAATATTATCTTGATGAGTTTTGTGGTAAAAACTTGAGTTTTCTGTTGATTGAAATCTATCTGTCTGTCGTTTATACTTATAGAACCATAGCACAATTATCCCCACCCCCTGTCGTTTATACTTATAGAACCATTGCACAATTATCCCCACCCCCTGTCGTTTATACTTATAGAACCATTGCACAATTATCCCCACCCCCTGTCGTTTATACTTATAGAACCATAGCACAATTATCCCCACCCCCTGTCGTTTATACTTATAGAACCATTGCACAATTATCCCCACCCCCTGTCGTTTATACTTATAGAACCATTGCACAATTATCCCCACCCCCTGTCGTTTATACTTATAGAACCATAGCACAATTATCCCCACCCCCTGTCGTTTATACTTATAGAACCATAGCACAATTATCCCCACCCCCCTTTTTTCTCAACACATACACACATACAAAAAAAACTTGTTTTATTCCTACATATTGAACAATTGAACACTTTTTAATTGTCCAAATTTATCATATTACAAAATAATAGATGAGTGGGAGTATTAGACATATTGATTGATGTGTTACTACATTAAGAACATCTTAATAACCTATGTATGGTCAAAGGGAATAGACACAACAGAATATGTCATTGTTGTGATGATAATATCACACCGAGGCCAAAAATTCATTGTCGGTATTATCAAAAAAATATAAATACTTTATACGTTGACAATCTTGAAAATATTACTGACTTTTTAAATTATTATCTGTGCATGTCTCACACTTATAGATAGACTGTTGGATATTTATCGTACCATGGAAGTAATATTTAAGTCTTACTTCCGCATGATCGTACTAACATAAAAACTATTATATAATACATCCTTATATATACTTCTTTATAAGTTGATTCTTTATCAAAATAATGTTTGGAATTTCTGTTTAAACTGAATAATTGATATGTGTAAGTATCATCTTGGATATCGACAATTACATGACAAGCTACACCAAATTTTTGTGGAACAATTATAATGAACCATTGAAATTCCACATAAAGACAGACACAAGACATTAACTCTGTATTTTTATTTGTACAGTTACAGTAATAAAAATAATAAAAAAATGAATTTAATTAATTGACTAATGAATAAATAAATAAATGACGTACGTACGTGTAAGGACATAATTGTTGAATCAGCTCTTTTTCACTACTACAGATATAATTCTTACCGCTGTTCTATCCAGGTGATGCATATTTGACAAGTGACTTAGGTTCACAACCTGTCTATATTAGACAAGAAGATATATTATTTTACATAATATTATGGCAAACAATTACTTTTAATAATAAAACCGTAGGGACTTCTACATAACGACTTATCCCTCTAACATGATAGTTGATGAAAGAACATTTTCAAAAAGACGTTGTAAATAAAATAGTTTGTAAAATAGAAGAAAAAAAATGAATAAATAATTAATTAAGTAAATAATTAAAAAAAAGCCAATATATAGATAAACAAAATTAATTAAAATGTATAAATAAATAATTAAAGTATAAATTTGGCTATAATTGTTGATTGTAGATTTTTACAATACAATAAGTATAATTCTTACCGTTAATAATGTGTCCAGGTTTATATGAATTGATTGATAAACATTTGACCTGTGACAAAGGTTAAGGTTCACAACTTGTTTCTAATGGACACATAAATATATTATCATACAATATATAATGGCTTAAGATATCTTTTATTATAGTTTCTTAAATACTTACATTATAATATATGTATATAGTATGGAGTATGCGTTGTGGCAAAACAAACATTTTCAGGTCAAGTCAGTCTCTCAGGAAATTTGTTGTTCGTTCTTTGTAATACTGTTTTCCGGAGCAATTAGATATTGGTGGGGTGTTTGCAGTGGCCTGTTGTACTATATTTTTTTGTGTAATTTCCGCTACCCTTTCGACGTATTTGGATTGGTGTTTAGCTTCATTTTGATGATACATAAAGCATGCCATTGCTGTATCAAAATCCTCTTTGTCGAATCTTTCAATTTGGTAAAATATCTTATTTGGATTTCCACCCAAGTTATTAGTAAACTTATATAATATATTCAAAATCCTACTAAAGACTCGTCTGAGTCTACAAGTACACAATTTCAAATCCGTTTGGTTTTAAAGCTTTCCAACGTTTTAAATTTGACTTTAAACTTTCTATTATTTTTGCAATAATTTAGTCATAAATTCTACATATATGTCCTCATCACCCTGTCTAACGCATTTCCATTAATTTATAATCTAGAGATTTTGTGTCAACTTTATAAAAAAGAAGATGTGGTATGATTGCCAATGAGACAACCATCCACAAAAGACCAAAATGACACAGACATTAACAACTATAGGTCACCGTATGGCCTTCAACAATGAGCAAAGCCCATACCGCATAGTCAGCTATAAAAGGCCCCTATAAGACAATGTAAAACAATTCAAACGAGAAAATTAACGGTCTTATTTATGTAAAAAAAATGAACGAAAAACAAATATGTAACACATAAACAAACGACAACCACTGAATATACAGGCTCCTGACTTGGGACAGGCACATACATAAATAATGTGGCGGGGTTAAACATGTCAGCGGGATTCCAACCCTCCCCCTAAGCTGGGACAGTGGTATAACAGTACAACATAAGAACGAACTATAAAAATCAGTTGAAAAAGGCTTAACTCATCAAATGGACAAAAATATAAGTGGACGTGGCCGGGTACTTATACATCCCGACACAAAAAGACGCAATGAACAGATATGAGAGTACTCGCAGTTATCTGACAGCTAGTTCAAAGCCACTAACAACTAATAAAAAAATCATGCATCTAAGACTAAACTATCAATCCGTACACATCCAACATCCAATGGATTTAGTGTAAAGACATCATAAACAGCCAGAGAAATACATGACCTTGTGCAATGCCAAGTTACAGGTATCGACAGATTGTAGATCCATGAATAGGTATATATATATATAACATACTAGTAAAATTTAGTTAGCTTTTAATCTACTGATAACAAAATCAATATTTATTCCAATAAAAACAATATTCAATGATCTTATTACGGTGTTGAAAAGGTAACCTTTTAGAATAAGTTTTTTTAAAGAAGCGACAAGTTTACATGGATCATTTCTAAATTTCCGGGCACGGTTAACAACATTTCCGTAAAAATGAGGATGTGCTATCCCGTTTGAAATAAGTTTTCTACAGGTACATCCAAACTTCAAAACCAAATCTTTATATCTATGGAAAAATTTAGTAAAGGTTTTCAGTAATTTATGGTAACGATATCCCTGGTTTGTATGTCGTACTTTATTGAAAACTTGACATTCGAATGTTGTCCTGACTATGATGATATATGTTATATATGTAGGACTCTAAAGTGCGATGGTACTCTAAAGTGCGATGGTCACGCTAAAGTGCGATGGTCTACGCTAAAGTACGATGGTGTCTCACGCTAAAGTGCGATGGTTGTTTGTTCGCTAAAGTACGATGGTATATCACGCTAAAGTGCGATGGACCAAAAGGGTAAGATTCGAGGGATTAAAACATCGAGGTTAAAAAATAGTATAATTCTAGACACAATAGCGACATTGTGTCTAGATGCTGTGAAATGCATCACACCTTTCGTGTAGACAACACCTTTCGTGTACACAGTGAGCAAGGTCTGTGATGGACCAGTTAGTCAGCAAAGTCTGTGCTGGACCTTACGTGTAGACAGTGACTGAGGTCTGTGCAAGACCAATTAGACATGCAGCGAGGTGTGCATCACCAGTAAGCTCTTACTAAAAAGCTAAAATAAGCGGTCGTTTAATCAACCAAATGGCTTATGAAAACAAGCCCAGTACAATTATTTAAATCATCAGTTATTTAACAAATACTATTCAAATATAAACACTCTATAACTAAATTATAAGTTGCAAATTCAACAAATGCATTAGCTAATATGCTAACGTATAACCGAGCGTATAACATATGTGATATGCTTTATAATTTACCGGTAGTCTGAAATAATTGTTTCTAAATTTAGAAGACCGACCTCGTTATAATTTCTAAAAGGGTAATTTATTTGTCGCAACATATTAAATTTCATGTAAAATGATTTTGTAACAATTCGGAGCTTATTGCATATTTGGATAATTAGTGTAGATTGACGTTTACACTCATGTTACAACCTCCCATGCAGTCGTCATTGTAAATAACAAATACAAAATTCGTTCATTGTCGAAATATGCAACATTGATTAGCATAAAATTTTAATTTGAATGCGAGAGAAAGGCAATGTTCGCCGAGCTTTCTCCTTTTCCGTATTTTCCTACAAATTACAGAACATACTAATGTTTTAGAGCAAATAATTTATAATTCACGCATGCAAACATGTATCTCTATTTTACCGACGTTACTTTAATCAAAGTCGACAGCATTTTAACGAGGATCGCAAAGTAAACTGCCACATAAGCAATGATTCAAATGTTTCCGTTTGCTTCAAATATAACTTGATCAGGATAAGTATGTGTATATATATACATACTGTTTTATATTTATATAGTAAAATGGTCGACTGTAAGATGCAAGCGATGCAAGTCCCTTTTCCAGCACCATAGGAATAAACAATGTGCTTCATCCGACAAAGAACGGTTAAGTTTAAATCAATAACTAGTAAATCATGAACATTTGGTGTAAAAGTTGTTAATCAAATATTCATAATCTATCTTCCGGCATGTTCATTTTTGGTTTGTATGTACGACTGTTAACGTCATAATCCAACTACGTTTCGGACGTCTAACCTTTCGCGAACCATCGTACTTTAGCGTATGGAAGCATCGCACTTTAGCGTAGACCATCGCACTTTAGCGTGACCATCGTACTTTAGCATCCCCATCGCACTTTAGAGTCCTACATATGTATTTGTCGGTAGTTTAATTCTTCATCAAACATTTCTTTAACTGAATTATAAACTCCATAGTACCTGTCAACCAAGAACGACTTATTCATTAAAGATTGGACAAATACGCCGCGGTAATGTTTTTCACCGAGAAATAGGACGCAACTTATATAGACAACTGTTGGCGACGATGATGGTTTCTCATTCGTACAGGGAACCGGGTTTGTTCGCAATAATTTAGTACATGTTCGCTCTCGGTCTTGTTCGTCCACGGGTTCGTTCACCCTAAGAGGCCGTTCGCTCTGGGTTCTTAAGTCCATATTTAAAATACGCTTTTGCAGATATTTATTTGATAAATATCAACAATATAGAAATATCTCAAAATAAACTAGATGTGTCAAAGCGACACGAATGATCCCTTCTCAAAAAAGTAAAAATAATTGCATTTGTTCGTGCATTGATTGACTCGATAACCCATAATGAACAGAAACTAGAACAAAAGGACCCGGATTCGATATTTTGTGGGAATGGCACGTTCATACACACACAAAAACTTTCACCTAATGTGATGTACATTGACGAAAAAAGACCCAAAACAATGCACATATATTACAGACTTGCATGACATTTGCGTGAGCAACTCGACGAGTGTCACATGTGGATCAGTATCTGCTTAACCATCCGGAGCACATCAGATCACCCCAGTTTTTAGTGGGGTTCGTGTTGCTTAGTCGTTAGTTTTCTATGTTGTGTCTTGTGTACTTTTATTTGCCAATTTGTTCTTATTTTATTTTTTAGCCATGGTCTTGTCAGTTTATTTTCGATCTATGAGTTTGACTGTCACTCTGGTATTTTTCGCCCCTCTTTTTTAATTGACACCAGAAAGGTTCAAATGCATGCGCCTTTGATTTGCACTTACTAGGAGATGAAAGCGCATCAGAGGCTGATTTAAAAAAAAAAGTAAATACAGGGTCTTTAGTGGGGAAAATGTGCTTGATCATTTCAGGAATCACTGGCGCAGGTAACGGTAACCTCTTATGTCACTCAGTGACCCCCTCTTATGAAAATTTCCTGATCTTCCACTGCACATCTAGTCTGCAAGTTTAGTTATAATTGTCAAATGAAAAAGGTTAAATTAAGTTGAAACAATAAAAAATGAGGTCGATTTCCTTTACTTCTCGACAAGCAAAAACAAAATCATTATTATACAGTTTAATACAGGTAATGTGATAATATTTTTCCCCCATACAGTTGTTATTATAGCTTTGCACGTGTTAATGATAGGTTTACAAAGGTCACAGACAAAACAACATTCTTTGAAGGTTAATAAGATGCCGTCCGTCCTTAAATGTTGCTATTTTACGATTTCGGGCATTGCTTATTGTATTCTGTGTAACTCTTTGAAGACATTGAAGACCCATTGGTGGCCTTCAGCTGTTGTCTGCTCTATGGCCGGGTTGTTGTCGCTTTGACACATTCCCCATTTTCATTCTCAATTTTATTTTGCATTTCTCAAACACGTTTTAGAATGTTATTTATCGGAATGAATGATTGTTTGACTTATATCGTCAAAATTCCTGTCTTGCGCGTTATTAACAATATTTAATTTTGAAATTGATAAATATCATAAATCACAATGTAGCCTGGAAACGAAAAATTCACCCAGATTCGAACTTATACTGAGTTTTGTGGTAATAAGCATTGTGGATATTGTGTATAAATTTGATAACATTTGGTCGAGGCAAACTAAAGTAAGAGACTAGAAACGAAAAATTCAGCAAGTTTTCGATATATAAAGGGACATAACTCCAGAACGTTAAAAGTGAAGCAACCCATATTCGAATTTGATATGTGTTTTGTGGTAATAAGCGTTGTGTATCAGTTTCATATAATTTGGTTGAGGCAAACTTTAGTAGGAGAACAGAAAATATTTTTTGGACGGACGGATAAGGGTAACAATTGATGCACCTTCCTACGTGTGGAGGGCATAAAACACGAATTTTTACACATTTTACTTTTTCAAATCTTCACATACCCAACTAATTAGTCCTAGATGCATGATTTGTTTTTATATGCTGTTTTACCTATAGTGGCTTTGAACTAGCTGTCAGTAACTGCGAGTACTCTCAGATCAGTACTCAGCGTCCTTTTGTTGTTGGGATGTACACGTTCTCGTCCAAGTCCACTCTGTGTTTTTGTTGAATGTATTCCTATTTGTCCATCTGATGAGTTAAGCCTTTTTCAACTGATTTTTTTTATAGGTCGATTTTATGTTGAACTGTTACACCACTGTCCCAGGTTAGGGGGGATTGGGATCCGTCTAATATGTTTAACCCCGCAAATTTAAATCAAGGATAAAAAGAAGTAGAAAATCACTTACTTTCATATATCTATTTTGACGTTATAAATATTGACTGCATTGGATTTCCCCGTGTTTTTTTAATAGAGATTTCTCCGACATCGAACAGTCTTTTAGCTTACATAATCTGTGATAAGTTACTAAATTATTAATAGACAACCACATTTTAGGTAAATATTGATTTAATGATAGCGTGTAAACAAATTAACGATCAAATTACCTTCAGAAAAATAAATGAAAATTAGGATATAACCAATCACAATCGTTTTCCTTTTGATTTTAATCTATTTTGTCTGCCTCGTGACGTCACTTTCATGTCCTTAACAGATTGGTTATTCAAGTGATTCACATCTTTGAAAATTACAATAACCAGTAACATAACAGTTGTTTTCCATTTGTTTGATATGTTTGGGCTCTTAATTTTGCCATTTTATAACATGAGGATGGACTTTCTGTATTGAATTTTCCATTGAGTTGTTTGTATTTTACTTTCTTGTATTTCCTTTTTGCATACATCATATACATTTAATCAATAAGTTTCTTAATCATAAGTTTAGAATTAGGAAAATACAATGAAGCGCTATTTTGAAATCATTATTTTTACAAACCAGCACGACCGTTGCGATCTGAAAATGCTGCTTTCATTGAGAAGCAAAAAAACGCTCGGACCAAAATGTATGGTGCACAGAGGTTCAATGTGGCGGCCGGGACTCTTGAATAGCCTACCAACAAATCTTGGAAATGAGCAATCGCTAGACCTATTACAGAAAGGATCAAAGACGCATGTATTCAAAGTTGCATTTGTACATTATAGTTAAGTAGATATAGGAAGATGTGGTGTGAGTGCCAAAGACCTGGAACCGTGATTGATTGTATTTGACTGATGTTGATTTGCTATAGTAATATTATGTACATTTTAGTCTGATTTGATGTGTTTCGGTATAATTTGATAAAACATTTTTTTATAAGCCAATGTATTTTTGTAACTTATTTTTAAATACAAAACAGTAGAAGCATTCAGCAATTTCAGAAATGTTTAGTTAAGATAATAAGTATTGACATTTTTACTTATTCATTAATTTGTCTTTTAATTCATTTTGAACCAAGTTAATTATTTAAAGTCGTAACTTTTTATAGTTGATTTGATGTTGTATGCTGTTGAACATATTTTGGTTTACCAGAAAGTAATAAATAAAAATCTCTTTTAGAATACATATATATAACTCTGCATGACAATTTGGTTTTGTATTGCAAAACAACAGTTATATTTACACGGTGAGATATATTTTTCCTATGAACATCTTTATAAATAGTTTCAGTCCATTCGTCGTTCTATATCACTTTTAAAATGTCATATCTTTTTATAGTAATTTTAGAATCTGTTTCCATTAGGAATCATACCCCATCTCCTTATTCTATACGAACAAAATTCGTACAAATATCAAATTAGCAGCAGAAGCTCCCTTTAATTGTTTGTTGCTTGAAATAGTAAAGACATTTTTACTCTCATAATCCTCTGCTGTTTAGATGTCTCACTGTTTGATGGTTGAATCTTTACATTTAAATTGAGACACTACAATGTTTTAATGTCTCACTTGTTGACCGCTGTTTGAACTACTTTATATAATTATGTTTATAATTAAAAGTAGATCAAGTAGTGACGGAAATATCAAACTCAAGATATTTATGTGCATCCTTAAACGTTTGTGCGATATGAATATTTATCCAGTTAGTTTACTTTACTAATACAAGATTTTAACAGATCTTTACAAAGTGTGGGTAAGTTTTTTTCAAACACTGATTTCAAACACAGTTTTGTATAAACATTCCTTCCTACAAACAAAGCATAAAAACAAAAACCCATTTTAAAATGTGTTGGTATCCCGTCTAGTATAGATACGGATTGATGGTAGTGGTAGTGATTGATACCTGTTATGCAGAAAATATTTTTACAACTGTGAATTTCATTTACTTCAGAGAGACCAATCCTCAGTATTTTTTTCTATCTTTGTTCGTTCCTATTAATATCTTTTGAAAATTTTAGAACTCGTGCAGCCAATGCAATGCAAAAAATAACTGATGTGTAAGTCATCTGAAATCTTTTGACTTTGAGTCAGCGTTTTGAATGCCTTCACAAACTTGAATATATGTTTTCAGGATGATAAAAACGTAATACATATAAATGTTGACAAATTGCTGTTAAAGACGAAAATAAGATATAATACCATATGAGAATTGATAAACAAAATTCTAACCAGTATGAAGTCTTTTATTTGTTCCTTATTGTTTAGTTGTACTTTTATTTTTGTTATTGGTCGTTTTTTTTTTTTTTACAGTAGATGGGATTGCTGCCACATTAGGTTCTTCCTTATATCTTTGTTATCATGTATCAGTATGTTCTAACTTTAAAAAAAATCATGATGTGATCTTCTGTTGTCTCGTTGGTGTCTAGACAACATCATTGCGGTAAGAAAAATGTATGTAGTCAAGAGGTGTTCTAGTACAAAATATTTATGTCACGTATTTGGGATCTTTAAGAGGCCATCATAATTTTCTACGTTTTCGATTTAATCTCTTAAGAGCCACTTTAGGTTTAAACAGATGTTTACCATAACTTTGTTCATTCACAAAGGTTCATTATGATGGCGTTGACGGCAATCTTATTGACATTTTTATTTTTTGTTTTTAAATCTGGTGTCGCTGATGATTCCTGTGAAGAAATTATGCTTCCAATGTGTCGTGGTCTCATAGGATATACTCATACTAAGCTGCCAAATCGTTTTGGGCATAAACACCAAAGACAAGTTTACAGGTAACCAATTAATATCAATCACATATATATGTTACAGTAAATATGAATAATCAGGTATTATGTAGAATCCCTGAAGTTTTCAGGGATTATGTAGAATAACTGGCCAGTTTAGGGGTTATATATAATCACTAAAATTTTCAGGGATTATGTATAATCACTAGAAAAAACGTCAGGAATTATACAGAATAACTGATTTGAAGAAATAGTTTTATTTATAAGGAAAATGAATAAAAGTCAAATAATTTATGCTATAAAATCATATTAAAACAGCATTACACTGTATAAACATCAACTGTAAAATGTTAAGCACAAAATATCGAAATGATAACCCTATTTTTTTTTAAATATTAGGCACAATATATTAATAAAATGTTAAACACAATATATTAAAATGTTAAACACAATATGTCAAAATAATATGCTTCACATCTGTTTTTACCACAATATCCACATTTAAGAAAACATTTTCCTTCACATATTGAATCAGATTTTATTAGCCAGGTGAGCTAAACAGGGAATTAACAAGCTTTAACTGGTTCGAGCAAGATATCATATTTTCTTTGGCCAGGCGATATCCTTTTTCAGACTTGAGGTGAACAGTTACCATTATGATTTTTGTGATTCCCTTTCCTTTTTTACCATGTGGAATTGCTATGAGAATATTACACCAAATGTCAGCGTCCTCTAAAATTTTGTTCTAATTGTCAATCCTTAGTTTTTCTATACATTTAGATGCGTAAGTTCTCTGGGTTTGAATTTCTTGTTTATTTGAACAAAAAAAAAATAAACAAAAAAATCAAAGCGCTATAAGCGCTGAAGGCAGATAACCAAAAACCAAGGCTAACGTAATTATGAAAACTGTGGCAATGTTGCTTCAACACAAATTTAGGGTGCTCGCATAATTCAGCTTAACTGTATAAAAACAGATGTTCCATAATCTTCTTTATTATTTGTTTTACATGTACATGTACCACAAATAACATGCTCTGTGGATTTACAAATAGAACATGAATATCCATTTGACGCTGGCTTTTCATAAACAAACAATACATGTAAAGTTATCGCTATAAACGGAATCTTGATATTATTTATATTGAAGTCTTCAACTTTATCTCGAAACCCTGTGTTGGCTATATCTTTAAGATCATCATCTGTGTTTAAAAGCAAAATTATTTCATCTGGCAAGGAATATGAAAGTAAAAAATGATAATTTGTCTATATCTTTATCAAACGAAGAATCCATAAATTATTTATAATCCCTGAAATTATATTAGGGAATTTGTAGAATAATTATTAAAATGTTCAGTGATTATGTAAAATCACTGGTCATTTTCAGGGATTATATATAATGACTAATAATTTTAGTGATTCTACTATTCCCTGAAAAATCAGTGATTCTACATAATCCTTGATTATACAAATTCACTGTTACATAATTATATATAAGAAATTATTTTCTGATTTTCTTGACAATTTTATAAGCCTCTGTGACATATATCTTTCTAAATGCTTGGTTGGTGTGCTTATCTACCATTGAATTTCAATAATCAAATAGTTGAAAACATAGTTCATATATATATAGTGAAAACAATTATTTCAAATCAAGTATAATGTTACTAATTTCTAATGTACATTAACTTACAGAAAACCAGATTAGAAAAAAAAATAATATTAATTTTTCGCTTTATTTTAGGTTTCTGGAACCGATTTGGCCTTTTATGGACAGAGGCTGCTCTAACAATTTGAGACTGTTTGCTTGTGGACTAACAGTTCCAAAATGTACAACTAAAGGAAACACAACAAAAATAGAACTACCTTGTAAAGAAACTTGCTTTTACTCCAAGAAAGGCTGTAGTAAAGATATGAAAAGTCTCGGAATGAAATGGCCCAGAAAACTCAAATGCAAAGGACTTAAACGTAAAAAGCAAAAGAATTGTTTGAAGCCATACCCTAGGCTGAAGAAAAAAAGACAACCAATATACGCTTATTGTCAGAAGAATACATTTCCAATGTGCCAGAATTTAACCTTTGATATCGGTACCCTACCAAACATGTTTCATCAAAGCCGTGAAACAGAAATCTTGACGGAACTTGAACAATATCAGAGACTAGCTGATTCGCAGTGTCATGCTGATCTGTGGTTTTTGATTTGTGGAGTATTTAGGCCATATTGCATCGCCAGCAACCCGTTTACGTTGCCTTGTCGGGAACTGTGCGAGGAAGTCCGAGGTAAATGTGAGACAACGTATAGAAAGTTGTATGGTGGTCTTCGATGGCCTGCTAAACTACAGTGCCATAGATATCCGCCGGCTTCATCGCAACATACTTGTGTTATCCCTAGAGACACAGCTTTGATCAAAACTACTTTTTGAATTTTAAAATAACAGCGTAATTTCTTTGTACTCCCTAAACATGATAAATAAAATAGTATAAGTAACAAGGGAATGTGTTTCAAGTGGCAACGATATCGAATACTGTGTGTTCAAATTATATTGTATAGTTTTTACTATATCGATTGAAATAAAATTTAAAAAAACCACTTTTATTTGATCAGTCTTATCATGGTAGGTAATAACTTTATACATATGACTGTCAACTGATTACCAGGTTTTTAAGCTCCTCTCAAGAGAATCACATTTATACTTTTTATGTAATTTTTACAAATGATTTTTTTGTTTCTTTTTGTTTGTAGATTAATTGGTAGGTTATTCGGTTCTCGGATATGACTTTTTATGAGATATAACTGTCCCATGATCTTTACTGCTTTGTAATGCACTTAAGGTAGCACAATACAAAGATTTTATAACTCAAACTCCCAAGTTTTAAAATGCTGCAACTTTCTTAATAATGCTTGAAAATTTATAAAAGTGGTAGTTTTAGATAGCTAACAGATTACTCTTTCAAATAAATGCAATGTCAGTATTATGCAACAATTATGTAACCAATCATAATGTTAACTGTTTCTAAAATATTTTTCACCAAATTTCCACTTTCAAATGAAATTAGCTTCTGCATAGGTGTCCCTAGAGGGTTGATTTTATTATAGGTTGTTCCTATGGCCATTATCTACAAAAGGGTGTCTCAGATTTCAGATAGAATGTATAGAACAAATTTTACACCTAATTAAACATTATCTTCTTTTATGTGGTTAGGATGTTTACACTAATTAGAGATTTATGAGAGAATGGAATACCATAGAGACAATGTTAGACACCCTTTTGAAGCCCATGATGTGTTGATTAAGATTTTGTTAAAATTTTCTGTATAGTTAAAGAGATGATAGAGCTAAATTCATTCAAGTGAACTTACCCAGATTGTGCCACTAATTACATAATAATTGATTACATAATGATTGCATAATAAAAATATTGCATTCATTTAAAATATTAATCTTTTATCTATCTATATATACCTCTTTTATTATTTTCTATGCATTCACAAGAAAGTTACAGCATTTCAAAGGTAAGTGATTGGAAGTAAAAAAATCTTTGTATTGTGCTACCTTAATCAGCATTCATTGTAGATTTTACTATGCCACTTTTGCTTATCTCGAAAAGATTTTTACTGAACTTAAACAAGTTTAAAACAGTGTGTCAATGTAAGAAACGAAATAGTTACATCGATGTGAAAATGAGCCTTTAGTCTTGTTTGTCATGGTTCCAGTTAACTTTATTGCAGACATTACTACGCGCATATGTAAAGCCAAAGTAATTCAACAAAAAGAAAAGAACAAGAAGAGTCACATGTACGCTTTAACACTGAGTCAAATATATGAATACAGAGAAACATTACTTCTCATCAGATTGAAACTTAAATCAAATGAAACTCTCAGCAGCGACCAAGAACAATCATCCCAATGCAAGTTTAGAGAATCCACACATTGTTTTGAACGTTAACAATTTATGATTTGATAATTTTCCCTCTCCTTATCCTGGGTTTGGAAACCCCTTTTTAAAAATGGCTGGATCCGTCCTTGGTACATGGAAAATGTCACGTCTTCCACTGTCGATATGTCTTTGTAAACTAACAACTCTGTAACAAAATGATATTCATATCCAGAATGAGATCAATTATAAAAGGTAGGAGTCAACCGAACTGGAGGAGAAGTAATTCGAAAAGTTTTTAGTGAACTGATGTCTACTCTTCTAATTCAATTTCCCATTCAGGTTTGACTTTTTTTGCGTATGTGTACACCTCGCAGTCAGACTATCTGCCCTTATTTAGCAAGAGTTTTGCTAACGTGCATATTACATGTAATAAAGACCCTTTATCCCTGCAATGATCTTTTAAAGCAATAATATTTTTATTACATCTAAGGTTTTTAAAGTTTATATATGCTTTATCAATTTATGACTTTTGAACATTGGTATACTACTGTTGACATTATTATATTATTTTGACTCTTTAAAAACAAATCATAAAGATACGATTCATGTAAACTCATTGATCGGTATTTTAATTACACTGAATTGTTTTGAAAAAATTAAGACATAACTAAATATATATTTCTTTATATGTGCAGTTGCTGCTAGTATTCTATTGTTTTTGTGTTAGTATTATTTGTTTTTGTGCTAATATTGAGCTTTTGAGTTAAGCCAATTACAAGTGATGTCTAATGTCTACAGTTTGTTTTTATGGTGTGCATTTACACACCTGTCCGGGTAAGCGGTTGTTGGCGGATGAGGGCTGAGCCCTCACAAAATGTCAGTTAACCATGTCACCTCATGCTTGTGTCTATTCCATGTCTGGAGCCTGTTGTTCAGTGTTTGTCATTTATTTTTGTGTCTGTCTTGTTTTTGTATGTAAATTGTTTTGTTATAAATTAGGCCTTTATAGCCAACCTATGGTATTTGTATTTTTCTTTGTAAATAAGGCAGTAATTGTTTACTTTCATTTCATTTTAGCGCCAGTGGATAGTTGCCATAATGGCAATTATACCACATATCCTTATTTTGATTTCTTTATTCTCATCGCCATATATGCAGTAAATATTATATATGCGTTGTACTAGACCAAATAGGATTTTTAACCTGCTAGTTTACAATTAAGGTACCAGTATACAGGAAGACAATTAACCGGACATTTTATTGTTACCCCGATCCTCTTGTATTTGCACTTTCTTCTTATTGACGCGTGCATTGTGAAGAAGAAGAAAATACCAATTCGTTCACGAATGTTCTGGATACATCTCAACACGAAATGAGTATTTTCATATGAGTACAATAGTGATGACTACAACGATCTATGTTTCGAAGAGTTACCGTCATACGAAAATATAAACATATTGAGAGTGTTTATTTTGATCATGTTGATCCTTATACCAATAAACAGGTGGAAAGGTTTGATAAAACAGTATTTGTTGAAATGTACACTAAAAAGAATGAACTTACCGAGATTTGCGTTTGCAATTAAATTGATGTTATCCAATATCAGTATTTTATCTTATATGTGTCATTGTAATGTCTTCGTGAAAGATGACACTTTTTTTTTTTAAATAGTAACGATTTTGGTACCTCATATTGGACATGCATATGCTATTAGATGCATTTTTGGGTACCCTACGTTGTAAAAGGGTAGTTTCCAATAATAAATTAAGATATAGTACATATTATATATATAATTCGTAAAACAACTTTTATAAATCTATGAGATATGTCTTTCAAAACAGGATTGGACCTTTGTAAATGCTACAAATTCATTAAAACAAAAATGAAATACACTTATAAATTAATTTCCATTTGTAGAGTTTCTGTATTAGACGAAGCAGTTACAAGAGCGTAAAGTAGCGCAAAGCATCGGAGGGCGGTCTTCATGCATACAACGTTCTTTACAAAAAAAAATTGCAGTTGAGCTATTGGACTTGCCGTTATGTAATTTGTTAGATGTAAATACACTAGCTTACAATCTTACCGATGAATTGAAAGACTGTGCAAATATAACAATACAGTCGGGTAGCTTTATTCCCAAAACCAAGCCGTATTGGTCAGATGAAGTAAAACAAGCACAAACAGCTGACCGATTAGCTCGCAGGAAATGGATAAATCAAGACAGACCCAAAGTGGTAAACTTTCCTGCTTATGTCGAATACAAATCTGCGAAAAACGAATCCCGTAATTGTCACGTTTTGCATATAATGCCTATATGAACAATACTTACCGAGAAATCGACGAAGCAGCTGAGTCAGACTCTTTTGGCGCTTAATATCCCGTCAGAAAACCCCCAAAAACAACCAAATTTCGGAAATACTACATCACAATTAACAATGTTAATCTTCAGAAGATATTTCAAATGCTTTTGCTGACTTTTATGCAGACGTTTATACACCAACCGAAAACGCTAAATTTGACAGTGATTTCAAGGCCCATGTGACTGAGTTCGTAGATCGCACACTCGAGTCATGTGTAACAAACAATAAAGGTGAAATAACCCTGTACGAAATCGAAACAGTGATTAGAAACCTCAAGGCACCATGATATGATAAGCTGCAAAACAAACATGTGAGGTACAGCGGAAGTAAACTACTTACAGTCATTATCTGTTTTTTTTAATGCAGTGATTAGAATCGGTCGTATTCCCTTGTGTTGGAAGCATGGCATATTGATTCTATTGTATAAAGGAAATGGAAAGTGCAAACAAGCGCATGAAAATTATCTCCCTATATCGGCATTGACAATACTGTATTAGCGGTTCGAAACTGTATTAAGAAGCGACTATTAGCCTCTTTGAAAATTGATTTATTACGCTATTCACAACAACCAGGTTTTCTAAATGGACTTGGCTGCATCACTGCTTCCTTCAACTTCCAAGAAACTATATATTACGTTTTAGAATTAGGATGCAAATTGTACGTTGCGTTTTTGGACAGTTCCCAATACGTTTGATACGGTGTGGCATAGCGGCCTAATTTACCAACTGCACCAATTTGGAATAAATAGTAAAGCTCAACAAGTGATTTCTGATTGTTATATATTTCAAATATTCGTAAAAGTAATCCATCATTTGCAGACGATGTAGATTGGTACTTCACCACAAAGACTCCAAAATATGTTGAATTGTGCGGTACTTTATGGATGTGAAGTTTGGAACGGGATAAAACCAAAAAGACATAAAGTATCCTGAAACTTTCCAACATTTCATTGTTAAACATATTCAAGGCTTCCCAAAACGAACACGGTCAGATATGTGTGAATCTATGACCAACCTTGAAAGACTATCTATACTAGTAGAAAAAACGGAAATTGATGTCATGTATAAACTTTACGAAATGAAAGCCGATTCACTTAGTAAACACATTTTCATTTATAGATTTTATCAGTTTTTCGGAGATACTGGTAGAAAACATGGATTTATCCCAGATGTCATTAACATTTTATCAAATATTCATTTTGAATTTTTTGAATAGCTATATTTTTACGGGCAGTTTCCCAACCAAATTTCAGTGGAAAAACATTGTCAATAGTGCGATTAACCTGAGTGAGACACTTCAAAGGGAAGAGCGAATGAGTAGTGACAATGATTTAATAAGATTTCTAAGAATGTCTGAGAACAATGGCTATGATTTCCTGTGGCAATATGCAAACAGTACTGGCAGACTTCTAACCACGAAACTTGTAGCTAAACTTATAATTGTTAATTTCTGTGTCATTTTGGTCTCTTTTCGGAGAGTTGTCTCATTGGCAATCATACCACATCTTCTTTTTTTATATTAAGTCTTCTACCCGACTAGTGGACACTGCAACTTGTGTGGATTATTTGTTTAAGATACACTTTACCATCAAATTAGTATGTGTACAGAACTTCAAACCAAAAACACTTGCTACATACAAGATTAACAGAAATGACTAGTGACAATTTCGTAATCACACTGCTTTCAAAATCAGACGAGTACGATGTCTTGCTTTCTACTTGGCAATCTGGAAGCTCTCTTGGACTTTTTAACACCAGAGCATTGTTTGGAAGTCCTTAAGGGGATTTTCCTTTTTAAAAATACTGTAGACTGTAAATACTTTACCATCCAAATTATTCAGTGACATTCTATTATATAATTTTGAAACTTTATAATTGTACATAATTTATATATGCATGTTGTCAATCTCCTATAGGAGGAAATAAAGTATGAAAAAGATGCTTAATACGAAAAGGGGGGGGGTGGGGATTTATAGGCTTGAAAGTGCAGAAAATGATCATGTTTTCCATTTTTAATAAAATAAAATGTTGATATTCTGGTTTAATTCAACCAAATTAGATGAGCTTTCGATGACTTCGATAAAAGTAATTATAATCATGTATCTACAAAGAAGAAGCCATTCAAGATTCTATTCTGGTAAAAAAACCTTCCCGGTTAAATGTAAACAATATTTGCGCTGTCGTGGCGAAGTATCCATCAGCGGGTGGTCAGTTAATGTTGTAACCTGAAACAGAAGACAGCACTGTTATATCAAAACTAGAGTTACCTTTCTTCTCACACAGAAATATATATGACATTAAGCAATTTAACACATGGCCGTTTAGTGTCAAGTGGAAAAACTACCTGCCTAACATGTTTTTGTTATATCTCCTCTCCTTTTTAGAGATATGTGACTATAAACTTCACTTTGTGCTATATAAAGGCAACAGTTGTTTACCTTGTTCATAAGTCATAAATCGATTGCGAGAAAAAAAAAATGAGTTACAAACTAAAACCAAAGGAAACACTTCAACTATAAGAGGAAAATAACAGAACAACAGAAAAACTGATCTGCAACAAAAACAAACGTTAACATACATTGAAACGGACTATTTGATAAAAACTACCATATTCTTGGTTTGATACAGGACATTTCAGAAACAATATGTTGGGTTGAACCTTATTTTATGGCTAGCCAAACCTCCCGCTTATATGACAACGTTAACAAATATTACCAAAATGACAACTATTCTGTTACACCGTTCCGTAATTAATATAGTTCGTTTGATTATATTCTTAATCTATTTATGTGTTCCAGTCTAGGAGGATTATTCATCTTTAACGTTAAAACATCGTACCGTCGCTACCTTTCCCTCTCTCATTACGTATCCGTTAAATGTAAACTGCAAAGTCATAACGATCCCGAGGAACATTTCGTCGAGACGTCATCTTCGACACAATTCGTGGCTAACCACAGAGTGACTTAATTCTACAACATTGTATTTGAACCCTTCAAATTGCTCTCTACATATTTGAACCTTTTCTCCGTGAAATACCTGAAATTTACCGTTCTTGAAAGTACAACATTTTCTCGCTTCAACGGACTGTGCTATCTATTACTTTTGACATTTCGTTTTAATAACATTGATTGAACACATTGTAAAATTGTATTTTATTTGTTTTTCAGCTTTTTATCATTTGTTAGATTGGTTTAAGAATAAATTGTCAGCACCTGATACTCTTATTGCTTGAGCCCAATCGTGGTTATACTTAATGGTCAGGCCATTACAACAACACTGCATAACAGGAATACAGTACAAACAACGAAATAAAAAAAAAAATCATAATTATTTTCACCAAATTAAATAGCCGCGAAGTGGTCATGAAAGGATAAAACGCGAAAAAAAGTATCCGCGAAAATAAGTTGGTTTACAGTATGTCGTTCTCGAAAGGCTATTTTAAATTAATGCTGTGACGACGTCATACTTATTGAGACTTAAACTTTATCCATGTAATGTGGAAAATTATTCCATTATACTAACAAATAACACAAGTGAATTAAACCGAAAATACACAGCTCTCGCCACAAACGATAGAACATAGGTATCCAACCAAACTAACAAAAGAAACACCAAAAACTAAATACACTCAGATGTACTTACACCATGCTTTTTCATTGGGAAAATAGGCTGCACAGAGAAATGTATTCCAACCCAGACCTTCTCCCATCGAAATGGAAATACATTGATTTATTAATAATTGTTTTAACGTCCAGCGGTGAATATTTTGTGCGCATTTAGAACAAGGGCAAATACTCTGAGTTCGGTATTTTTGTGATTTTACTTTTTACAAAACAAATTGTAGTTTTGGAAGAAAGAATCGAATAAATGGCGGAAATTAAATTATTACCAGGGTAAGAGGGTATGCAAGCATATTGATAACAATTTTGTCTTTCAATATCTTTAAGGGTATGTTTAAATATCTGACATAGTTTAGATTGCCATATTATGCATGACATATTTGTTTTTTTTCCTTTATGCTTCGATACAAAAATTTGTCAGCATTGTGAATATATAGTGTGTACATGTATCTATATGTCGTACATTTGAGCTTAAAAGAGCTAATGATATATTTTAAGACATGCCAAATTTTAAAAGCTTTTGATTTGAATAGATTTAGTTTAAAATAAACTCATCATATATACCAGTATTGAAACTTTGTATTTGTGCAAGACACGCGTTTCGCCTACAAAAGACTCATCAATGACGCTCGAATTAAAATAATAAGTAAAATAGACCAAATAAAGTACGAAGTTGAAGAGAATTGAGGACCACAAATTTCAAAACGCTTTGCCAATTACAGCTAAGTTGTTCTGCGTTGATTCCGTTCTCCTAGTAAAATCATTGAAACCATACCATAAAATTTTAAACCTACGAATATTGTTCGGAAAAAAGTAACATAATACCGAACTCCATAGAAAATTTAAAAGGAAAACTCCCTTAAAAAATTACAAAATCAAAAGAACTGACATATTCATGCCTTGGTACACGATTTATTTTGTTTTATAGTAATTAAAATTACAACACAATGTCTTATTAATTTTTAGCCATGGTGTTTTCAGTTTATTTTCGATTTATGAGTTTGACTGTCCCTTTGGTATCTTTCGTCCCTCTTTTATAGCTTACGATTAAATGTAAAAATTGTCTCTGTATGTTCAACTATCTTACTTTCGTTTAAGTATATGTGTTTTCAGTATTACCATATATAGTTATTAAAGGTACCAGGATTATAATTTAGTACGCCAGACGCGCGTTTCGTCTACATAAGACTCACCAGTGACGCTCATATCAAAATATTTATAAAGCCAAACAAAAACAAAAACATATAGCCTGGAATTCCTTTTCACAAATTACCGAAGGGACAAAAACAAGTAGATCATGCACATAGAGTTGGTCAATCGGAATGAAAGCATCAGACAATTTCAACTGGTCCGAGAACACAATTATTTCGTAGTGCATTTCTTTGAGAACATAAATGAAAATAAAAAAAATCCCACCTGCGCTTTCTCAAAGAAACTTTTACAGTGTGTTGTACTACTTTTGGGACAAATTATATCAAAATTATAGAAAACTTCATCGTCTCTAACTCAAAATATGGACAATTTTATCTTTAGGGCGTCTTGAAATCTTTTGACAGCTTCCTAATTACTATTTTTCAACCTTTGTCACCTGGACCAAATCACAACTTTCCTTTAAAATTCTGGACCCAAATTTTTTTACAATGTAATTTCACCCCCCTACTTGCAATTTGAGGCATTACACATGGAGAAATAAATTTGGAAGGGTTATAAAAATTAATGGCAAGTAACCCACTGTCAACATAAGGGACTATATTTGTGAACAACGAAAAACAAGGGACGACAATTGTGGTCTCGGACCAACTGTCATTGTTAATTAAATAGAAATGGAAAAGAAACCACCCTTGCAACAGGCCATCAACGGATTCTCCCAAGAATTGTTGCAATAGTTCTGTAACAGGAATAGAGCTTGACAGTCCAACTACACGACGCGTTAAAGTATCCAAGAAAACAAGTAAAAACTTGAATTAAATCATTGTGTAGATAAAGAACAAATCGACGACTAGTAAATGATTCAGGAGTAACATATGTAGACAATCTTATAAGACAATGTAGTATAATTGATACATTTGTACATTTTATTGTATAAACATTTTACAATGAGATTATAATGAACATGCAACTGTTTTGTTAAAGTATGTTATAAAAGTATTACTACGTTCAAAGACTTTCAACAGCTAATTGCTTTTATCTTTTATACTATCTTATTCGTTCAATTACGTTTTAACATTTCAAATAATAAAACACTTTGATAACTTATTTTCTAAAGATAACACAGACTGGCGTGAAGTCAAGTGTTTTTTTTAATACAAATTACAAAAATGTCGATTTTTGACGTAATTACAGCTTTTTTCTTGTTAATATCATTTTTTATTAAACGATGTATTCTTTGAAGATACCTGATGATTTCACGATAGTTAAAATGGATTGAATGGCTATAAAGTATATAGTAAATAAGAGGATTTATCTACACATTCACTGGAAGGGCATAATATAAAGATTTTTGTATACTAAAATAGTTCATCGTATGCACCATTTAAAAAGAAACGCAAATTAAAACAACATGATGTCGACCTTTTTTTTCGTGGGGTTTCAAATACCATCTCCTTATTCTTTTTATAAAGATCTGCCTCGAACATTCACGAGGTAATAAACTTGGTAAACAAATGCTCCCATAATCGTAAATTTGAAAGGACATATTTATTTAGTCTTTTAAATTTCTGAAACCTTTCCGTTATCATCTCTGATAAAAAGACAGAAAAGAAAGGCCACGAAAAATCAGATAAGAATAAGAACTGAAGCATTATTATCGATACTTACAGGTTACATTTCTGTAATACAATGCAATTTCCCATACAAACTCTCTTTGGGGCTAAAACTGTGAATATTTTACTATGAGGTTTCGTGAAAAATTATATCCTAGAATAGAAAGTTAATATGCCCTTCTATTTTATTCAAAGGCCAAAACATACGGCTGTGCGGCATATTGTCAGCATGTATATGCCCTGAACTTGTTTAAACTTATGCTTAAATTGTGAACTACCCACACCTTTACGTTTTGCCTACTTCAGAATTCATTCTTTTCACCACAATAATATGTTTTTATACTGGTTACAGTCCCAAGTTATTTCCCTATGAGGTGAAACATTGAGATCAAATCTGGGAACCAGTATGCCAACAAATCAAATTATCTATGAATATTATATATCTCTTCAAATGAGGCGTGGTTTGAGAAACATCTGTATTTACAAAGTGCAACCTATAGGGAAAGATAAAACACCGAAGAAACAAGCTGATTCAAGTTTAAAGGACTAAACATGTTGATCTAGGATTCATCCTTTCCTATACACTTGTATTTATCATTCTACTACAGAGAAACAGTAAAGGATCATGACATTGTAGAGTACACGATGCAAATACGACAAGATTACAATGCAGATGAGAAAATTAATAGAACATTTTAGTCGTGTTTGAACTTCGAATAAGCATTAAATGTATATCCCAGAAGTGGATGGTTTGTTTTAAATTGCAACTATATGCCCTCTAAATTTGATAATATTTAAAAACTGATTCCCAAGACAGTTGTAAACAATTCATGGATAGTTACCAGGAGTTGTTGATTGATACCTAGAGATAACACACAGCACGGTGTAAGACATTCATCATTTTGTCAGGAAATGTTTGGTGTTATGTAATGAGACGTATATATACTGTTACACATCATTATCTTATTGTATTCAAACAATATTATCTTTTTCGGTGTACTATTCAATTGTTCGCTATGTTTTGATAAAATTGAGAAGGGAAATAGAGACAATTCGACCAAAGAGCAGCTAGCAATCAATTGGTCTTCAACACACCGGAAAAATCCCTCACCCGGAGGCTAGTTTCAACTGGCTCCTATAAACATTTGTATTTATTCAGTGAAATTGAACGTCACAGTAAACTGCAAACATATAAATGAACTAAAATTTAAAAAAAATATACACAACTAACAAAGGCCAGATGCTCCTACCTTTGCACAGGCGCTTACATGCGGCGCCGGGTTGGTTAAACATGTTTTGTGATATCTCAACTCTCACCTAGACACTTAGCTAATGTAGAGTTTAAACACATGAACCACATTTCTACATAAGAAAATGCATGTACCAAGTCATGAATATGACAGTTGTTATCCATTTGTGTGATGTGTTTTGACCTGTTTGTTTGCGATTTAATTACGGACTTTCCTTCTTGTTTAATTTTCCTCGGAGTTCAGTATTTTTGTGATTTAACTTTTTTCACTATAGCAACATTGCATTTAAAGGTTGTTTTTTTTTGTCTGGCACACGTAAGTATAAAGTTTAAATGTCATGGAATATGTGTACATCATAACTTAACTCCTACTTTATGTATAAAGGATAGACAAATGTCAACCAAGGAAATCACTTGCATATAGCATTCGTTCTTTCGTGATAGAATTCACGAAAGAACTAAGACGCTTTAAAACATAGTTTCTTGGGAGTTATCCTGTATTTATATAGTTACTTCGTATTAACGGCCGCTCAGAGACTTTGCGATGATCAACGACAATACTTAGGTAAAATTTCACATGGTAATATCCATTAAAGAATTAATGGGAAAAGTAAGACGACTTTACCTTTCCTATTGTTAATTTTCCTTTCGTAATAGACGACAGTGCAGACTATTTCTTCCAAATGATTTATTGTTTCGGTTAGTATGATTTGGATGTGTTATGTGGTATTTCTTATGAAGATGTATAATAGTTATCAAAGGTACCAGGATTATAATTACGTACGCCAGACGCGCGTTTCGTCTACATAAGACTCATCAGTTACGCTCATATCAAAATATTTATAAAGCCAAACAAGTACAAAGTTGAAGAGCATTGATGATCCAAAAGTCCAAAAAGTTGTGCCAAATACTGCTAAGGTAATCTATGCCTGGGATTAGAAAATCCTTAGTTTTCGAAAAATTCAAAGTTTTGTAAACAGGACATTTATAAAAATGACCACATTATTGATATTCATGTCAACACTGAAATGTTGACTACTGGGCTGGTGATACCCTCGGGGACGAAACGTCCACCAGCAGTGGCATCGACCCAGTGGTGTAAATAGTTTTATTATTAATTATAATTTAGTACGCCAATACTAAAAACATATGAAATCTCTTTCAGTAATTTTTACATCCACTGGATTACAGGTTTGTGGCTATAAGAGAAGAACTATTATCAGAGACATCAATCTAAAGTATCCACTGGATTACAGGTTCATGAATATCAGAGAAGATTTAACATTGGAAAAAGCTTGCTAAAACATCATTTTTATTACATTTTTTATGGCTTTGAAGTATGAACTGATAACTATTATGAGAGACAGCAATCTATATCATCCACTACAGGTTTGTGGTTATGAACAAAGAAACAATATGGGAAAAAGCAAACCAAAACCTTCAATGCATTACAGGTTTGTGTTTGTGCATGAAGAAATAATATAGGAAAAAGCAAACCAAAACATTTACCGCATTACAGGTTTGTTGCTTTGAACAAAAAGCTATTATGGGAGAAAGCTCACAAAGTCATCCACTGGAGTACAGGTCTGTGGCTTGGGAGATGCATAGGAAGTATTTTGATGGCTTTTTTTTATGTTTTTGGATGCTCAATTTCTGTAACCTTGACAGTGGAATACGTGTCAAAGTCAAATGAGCTTGTATCGCGTCAGGAATCTCGTCATTACTTACCTCGCATCATATGTTTTTGTTTGTTATTTTGAAAACAAGGTGATAATGGTAAATATGTAATTGTTTCTAGTTAAAAGCATGTCAAACATTAAAATAATCGGTATGAGGTATAGCTTGGTAAATTATACACCTGTCTATAGTTAAAAACTGTATTTGTTTTTGCGTTGTGTTTAATTGTTATTGTGTAAAAGATAATTACATCGTTTCCCTCCGCTTGACAAATTTGACTCCTGTTATGTTTTTATAATTAACTTTCTGTGCTTTAGAAAAAAAAGACATATAAACAGGCATGTACACAACAACTTATGTTTGAATTGTAGTCTACATCTCTTGTTATTGATTTCATGGTACACTTTTTTTAATTGATAAAATCAAGTCGCCATGTGTTTGACGTGTTGTTCTTTGTCTATCAAATTTAGTTGAAAAGGTACGTTTTCTCAGTAAGTAAATCTGTGGAAATGTCTTTTTATTTCTGTTTACTGATCATGATATGAATGTAAATATATACTTTATGTTGTTTGTTTGAATATACAGTTACTGGGGCATCTGGAAATACATATAAATAAATACAAGAATAGATCATCTTCAAACCATATGTTTATCTGTATATCGTTTTTTACCTAGATAATTACACAAATAATTTGTACATTATCAAGGTTTTTTTCTATCCTTTTTTGTGTTTGTTTTTGGGAATTTTAGTTTGTAACCTGGATTTTTTCTCTCTCAATCGATTTATGAATTTCGAACAGCCGTATACTACTGTTGCCTTTTTTTGGCCATACTAGCACATATTTGAAATATTCGTAAAACTCGTTAATCACACGATAATTGAAAAATTTCCTAATAAAGAAAAAATTAAAACAAGTTTTTAAAATTTTATATAACAATAACTGCATACTTTCACTTCATTTTCACTTTTTGGTGGATAGTAGTCACACATGCATTCATACCACATACATATTGTACCAATCAAGTATTACAAGCAATTACTGAAAACTAGTTCAAAGCAGCGTAAAAACTTGTTTTCATTTTCATTTGGAAGTTTTTCATAAATTGGACAACATTTCAAATGACACATAAATTAACAACTATAGGTCACCGTACGTATTTCAATAATGAGCAATAATAAATAAGTGTTATTTTAACTTGTCATCTTAATGTTATTTATTGTTTTGGTATGTGCTTTTACTTATTTGTCGAAGGTTGTACGGTAACGCAAGTTGCTTGCATTTAATGCATTTGTTTTGTGTGGATATTTGTCTTATTGACAACTTTATTCTTGTACCAAGGGTGAATTTAATCGCATCTTATTCTTATATTGGTATATTGCTTGGTCTGTCAACCATTGCACAATTTCGATTTCCTAATTATTTCATCAGCAACAAATACCTACCTTCAGGATTAATGCGAAACTACATGCCCTAGGGTGTGTGAAACTTATTAGATTGTATGCAACTGTTATACAAGTGAGAGATTTAGCTAGTAATATAACCAGATTTAATCCATCATTTCTACATAAGAAAATCCCCATACCAAGTCAAGAATAAGGCAGTTCTTGTGGTAGAGCTTTCGATTTTGCCATTTGATTAGGGTTTTTCTGTTTTGATATTTCATCGGCGTTCGGTTGTTTTTGTGGTTACTTTTTTCCAATCATCTATAATACATATTACGCATATTACCATGTTAATGCCACAAAACGATTCATGGAAAAAACATACGGTTTTAAAATTATCTGTTTTTGTATTAATTTTTATATGTTTCCAGATGACTTAATATCTGTATATTCGAACAAAAACAGAAAGCAACGTTTAGCATACATATCACAAAAATGAACGTGTACTTAATTAAAAAACAAGTCCATGATACACAAAACAATAGGGTTCAAAGTAACTCCCATTGTGTAATAGTGCAAACATATTTATATAATTTTAACACAATTATTCCTCTTTATAAACTTATATCATACAGACGATAAAAGCGCCGGTCTAATTTTGTTTTATTTGATAGAATTTCAAGCATCTATCTTGTTGGCATAAAAGCAAAAAACAAGCATACCGTAATCCAAGGTAATATCAAAACGGAGAGTTCCTTTACAAATGTTAAAATCAAAATCTTATAATAAGTGCATCTTAATCTAAGGACAAACAACTGGCGTATTCCGGACTTTGTACAGATATGTCCTTAAGTAGAAAATATTGGGTTAAACCTTATTTTATTGCTAGCTAAACCTCTCACTAATATAACTGTTTATTAAAATTCCGTAATATTGAAAACAATGTGTGAGCAAAATCAAACAAAAGATTTGGTAGAACAGTCAATATTGAGTTATTATCTCAAAAGTTACTAGCTATAAGATATATATATATATAGAAAAAAAAAGGTTTTTTTTGTTTAATCATTTATGAACGGGAAACAGTGAAATACGACTTCGGTTCTAGCAGCAAGTATTTTTTTTAGTTAAAATAAGCTTAGAAACATCGATAATGAATAATTTATTTGCAAGTGAATAATTCGACCTTATTGAATACTTATTCATATGACCTTCAATTAAACCCCTTTACTAGAGATGGATGACGCATAAATTATGTGTGTTCGTCTATTAAAAGGAAAAGAATGTCAACATTGATAGTGAACAATTGTAAATCATTTGACTGATTGCATTGATCCACACAATCTCAATTTCATACAGGTTGAAAAGATGATTAACGTATTTTTAATATCAAAAAAATATTCAAAAATGAAATTCCTTTATAATATGCAAAACTCAACAGCTCAAACATATATAACGAATGGAAAACAACTGTCATATTCCTGACCTGATACGACCATTTCATAATATAAAAAATGGTGAATGAAACCTGGTTTTATAGCCAGCTAAACCTCTCATTTGTATGATAGTCGCATTAAATTCAAGAAGCTGCACCTTTTTGAATACCGAACGAGTTTGGGAAATAATATATCCTATATGCAGGTGAAGTTGGTATATTGCTACTAATGTGGGTGAAATTTATGATTCAAAATTGAAATCGTCTCCTTTAAAAGGGACAAGATTTATCCACAGATTTATATAAAAGAAATTGTTTGCTATTAAAAGAAAGTGTTTTTGAAACTGAAGATCAGTATGCTTAATTGTTTATTTTGCAGCATTTTTGTCACGTTTATTTTTGCAGCCATTCCGGTCGCTCCTGAAAATATGAAACCATTGGCAAAATTGACCAATTTAATACAACAGACAATACAAGAACGAGTCGCACATAATAAAGTAAAACGCCTTGTAAATAGGTTATTACTTACGTTAAAAATAAAGATAGTACAAAAAATAAATTCTGGCACTCTACTTATTTTAGTTGTAAACGATCTACAGCACAAGAATGAGACGTCCCTAAAAAAATAACAAATCTTATAACATGATTTATTAGATAACTATACACGAACGAGTTATCAATTTTATTGATTGCTGAAAATTAATAAAACCTACACAATAACTAACAACACACATGTAAACAAACGACAAAACAGGAATGTATCATCCCTGTCAAATTAAAACCTTAGTTCTTTACCACAGAAATTTAATCAAAGACACAACAATAATGATTACTAATACTAGGAAAAAGGCTAGCACATAACTATAATAATATTCCAGTTTTTTAAAAGAATGAGTCGTCCATAAAAAAAAAAGAAAACAAGAGCTTAGCACTTTACTTGTTACTGTAGTATGAGCTAACTACAAAACGAAAATGTGACATCAATGACAAAGAACATGGTTTTGCACATCACTTTGGCAGTTGTAAAACAATATTCAGTATATGAACAATTCGTCCATTTATGCAGTAGTAGACGAGTTTGCAGATCTTTTTTGGTAAAAGTCAAACTTTTTTTCCTATATGATCGCACTGAAAGAAAGAATCAAGAAAGGTATGATTAACCGAATTGGTTTACATCGTTATGTCCTCTCCACATCCTCACGTGATCTAAACATTATCAATAAACGGAGAATGTGATAGTTCCCCCATTAGTCTTGCTTATCGTATGACAAGCAACGTCTCGTAAGAAATAGAAATAAGCAATAATTTAGACATATTGCTGGATCATAATGATCTCGTTATTTAGGATTTATGGGGAATCAAACCATCTAGCTGTCATATGAAAATGTTAATTCCTTGGGACCGGGTTATTACCAGACAAACAGGACAAGATAAAATATGTCATAAAGTTCTATGATAAATCGTCCTCATCCGTAATGTTTACGTATTTTTTTTAATTTAAACTTAAATCAATATTCACCTATGTAAAAATATATTGCAAGAAATGTAGGCGTTTACCTATTAATATAAAGTCCCTTGATTTACTGTGAATAATTTAGAGTTAGTAGACAATGCTGATCGCATCTATCTAATTCATCTTGAAAGAAGGATATCGCAGACGTGTTTAAGTCTGCTTCATATCTGTTTATAGTCATTTTATAAAATTTACTGTTTGCAAAAGTATAAATTGTTCTAAAAAATAAGGATGTTCTTATCCCAAGCAAAAATTTGGCACAACTTTTTTTTAACTTTTGGTCCTCAGAGCTGTTCAATTTGTACTTGTTTTTGCTTTCGAACTTTTGTATCTAGGCGTCACTAGTAAGTCTTGTGTGGACGGAACGCACTTCTTGCGTATAAAATTTTAAAACTGGTGCCTTTTGTTAGCTATTATTCGTGTGTTTCTCTGTCCATTATGTTCTCCTCTTTACTTTTATTGTAGTCCTGTAATGTTATGTTGTCATTTTAATGTTATATTTAACATTGCAATTAAAGCGGGATGTTTGGCATACCACAAAACCAGGTTCAACCCACTATTTTATTCTTTAAAAAAAATGTCCTGTACCAAGTCAGGAATATGGCCATTGTCATATTATAGTTCGTTTCTGTGTGTGTTACATTCTAACGTTGTGTTTCTGTTGTGTCGTTTGTTTCTCTTATATTTGAGTGTGCATTTACATTACTATAAGACGTGTCACGGTACTTTTCTATCCCAAATTCATGTATTTAGTTTAGATGTTATATTTGTTATTCTCATCGAAATTTGTCTACTGCTTAGTTTGTTTCTGTGTGTGTTACATTTTAATGTTGTGTCGTTGTTCTCCTCTTATATTTAATGCGTTTCCCTCAGTTTTAGTTTGTAACCCGGATTTGTTTTTTCTATCAATTTGTGAGTTTCGAACAACGGTATACTACTGTTGCCTTTATTTACTTGCATCCAGAAATCATTAATATGGATCCATTAAAAGCCCAATTTTATACCACAAAAGAGATGAGAAAAGCTTTCAATTTCTTTTGATGAACATTCCAGCAGACCAGCATGTGAAGTGTTATATACGTCCCAGTTGTACGATATTCATAGTTGTTTCTTACCTTATTCCATTGGGCATTTGTTTCGGATGCTATCAAGTTTCTGTTTTGACTGTCATTGAATATCTGCTGATGTATTCTTCTTTTCACTACCCCAGTCATTACCTGTATTTTCGTTCTCAGCAAAGAAAAACGTCTTTCTATATTTTTAAGAACTACAATTGATTACCGAGACTTGTGCCACCAGTATAGCACCGGAGTAAACACATGTTATCCATGTTTTGTGGAGTTCGTATTTTTCAAAAGTTGGTTTTCTGTGAAGTATTGTCTGTCTCTTGTTTGTCTTTTAGTGATATTTTCACAGGCATTTAGTTGTCTGTTTCATTTTACTTACAGTTTTATGTCTCCTTAGTCATACATAATAACACCTACTTTTCCGTCTGATGAACTCTCATCCTTTTTTTCCCTTTTTTCTGATTTCTTCATTTGATCGGAGTATTTTTGTATCGAAATATTATCTTTTATCTGTTAACAAAACTGTATAAACCATTGTGTATATTTTGGTTTATCAAATTATCTTGTAAAAGCTCTGTAAATTACATTGCAACCTTGTAGGTTTGTGTTTACATATTTCCTAGACTGTTTATGAACAATTCTAACAACCCCAAACTACTTTAACTAGTTAACATATAATACAAATAAGAGGAAAACTATTTTAACTAGTAAACAAAGTACATTTTGCTATTCTTAATTAGAAAATGAAAGTATCAATTTCTTTCAAAAACCACGCAATCAATTCCCTAACTTCATACACGTTATGTAATCTTATAACCACATCGTATAATCAATTCAAGAACAGAAGAAATTTACACCCCTACGGAAATAAAAGAAATATTATATATGATATAGCCTTAATCAAACAGTCGATTATTTTGGTTTACATATTTGTGATCGTAGGTCACTGACCGAATTCAGTCCTGCTTCTAAAGTTAAGGAAAATGTTCCTTTTAATATTTATGTGTAGTAGACAGAATTCGAAGAAATGTTTCTTTTAATGTTCACTTCTTATCAAAACTTGACGTTTCATTTGTTATTCTGGTTTAATAGTGTGTTATGTCTTATCATTTGTGGTTTTGATTCTATTCTTATTATATAAAAGTAAAGATAACAAGATTTGTAATTGCTAGCAATAACAGATGGCACCCTTCCCCTATTGCCAGGATAATTTTGAAATTTCTATGGTCAAAGAGCGTATCCGCGCATGCTAATCAACATTGTTGTAAATTTTCATGAAATTTTGAGCATTTTGAATTTGTGAAATTTTTGATGTTTCCATGGTTACGGTGACCATTTAAAAAATTCCAAATACAGATGGCACATTGGTATATGCCATGTAACATATCTTTATAGTTTCATTGGCATTGATGCTGTAAAAAATGCAGCTTTAATGTATTTTCTCATATGGTCAATGTTAAACTTTTGCCCTGTTTCCATGACAATGGCAGCCATTTTGGAACTTCTTAATATTGCATGCACATCTGGTTATATCAGGTAACATTTCTATAAAGTTTCATCCACTTTGGTCTTATAATGAAAGATTTAGAATTTCGATTTTTTTTTCACATTTTGTCAGTTTCAATGACAACGGCCGCCCATCTTGGATATGCCATACCCTGTTTGCTAATCTGCACATGCTGGGCAACATTATGGTACAGTCCCATGACCATTGGTTCATACAGTTCCAAGATATAAGCTGGACAAAAAAGTGAAAAAAAATGAAAATAAGAAAGAAAGAAACGTAGAATAACAATACGTCACCCAAACCCTGTTGAGGGTGCCATAATCCGTTGAGGGTGCCATAATTAAACAGCACATTTATATGCACATTATTTATTTATTTTTACACAGTTTGATTTTGAGGGAAAACTGACATTGTTAGAAAATACAAATAATATATACCTTTATTACCAAAGTCTTTATGAACTATAGGTATACATTTGAATTACATCAACATCAATAATATATACGATACATACATGAACTCAAACTATTGGACAGAATACCAGAAGGCGTTGTAGTAATACACAAACATTATTTTAACATTTTAGTTCTAAGCTTAAAAGAGATCTAATTATTTTATATAAATTGCACAGCTCTTTTACATTGTTTTTACTTATTAGTTTAATGAATGTGTACATCGATGTTTTTTCCCCGATACTATGGCTTAATATAAATTGTTCTAAAAATTAAAAAAAAAATACAACACACAGGGTGATAGAGCAGATTGGTATCCCTCGAAAAAGCTTTGCAAACCTTGACAGATTTTTAATTTTTTTTCTTATTAGTTGTAAGTGGCTTTGAACTGGCTGCTAGTAACTGCGAGTACTCTCAGATCAGTGGCTTTGTGCTGTTGGGATGTACAAGTTCCTGGCCACGTCAACTTGTAAAGTATTTTTATTTTCATAAATAAGGCCGTTAATTTTCTCGTTTGAATTGCTTAACATTGTCATTTCGGGGCCTTTTATAGCTGACAAAGCGGTATAGGCTTTGCCCGTTGTTGACGGCCGTACGGTTACCTATAGTTGTTAATTTCTGTGTCATTTGGTCTCTTGTGGAGAATTTTCTCGTTTGGGAATCATACCACATCTTCTTTTTTACGGCTCCGCAACAAAGTTGTCGGTGCCATATAGTTTTACCCTAGTCCGTCATTCCGTCATTCCGCAACAAACCATTATACGGAGTTTTTTTTTCTAAACGCCTTCAGATATTGAGCTGATTTTTGGTATGTGAGTTAACCAGGATGAGTTACAGATCAAGTTTAAGTTTTGTTCCGCTTCACTATTTTTTGCCGAAATTACGGGCTTTGGACTTTGATAAATTGTTGACAATCACAGTTATATGGATTTTTTTTATAAACGCCTTCAGATATTGGGCTGATTTTTGTTATGTGCGTTAACCAGGATGAGTTGTAGATCAAGTTTAAGTTTTGTTATGCTCCGCTAATTTTTGATGGGTTTACGACTTTGAAAATTGTTAAAAATCACAGTTAAACGGACTCTTTTCCTATATGGCTTCAGATGTTGAGCTGAGTTTAGATATGTGAGACTACCATCATGTTTGTGTCCACGTGTTTTGTTGAAATAGTAGATTTTTCAACTTTTTGAGATGGGGCCATTCGTGTCGTTTTGATACATCTAGTTTTGTATTACCTTCGGTTGACAATGTTTTCTGCTCTACCACCCTCTCAGCTATGTGTTATTTATAAAGTACTGTACGTGTATACTGTCGTTAACTAATTTTAGGTGTCCGTTAATATTCTGTGTATTTCATGTAGAAATGTACTTAGTTGTTATTTCTTATGTATTTCTCTGTCCTGCATGTTTTTGTATTTGAATGGGACTTGAATGGAGAGTTGTCTCATTGGCACCCATACAAAATCTTCTTATTTCTCTAAACCTATATAATGACATTTAGGTCTGTAGGCAAATTGGTTTTATTGGATGCTTATAAACAATCAGATCAGTAAAATTAAAATCTATAGGTTTAATTTGCGATTAGACATTAAATTTGAAGTTAAAATATATTATTTCCGGTTATAAAATTCAGTCTGCGCTTATACTTACTCATGTTGTTTAATTTATAACACACTTTTCAAACTGTTTTTACAATATGTCGCTCATTGAAGTTACTGTTTATTAGTTATAAAGTAAAGAAAGGGGTGTTAATTACGGGGAGTCTTAAGAAGATGTGTTGATTTATTTACAACGAAGAGGTATGACTCTCATTGTCGCTTATTTATAACAGAAAATTATCATTTAATGTGTTCTGTACTTACTGCCTAAGATGCTAAGTTCATTACCATATGTTAATGAATATAACTTTATTATAGTATATAAAGAGTACATGTCAAAAGGAAAATCAGCTGTAGTTAAAAGAAAGTTTATTTCCCACTTACGTTTAAACTGCGCTTAATATTTTTCAATAAACTTTTATTCCACCTTGTAAGTGCTTGCATAACATATCCAATTTTAACTAATTGTTAAAAAATTTCCTTCTTCGATTTTTAACACCTTAAGATTTTTTTTTTATTTACTTTCCCATGGAACGCCCAAATCCATCAAATTGAAAACGTAAGGAGTACATCAAAAATTCATTGAAGATCAACATTCAGAAAATTCATCAACCTGCACAATGCTGTTGGTCACACACAGCTTATGTAAACCAAAATAGGTCAAGCAGTGTAGCGAAACCCGAATAGGCAGTCAGAGCTTTGCATGAGACAGATTTGTTTGTATTTTCATGTCCTTAGTTCTATCATTAAGTTGTCACATATGATTTCTTGTTTTAAATAGATAAAAATCATTCTTATTATATAACGGACTACTTATTTTGAATAGATTCTTTTTTATTCAAAATTTTTTCACAATTTCCTCAGTTGCCTCAGTTTTACTGTACTGTACTTTATGCCCTGTACCAAGTCAGGAATATGGTCATTGTTATATTATAGTTCGTTTCTGTGTGTATTACATTATAACGTTGTGTCGTTTGTTTTCTCTTATTTTTGAGTGTAAATTCACATTGCGATAAGACGTGTCACGGTACTTGTCTATCCCAAATTCATGTATATGGTTTTGATGTTATATATATTATTCTCGTGGGATTTTGTCTATGTGTGTTACATTTTAGTGTTATGTCGTTGTTCTCCTCTTATATTTAATGCGTTTCCCTCGGTTTTAGTTTGGTTATCCCGATTTTGTTTTTTGTCCATGGATTTATGAGTTTTGACCAGCGGTATACTACTGTTGCCTTTATTTACTGTGCGTATTGTTGTGTGTTTGATTTTTCTACATTGGCCAGAGGTATAGGGGGAGATGGGAGATCTCAAAAACATGTTTAACCCCGCCGCATTTTTGCGCTTGTCCCAAGTCATGAGCCTCTGGCCTTTGTTAGTCTTGTATGATTTTTAATTTAAGTGTCTTTTGTATAATTCGGAGTTTAGTATAACGTCTATTATCACTGAACTAGTAAACATAATTGTATAGGGGCCAGCTGAAGGGCTTCACAAGGTGCGGGAGTTTCTCGCTGCATTGAAGAATCATTGGTGGCCTTCGACTTTTATGTGCTCTATGGTCGGGTTGTTGTCTCTTTGACACATTCCTCATTTCCATTTTCAATTTTATTATTCCATATATATTTGATTTTGTTTCTTATTTTTCACAACGTACAATTTTTCAAATCTAGAAAAGAGATATACGATTAAGTTTTGGTTCGATTGATCATTGTATTTTCTCCCAAAAGCATAAAGTTTTCATGGGTTTCATTGTTCATCAATCAAGCATTCATAATAGGATCTTATATCTTTGTTTTAAATGTTTTAGTGCAATTGAAAAAAAAATGTTGCAAATTTTTAATATCTTTTACCAAGTCAGGAAAACGCCCATTGTTATATTATAGTTCGTTTCTGTGTGTGTTACATTGACATGTTGTGTTTCTGTTGTGTCGTAGTTCTCCTCTTATATTTGATCCCTCAGCTTTAGTTTGTAACCCGGATTTATGAATTTCGAAAAGCGGTATACTACGGTTGCCTTTATTTGCCGTTAAGCAACGATGACAATTTCTGTTTAACAAACTATTTTTTGAAGACTACATTTGTACCTCTATTATATATAATATTATGAATGCATTACCAGTGGAGTTCGTTCATTTTATTTTAACTTTTTTTCTCAGATTGCACCACATTAATTTCCAATCCAAACCGTGACCAAAATTTTCTTGCCCTTCATTTTGACTATAATATGCAATTGATACGATAATCCCAGGCTTGTTTTTCTGTCGTGATTTCCCTGATGCATGGTTGCTGCTTATAAGGAAGCTACGCAACCAAGAGGTGAAGTTGGAATCGTCCCTTCATTTTGTTCATAATTTTGTTTAGTTGGTTGACTGTTACTGAATATTTCCTACACATATGACGCCGGATATGTTTAGATTGTTGTAACAACAATATATTTCTTTTTTCCCGGTATGTGTCCTATCAAAATTAGATTTATCACCGGATTTGTACTTATATGAGCGACATATGTGGAGGATCTGCATACCATTCTGGAACACCGAATTTCTCCCCAAACTCTGTTGCTTTTTAAGTTGCGTATATGTCTCGAATAAGTTCCAGTTTCAATTCTTCGTTTTTATTGAATTATTAAAAAAAAAAAAAATTGTTTAAAATTGATTGAATTATTAAAAAAAAAATTGTTTAAAATTGATAGAATCGAACTTTAAATTCGTTAACATTCTGATATAGAGTTTCTTTCTTTCATAACTTTTCAAGCATAAAACTACAACTACAATTTCTTTGATATATGTCATGTGACCTTTTAGAAAACAAGATAAAACAATGGATTTTTTTGGGAATGTAAGTTTAGAAGTTCAAAAAATACGCAAGTTTAGTATACGTGTCTTGTTTATTTTTTTAATTGTTACCAGTTTTACGGATTAAGACCATGTATAGATCATTTACTGATTAAAAAAAAAAGGAATATTTGTTACAGCGATAAAAGTTTTATTTGTTGATAACTTCACAAGTATAAGCAATAGCAGTTTATAGTCGGTAGAATCTCACTACTCGGTTATGCTAGATACTCTATAGACAAATCACGTAGGTAAACATGAAACAACAAATGACCGTACCACATGACCCCCCTTTTTTTAACCTAGTAATATTATTAAACACTGTGCTTGCTGTATTCTTCTACTTGTCTTAATAAATATTTTTTTTTATAACATTGTGCCTTAATCATATTGAATCACTTGTAATCATTTGTATGTAATTAATGTTAATTGTTCTGCTCCTTGTGGGCGCTTTGATTAGCAATAAAATATATTTGAATTTGAATTTGTTTTTGCTTTCGAACTTTTTTTTAGTACTGAGCGTCACTGATGAGTCTTATGTAGACGGAACGCGCGTCTGCCGTATTGAATTATAAACCTGGTACCTTTTGATAGCTATTATTTGTGCGTTTCTCTGTCCTGTTTGTTCTCCCACTTATTTGTATTGTAGTCCTGTCATGTAATGTTGTCTTTTTAATGTTATACTTAACATTGCCATATTAGCGGGAGGTTTGGCTAGCCACAAAACTAGTTTCAAACCATCTTTCTTTTTTTCTTAAAATATCCTGTACCAAGTCAAAAAATTGGCAGTTTTTATATTAAAGTTTATTTCTCTGTGTGTTACATTGTTGTGCTTTGTTTCTGTTGTGTCGTTGTTCTCTTATGTTTTATATATTTCCCTCAGTTTTGGTTTTTTATCCGGATTTGTTGTTTTTTTCTCAATCGATTTATGAATTTCGAACAGCGGTATAATACTGTTGCCTTTGTCAAACTGTTTACTGATGAACACAAACGGTTTAATGAACCAACGTAGAACTGGAACTAGTTTAACTCTTACGTATTCGTCGTTAGCAAGAGCGACAACATCGATTACCCAATGCATGTATGCTTTACTTGTGTATTAATAAAACGGATGAAACAGGTATGTATATACTTTAATCTCTTTTCTTTAAACCAAACAGTCAGTCAGGTTCACGTATTACATGTCTTTCTTGTTTTTCATAAAGGACACGCGTTTCTATTTCAGTTGAGTATAAGCGCGAGGGAAGTTGTTTCTTTTAAGATATCGGTTATTTGGCCCACATGATTACATTTTTATTACGCGGAGAAAGCGTCAGTTCCTCAATTTGTCATGACATTTTTGATAGACAGTTATTAGCCTAATGTTTTGACTTTATAAAACCATTTAAGTGCCTCTGTCATTGCATCAAATGGATAGTATGCAAAAACAATACTAATTACCGTTGTTAAGTAGTTTTGTCGGAAATGAATAAACGGAGGAATCTCTACATATGACTGGATAAAAGACAGAATGAACACTTTCATTGCCTAGTTTGGTAGTATTTGTATGAACCGTTTTATCTGGAGAACTATCAGGATTAAGGGCTTTCTTATGTTTCTTATATAATCACTTTATTTCTGAATTGAGGATCACGTCTTTATTGCTGTTGATGAGATTATGTCGCGTCATAACAAACATGTGTTAGCATATAAATCAACAATCAAATCAATTACTGTGCTTATCTTGACAAAGAAGTGACGTAAACATTTTATGTCATTGTCTTTAATGATGTGATTATTTATAAAATGTCTCATTGAACATTGCTGACAGCAAGAATAAATTTCCATAACTATAAGTCTTTTATAGGATTGACCAAATACTATGACTGTTGGATAAAAACCTTTAACAAATGTGATTATGAAAGATGGATGTAAGCCACTATATCGAATAAAAACTGCACCAATAGTAAATTGTTCTTAAAGCAGAAAATCAAGCAAGTCTTAAAAAGAGGAAGCCGTTACATGAAGGGAAAATAAATAAAAAAAATAGAAACAAGAACATGTACTTTCATTTTACGAAACTTGCATTTATGTCAAAATCAAGAAAAATTAGCATATTGACAGTTCGGCAATTTTACAGACGCCATCACGAGTAGGTTGATAGGTATGAAATATGTGTTTCACAGATGCTGACGAATATTTTCAGGTCCTCGTAACCATAATGCCGTTCACCTTTTCCCGAACATGACTAACCGAATTAGACTTATCAACGGGGTTGTACTTGCATGAGTGTCACATGTAGAGCAGGGTATCAACTCATCCTTCCGGAGTACCCGAGATCATCCCAGGTTTTAGGTTGGCTTTGTGTTGCTCAGTCTTTATTTTTCTATGTTGTATTTTGAATGCTGTCTTTTTTTGTCTTTTTCTTTTCTTGTCATGGCTTTTTCAGTATATTTCGATATCGAATGTCACTATGCTATCTTTCGCCTATCTTTAAATACAGCAAAAGACGTTGGATTAAACTGCATGTAAATAAAAAAAGTATAACAAAAAAACAAAAAAAAAGGAATATCTTAATTTTTGCTAGTCGTTATCGTTTGTGACATTGATACATTAAAGTTGAGTATATAACATAAATGTTTAAACAAGTCTAAATTTATAAGATCATTCAAACCTATGATTGCGTTGGATAAAAACCGCAATTTGTATACGTGTGCATGCAAAACAAATTTCTTGGTGCAATTGTAACTACAGGGTTTGATATTTTACCAACAATTTATCTATATTTTTACAATCACTTCTGCCATGGGCTTCCAATGTATGAAGCCGTCTCGGACAAGATGAAAATCTTTGTTGTTTGATATTTAATGTCCAAACCCGTTTCGCTGTACAAACATTCAATCTTTTGAAGTTTTAAGAAAGGCAGAACAATCAAACTTTAATATAATTAGAGGTATAATCATAGAAGACGTAGATTTTATATATTCTTGATGACAATCATAATGTGAACAATCATAGATGACATCCTGCTGTCTGGATATTATTATTCAGTCATAAGATCGCAGTCTGATTACTATTAGTTTTAGTCAGCGGACATGAAATTTCATCTTTAATGCAAAGGTTAATATATTTATAGTACACATTAATGACACAGAGGATCAATGCACTTTACTTCCTAGAAACCATTGGGAAAACAAAAGAAGTCGATGTAGAAGTAAGATCTACGGTTTAAATAGTAAGTTGTGTACTCAATAAAAGAGAAATTGAACTACGAAGTTACCATCTCAAGTTTATATAACCAAAAAGATATTAAGAGGTGTATTTTCAATTTCAAACAGTAAATAGGTGTTTAACACCCGAATTCTAAACTTAGAATAAATTAAGAATAAATATAAATATCTGCAAAAAAAAACAAAATCAAACAAAATCCCCAACAAAGAAAGACCTACATGAAATGACCAGCACCAAGGACATGGAGACTTTGCTGATACAAAAAATATGGAGGTGGCTTGGTCATGTTATACGCAAACTATCTGATAGCATGACCAAGGTAGCCTTTTGATGGACACCAGAGGGGAAAAGAAAAACAGGAAGACCTAAAACAACATGGAGACGCACCATAAAAAATGAACTAAAGAAAGAGGATATACCTGGGGCACAGTGGAAAGAAAAACAAACAACCGAGAAGAGAGGAGGAAAATTGTCCTTGCCCTATGTGCCATAATGCATAGCAAGGACTAAGTAGGGAAGTAATAAATGTCTGCAATCAACTTCAAATTCAGAACTTAAAAAATATTAAGATGAGAAATAAATGCAACAATTCACGAAGGTCTTAGCTTTTGATTAATATGTGGTGAACATGAACTTTCTAAGACCACGTGGCTGTCAAACCACAACTCTTTATTTTTATATTTTCGAACAAAAATGTACTTTTATTATGTTTTTGGGGAAACATGTGAATTATATATGACTTACCTAAAAGTTGTGCCTTACTCTCTCTTATCTTAACCTGTTATTAGAACACCATGCAAAATTAAATACAGATTGCGCATCAATGAAGGTTACATTTGCCCTGTCAATCAAATTAATATTGTAAAAATCACATATAAACATTGAAATTTTTTGTCAATTTATTGATAAGGAACTTTCATAAAATAACACAGAAGATGATAAACCCATCAATTGCAGATGTTTCTCTACAGAATATGTCTTATTTATAGTTTAACTCAGATATCTATAATCATTAATCATTTAACAAGCAACTAAAACGCATAATTTTCACAATTTGCAGTATTCAATTTTATCTACGTTACACATTCATTTTTTTTATATAAACTTCCCGACCAGCAACCCAGTTGACCTCTTTTACAGGACTAACATATCGTATTTATTGTTTATTTGTTCTCGTCTTTAAGATGCAGGAAATATTTGCCACTGGACGTTAAGCAAGCAACAAACAAAAACAGATTTTCTGATAGTGCTACGTGATTTGTGTTAATAGACCAGGGACCTACATCTCACTTTGTGTGTCGCTTCTCTTCCTTCCACAATAAATCATCATGCCTCTGTGTTCTATAGGTACCATGCATAGTCGCATTTGTCATCTATTCTTATGATTATTAATCAGTTTGGGCTATTTTGGGAGAAAAACGGAAATAAAGGCGTCCGGATATTGTTTCCGTCATCAGAACAGCTTTTAAGTCATACAAGACTTCCTGTTTTAAACTTGCACATAATTTTCAATTATTTTTATTTATAATATATGTATGTTCATGGTATACAGAAACGCTTAAATTATGGAATTTAACAGAAAACAAAAAGATAACGGACTTTGGAAAAAAGGGAGAGGGCTTTTAAAAATTGTCCTGTCCCCCAAGTACCTATGAATTTTGATACGCATACGGTGTATATATTCCCGTGCTTGCATTTCCCAACATGAATTTCTTGATAGAGGGTTGTTTCTCACAAGGAAGCTATTAAATCAAGAGTTCCAAATGGTGAAGTTGAAATCATCTCTTCGTAAATTTTACGGACGCCGTCACGAGTTGGTTGACCGTTATGAAATAACCGTTTCACAAATGATATCGGATATGTTCCTTACGTCGTAACTACAATCCCCTTCCCTTTCATAAATGTGACCTAACGATTTTACCGGATGTGTTATCTCATAAGCAACACGACAGGTGCCACCTTCCGGAACACCTGAGATCACCCCTAGTTTTTGGTGGGGTTCTTGTTGTTTTTTCTTCAGTTTTCTATGTTGTGACATGTGTACTATTGTTTGTCTGTTTGTCTTTTTCATTTTTAGCCATGGCGTTGTCAGTTTATTTTCGAATTATGAGTTTGACTGTCCCTCTGGTATATGGACTGGTTGTTGTAACTTTGACATGTTCCCCCTTTTTTGTTCTGAATTTATTTACTTTTTATAAATAGAAATTGATTACACTGACCAGCTTACACGAAATAGGAGAATGGACGGATATAAATTGTAACTAAAACATATGATATTATACAGTTTTAGAAACTAACAAATCTCACAATATTTTACATTGTACATCGAACATATATTATCTAAAAGCTTTTTTTTAACATGTCAAAAATGTTTTTCCTGTCCTTTCCTCTTATCATGAATAAACAACACATCTCAAAAATGCTATTATCAACTTCTATATACTTAGTGTGACAAATATCTGTCAAACAAGTGACAAATTTGGAATAGTTTCTTGGAAAAGAGTGGGGCGAAAGATACCAGAGGAACATTCAAACTCATAGATCGAAAAAAAAAAAAAAACTGACAACGCCATGGCTAACAAAGAAAAAGACGAACAGACAAATAATACTATAGAAGACACAACATAGTAAACAAAAAACTAAGCAACACGAAACCCACCAAAAACTTGGGGTTATCTCATGTACATCGGAAACATAAGCAGATCCTGATCCACATGTTGCGCCCGTCATGTTGCACATGTTATTGCACATCCGGCAAATAGAAATGATGCTCGAATTTCCGATTTTCGTATTTCTTATGCCTCTAACCTGAATTAATGAAGCAGTGTCTCTGTACCTGGATAGTTTATTAACAATACATGATATTTATAATCTACAGGTGTATAACAAAAGCAGATACTCGGTAGACATTGATTGTAATTTACTGTTTTGTTGATTTACACACAGATGTTACTCTAAAATTAGTAAATCGTGCATGGTAATATCTGTCATTTATATACAGAGAATCAGCAATGATTAACCGTCTGAAATAACAGAGTTGAAACAAATTTACTATAAATGATCTTAGGCGCTGAATCATATGCAATTATATATAAAATACAGCTATCACTTTTATGCACTTTTGTTTCATATCTTATATATACTTCGAAGAACTTTGTTATTATGACATACACTTAGATTCAAATTTAATGCACTGAATAATTTTCAAACCAATTTCAAAGTATTTAAACGGCTGATTAATATAGAAAGTATGCCGGCTGCTGTACCCCTGTTTTTGACGTATGCCGGCTGCTGTACCCCTGTTTTTGACGTATGCCTATTTTGTCTATTAGTTTTGTGCATACGTCTTTGTCAGTGTCATGGAATTCTAAACGACGGTCATACAAGTGAGAGGTTTAGCTAGCTATAAAACCAGGTTAAATCCCTAATTTTCTACATCAGGAAATATCTGTACCAAGTCAGGTATATGACAGTTGTATTCGTTCGATGTGTTGGTACTTTGATTTTACCTATTGATTAGTGACTTCCCTTTGTTTTGAATTTCCCTCGGAGTTCGGTATTTTTGTTATTTTACTTTTTACCCTACACTATAGTTTTAGTTTTGTAACGTGCTTTTTGTATGCCTAAGACTTGCTGTCTCTAAATTTATTAACCGATCCCGTAGTCTTTTAACATGTAATCCATCTGAATTTCTATTCCATTTTCACCATTTTATCCCTTTTAAAAATCTTCGTAATTTTGCATTTGATATACTACGAATTAAAGTACATAACTGATGAGTTATACTTATAAATAGACATCCAATCTTCAGTAGACGTGATTTTATTTATTTATGCATGTATTTATATAAAACTGAAATCACGCTCATTTTTTTTTTTAAATATGTAAATTATTTCAAATTAACAAAAAAATATAAACCGATCAATCATAATAGTCATACAATATGTTTGAACGAGAACTCCTGCGAACATTTATTTTTTTCAGTGATAATTTTAAAACATAAAGTTATCTCATTAAATCAACATAAATATCAGATATTTTCAAAAATATATGACTCCAAAAGTCTGATAGAGATAGAAGTTACTATTGAGATCAGACATGTTATATCAGAAATAAGAATTACTAGTCTGCTTTTTAACCTATATTCCTAAATCAAAGAAATACTTGAACAAAATATTAATAAATTGTGATTTTTTTTCTCGGTTTTGTATGAACAGTTTCAGGACAGTTTCCAAAGAGGTTAAAAACTGGGGTAAACATTTGTGTTTGCTGTTTCGTTGGGTTATCGTCTCATTGACAAATATCTCATTTATATGTGAAAACTGAAAATGCACAACTTTTAAATCGATGATGATGATAACTCAAGATTTGCGTTACAGAAACACAAAAGTGCGAAAATACAGATACGACTAATTGCTTGGTTTATTTGTAAGAATGTGAAAGTGTGAGGAAACCTTAAATTAAATTAATCCCCCTGGAGTCGGAAACCTTATTTTGACATTCAATGCTTTCGAACCTCATGTTTTATTTGTCTTTGGTATTACTTTTTAAAGGTCGACAAGTTAATTAAGAAACAATAATGTTAGTTTATTACCGTGAATTTGGGTTAATCCCCTTTGAGACAGAGTCTTGCATTAATTAAGTATTAGAATAATAAAGAAGAATCTTCACTCTTGTTATGTCTGTAATTGAATATGGTGCAGCGATATGGGGAAGTAAAGAATACTCTTGTATAAATGCTGTAAAAAATAGGGCAATGCGTTTTTTCATGGGTGTTGCAAAGTACACACCTAATTTAGCCCTATATGGTGATATGGGCTGGATGCGATGTATTGTAAAACAATGGACATGTATTTTTAGAACTTATAGTAGATTTACAAAAATGTGTGATAATAGAATACACAAAAAAGTTTTTATATGGGCAAATAATATATGCAATAATAGACTGAAAATTGGAATTTCAGAGTACACACAAAGTTAAAAGAACTTGATATGGAACATTTTTGTAATACTAATTTGATTATTGATAAACATGTTATAAAAATTATTGAGAATATCTGTTTCAATAGATTTAAAGAGCAATAGTATATTGATTTAATGTCAAACGAGCGTAGTAAACTACGTACTTACAGACTGTTCAAAAATGAATTTGGTGAAGATAATTATTTATTAAAAATTATACCTGGTAAATATAGAAGTGCCTATGCCAAATTTAGAAGTGGTACGGCTCCTTTGAAAATTGAGACCGGAAGGTATGAAGGTCTTTTAGTTGAAAATAGAATTTGTTATAACAGTATTTATAATGAAATTAAAATCTTTTAATTGAAGATGAAAAACATGTTTTAATGAATTGTCCTGTGTATGAAGATTTGCGTTGTTATTTGTTTTATCAAGCATCACTATTTAATATTAATTTTATACAATTGCCTGATGACGATACATTTATATTTTTATTCACAAATGAAAATATGTACTTTTATACTGCCAAAATCTGCAATGACATTTTATTGAAAAGAAAATGTATTTTATATAGCTAATTTTAGTGTAAATATTGTATATACATTTTAGATAGTCTCTCATAACTCTTTTTAGAGTGGCTCTTGTATGTTTTATGATGTTGTTTTATCAACTGTTTGTATGTTTTATATAATGAAGAGGTGAGACTTAAATAAAATATTGTCTTGTCTTGTCTTGTCTGTCTATATCGTTAAGCTTTAATCTTATTAATATGCAAAATCATGAAGGGAAACAACGGGCACAAACAGCACTAGTTAAGACGATAAGACCATTACTAAATTACACAAGTTAAAATCCACTTAATTCAATGTTTAACGAAAAGATGTTCGACGCATTGAAGATAAACCGTAGTAGAGCTAAGATCGAAAACATTTTGATAAGTTTTGCATAATGTAAATAAGGGTAATAGACACACTACGTTATAAGACATGCAATGCGAACTTAAGCTTCTATATCCTCAATAGAACAGTGTATACTAAGACACTAAAGACGTCTTAACAAGATAAGCAATACTAGTGTTACTAATTTTCCTATTCATAAAAATATTTGACTGATTTGTCCTTTTACTCACTTTTACAAATAAATTAAACTTATTGAAAGAAAACATTTTCTCGTAAAAATGATTGGCATTCAAGACATTTGTATCTTATTTAAGGGAGGGACAAATAAGACTTTAAAAACACAGATTTAAACAAAAAATCATCCTGAATTACAGGTTCCTAACTTGGTACAGGCACATGTCAAACGTGGAGGGGTTAAACATGTTTTGTATATCATCAACCCTCCCCTTACCTGGGACAATGTTTTAACGGTACATCACAGGAAAAATTAAGCAACACAACAAAACAAAAAGAAATATGAGAAACGACAATAAACGAAAACGACTCAATTACAGGTTATTCACTAGGAGACACACACATAGAATGTAGCAGGCTAAATATATTTGAAGGTGCCACCCTCTAATAAAATAGGACATGCTGATACTGTAACATAACAACATAAGAACAAACAATAAAAATCAGTTGAAAAGAGCTTAACTCATCTGAACGATACAAAGCCGAAAAACATATAATAACAACACAGAAGACCTGACATGGCGGGGTATTTGTACATCCCTGACAACACCAAGAGAAAACACAACAAATGCAGATCAGAAAGTACTCACAGTTACTGACAGCTTGTTCATGGTCAATACAATGAACTATGTGTTTATCTTATATACTATACTGATTAGGAATATTTGAAAAAAAGGGAATGAACTATAAAAAAAAAAGCATCTCGCGCATACGTCCTCGTGTGATAATATTTTTTTTTATACTTATTCAACTCAATCATTTCTTGATAAATGTTGAACAAAATAATATGCACTGGTAACTGCATATCAATCTTCTTATTGAACCAGTGCAAGTTCCCACTTCATGTATAATCCGGCTGGCCACGTTATAATTGCATAGTAAACTAAACATTATAAATCGGCCTTTTATAGCTGACTATGTGGTACTGGGCTTTGCTCATTGTTGAAGACCGGGCGGTGACCTATAATTGTTAATTTCTGTGTCATTTGGACACTTGTGGTGAGTTGTATCATTGACAATCATACCACATCTTCTTTTTTTTTTATATTTTAAAGAACACTTCAGTTACAAGTGTGTTAGCCAAAGAACTGTTGTGAGCTAAACCCATAAACAAAATACACATAATATAAAAAAAAACAAAAAAACTATTGATTCCGTCTAGAACTGTACCAAACAAAGTGCAAAAAAAAGATAGATTCTATTTCAGAACGAGTTAGACTGTTTGTGAGGTCGTTAAAACAAATCAATTTCAAAACTAAATGCGTCTATTAACACGTATGTTCCATCTATCTTCAAAGATGTGACTTAACTACTAGACGACCTCCTTGACAAATATGCTGTTGTCCCTGCAGACAAATCTCTAATCAATAGTGTTTTGCGTTGAAATCCCATAAAACAAACTGCTTAAAAGGGAATGATATATTTGAAATTCACCGTAGGACATCCTTAAAATACTCGTTACGATATTACTGAAAATACAAGTTAAACGTATAAAAACTCATGACAGACAAAATTACTTCCCTTAAATACCTTATATATCTTAGAGACTTATTGATCATAGATATAGAGAAATTGCTTCAATTACAAATACAATGTATAAATTAGACAGGATAAATTGTACAAAAGAGAATATCGACTCCTTAAAAGGCAAGTATGTTGCCCTTCAGTGGAGACATTACTTATTTATAAAATGTTTGGCAAACCTGCACCCGGAGGCGTGCTTCAGTTGGCCCCTCAACAAAATATAACAAATAGTCATTGATATCACATAGGAAGTTTTACCTATTGTATTTCATTAAAGTTCACAAGAACCAACCGTTGCAGAAACAAAACAGAAACCATCTGGTAAAGTTTCATCTGTATTTATTTTGTCCTAATAATCAGAGAAGTATGTTTTTGTTCGTATTGTACAGACATTTGACTATTGTTGAAGATAGTATGATGCAATCTATAAATGTCTCTAAGTTGTAGTTGGGTTGCTGTCTCATTGATATTTATCCCACGCCTCGTATTATTCCTAGCTAAAACTTACAACAGACTCATTATGCAACACATTAATGATCATCATGATACAGATGTACATATAATAATGTGTTTTTACTTCTTCTGAATTTCTTACAGATTTTATATTTTCCATTAGTTTTACGGTTTGTTTTTCAAAAAGCGTGAAATCTTTTCCCGTAAATTGGGTTAAACATGTATACAACAGTCAGATTACTTGCAGATGCGTTTAATATAAATATGTAATTAATGTCAGAGTCTCGCGGTAACTGATCCGTTACAAATTGATTATGTTGCAACTTTCTAGTAAGTATTTTATAATCTATGCGTGATTTATTTGATTTAAGACGTGAACAGCATGGTAGAAACAGATTTTATATTCTGAATGTCATTTGCATAGATCTCCATAATCAGGAGGCTCGATGCTTGCTTTTATTATGTCTTTTATATTTGCAGTAGAATGTTTCGTATAAAACCTCAGATTAAAAACTCATTTTTGAAACAAAATTAGAACTAAAGTTGTGGAATCATCTCGGTTAACTGTTGGTTTTAATTGAAGCGGTTGGATTCTTCTACTTGATTTCATTTAATTAATTTACAAATTTAGTTCAAATATCTGGCTTTGGAATGACAAAGTCACTTCAATGCATTTCTAAAACATTAGATTTGAATATCGTTTCAAAGGTATTATTACAAAAAAAATGGCAATCAGTAAAAACACTTTCCATGTATGGAATATTAATACATTTTGTATTCATTGTTCTTCTATACTAAATTGTTAGGTTTGTGACACATCAAATAATTTTGAAATGTAAATATTAAAAAGTTAACTGAAACAATATGCAGTTATTGTAATGTTATTATGTTGTAACATTATATTTTAACATAGAGTTGGCCACTTTTGTGTTCAGATATGACTTACAATAAAATAAGAAATTGAAGTATCCGCAAGTCATCTTTGTGAATAAAGAAACGAATATAAGCTGCAACAGATTTATTATAAGTATAAGAAATGATTGGAACAGACGGAAGGTATGAAATAAGAACACTTTTGAAACAGTATACTTCGATGACGTCTTGTTTTTTCTACATTGGCCTTAGGGGGGGGGGGGTTGACATCTCACAAACATGTTAACCCCCCGTCGTATGTTTGCACCTGTCCCAAGTCAGGAGCCTTTGTTAGTCTTGTATGATTTTTAATGTTTGTTTCTTTTCTATGTTTTGGAGCTTAGTATGACGTCCATTATCTTTGAACTAGTACATAATTTTGTTTAGGGACCATTTGAAGCACGCCTCCAGATGCAGGATTTTCTCGCTGTATTGGACATCTATTGGTTTCTCCATTTTCATTCTCAATTGTATTCTGTGAAAATTTTTCAATTGTAACGTGTGTGAAAATTACCGAACTCCAAGGAAAATTTAAAAACGTACAGTTTTTTGTCAAATGACAAGACAAAAAGCTCAAACACATCAAACGAATGATAAACAACTGTCATGGCTTGATACAGGCATTTCTTCAAATGGTAGATAAAATATGGTTATATAGCTTGCTAAACCTCTGACTTGTATGCCAGTCGCATAAAATTACATCGATTGATATCGAAACAAACAGACATAATAGGATAATTGTCAAAAATTGGGATACAGCAGTAAACATTGTGTTATAATCTTCATCACTTTAAAAACAAATTATAACTATTTCAACAATAAAAAAAAATTATGACTTTAGTCAGTTACACGTTTAACATGACTGAACAATTAAAACTAAATATACTTTATTTGTTTAAATCCCTATATATATACACTTCATTTAGTCAAATATAAATGTTCTAAGGGTTATCTTATTTCAATGATTTTTATCTCAAAATATGTGTAATTAATGTTCCTGTTTAAAGTTTTAATCAATTTAGTATCAAAATTTCAAAGTTAGATTACTTTACTTTTATTGTTTGAAATAAAAGGTTTACCTTTCAAGGCTTTAAAAACAGTTAACACCGTTTAACCCACACATTATAATTTGATTAAACGCTAAATCAAACTGCCTATCCGTTGCTGCTTAAATAAATTTTAATGATTTCGGTTTCAATTTTAACGTACAAGTGACAATGTCAGTTAAACAACTTTTGCCAGGAAAACTATTATTAGAAGTCAAGTACTATGTTATTGTAAATGCTTTTATAGATTTAGCACTTACTTATTACAATTTATATGTATTGTCCTCGATATACGACAAGGTCCTTGGATTAATTTTGATAGCAACATTTCCGTCCCAGCCAAACAGACAAACATTGGAACACATGACACAACATAGAAAACTTAAGAATTTTTGAATAAGCAACACGACCCCCCCCCCCCCCCCCCCCAACAAAAAAAAAGTTGTATATTTGAATTAATAATCAGTTGAAATCGTCTCTTTTGTCGGAAAGTTTTGTTTTCTACTGACCCTCATAGTCAATTTCTAAGTTAAGATATGAAGAAGAATTGACTGTATCTGTTGTATCCTTTATCTCAAGTTCGATGGGATAGATTCGTTTAACATAGGCACCAAATTTTAAATAATTTAAACATAATCTATATAGCAGAAAGTAAAGTTAAAGTCATAAGAATTTCTTGAATGAAGTCAGCCTCATATGAATAAAGGAACAAGTCGACAAGAAGAGGGGCACAGTTTGGTTCCATTGGAATGTCAATTGCTTGTTGAAAAACACGTCCTCCATACGTAAGTATTTCATCTTTTGTATCACTATCCTTTCAATTTTGAGGTTATAATTCCTAACAACACACGTGCCAAGTGCGATCGAATCCAATTCTACTTTACTGAGATTGCCAGTTTAGTGGTTTCATCCGGATTGTCCACCAATAACAACCTACAGCCACAATATACCCAATATTGCTGAAAGTGAATGAACACCCACAATAAATCAACTAATAAAACCAAACAGTCGATGTACGTTTATTTGGGTCATTCTCTCTCCAGGATAGACAGTGCATGACTTATAGAACAGGTATTGACAATTTAAAAATAAGTAGTGTTTTCAGGAATTGTGTCTAGTAAGCAATTGTTTACGTCATCGATTAATCATTATATGTATATAAAGGCAACAGTAGTATACCGCTGTTCGAAAGTCACAAATCGATTGAGAGAAAACACATCCGGGTTACGATACAACGAAACAACAGAAACACTAAAGTGCAACAAAAACAAAACAAAAACGCAAAGACAAAGCAACACACACAAAAACGAACTAGAAGATAACAATTGTCGTTTTCCTGACTTGGTACAGTACATTTTAAGAAAAATGGTTGGTTGAACCTGGTTTTGTGGTTAGCTAAACCTACCGATTTTATGACAATGCTAAATATAACACTTAAATGACAGGATTACAATACAAATAAATGGAAGAACATTCAAGACAGAGAAATACACAAATTAACGATACAATAGAATATTAAGACATCCTAATCCTAATTAAATTTACCAGGCTTATAATTTAATACTACAAATTCTACAAATTCGATTATAATCAATCTAGAATAATAGAAACCATTCAACAAACAGTTTGCCTTCATCTATGTTGGATATTTATGATTGAAATAAAGATTAAGTCTGAATAAGGTCAACTTCAGCATGCTTTAGTGGAAATAAATGTCAAATATCTTAATGCATCTATGACTTTTATTTTTAGAAATTTGATTGAATAGCTACTACTTTAAAAGTTGTTCTTCGGTACAGAACGTACGACTTGTGTAAAAAAATACCTTTTTAAAAAACAGAAGTAACAATAAGGCGATCGATGTTGCATTAATCTCGTGACCTGATATTGTAAAAACACAGACTATATTAATTATATTTTGTAGAAAATAAATAACAACGGAGGAATCATGAATTTAAAAATGCCAAGTTAATGCGGTTGTCTACCCTTTATTGATATTTATACAAGATATGAAAATGCCAAGTTAATGCGGTTGTCTTCCCCTTTATTGATATTTATACAAGATATAAAAATGCCAAGTTAATGCGGTTGTCTACCCTTTATTAATATTTATACAAGATATAAAAATGCCAAATTAATGCGGTTGTCTTACCCATTATTGATATTTATACAAGATATAAAAATGCCAAGTTAATGCAGTTGTCTTACCTTTTATTGATATTTATACAAGATATAAAAATGCCAAGTTAATGCGGTTGTCTTACCCTTTATTGATATTTATACAAGATATAAAAATGCTAAGTTAATGCGGTTGTCTTACTCTTTATTAATATTTATACAAGATATAAAAATGCCAAGTTAATGCGGTTGTCTTACCCTTTATTAATATTTATACAAGATATAAAAATGCCAAGTTAATGCGGTTGTCTACCCTTTATTAATATTTATACAAGATATAAAAATGCCAAGTTAATGCGGTTGTCTACCCTTTATTAATATTTATACAAGATATAAAAATGCCAAGTTAATGTGGTTGTCTAACCTTTATTAATATTTATACAAGATATAAAAATGCCAAGTTAATGCGGTTGTCTTACCCTTTATTAATATTTTTACAAGATTTCATTCACAATATTTGACTTTGTCAATATTAACTGACTGCGCACAGATGTATACCCTACAGTTGCTATTTTTTTATATTCTTAGGTTCACGATGAATGTACTCACAAAATAAAACATCTGCGTTTTCATTTCATATGAAATAATAAAGTTTCAATATCTAATCGTGATAAATTTTAATAGTGTCTAAGCAAGACAAGATATATAATGTACAGATATAAGAAGATGTGGTATCAGAACCAAAGAGACAACTCTCTCATCCACAACTAATAATTTAATTTCAATTTATATACAAGATGTTTTATTTTGATCTTACCTATAATAAATTATGGCATGACTGTTAATTTCGTTATCAAATTGAATGTAACAAAACTAGTACAAATGCTTTTAATGAATATTTGGTTTTTTTTTTTATTTCTGTTCAAATTCGTTTGCATTTGTATGTGAGGGTCCTTGTTTGGTTTTGTGCATATGGATATTTCCTGGTTGTTTGTAATATAAACAGGCATACAATTTTGTGGGTAACATATTGACTGCACTATAGACCAAATATTGTACATAAAGCTAGACAGTATTTAAATCATGTTTGGACCTTTACCCTATATTTTCAATCACATGATCCGAGTTAAATTCAAGGCACTTTCTTAATGTGATGAAAAGTAAAATAAGAAAAAAACCGAACTCCAAAGAAAGTCAAAAAGGAAAGTCTCTAACCAATGGTAAAATCAAAAGCTGAAACACATCCAATGAATGGAAACCGACAGTAATTGTCCTGACCTGGTACAGGCATTTCTTTACGTAGAACAACAAGTGACCAATAAATGTACCAAAAACCTTATTTTTCTTATTTTTCGGGAACTTCTTGATACTTTTGGAAAAAATAGGCGGAAACAATCTTTGGAATTCGACAAAAGTTAGATATTTTTGATTTGTGTATGTAAAAAAAAATATTCACAGAAATACCGAACTCCAAAATACATTACAAAAAGGGAGAAGTCAAAACACCCCGAAAAAAGTCAAACGATCGACTATATCATGCAACGGAATAAATAAAAACAACTGTCAAATTCCTGGCTTGGTACAACCATGATCAGAAGAATATTGGATCAACCCTGTTTGAGAGTTAAAACTAAGCCTCCCATTTGTATAAAAGTTGCTTATAGTTCTGTTATTTTGACAAATTTATAAAGCACGCAGACATGTCATTTCGGGGCTTTTCATGACTAACTGTGCGGTTTGGTCTGCTCGTTGGTGAGGGATGTGTGATGGCCTATGGTTGTTAATTTCTGTGTCATTTAGTCTCTTGTGGAGAGTTGTCTGATAACACTTATTCTTATTTTTATAATAGTTGTTTAACGTAACAATGTTTGCAATCCATCAGACTAAACTGTGTAAACATATTACACTCATACGTCATATATGACTAAAAAATACAACTGTGTAAACATATTACACTCATACGTCATATATGACTAAAAATACAAACAAACATACAAATGTATCTGACAAAAGACACCAACAAAAAGGTTTTTGTATACATACATAAAGACATATACAGTTTCCCAATAAAGTAAAAATTAAGTAAATAAAGGCAATAGCAGTATGCTACTGCTCTAAAGTCATACTAGTAAACCCATTGAGAAAAAAACAAATCCGGGTTTCAAACCAAAACTGAGGGAAACTCATCAAATATCAGAGAAAAACAACGGAACAACAGCAACATTGAAGTGCATCAAAACAAACGCCAATGCAACATACATAGAAACAAACTATTTGAAAACAAGTGACATATTTCGGACTTAGTACAGGACATTTATACAATGAAAAAACTCTTTAAAATCCACGTGCGTCCGAAAGACACCTTAGGAACCAACCGCATCAGGAACACCGAAAGTCAAATAACCAAAAATTTGGAGGCACGAAAACCGAACCATATCAAGAGTCATACGACAAAAAGGTACTCCTCATGGTTTGTATATATTTCAAATATATGATGTGTTTATCTCGTGTCATACTGATATTGTACCTTAAAATATAATTGTTTCATATATATTAAATTGACAACTTTTACTTAATAGTATACAAATCGTTATTTGCTCAAATACTTTTTATTTGAAAATAAATAAAGCACAGCATATTACAAAATGTCCCCTGTATACGATTTTCAAAATTTAAGAACTTCATACAATTTTTTTTTAATGCATTAAAACTGCCCAGTCTTTTGTTTTCTATGCTGTGTTTTGTGTACTAGAGTTTGACTGTTTGTCTTTTTCGCTTTTAGCCATGGTTTATTTTTGACTGAGTTTAAATGTAATTTGGTAGCTTTTGCTTGTCTTTTTTAAATGGTATGTATACTGTAAATGATTTAAAAACCATACTTTATTAGATATTCAATTATTTCTATAATAAAAAAAAAGATACGTTTGTATAGATCGAGGCTTCTTCGATAATCAAGGGTTACAATCCATTTCCCTTCTAAAAGGGCCGTGGGTGGATCGTAACCCTTGGCTAGCGAAGATGAGATCGAGGACAATATCTGAAATTTTATGTTTTATTAAAGTTGAGAATAAAACTACAATCGTATTCGGATACACCGAAAATTATATATATTGTAGAGAAAAAATTGTAATTTTAGTCTTGATGCATATTACTAATAACCTTAAAATGTAACATGTAATTAAGGAGCAGTTTAATAACCTTTAGCGTGTAGAACTTCTGCAGCAAAGTTTATTCAGAAGCAATGATGCTTTTGTAATACCATTTTTGTTCTGTGTGATGCAGAAAAGCTAATTTTGTTAAATGTATAAATGAAACGTATATGTATACTTATACTAATGTACAAACTTATCCAGGTAACAAATTCTTAATTACCCCTGTTTTAACAGAAGCTTCATTAATACCCAACTAGCCATATCAAAATGTATACAAACTTTGCCAAAAAGAAAATGAAACCGGAACAGCATTGTATCAATCAGCCGTAATCAGAGTCTCAAATTAGGTTAACAAGCTTTGTCAGTTTTAATCAAAAATGCTTCAGAACGTGAATGGGATATGAATTTTTATATAATTAAGACATCGCCAGACTGAATATTGAATTATTTTTGGCTCTATCTATTTTCCATTTGTAGTCGGTGCGGATCGAACCTTAATTGTTTAATAATAAAGGTAAGTGGGGATATAATACTTAACGATTTATTGTGAAAATGAAATATAAATGGCTAGTTCCAAATTTATTTATATAAAAGTTTAAATAACCATTTATGATAACAGTTATCTATTCCGTTTGTTTCAGATCAATCGATAGTTTTTTAAAGATTTGATATTTAATGTTTATCGCTTCTTCATGGCAAGGTATGTGAGTTATTAATTTACATTTTGCATTTTTTTTAACCTCAGATACGATTGAATTATCAAGAGTTGTATATGTCAAATATTAATCTATTAGTCATCAGCAATAAGAAAACTTAAATGAGAAATGATACAATTTAGTAAATGTTAATAAACTTTTATAACAGGGAGATACTATCATAATAAATTAATCATATTCTTTACCAAAGATAAACACAAATATACTGATATATTTCATACATATGATTCCATTTGCAGAAATTTATTTTCACTTATAAACTTTCAGATTATACTTCTTATAAAGCAAAGAAGTTTCTGTTTGCCCTCCCAAACTTTGTTATTGCAATTGAATTATTGTAACATCTGATACTTATGCTGTTGTTGTTAAATTATTGAAAATAATATATCATATTCGAATCTCGCTGAGGAAAGAATAAAAATTTGTAGATCTAGTATTGCTGGGCTAAATTTTATATTTAAAGGCAACAGATTTTCGCTGTACAATAGTCATAAATCAATTTAGCGAAAACAAATCCAAGTAACTTACACATCAACTATTAGATTCATGAAACTACGTTCTGTAAAATCTTTTAAATAATTGTTTGAAAAAAATGTTGGTATGATAATATTTTGGATTCTTGATTATGAGGTGAGAAGCATAATATTCTTTATGCTTTCATTTTTAGCCGAACAAATTTATCCATTTTATATACTTCAATTATTGTATGCTGGTTCATATTCTGGACGCCAATCTTTGCTCCTTTATTATATAATTCACTAACAAACTGCTGTTGTTTTTTATTTGGGCGGTTTGTTGTCTCTTTGACACATTCCCCATTTCCATTCTCAATTTTATCATTTTTTTTATGTTATATAATGTCATAAAATATCAACAGTCTCTGTATGTGTTACATTTTAACGTTGCGTCGTTTGTTTTCTCTTATTTTTGAGTGTAAATTCACATTGCAATAAGACGTGTCACGGTACTTGTCTATCCAAAATTCATGTATTTGGTATTGATGTTATGTTTGTTATTCTCGTGGGATTTTGTCTTTTTGTTTCTGTGTGTGTTACATTGTAGTGTTGTGTCGTTGTTCTCCTCTTATATTTAATGCGTTGCCCTCAGTTTTAGTTTGTTACCCCGATTTTGTTTTTTGTCCATGGATTTATGAGTTTGAACATCGGTATACTACTGTTGCCTTTATTTGTTAAAACTAGAACGTCACAGTGCAATATCATAATCAGCCCGCGTTGCCGGAAAAATACGCTATACTGACCGGTTGATGTTTAATGAAATGAAAGTGGAGTAATTCACCGTAAAGTTGCATTCGTTTCATTGATGATATATGCCTATTACATTTATTTACCATCTCCGTTGTCTATTATAAAGCTTAAAACCCAAATGCTATAGTAAAGGGAAGCTGAATATGACGAGACTTAAATAGACATTCACGTGCATCGTTAAACATAAACACATGATTTATTGATCATCTAAAATGATAATATTTATAATATTTATAATATATATAGTACTGATACTAGTATTTATCTATTTATTTATTTTTATAATGATAAGAAACACATCATAAAACAAATGAACAAAGCTTTTGTCATCAGGAGGAGTCTTGACATATTTATAACATGGGTAAAAACTACGAGTAAAGCAAATTTAAGCAACATTTTAAGACAGTATAATAAATTATTAAGTCGTATTCAGTCTTCTCACACTTCTCTTAAACTGTGTTTAACTGTGCGTATTGTTGTGCGTTTTTTTCACATTGGCTAGAGGTATAGGGGGAGGGTTGATATATCAAAAACATGTTTAACCACGCCGCAATTTCGCGCCTGTCCAAAGTCAGTAACCTTTGCCTTTATTAGTCTGGTTTTATTTTTAATTTAAGTCTCTTGTGTATAATTCGGAGTTTAGTATAATGTCCATTATCACTGAACTAGTATACATATTTGTTTGGGGGCCAACTGAAGGACGCATCCGGGTGCATGAGTTTCTCGCTGCATTGAAGACACATTGGTGCCCTTCTGCTGTTGTCTTCTCTATTGACACATTCCCAATTTCCATTCTCAATTTTATTTTAGTGAATTTCCAGACTTATATACCTACCATCACTGCATTACTATAGTCAGATTCCGGTTTGAAATATTCTGATAGGGAATACGAAAGGTTTCAAATCAGGCCACTTGTTCCTGATGTGGGCGAGTTAACTAAAAACAACACATTTGTTTTTGCATCGTTTTTGTGTATATTTATGTGTATGTGTGTTCGAATTTGTCAAGACAGCTGTGTTTGTATGTTTGTTATATTTGTTTTCACAGTTTTAGAAGTTGGATACCAAGTAAAGCGGAATGTATTAGAACCGCTACTTGCCAACCCATAAAAATCTTCAAGGAGGGAGATTCTTCTCTCAGTTGTTGCAAATTCAATGCATGACAATGTAAACTACACACACTTGAGGTGATTTTAATATTAGTAAAAGCATCAAAAGTTACATGACTTTTAAAGTCAGTTGTGTTTGTATATCTGTGTGTATGTTTATAATGTTTAGGGCGCTGAATCCAAATTATTGTCATCTTAACTAACTATACCTGTTTGGCCTGACAAACTAATTTTGTCATTATGACAAACTTATAAACGACTGCCCTACAATGGAGATTAAGCAAGCTATGTATAAAACCATTGTATTTCCACGGTTTTCTTCAGTACATGCATGTACATGACAGTCGTTTTCCATTTGTTTTGTTGTGTGATAGTCAGCGTTTACTCCCCCTTTTGGAATATGGCTTAGTTTTTGGCATTTTTAGGGAGACGTTCAAAGGATATTAAAGGGTGAAAAGATTACTGTAGTCGTTGGCAATTGTTTTTAATTCGTTTCGTTTTTCTAGGTCAGCGTTTATTTCTCCCTTTTTTAATTAACCTAAGAGTTTGGTATTTTTATCAATAATTTCATGCAAGACAATGGACAATGGGAGGCGGAAGGATAAAAATAAGTTTCTGGTCCTTTTACCGGACAACCGTTTGTGATGGAAACTGTAAAATGTGTGTACTGTCTAATTCAGTCATTCTTCCTCAAAATCCCTTTTTGTGTTAGGACAGACAGCTTGAAAATGAAAAATATGTAACTCGTTTCCAAACAATTCAAGCCGCAGGTTTGTATGAATTTATTTCTATCTCTTCTCAGTGAATTTTCGAATATTTAATCTGTAACCATACTTTTTTTTAACTACAATTACCTAGTTTGTTTTGTATTCTTATAAATAGTTTTTCTTCTGTTTGATTTTATGTGGTTATATGTATTAATTTCTATCACGGTGTAGGTGTATCAATTCCTATATTTCTTCTGATCAGTAAGACAATGAGAAAAGACATAATTTGTTTTCATTATATCTTAATTGGTATGCGCCCCTATTGGGTGTAGTTATAGGATTGGTAAATGAGCAAATACTTCAGCAGTTATTGATTTGTAATTATGTTAAGTTTGTACAAAAAAAACAGTTACGTTGTCAGACCTAGTATTCGCTAATACAAATACCACATACTAATCTATCATAACATATCTCTTTTTATTAAAACTGTTTTCTGTCGTTATCTGTAAACTTTGTGATCATGAATTTAAACCCTTAGATATTTGTTATAAAAGCATAATTCACATTGGTCCAATTTGACACAACTTCTTCTTGGTGTTGGCTTTTCTATATCTCTTAATCTCATTATTAACTTGAGTACCATTTGTTTGGATTTTAGTGCAACTGACGATTCTTTGTAGAGCAGATGTGTGGCGTACTTACAAACCTAATGTCTTTGTTGAATTTTTAATATCTTCCTTCATTTTTTTTAAAGCGTTTGTACTGATAGTGTAATAGATTTAAAGCAAAGAGCAGTATCACAGTCATTCATATGTCCTATATAGGTTTTTTTTTATTTTGCCATGTGATTAGGACTTTCCAAATTGATTTTCAAAAAAAGTTCAGTATTTTTGTGATGTCCTCTATAGTTTATTGCCCTTTTATTAATATTTTTTCTGAATTGACATACATTTCAATTTTCCTTAATATTTGTTTAAGTGTATGATTATGTTCTAAATTCTTATAATTCAGTTGTATCATAATAACACAATCATTGACACTATAGTGAAAAAAATCGACGACTTTCCAATTGCTATCTTTTTAATGCATTTAATCGCCTTAAGGATTAATATGAAATCGACTAGTTCACCAATATACATTTGCCCAACATTAAAAATTATTATATAGATGTCATATCCATCCTGATAAGTCCTCAATAATAGAATGCAAACCTTTTGACTTTTCTTCTGGGTAACAGAGCCAATACAGATATGTGTAAAGCATTAAAGATCATTTGATTAAACATGTCAGTAACATACCCTTTGCTCCTCCAGCGTTTGGCTTTTTCACATATCAATTACCGCTCGTTCCTCTCAATCTTAACGGACGTCGTTTACAGTGGTTAGTTAGCCCAATAAATGGCCAAATAGACATAAGTTATATGGTCACCATTATGTGTTTTAACTAAAACAAATGTTCCGATATTCATAATTTTAAGCACCAGAATTATTATCCGATCTTCAAGTTTTCCGATTGACTGAGTGTTTGTTATTTAATGGGTGATGCATGCATACATTATAGAAGACGCTGATCCCGGAAACGAACCCTGTTGTGTTTTTGAAGTTCATTGAATGTTTTTTTTTTATTATTATTAAACTTGACTTGTATCTTAGGATTCACAAGAATTATACACTGATGCCTCAAAATGTATGTTTATGCGATATGTGAAGCTCTAGAAATTTGAAAATATATTTTGTAGAGACTGTCGATTATATACAAGTAAAACCAAGTAACCTAAATGAAAATAATAAGAAGAAAAAAAACCTCAATATAGATTTCCGATTAACAACATTAAAATAATCTCATCATAGACACCAGGAGTAAAATGTGTACGTCATTGAATTTTACAAGTGTTTTAATAATAACTTTGATATCGATTAGTAGGAAATATTTGCACAAATGATTAATTAAGCAAAGCACTTTTTTAACATAACATTAGATTAAATATGCTTATATAATGATTACAGATACTCTCAGCGTCCTCAAAAAGTTTTACTTTCCAACGATAAAGGGAAGGCTTTTAGTTACATCTGTTAAACTACATTTTCTTTAAAATTTAAAAAATCAAATCAAGAGCCATTTTAAACCTGATGCTTTTTGTTATTCATTGATCATGTGTTTCTTTGTCTAATACGTTCTCCTATTTATTTGTATTGTAGTCCTGAATATTATGTTGTCATTTCAATGTTATATTTAACATTGCCATTAAAGTGCGAGGTTTGGCATGCCACAAAACCAGGTTCAACCCACCATTTTTACCTTTAAAAATGTCCTGTACCAAGTCAGGAATATGGCCATTGTTATATTATAGTTCGCTTCTGTGTGTGTTACAATTTAACGTTGCGTAGTTTCTTTTCTCTTATTTTTGAGTGTAAATTGACATTGCGATAAGACGTGTCACGGTACTCGTCTATCCCAAATTCTTGTATTTGAATTTGATGTTATATTTGTTATTCTCGTGGGATTTTGTCTGATGTTTGGTCCGTTTCTGTGTGTGTTACATTGTAGTGTTGTGTCGTTGTTCTCCTCTTATATTTATGCGTTTTCCTCAGTTTTAGTTTGTTACCCCGATTTTGTTTCTGTCCATGGATTTATGAGTTTGAACAGCGGTATACTACTGTTGCCTTTATCCATAACTCTTGTACGTTTGAAGAAAATCTGTAAAAAAACAAACTTAATCTGAAGTGAGCCGTCTGATATCCCACAAAATTGAAGAGCCAAATTGTTTCAAACACAAATTTAGGAAGTACAAAACACTAAATTTGATACGTCATATCACAAATATTTCCAAATTCGTATGGTTTCAAAGGAGTTTTGGCTCAATGAACACGGTGTCTTCCTTTAGTTGTGTAGATACTACCATGGACTTGACAATCATAATTATCATTAAAAGAGCGTTAAAGGATCATATGTACTGTCCATCTGAAACCTGTACCTAACTTAATGCAGAAAAATGCCTTAAATAAAGGCAACAGTAGAATACCGCTGTTCAAAAGTCATAAATCGATTAAGAGAAAACAAATCCGGGTAACAAACTAAAACCGAAGGAAACACATCAACTTTAAGAGGAAAAATACAAAATATCAGAAACAATGAACTGCAACAAAAAAACAAAAAACGCCAACTAACATAGAAACGAACTGCCATAATCCCTGACTTAGTACTGGACATATTAAGAAGTATTTTGTGTTGAACCTTGTTGTCTGACTAGCCAAACCTCCCACTTATATGTCAATGTAAAGAGATACCTATAAATTGAATCATTACTTGACAGGAATATATAAATGTACAAACAAACACAAGAAAAAATCAACACAGAGTAATACATGTTTCGTTAAGACCAACGCGTGTTTTCTTTACCCTTTATATCCCATGTATTAAACATACTATCAATGATTCATGTCTATATACATAACGAATTTAAGTTTTAATGTTAGTTTGCTTTCCTTATAACATACTTCTATACATCACCGACTTGTACATCACCATCATGATGAAGTAAACTAAAAATAATTAAGTTGTTTCGATACGCTGGAATACACTTTGTAATGTCTCTCTTTGCATCAAACCAGTTAAACAAACATTAAAGACTGGCGACAACATTGAATGTCTATAGTTGTGTAAATGAATATTTCGTTCCTAAAAACGTTTTCCTCAGTATCATGAAAATCAAATGAACGTCCAATAAATGAATAAGGCATCCAATACACGTGCTTGTTTAAAACATCAAGCAAAAACACATATATAGTCAAATAATAAATGTGTTACATCTGTCTTTTTAAGGCCTTCAATGGCTGACTATGTTGTTTAAATATTACTCATTATAGAAGGCCGTACGGTGACCAATAGCTATGTCATATAGTTTCTTGTGGAGAATTATCTCATTGCGATCATACTACATGTTCTTTTTATATGCATCCATAGTTTTCCAATCCCACTTAGTGTAGTGTCCTTTTTTTTCAGGATATTTAAAAGTAAACCATGTTTAAGTAACATAATAGACCAAATTTAAATTTGAAAGTTATGTCTCTTAGATAAAAAATGATAAGCGTTCAAACCTTTGGCTCTATAAAGGTGTTACTCAGAATTAAATGCTATAGATGTAAAATATGTCAAAGTTAATAATAGAGGTAAGGGATAAACTTCAGACAGACAAATTAAACTGCAATCCAGCAACACTTGTTAACCTAAATACATATGTTCGTTGTTACAGTTATAGGTCTGTATTGAATTTAAGACAATAAAACCTATAATTTTAGTTTTCCTTGTTGTCGTTTGCTCATTATGTTGTCCATCAGACTTTGAGTTATGATTAACATTACTTCTTTGGTATTTTCGTTGTTTCTTTTCATAATAAAGTTTATATATTCGTTTTTCACCTGACAATTACAATACTAATGACCGTTTTGGATCTTCAGTTATATATCATTTTAATCATCAGTGATCCAGAATATATTTGCTTAGTCTTTAGTTTTCTATGTTGTGTCTTGTGTACTATTGTTTTTCTGTTTGTCTTTTTCATTTTTAACCATGGCGTTGTCAGTTTATTTTCGATCTATGAGATTGTTCCTCTGGTATCTTTCGCCCTCTTTGATTCAAGGCAACTTACAATACAAAACAAATTTCTCAAATAGATTTACAAATATTTGAAAAATAGTATGAAAGAAACACTAATACATGTTCATAACAGTACATCATATTGGTTGTCTTCGTTCATAAATTTTGTGTGTTTATATATATATACAATTATTTCCGAAATGAAAATGTATTTCTTTACGAGCTCGGTATTTTTTAAAGTGCATAACACCACAGATACAGACAATGATATCTGACTAAATTTGATGCCTAAGATCAATCGAATTTTATCATACTAGTTTGGACGGGGTTGGACAAAGGTTTTTTCTCCTTTTGAGTTAAAAAGGTGTTCCCTACAGGTATCAATATAATCTCATTATTGCTTCAGCGTATTTATACATTGATTGTGATAAAACAAAATTATTTCATGAACTCTTTGTTCTTTAAGATCGCCTTGGTTTCAGCTTACCCGAATAATTCATGCCTTCCCCATGATCGACTCTCACACTCGCAAGGTATCCATCATCGTAGATAATAATGACTGCATTATTTGGGTTAGGTTTCCCTGCATTATTTCTGAGGGATACTGACACAATTATCCTCAATCAAAACTCGAAGCCGACCAGCTTTGCAAAAGTCTAGTAGTAATTGCATTGTAGACTTTACTACAAAATAATTTTCTTCGCCATTAGATCAATCTTCCAGTTGTCTACCCTTACCGTTGGAAATGAAACTATTTAATATAACAATCACTAACGTAATCAATACAGGCTATACTGCGTTTTACTGAATCTCTTTCTTTTGCGTTAAAGTTGATCACTGCAATGGATGTTGACGGTTTTTAAAATTTTATATATGCTTAAAAGAGTTATGATATTGATGTATTCAGCTGTATTAAGCAAAACCTGTTAGAATTTTATGTCACCAATGTTCTTCAACTTTGAAATTGATTTGAGCGTTACTGATAAGTCTTTTAAAAATGAAATGCGCGTCTGGTGTACACAATCAGAAGCCTTTGATGAGTCTTTTTCTTTGATAAATTGCAAATTACTAGTATGTAGTTCATGGCTGTTTGGATCACCTAAAGATGTACTGATCTCAACAAATAAACCATATAAAAAAACGAAGGGAACTATATGCATCTTACATATATATTTCATTACAATTTCGCCAGAATTGTTAGAATATTTGATGGGACATGATATTTGTTCTGATCGGAATGGTGGTTTATACTAAAAAGGGGTTCTTCATGGTTGATATGCATAATTTTGGTTATTTTAATTATTCATGGCCATGCTTGCAAGTTGTTCTATCCATACTTATAATTTTTTTTATTTGATTGTCTTTGGTTCTGATAAACATTAACCTTTAATGCCACAAATAACATAATATCTCACATTTGTTGATCAGCATACATTTATTTCAAATCAAAACCAAGGGAAATTATTCATCAAAAATAAATAAAATTTTCATTTGATGATTAATTTGACGAATCAGTGAGGAATGAAATATAAAACATTTTATTTTCTCTTAACAGCATGAACTTGTTCGCTTTAAAGATAAAAAATAAGAAGACATTTTTCTCCCATAAAAAAAAATCCATCGCTTGTTTGTCTCTACAGTAATGTAATTGGTGCATAATATTTACTTCGACTCGTTTTGTCTAAAGTGAATAGCACCACATATACATATGTTGATAACAGAAATTGAAATCTTACTTAATTTATTCCTAACATCAATCGAATTTTATCATACAAGTTTGGACGGGGGTAAGACAAAGGAGTATATTCTCTCCTTTTAAGTTAAATAGTTGATACATAAAGTTATTAATCTAGTCTCATTATTGCTTATACATACCGATTGATTGTGACAAAAACAAATTTATTTCATTTGCTCCTTTTTTTAACGACGTTGTTTCCCTTCACCCGAATAATTCATGCCTTCCCCATGATCTACTCTCACAGTGGTAAGGTAGCCATTATTGCGGATTAATACGACTGCATTTATCGGATTAGGTTTCCCTGCATTATTTCTGAGGCATACTGACACAATTATCCTCATTCAAAACTCGAAGCCGACCAACTTTGCAAAAGTCTTGCAGTAATTGCATTGTAGACTTTACTACAAAATATTTTTCTTCGCCATTAGATCAATCTTCCAGTTGTCTACCCTTACCGTTGGAAATGAAACTATTTAATATTACAATAACTAACGTAATCAATTAAGACTATACTGAGTTTTAGTAAAACTTATTTTATGCGTTAAAGTTGATCATGACATTATCTGTTTGAGGTTTTTACATTTTGTATTTTTAAAACAAAGGTATGAGCTTGATGTCGTTATCTGTATTTGACAAAACCTTTTATAATTATATAAAAAAAACCAATCGTTTTCAACTTCGTGCCTGTTTTGAGTCTTTACGAGATGAAATGCGCGTCTGCTTTACACAGTCATAATCATATGGTATCTATATTGAGACTTTTTCGTTGTAAATTGCAAATTAAAAAGTTTTCTGTTACGTCACTGATGAGTCTAATGTAGATGAAATGCGCATATGGCGTATTCAATTATAAGCCTAGTACCTTTGAAAACTATTAGTAAGTCGAAATGTATTATTTTATTGTTTATTTGTGTATTGTTCTGTGCTGAATGTTCTTTTATTTATTTGTACCGAGTCCTGTCATGTAATGTCCTTTTAGTGTTATATTCATCCTAACATTGCCATAAAAGCGCGAGATTTGGCTAGCCAAAAAACCAGGTTAATCTTCTTACTTATTAAAGTTGTCTTTAGTTATGATACACATTATACTTCTACGCCACAAATAACAGAATATCTTACCTTTGTTGATCAGAATTTATTTATTTCAAATCAAAACTAAGGGAAATTATTCTTAAAAAATAAATAAAAATTTTCGTTTGATGATTTATGTTACGAATCATTGAGGAATGAAATATAAAACATTTTATTTTCTCTTAACAGCATGAACGGTGTTATCATACAAGTTTGGACGGGGGTAAGACAAAGGAGTATATTTTCTCCTTTTAAGTTAAATAGTTGATACATAAAGTTATTGATCTAGTCACATTATTGCTTATAAATACCGATTGATTTTGACAAAAACACATATATTTTTTTGCTCTTTTTCAACGCCGTTGTTACCCTTCACCCGAATGATTTAGGCCTTCCAAATGATCGACTCTCACACTCGCAAGGGAGTCATCATTGCGGATTATAACGACTACATTATTCGGACTAGGTTTCACTGCAATATAAGTTTGGCAAACTAACACAATTGTCCTCAATCAACTTTGCAAAAATCTTGCAGTAATTGCATTGTAGACTTTACTACAAAATATTTTTCTTCGCCATTAGATCAATCTTCCAGTTGTTTGCCCTTACCGTTGATAATGAAGCTATCTAATATAACAATTACTAACATAATCAATTAAGGGCATACGATACAGTTTTTATCCCATATTTAAATTTTGCTGACAATTTGCATATAGGATATTTTGTGCATGATTAAATCAAATATGTAATAAAAAATATACCTTCATGTGCTACTTTTTGAGTAAAATGAGGGCGACAGAAATACATAACTTTTTTTTTGTTTTCAAAGATAAACACAAGCTGTTTTTTGTTAAATTATTTATAAATTCTGTTTTATATAAATATCCTTTAAATTTGTGCAATCTGTTTTTTATCTGTTTTTCAAATAACTCATATTTACCAAATGTTCACGAATGTAGTAATAAAACGTCATATTTGTGTTGTATATTTGTCACATTAACGTTTGTTATAAAAATTGGCACACATAATCTTCTAACGCAATAAAACCAAATGGCATTTAAAAAAAAGAGGGGTCCATGAACTCATTTTCTAGTTAGATAAGTTTGAATATTAAAAATCAGTCGATAACTAAAACCTTTCCCAATAAGTCATAGTTTGACGTCGCGAAAATAACAATTTACGTTAGCAACGTGATTACCTCCCCTGTAACTGTAACGTATGCCCTTAAGGCTATACTGAGTTTTAGTAAAACTTATTTTATGCGTTAAAGTTGATCATGACATTATCTGTTTGAGGTTTTTACATTTTGTATTTTTAAAACAAAGGTATGAGCTTGATGTCGTTATCTGTATATGACAAAACCTTTTATAATTGTATGAAGTTAATCGTTTTCAACTTCATACCTGTTTTGAGTCTTACTAGTGAGTCTTTAAGAGATGACATGCGCGTCTGGTATACTCAATCATAAGCATGGTATCTATATTGAGTCTTTTTCGTTGGTAAATTGCAAATTAAAAAGTTGTTTTCTGTGGCGTCTCTGATAAGTCTGATGTAAATGAAACGCGCATATTAAATTATAAGCCTGGTATCTTTGAAAACTATTAGTATGTCGAAATTTATTTTTGTATTGTTTATTTGTGTATTTTTCTGTGTTGAATGTTATTGTATTTATTTGTACTGGCATGTAATGTTGTCCTTTTAGTGTTTATATTTAACATTGCCATACAAGCGCAAGATTTGGCTGGCCACAAAACGAGGTTAACCATTTTTTTCGTTAAATGTTCTGTACCGAGTCAAAAAATTGATCATTTTTGTGTGCGTTACATTGACATTTGTTTTTTTTTTGTTGCACTTCAATTTCTGTTGTTTTGTTTTTTTCGTCTTATGGTTGATGTGATTCCTTCGGTTTTATTTTGTAATCCGGATTTGCTTTTTGTCTATCGTTTACGACTTTCGACCTGCGGTATACTACTGTTTCCTTTATATTTTTGTATCACCAACTTATTTTGAAATAACATAAATATTTACAGATATCAACAATTTAAAAATAGAAAAAAGATTTGAAAGAATCGAAAAAATTAAACTATATGCTTCTTATATATTTAATTAGAATATATGGCTGGGCGTGATATTTGTTCTGATCGGAATGTTAGATTTAGAAAAAGTGTGCTTCTTCATTGTCGATGCGCATAATGCATGGTTATTTTTATAAACAGTCATGGCCATGCTTGCAAGTTGTTCTATCTATACTTATAATTTTCTTATTAAAGTTGTCTTTAGTTATGATAAACATTAACCTTCTACGCTACAAATAACATAATATCTCACATTTGTTGATCAGAATACATTTATTTCAAATCAAAACCAAGGAAAATTATTCATCAAAAATAAATAAAATTTTCATTTGATGATTAATGTGACAAATCAGTGAGGAATGTTTATAAAACATTTTATTTTCTCTTAACAGCATGAACGGTGTTATCGATTACTTGTTCGCTTTAAAGATAAAAAAAAAAGACATTTTTCTCTCATAAAATAAGTATCCTCGCTTGTATGTCCTTACAGTAATGTTATTAATGCATAACACTTACTCAGGCTCGTTTTATTTACAGTTAATCAGTAAATTGGAAGCTTAATTCATGGACTCATCTCATAAGGCACAATCCCAAAACTATATTTTGTTTTATACATCGTGTACATTCCGCCTGTATTGGAGATGAACAGCCATTGATAGTCTCTGTAATGATATTACTATGTTTTGTCGGTTAGACAAGGTGGAGTTGATTGGGACTGTGATTCATATAAGCGTTTTAATAGTATAATGTACAACGTAAATATTGTGCAGTTCATCCATGTAAAGTAATAATTGTCTTACCATTGACTCTTGGACATGAAAGTTTTCTTCAAAGTAATGATTATACAGAGTACATAATTTAAGATTTAGATTTTATAATCCTTTTTGACTATTGAAATAGAATGAGTCTTTTTCTTTTATTGCATAGTCAGAAACATTTATTTGCTGATAGTTATAAACAACATTTTGTATATTTTGAATGTCCCTGTGATGTCTTTCGCCTATCTTTTGAATAAAAGAAGAGCAAGGGAAAAAAACATGAAATCAATCCAATGCCAAAACCTGTCGGGATGACAGTCCAATGACAAAACTTGTCGGGATGACAGTCCATGGACAAAACTTGTCGGGATGACAGTCCAATGACAAAACTTTTCGGGATGACAGCCCAATGAAAAATTTGTCGGGATGACAGTCCAATGACAAAACTTGTCTTGATAACAGCCCATGGACAAAACTTGTCGGGATGATAGTCCAATGACAAAACTTGTCGCGATGATAGTCCAATGACAAATTTGTCGGGATGACAGTCCAATGACAAAACTTGTCTGGATGACAGCCCACGGACAAAACTTGTCGGGATGATAGTCCAATGACAAAACTTGTCGGGATGACAGTCCAATGACAAAACTTTTCGGAAAGAAGCCCTCTGAAACGATAATAGCCTTTAGTACTTTGTTGCAATTTCTTGTACAATTGACCTATTTTATCTCGCCTCCGTACATATTCTTCGTTGTTTCTGACAATTGTTTATTGTTCCGTTGATACATTAGTTTTTGCTATAAATGTCAACAAGTGTTTTGAACAATTGATTGTCAATGATGTAAGCTGCATAGCATGTGAACAAGTTTATCGTAATGGAAAGATAAGAAAATAAAAGATCAAAATTCGGTCATTTGCAATTTATGATGACAAAATCATTTTCCGTTATCTTTTAATTACAGGATGTGTTGAGAAATTTTACGGTCTCCTTGGTGATTACAGACGATTCATTTTACGATTTAATATAAAATAATAACCAATTGTTCTAAGAAAGCAGGAAAAGAGTTTTTTGTTGGTTTTTATGGTTTCAATGAAAACACAACTTATTATATTTCAAGTTTCTAACTTTAGATGAATTTGGCTTTTCAGTTTACGCCTTGTTGGTTTATATGCTCTCATTTGGCCTCCACCTTATGTGGTTGTTAAATTTGATAGATGTTTTTTGTGTTTCTTTGTTAATAATTTGTCTTTTTTTGTTCTAATTGAGATAATGACGCAGTGATGACTGCTGTATCCCTATTTTAACATTTTTACCTATTATTTCTGTTTGTTTTGTTCATGCATCGTTGTAAATATAATGGAATTAGATGTGTATGTCATACAAGTTTAGCGCTATGAAACCAGGTTCAGGTCACCATTTTCTATACATGTATTTGAAAATGCCTGTACCAAGTCAGGAATAATACAGTTGTTGTCCATTCGTTCAATGTGTTTTATCATTTAAATTTGCCATTTGATTAGGGACTTTATTCATATATCTGCGTTTAAGTTATTTTTACTTGAAAAAGTAAATGTATCAAGCTCACAGAGTTTTTCCGTAAAAGTCATATGACATAATGTCTAGAGTTATCTCTAGGTGGCCTAGTGGGTGTCGATGAGAACGGACGTGAAATTTTTGCAGAGAGAATCCATCAACATCATCCAAATTAGTCTTCTAAATTGCTTTCTTGGATGCATTTTATCATCCATAGATTATATACTTTCAATTTCGGTCATTATTTTCTTGTTGAGGAAAACCTCTGTAGATATTTTCAGGTATGTTTGAGACACGTGCTCTGCCCATATGGGAACCATTAGTAGTTTCCATTGGAAACTATCAGACCTATCATTTGAAGTCTGAGAGTTCTTGCTGTTCTCCTAATGGTTCGGTAGTTTCTTTCCGAGATCCTATTCAGTAGGATTTTCGGCTTTCCTCTACCTTGATACAGCAGGGCATTTGGTAGTGTCGGTTTTGATAGATTTTGTCCTAACCGATTCCTCGTTATTACCTTAGACGTATTTTGCCAAGGCATTTGTGGGGCATCCGGGATGACCCTCTCCCATTCAAAACACACAGATATTAAAAAAAGGATATTTGATACATAGAAAAAATACACTTTTTATACTTTGAGGACTGAGCGAATCAGGTGAAGGTGTGAGTTCGTATGTTTTATTTGATTGCATTGTATTTATGTTTTGGGAAGGTTCACTTTCTGGTAATAAGACCCGTCACGGCCTGGCTGGGGAATTGGGTAGGCAAATGCTCACATTAATCTGTACCGATACAGGCTCCAAATGTCCTCCTTTATACGCCATAACTATGGTGGTGCTCCTATTTAAAGGAGGCTCATACGGAGACAAGAAGAAGTAAAGTCATCAATCGCTTAAACATGTTAAAAGGGAGAAATAACTGGAGTTAACAAGCATTGTGAGAGTATTGCATGGAAATTCATTGTCCCCTTCAGGTTCAGATTTAATTGTACTGGAACAAAATGCTAACTTGATATATTACAACTTGTCATGATAAAGCTATATAACAAATATCAAGTCAATAACTTCAAACAGGACCAAAAAAAGTGTGGAAAACTGATAATTTTTGTAAATTTGCCAAATCCAAGGACCCGTGACAACTCTGCACAAAAACATCAGCCCTAAAATTGGCAAAACAAAATATGAACTTGATCTGTAACATGTCATAATAAAACTTTATACCGAATATCAAATAAATATCTTGAAGCATGACGAAAAAATGTGCGGAAAACTGATTCTTTGGGTGAATTTTCTAATATCAAAAAAGAAGATGTGGTACGATTGACAATGAGACACCACAAAAGACCGAAATAACACAGAAATTACCAACTATAGGTCACCGTACGGCCTTCAACAATGAGCAAAGCCCATACCGCATAGTCAGTATAATTGACAATAATTAACAAGTTGTTTCTGTGACAGAGCATTTACGGATCAAATCTTAATATTTACTGTGATGATATTTTAAATATGTTGTATTTCCTAGAAACCTCTTTAGAAATAAGATACCAGGCCAAATTTCAAAATCAATCATCTGATTTTTAAACATAGTTTATATTGTAGATTTTGGTGATATAACTTACTTGTTTAAGTGAAGGCAGAATTATAAAAACAATAAAGATTAGTGTTCTAGTGAAACCGATAGAAAAGGGGTGTGCCGTTTTCTAAATTGTCGTGAATAAAATAATATGGTTATCATATTAGATCGATAAAACATCAATACCAGTGAATTCATTGATTTGTCTGCTTAACTAGCCAACTCCATCAATTATTTACCCTAATAACTCCTTAGTTCCCACGATAAAACAACTCAATTGGTTTTTTGAGACAAAGTGCATCTTTACGGCTTGATAAGCTTATTTTCGCCGACCTGTAATTATTATGTGCTCTACAGAGGACAACATTTGAATACACAGATATGACTTTCTGTATTATTAGATTCTATTAGATTAATGTTACCTAATAGTCCTAATGAGTAGAGTTGATTAAGCTGACCGCTATGATTTGGTCATTTCTATCTGGTAACACTCGAATCAGAAGGCTTCTCATTTTACATACGGTCATATAACTAATAAACAAGTAACATTGTGCATGAAAATATCAAAATACGGAAATATAGTATGATAACCAATTACAGAACTATCCACTAGAGACGAGAGAACAAGGAAGTAAGCACCTAATGGACACCAATAACATAAACCCTGTAATGTACTGGATGGCACCGTATGGCCTTTACCAATAACCTAAACCCTGTAATGTACTGGATGGCACCGTATGGCCTTTACCAATAACCTAAACCCTGTAATGTACTGGATGGCACCGTATGGCCTTTACCAATAACCTAAACCCTGTAATGTACTGGATGGCACCGTATGGCCTTTACCAATAACCTAAACCCGGAATGTACTGGATGGCACCGTATGGCCTTTACCAATAACCTAAACCCTGTAATGTACTGGATGGCACCGTTTTGTCTTTACCAATAACCTAAACCCGGAATGTACTGGATGGCACCGTATGGCCTTTACCAATAACCTAAACCCTGTAATGTACTGGATGGCACCGTATGGCCTTTACCAATAACCTAAACCCTGTAATGTACTGAATGGCACCGTATTGCCTTTACCAATAACCTAAACCCTGTAATGTACTGGATGGCACCGTATGGCCTTTACCAATAACCTAAACCCTGTAATGTACTGGATGGCACCGTATGGCCTTTACCAATAACCTAAACCCTGTAATGTACTGGATGGCACCGTATGGCCTTTACCAATAACCTAAACCCTGATATGTACTGGATGGCACCGTTTTGTCTTTACCAATAACCTAAACCCTGTAATGTACTGGATGGCACCGTATGGCCTTTACCAATAACCTAAACCCTGTAATATACTGGATGGCACCGTATGGCCTTTACCAATAACCTAAACCCTGTAATGTACTGGATGGCACACTATTGTCTTTACCAATAACCTAAACCCTGTAATGTACTGGATGGCACCGTATGGCCTTTACCAATAACATAAACCCTGTAATGTACTGGATGGCACCGTATGGCCTTTACCAATAACCTAAACCCTGTAATGTACTGGATGGCACCGTATGGCCTTTACCAATAACTTAAACCCTGTAATGTACTGGATGGCACCGTATGGCCTTTACCAATAACCTAAACCCTGTAATGTACTGGATGGCACCGTATGGCCTTTACCAATAACCTAAACCCTGTAATGTACTGGATGGCACCGTATGACCTTTACCAATAACCTAAACCCTGTAATGTACTGGATGGCGCCGTATGGCCTTTACCAATAACCTAAACCCTGTAATGTACTGGATGGCACCGTATGGCCTTTACCAATAACCTAAACCCTGTAATGTAATGGATGGCACCGTATGGCCTTTACCAATAACCTAAACCCTGTAATGTACTGGATGGCACCGTATGGTCTTTACCAATAACCTAAACCCTGTAATGTACTGGATGGCACCGTATGGCTTTATCAATAACCTAAACCCTGTAATGTACTGGATGGCACCGTATGGCCTTTACCAATAACCTAAACCCGGAATGTACTGGATGGCACCGTATGGCCTTTACCAATAACCTAAACCCTGTAATGTACTGGATGGCACCGTATGGCCTTTACCAATAACCTAAACCCTGTAATGTACTGGATGGCACCGTATGGCCTTTACCAATAACCTAAACCCTGTAATGTACTGGATGGCATCGTTTTGTCTTTACCAATAACCTAAACCCTGTAATGTACTGGATGGCACCGTATGGCCTTTACCAATAACCTAAACCATGTAATATACTGGATGGCACCGTATGGCCTTTACCAATAACCTAAACCCTGTAATGTACTGAATGGCACTGTATGGCCTTTACCAATAACCTAAACCCTGTAATGTACTGGATGGCACCGTATGGCTTTTACCAATAACCTAAACCTTGTAATTTACTGGATGGCACCGTATGGCCTTTACCAATAATCAAAACGCATACCGTAAAGTAAGCCCTAAAGAGCCCGTCATAACAAAACGCATACCGTAAAGTAAGCCCTAAAGGGCCCGTCATAAAAAAACGAAGGCAAAAGAAAAAGACAAAATCAACGGTCTGAATATGATCAAACAAAGAACTAATAATCCAAAATGCCAGAGAGCAATACAAGACGAACATTGAATTACAGAGTTATCAAAATTGAACTAAATGTGAGCTGAAAGTTTTTCGCACTACTAAAAAAACTCTTCATTGAAAAATAAACTGTTAAACATTTGGCGATTTGACGGTGCCAAATAAAGTTTTACTGGCAACGCGTAGCGGAGACAGTAAGTGGATATTTTCGATCGTCAAATCAAAAACTTCTAAACTACAATACTATTATAACCATTCTTATACATTACACAGAAGAAAATTAGAGCGCTTGTCAAAATGTATAGATTTAAGATAAACGAAATCCTTAGTTATTTTAGCTTTGGCTGTCAAATATTTGGTTTTGAATGTCCAGATGAAGATTGCTCCACCTGATGGACTGTAAGTTCCCTAGGGTATCACGATCTAAGTGGTCAGTGCCTCGATACTTGTAACACATCACAAGGTTACAAAAACATGTTGTAGCTCTGATCTTAGTGTTCAGTGATAGCTCCACCTGATGGACTGTAAGTTCCCTAAGGTATCATGATATTAGTGGTCAGTGATATCTCCACCTGATGGACTGTAAGTTTCCTAGGGTATCATGATCTTAATGGTCAGTGCCTCGATACTTGTAACACATCTCAAGGTTACAAAAAAAATGTTATAGCTCTGATCTTAGTGGTCAGTGATAGCTCCACCTGATGGACTGTAAGTTCCATGGGGTATCATGATCTTAATGGTCAATGATAGCTCCACCTGATGGACTGTAAGTTCCCTAGGGTATCATGATCTTAGTGGTCAGTGATAGTTCCACCTGATGGACTGAACAGTCCCTAGGGTATCATGATCTTAGTGGTCAGTGATAGCTTCACCTGATGGACTGTAAGTTCCCTAGGGTATCATGATTTTAGTGGTCAGTGCTGCGATACTTGTAATAAAACGGAAGGAAGAAGGAAGAATTATTCATAAACATTCTCAACCCGGGATTAAATGATAAATGATATTCTAATTTTAACGTAACATTTTAAAGCCTTAAAATGACATTAGTAGTCTCCCTTGTATTTGTTAACGTCATACTATTGTTAACGTCAATCAATTGTTTTATTTATATACAAGTCACATTACCTGAAGATCTGAGGAAGCAGTGAAAGTACTAGTAAAAAAGTGATGCATTGAAACCGTTTTTATCTTTTAATAATTTTCTTATATGTTACCAGCATACGGACTTTACTTAACTTTTACTTATATATATATATATATATATATATATATATATATATATATATATATATATATATAAACTCTAGAGTCTGTCTAAAATTGAGGGTAAATTATAGGGCCTCCCAAATACAGTTTCGATCCCTAGCATCACTGAAGAGACATTTATTGTCGAAATCCGGATCTGGTGTACATAAAAGTATTGACACCTCATGTTTGTGTCATAACATCTTGGCCACACGTTTATTGTTTACTGTTTAGTATTAAATTTACATTAAGATCCATTTTGTTACATCTTGTGATCAATTTTATTTGGCAATCGCCAATGGCAGTCAGCAGGGTTAGAAGAACATCAGTTGTTCGACCTGTTAGTCAAATGCGTTTTGTTTGAATAAACTTTTTCACTTTTTTGGTCTTTTGGAAAATGTTGTTTGTGCTGTATTTAGACCCTTCTACAACGATATTTTTTTTACATCCACACGTAATCATAGGTTTGAAAATAGTTTTCAATTTAGACTTGTTTATATAAATATATGTGTTCCCCATAACGACGTTCATAGTCCTGAAAAGTCCCAAGATAGATGAAAGTGCTAGACAATGCTGCTTTTAAACTCTTTTTGTGTATTTAATTTTATATATATATAGGCGTCATATGTCTCATCCAGCTTCTAACTTTGGTATTAAAATGCAATAACTTCACATTCAATGGTGAACACTTTCTCAAGGTTAATGGAACAGCAATGGGAACAAAGATGGCCCCGTCTTATCTTATGCCAATATTTTTATGGGGAAATTAGAACAGAGAATTCTCAATTCTTTTCTTTATCAACCCCTCTCTTGGTTCCGATTTATTTACGATATTGACATGAAGTGGGATAATACTGAACAAGAACTAGATTTGTGTATTCAACATGCCAACGATGCCCATCCCTCAATAAAATTCACATATGAAATCTCTGACTCTAAGATCACATTTCTTGACACTACCACGCAAGTGAGGGATGGAAACATATTTACAGATCTGTATTGCAAGCCCACAAACAAACATCAATATCTGTCTCCTTCAAGTTGTCACCCTAAACATTGCACCAAGAGCATTCCCTACAGCCAGGCCATACGAATAAAAAGGATTTGCTCCACCAACGATGTTGCCAAAAAATGACTACAAGAACTTCGCGGTCACCTAAAACATCGAGGCTACAAAAGGAAAGACATTGATAAAGGTTTTTCTCGTGCTAGCAACATCAACCGAGATAAACTTTTACAATATAAAGTCAAAAAGGTCAACAGGAGGGTGCCTTTTGTGTTGACTTACCATCCAAAATTTGTCTCACCTTATCCGCGAAAGTTGGAAAGATATCGAAAAACATCCTAAACTATCCAAGATCTTTCCCGAGCCACCTGTACTGGCTTTCCGCAGGCCCAAAAGCCTTAAAGACTTGCTGGTGAGAGCTGATTTATCCTTTCAAGCAGGCTCTTCGTCAGTGGGCTCTTGTAAGGGTTGTGGAAACAAACGATGTCTGACTTGCAAACAAATACTGGATACCCAGACTTTTAACAGTCACTCCACTGGTACAGAATACACCATATTTTGCAATGTTAATTGCAAGACTACAAATGTTGTGTATCTCCTACAGTATAAATGTGGTAAACAGTATGTAGCTAGGCGAGTCAGAACAGCCGTTTCACAAACGAATGAACGGTCATCGTAGCGACTACCAATGCAAGCCAGACCTCCCTCTTAGTCGACATTTGAGATCCCCTAGCCAGACTAAGGCAGATCTCAATCGACTGACCATTACTATCATTGACCACAACTCTGCTTGGTCTAGGGAGGATAGACTTACTCGAGAAAGATTTTGGGTAAGAAAATTAACAACTTTGGCACCAAATGGGATAAATGAATATTTCGCCAAACAAATTAGCTTCATCGGGCGTTGTACATAACAATTTTTAAATCTAAACAAATAGTTGTTTTAGTTAAATAGAATGAAGTTCATGATTTATTCTACCTCTTAAGAACCGAGGACATACTTTTGATAATATCACCTTTCAAATAATTGAGGTAAACCAAAATTGGGACACCGAAAGGAGAAAACAGAGAGAAAGGTTCTGGATGCATCAGCTACGTACTCTTGAATCTGATGGACTTAATGAGAGGGATGAAAAACAGTTCTACCCAAAACCAAAGGAATAAATCATGAATTTCATTCTATTTAACTAAAACAACTATTTGTTTAGATTTAAAAATTGTTATGTACAATAAACGGCAAAAATATGTTTTATATACCCAATCAATCAATATGTTAAACTTTTACACAAATTTTGTGTAGCCGTCAAGCTACAAAGATATTTTTTGTCATGCATCCGATTTCACCTAGATAGATGCATACGCCCGATGAAACTAATTTGTTTAGCGAAATATTGCGTGAATAATGAATTAAATATGACATCTAATTTTATAACACTCATTAGTGTGTTAAAGTTACATTCTTAGACATATATATTGAAGCCCATCTTATTGTCACATACTGGCATTTACCCCTTTTGGTTGTAATCGGGTATTTATACATCCTGGGCTAAACAATATTATAAAGTGTTTATTTCATCTCGATTCCGAACCATCTGTTTAAATTTATACATTCTGAATGCGAATGAATGATTGAGAATTCACTGAATTAAATGTCTTACTACTCTTTGTTTTCAATAAATCATTGCTCTGTTTGAAAAGAGAATAAGAACCTCTCATGTAAGAAGTCCATTGAACATAACAATTAGAAATTGTAAAACTCAAGCAATTTCAGCTTGCTGTACGACACAATAGCTCATAACAGCAATTATATTCAGAAATTGGACAATTGTTATTACAAAGGGATTGTTTTATTTTATAAATAAACCGTTTTCTTGTATATGATTGTAGCTTTTATAGCTTTTGAAATGTAATGCCAAATCACCATCACAATATTTGTTTGAAACGACTGTCTGATTTTAGATGATGCAACTTATCAACTAAAGCTTTAATGTGTGAAACCTGACGTTTTGGTTTTAAATAATGCTGGTTACCTTAGTTTGATTTAAAGTATTAGTATAACAATGAACCCGACGGAAAAAAGCAGTAAAACGTGGGTGCTTTGTAATATTTGGTGAGAACACATAAACGAGGACGGCATATAGTTACGAAATTTTTGACATGCGAAACAATATAAATTCATTAATTGTTTTTAGCCTTACGTTCAGTGGAAATATCTCATTACGAATGAATTTACCTGCCGTGAAAAGCGAGTACTTTGGAACTGGAAATGGCGATATGTTTGATAGAAGAATACTATTTTTTTCAACATGCTACCCTAGACCCCTTAGATAGTAGCTTTAATACGTATACAGAGTTCTTAACATCCTCTATATTCAGATGTAATGTATATAACTTCCCAATTTCAACCGGACGTGAATGAATATTTATACACATCGCACAAAAAACGGACGTCCCACTCAAGTAAGGGTTTTACTAATGAACCGAAGAATTCCAAGCAAGCAACCGATAACAATATCCAAAAGATAAAAGCTAAAAGACATGATATAATAATAGTTTTAAACACTAGACATGTGTCTATACAATGTTGACATTATTTGAAATCTAAGTTACTGTCAGCCAAATTTTGTAGATATCTTTTAATTTTACAATTAAGAACATGTCACAAGAACACTGCACTGTAAAGTCTGTCTGTTAAACTCAATATTAATCTTCCATTTTTTCCCTAATTGCTCTGTATTAATGTAGCGATAAATCAATGCATCGGGGAAATTGTAAATAACCGTTTCACAAATGATATCGGATATGTTCCTTACGTCGTAACTACAATCCCCTTCCCTTTCATGAATATGACCTACCGAATTAGACTATTTCGGATTTGTTATCACATAAGCAACTAGACGGGTGCCACATGTGAAGCAGGATCTGCGTACCCTTCCGGAGCACCTGAGATCACCCCTAGTTTTTGGTGGGGTTCATGTTGTTTATTCTTTAGTTTTCTATGTTGTGTCATGTGTACTATTGTTTGTCTGTTTGTCTTTTTCATTTTTAGCCATGGCGTTGTCAGTTTATTTTAGATTTCTGAGTTTGACTGTCCCTTTGCTATCTCTCGTCCCTCTTGTATAAACACCAGGACTTTTATTTACTCCATTGAGTATCAGAGCTATGTTCCTCTCAATTAGGCATCAGTTTTATACTCTATGATCATCAGGACTAATGTATACTACCTGATCACCAGGACTTATGTATACTACCTGATCACCAGGACTTATGTATACTACCTGATCACCAGGACTTATGTATACTACCTGATCACCAGGACTTATGTATACTACCTGATTATCAGGACTTATGTATACTACCTGATCACCAGGACTTTGTATACTACCTGATCACCTGGGACTTATGTATACTACCTGATCACCAGGACTTATGTATACTACCTGATCATCAGGACTAATGTATACTACCTGATCACCAGGACTTTTGTATACTACCTGATCACCTGGGACTTATGTATACTACCTGATCACCAGGACTTATGTATACTACCTGATCATCAGGACTAATGTATACTACCTGATCACCAGGACTTATGTATACTACCTGATCATCAGGACTTTGTATACTACCTGATCACCAGGACTTATGTATACTACCTGATCACCAGGACTTATGTATACTACCTGATCACCTGGGACTTATGTATACTACCTGATCACCAGGACTTTTGTATACTACCTGATCACCAGGACTTTTGTATACTACCTGATCATCAGGACTTTGTATACTACCTGATCACCAGGACTTATGTATACTACCTGATCACCAGGACTTATGTATACTACCTGATCATCAGGACTTATGTATACTACCTGATCACCAGGACTTTGTATACTACCTGATCATCAGGACTTTGTATACTACCTGATCATCAGGACTTTGTATACTACCTGATCACCAGGACTTATGTATACTACCTGATTATCAGGACTTATGTATACTACCTGATCACCTGGGACTTATGTATACTACCTGATTATCAGGACTTATGTATACTACCTGATCATCAGGACTTTGTATACTACTTGATCACCAGGACTTATGTATACTACCTGATCATCAGGACTTTGTATACTACCTGATCACCAGGACTTATGTATACTACCTGATCATCAGGACTTTGTATACTACCTGATCACCAGGACTTATGTATACTACCTGATCACCAGGACTTATGTATACTACCTGATCACCTGGACTAATGTATACTACCTGATCACCAGGACTTATGTATACTACCTGATCACCAGGACTTATGTATACTACCTGATCATCAGGACTTTGTATACTACCTGATCACCAGGACTTATGTATACTACCTGATCACCAGGACTTATGTATACTACCTGATCATCAGGACTTTGTATACTACCTGATCATCAGGACTTTGTATACTACCTGATCACCAGGACTTATGTATACTACCTGATCATCAGGACTTTGTATACTACCTGATCACCAGGACTTATGTATACTACCTGATCACCAGGACTTATGTATACTACCTGATCACCAGGACTTATGTATACTACCTGATCATCAGGACTTTGTATACTACCTGATCACCAGGACTTATGTATACTACCTGATCATCAGGACTTTGTATACTACCTGATCATCAGGACTTTGTATACTACCTGATCATCAGGACTTTGTATACTACCTGATCACCAGGACTTATGTATACTACCTGATCACCAGGACTTATGTATACTACCTGATCACCAGGACTAATGTATACTACCTGATCACCAGGACTAATGTATACTACCTGATCACCAGGACTTTGTATACTACCTGATCACCAGGACTTATGTATACTACCTGATCACCAGGACTTATGTATACTACCTGATCATCAGGACTTTGTATACTACCTGATCACCAGGACTTATGTATACTACCTGATCACCAGGACTTATGTATACTACCTGATCACCAGGACTTTGTATACTACCTGATCACCAGGACTTATGTATACTACCTGATCATCAGGACTTATGTATACTACCTGATCATCAGGACTTTGTATACTACCTGATCACCAGGACTTATGTATACTACCTGATCATCAGGACTTTGTATACTACCTGATCACCAGGACTTATGTATACTACCTGATCATCAGGACTTATGTATACTACCTGATCATCAGGACTTTGTATACTACCTGATCACCAGGACTTATGTATACTACCTGATCACCAGGACTTATGTATACTACCTGATCATCAGGACTTTGTATACTACCTGATCACCAGGACTTATGTATACTACCTGATCACCAGGACTTATGTATACTACCTGATCATCAGGACTTTGTATACTACCTGATCACCAGGACTTATGTATACTACCTGATCATCAGGACTTTGTATACTACTTGATCACCAGGACTTATGTATACTACCTGATCATCAGGACTAATGTATACTACCTGATCACCAGGACTTATGTATACTACCTGATCATCAGGACTTTGTATACTACCTGATCACCAGGACTTATGTATACTACCTGATCACCAGGACTTATGTATACTACCTGATCACCAGGACTTATGTATACTACCTGATCATCAGGACTTTGTATACTACCTGATCACCAGGACTTATGTATACTACCTGATCACCAGGACTTATGTATACTACCTGATCATCAGGACTTTGTATACTACCTGATCACCAGGACTTATGTATACTACCTGATCATCAGGACTAATGTATACTACCTGATCACCAGGACTTATGTATACTACCTGATCACCAGGACTTTTGTATACTACCTGATCACCAGGACTTATGTATACTACCTGATCATCAGGACTTTGTATACTACCTGATCACCAGGACTTATGTATACTACCTGATCACCAGGACTAATGTATACTACCTGATCACCTGGGACTTATGTATACTACCTGATTATCAGGACTTATGTATACTACCTGATCATCATAACCATTTATGATCCCGATCCTTTCTTAATTTGCATTAGCGAGCTACTTATGTTAACATGTTGAATTATAATTTGTTTGTCTATAAAAGTTTTCTTCTTCGACCGCCTATACTGGTTGCATGGAGTTTAACTGTACATTGAATTGTCACATGTTGTTTTAGGTGGCAAAATATTAGACTTTATAAAAAATAAGTCTGCTGAAAAAGTAGATTGTTAGATTTAAAAACACAAATGTAAATTTAAATGATTGCGTACTTGAACTACTTTATGTTTTCTGTGAAACGACAGATATATATATATACTACAAAAGAATTGGAATGACATGTTTCTTGTCAGGAAAAATACATTAAAATAAATCCAAATAAACTATGTTAATGAGCAAAACACTTGAATCTGCAACATGCAGATTAAAAGAAGAAAAATAAAAAAGATTTAAAACGCAGGTGTTTAATCTATTGAAATCCGACCAAATTTAATAATGATCCCACTTAACCCCAGACTTGGTCAGCTTGATTGCAATTTTAACACCTTCGACAATAGCAGGATAAATTCCGTCCTGGTCACTCAAACTAAATAAAGCTTATTATAATTATCTGTATATATAAATCTATCTCAATTGTTTTACATTCTTTTAAAAGTGCCAAAATACTACGACCTACCTTTAATTTGTAATCCCTTGAATATATACAAGAAGGTATTACAGGTAATTGTTTGTTATTTATTTTAATTGTCGGTGTTTTTGTTTCTTTTTATTTCTTCTATTTTAATTAGTTTCCTTATTTTATTATTCCCATACCAGATTGCAATAGCAGTTATTCATACCAGGGCAGCACACTTAATTATTATTATTCAGCAAACTGTTTTGTGATCAAACAAGTCGTACGATCAGAACATACATCAAAGAAGCAAACATAATATTACGCTGAGATAATAGTGGGTGATACATCTCAAGAGTGTTACGAATGTATCTTTTTTTCAAGTCTTTAAAATATCGTTTTGTGAAACATCGAAACACTGATAATTGATAAAGAAAAAAATTGTAAAATTCATTTCATTAATATATGTGTAGGTTTGTATTGTGTTGGGCCGTTTTATTCTTATAAATAAATTTTTAAAAATCTAATTACATATACGTAAAAAGAATAAATAGTATAAATATTGTGAGTTTTTTTACACGGGTTTAATTGTTCCAGATAAATATATATTTGTTCTTTATTGTCAATCGATTGTACATAAAACATATCGTTACATAATCTGACTTATAAATAGACTACGGCGACACATAGGTTATGTTGTTTCGGTCTGTAGATGCTTTGTGTCTTTATTAATTGTTTATTGTTAAGAACAGTATGAAATTAGATATGATACTTTTAACTAATTTAAATGCTTGTTTTAATTCTTAAGTCATAAGGGAATCATAAGGTTTATAATATTCAAATATTGTTGTGATATTTTTGTTTCTCAATCAAGAAGAAAAAGAGAAACCTGTATGTTCTTTTGACGAAAATTTTAAAATGTTAAGTATATTTGCTTTCATGGTTTTTATATGTTACTTAGTGTATGTAACAAAGGTATGTAAGTACCTCGTGACAGTTGACAACATTTGAATATGATTTCCCCTTGGTATGCCCGAAATTGATTAAGATTTTATAGATGATATCAATGTCTACTGACAAAGTCTGAGTGAAAAGTTCTGCCAGAATTTTATAAGCAGGAATCTATTATAATGATGTTCTTGTAAATTGTATAAACATTTATACTAATGAACGTGTTACAACTGGATGTGCTGTATTTTTTGCATTCCTTGGGTAGGTTTGATTAATAACTGTAACAGTAGACGGATAATCGTGTCTTTGATGAATATTAAAGCTAAACGTTACTTTATTGCAGAATAAATAACATAGGAAACCATCTATTCGCAATAGAGAGAAAAAGAATGTCAGCTATTACTATATAGGAAACTTAAGTTAGTTCTAAATACCGTCAAAGGTAAGTGTAGATTTAATTTATCTTTCTTCCTTTTTTTTTAAATTTTATTTCGGCTTTAATAATGATTCCTCTACGGTCTAACTATTGATTAGTATAATATTCATGTGTTTATATGTACATATATCCATTGAAGCAATATTTATGCATACAATGTGATATTTTTATTTTCACTGCACATGTTATTTTCACTTTAATGCCGAAATATTTAATTACAAAAATCAGTTTGTTCTGTTACGGTGATTCCGTTTCAGCGCATCCTCTAATGCAGGACATTTACAAGTTTGTTCTGTTACGGTGATTCCGTTTCAGCGCATCCTCTAATGCAGAACATTTATAAGTTTGTTCTGTTACGGTGATTCCGTTTCAGCGCATCCTCTAATGTAGGACATTTATAAGTTTGTTCTGTTACGGTAATTCCGTTTCAGCGCATCCTCTAATGCAGGACATTTATTAGTTTGTTCTGTTACGGTGATTCCGTTTCAGCGCATCCTCTAATGTAGGACATTTATAAGTTTGTTCTGTTACGGTGATTCCGTTTCAGCGCATCCTCTAATGCAGGACATTTATAAGTTTGTTCTGTTACGGTGATTCCGTTTCAGCGCATCCTCTAATGTAGGACATTTACAAGTTTGTTCTGTTACGGTGATTCCGTTTCAGCGCATCCTCTAATGCAGAACATTTATAAGTTTGTTCTGTAACGGTGATTCCGTTTCAGCGCATCCTCTAATGTAGGACATTTATAAGTTTGTTCTGTTACGGTGATTCCGTTTCAGCGCATCCTCTAATGCAGGACATTTACAAGTTTGTTCTGTTACGGTGATTCCGTTTCAGCGCATCCTCTAATGTAGGACATTTACAAGTTTGTTCTGTTACGGTGATTCCGTTTCAGCGCATCCTCTAATGTAGGACATTTATAAGTTTGTTCTGTTACGGTGATTCCGTTTCAGCGCATCCTCTAATGCAGGACATTTATAAGTTTGTTCTGTTACGGTGATTCCGTTTCAGCGCATCTTCTAATGTAGGACATTTACAAGTTTGTTCTGTTACGGTGATTCCGTTTCAGCGCATCCTCTAATGTAGGACATTTACAAGTTGGTTCTGTTACCGTGATTCCGTTTCAGCGCATCCTCTAATGTAGGAGATTTATAAGTTTGTTCTGTTACGGTGATCCGTTTCAGCGCATCCTCTAATGTAGGACATTTATAAGTTTGTTCTGTTACGGTGATTCCGTTTCAGCGCATCCTCTAATGTAGGACATTTACAAGTTTGTTCTGTTACGGTGATTCCGTTTCAGCGCATCCTCTAATGCAGGACATTTACAAGTTTGTTCTGTTACGGTGATTCCGTTTCAGCGCATCCTCTAATGCAGGACATTTATAAGTTTGTTCTGTTACGGTGATTCCGTTTCAGCGCATCCTCTAATGTAGGACATTTACAAGTTTGTTCTGTTACGGTGATTCCGTTTCAGCGCATCCTCTAATGCAGGACATTTATAAGTTTGTTCTGTTACGGTGATTCCGTTTAAGCGCATCCTCTAATGTAGGACATTTATAAGTTTGTTCTGTTACGGTGATTCCGTTTCAGCGCATCCTCTAATGTAGGACATTTATAAGTTTGTTCTGTTACGGTGATTTCGTTTCAGCGCATCCTCTAATGCAGGACATTTATAAGTTTGTTATGTTACGGTGATTCCGTTATAGCGCATCCTCTAATGTAGGACATTTATAAGTTTGTTCTGTTACGGTGATTCCGTTTCAGCGCATCTTCTAATGCAGAACATTTACAAGTTTGTTCTGTTACGGTGATCCCGTTTCAGCGCATCCTCTAATGCAGGACATTTATAAGTTTGTCCTGCAACGGTATTCCGTTTCAGCGCATCCTCTAATGCAGGAAATTTACAAGTTTGTTCTTACGTTATGCTTCTTCTACTGTACCCGGCTAGGAAAAGAGCTCGGGCCCTGGAAACATGTGCAACTCCTTACAGTATTCATATTCCTGTTTCCATATCTTGATCCTGTATTTCAGCGGTTGTCGTTTCCCTTTGTTGTTTTGAATATAAATCATGCCCTGAAATATCCATTGTCACTTTTCCGAAGCATCTGAGATGACTCCCGGTTTTTGGCAGGGTAGGTTTTCTTTTCTTAGTTTTTTGTACTGTGTCTGTCCGTCGGTCTTTATCGGTTTTTTTACATGGGGTTTTCAGTTTCTTTTCGATTTATGAGTTTGAATGTCCCTTTGGAACTTTCCCCTGTTTTTTTAAACGACACATTGAACTGAATCACATGACAATTCCTCAAAAAATATATGTTTGTATGTCTTGTTTTTAATCAAGCAAGGTTGAAACAAGCCAATAGACATTTCATGCAGATATTCCATGATAAGTTCAAGTTTTTATATATAGCATTCGGAAAATTTACCGTTTAACCCAAGGTCTTTCCCCTGTGTTGTAACTTGTAAATTACTTGTAAATTACATGATACTTTTGATTTTTTAACTCTGTATGCTAACATTCCTTTTGTTTGTATGCACATTGAACGACAAATTTATGTGACGTATAAAATTTTCTGACGTCAGACACTCAAATCAATGAGTGTGTTCGTAGATAGTAGATGTTTTTGAGTTCTGTAAAATTGTTCCTTTTAAAATTATTATACGATGATGACTGATGTACCCATATTTTGACTATTTTATTTATTGTGTCTGTTTATTTAACGCATCAATGTAAATATATCGGAAATTGATGAGACTGCCATTAAAATGAGAGGGTTAGCGCTATAGAACCAGGTTTAATCCACCATTTTCTACATTTGAAAATGCCTGTACCAAGTCAGAAATATGACAGTTCTTGTCCATTCGTTTTTTATGCGTTTTGTTTATTTGATTTTGCCATGTGATTATGGACTTTCCGAATTGACTTTCCTCTAAGTTCAGTATTTTTGTGATTTTACTTTTTTCAAATATATTTATTAAAATTTGAAGAATTTATTTGATATAACACAGATAAAAATGACCACAAAAAACTATATTATACATCATCAGCATTATCGACAATAACGGAAATTTTGAATATCCTATGAGTTACTTATCGATTTGGTAGTGCATCTTGTTCATGTCGGAGCTTATCACCTCTTTCATTTTATAGTTTGTATAATACCTTTGCACGTCAACAAGTGTTTAGGTGATCCCTAAGCTGTGATGTTCAATATCCATCAGAATATATCAGATAATTTGGTAGGCTATTTTCATAACCTCAGCAATTTATTGAACAACTGACAGAAATTGTTTACGAATACTATAAATAGTTATCCAAGGTACCAGGATTATAATTTAGTACGCCAGACGCGCGTTTCGTCTACATAAGACTCATCAGTGACGCTCATATCAAAATATTTATAAAGCCAAACAATAAACTATAACCATTTAAACTTACTGAAAGTATTAATACTATGGATGGGAGTGAAACGACCTTGCCTCTCACGGTCGGTACTGAAAGTCCAATTCACTATATGCTTAATATTTACTTTGCTATTTTTTCGACGTTACTGTTATGTATTTATAAATTGTATTAGTTTGGGTTATACACTATTTTTTATCATTGATTTTACATTTGAGAGATCTTCTGTTTTAAGCTTACTTAGAAGTAATAAATAACCATTTTTTGTTTTATGTTTGAAATAAACCAGATTCAGTAAAACTGTATATATAAAAATATCAAAACTACTCTTATTTTGTTCACAATTGTTTATATGCACATTGTATACCGTATGTGAAACAATGTGCTAGTCTTTCCTAATGCCTGTTTTGAAATATTCGACCGCAAAATATTGCATTTTTTACTGACAATAGATGCCACTACTATATAAGAAAGACATCAGTAAATTGATTACGGACTAAAATCCACACCGTATAAAACTCATCAATTGGAAATGCAATCAAATGTCCATTATGTACTTTGTAAGTTTGCAATGTTTGGATTTGCTGTATGACAGTTAATGTTGGCTTGATTCTATCAATGCAGTTCGACATTGCACAAATCAAGTGTTATCTAAGGAATCTCTGATATAGATATAGGAAGATGTGGTGTGAGTGCCAATGAGACAACTCTCCATCCAAATAACAATTTAAAAAAGGTAAACCATTATAGGTCAATGTACGGCCTTCAACACGGAACCTTGGCTCACACTGAACAACAAGCTATAAAGGGCCCCAAAAGTACTAGTGTAAAACCATTCAAACGGGAAAACCAACGGTCTAATCTATATAAAATAAAAAAAACGAGAAACGAGAAACACGTATAAATTACATAAACAAACGACAACTACTGTACATCAGATTCCTTTATTATCCATGTTGAAATAAAGGAATCCATGTTGAAAGTCACTAGATGTTAAGACAGGCACAAATTTCGCATTTTCTGCTTTGATTTCTTGCTTTGTGTTTCGTCTTGTGTTATGACAAAATTCACTTTGATATCTTTTTTTTACGTTTGTCTAATCATTTTTACTTAAACGTATTGATATAAGTCTTGTTGATCTCAAAATTTATATGAAAGTTGTGTCGAAATATTTTAATATTTCATGGCTAAATTAAGACAACGCTATCACGTCAGTAGTAGAGTTTTTCTCAGTTTTACAAGGTAGTCTCGATTGTAATTCTTATGCCATCTTTTATGTACAATTTTGCAGTCAAATCCACATTTGATATGTATAAGGCCGACATCTTGAATAGCTGGAATTAACAAATGTTCGATTAATGCAATATAATTGAACATAGACCACAACAAAGCTAAAACTCGCCGTGAACTGTACAAGTACCGAAATAACCGTCGTTTTATTGTATAAAATTAAACTCATTATAGATACCAGTAATGAAGTTTTGTATTTGCACCTGACGTGCGTTTCGTCTACAAAAGACCTATCAGTGGCCCTCAATTAACAAAAATGTTAAAAAGGCCAAATAAAGTACGAAGTTGAAGAGCATTGAGGACCAAAAATTCCTAAATTTTTTGCAAAGTACAGCAAAGGTAATATATTCCTCAGGTAGGAAAGCCTTAGTATTTCAAAAATTCAAAAAGTTTTTGGATGTCATGTTTTGGCGTTTTAATGTCTCTTTTAAGCGTTGCCAATTCAGCATCATTTTCCATAGTCAAATCGAAAAGGATGGCGGCAACTATTGAACTACAGCACTGTTATTCCATAGCTCTAACTCAAATTTTGATTGTACGAAGTATGTTCAAGTCATTATTTAACGGTCGTAGTCTTTGTCAATCACAATGCGCATTTGCGTTTGAAGTAAACGGAAAATTTGAAATGTTTTGTTGTGAACATTTTTAGAGTATTGCGTTAGAACATAAATAACTGTACTGTATTTTATTGTATTTTGAACTCCTTTTGAAGTCAATGCGATTCCCAAAGTTTGTGTTTGTCGGCTCAATTATCCCTCTGATTCAATTTTGTATGCATACGGTTTGGACTCGAACATTGGTAAACTACGGTGCTTATTTTTATTCCAACGTATTTTCTGGATTTATGTAATGTTTTTCTATACCAGGTATAGTTTTGTCTTCAAAAACATTTGTTTACGTTACATAATTATTTCAACACATCGGTGTTGCGTTACTAATATTTAACTATTTGTACATTAATTTTTCGTAATTTGACAAATTACTGCCTGTAAAATATTACTTCAGTCAAAAAAACAGTCAGATATATACCTACTTTTTCCTAATGAACCCGAGTCGGTTGGAGATTTATGTGTTTATTTCATATTTGTCTACTTCTATGTTAAAAAGTATAATTATAATAGTAAATGATTATGAACTGGCACTTAGAAACTTCTGATAGTTTGTTATTTTGAAGTGGAATATTACTTCATGTTTATGCTTTGGCAATATTTTTCGTGGGATCATAATGTAAGACTTTTATAAATGGAATTTTAGTTGCCAGTTTTGTCAGCAGTTGTAACAAAATCAAGTCAAACGTATGATTCTTACTTTCTAGATTAATAAAAAGTAAAATCACAAAAATACTGAACTCCGAGGAAAATTCTAAACGGAAAGTCCCTAATCAAATGGCAAAATCAAATGATAAAACACATCAAACGAATGGACAACAACTGTCACATTCCTGACTAGGTATAGGTTTTTACAAATTTAGAAAGTCGTTTTAAAGCGCTAAACCTCTCACTTGTATGACAGTCGCATAATCAAGCCCTTATTGTATTTATATTCAGAAACTGGAATACTCGAAGCATAACCAATTATACAAGAATATGAATATCCAGTGTTGTCATCTTTGCCATTATTAGTACTTAGTACACAGCTGAAACCAATTGTATCCTTATTATTAGTGGGTTATCCACATGTATTTGTTAGAATTATTCAAATAAATTAGACAACATTGTTTTGTCTTGATCGTAATAATTTTGACATCAAATCCTTCCCAATGCCTTGCCGACTAATTACCTTCACCTGCTGTGAAAACAAACATAAAACGAATACTTGTCGAGGAAACTGATTTATTGATAACGAGGTGGTAAAGAAACCTCTGCATAAGACATATTATATTTTTGTTTGTTACGAAGATATACTATTTTCTTACTTTCAAACCGTGTTATATAAGGTAAACATGCTAAACCCAAAATCGTGTTGCTCATACTTATTTAAGGTTCTCCTGATTTTTACAGGTTTACTTTCAGTTTGACAATTGGATAGGAAATGTGATACGAGCTTGGTACCATAGAAAAAGTACACTAAGTAAAAAAAAACATTTACTATTAAATCTTGAGTATAACAATTGAAATCAATGAAACATTTATATCCAATAAAATCTGATTGACATTTTCTATTTTCCTCTTGCAAATTACAAAACTGGATAAAATGTTACACAGAATAACTTGAATATACTTTGCCAAAATATGTTAGTTTAATATATATGTAATGCAATGTAATAATGAAATATAAGCAATGCACTTGAATGTGTTACAATACTTTTATTACGACCCTTTGCTCGTATACAGTTTATGATGTGTTTTTCTTTCTTTAATAGTTTGATATAGACGAGCGTTTTAAATCCTGGTATCTATGATGAGTTTATTTATCTGCTAAACACAATTTGAAAAGCCATTTTTGATGTATCTGCACGGTCTTGTTGTCAAATTGACCTTTTCAGCATAAAACCATATACTAGTAATTTGCATTAACAGTGAATTGATTGCATCGGGTATGTTCATTCCGAGACGTTGAAAAATCAGTCGGGATTAAACCTGAAGCAAGTTTACCCGTAGTAAATCGTTAGAAAAGTCATTCTGAAATGAACTTACCAGATATCACAAGTTTTAATCTATTAGAAAGTTTTGTTAGATTTCCTTGTAGTATAGTGGTTGTTTCATTATGTTTGAAAGCCATTTTAGATTAACTGTATAAGTTTTAAACATAATAAATGGATGAGGTAAAGTGATAGTATATTTTGTTTGGTCAACTCCAGTTTTTCAATCAAAACCTCTGAATCTTTACTGGAAGTTTTGGCATATATTGAAGTTATGCAGCTGCATTTATTGAACTGTTCGAGGATTTCTTCACAATTTACAAACTTGGAAACTTTCATATATATATTCTTGTTGATATATTTTGTCAGTTTATTGAACTAATTCAAACACAAACATCAAGCGAAGGAGTAGCTCAATTTCTGTTTTGTCAATACAGTGAAATAGTGAAATACTATTTCTCATTGCCCGACGTCTGAATCTGAATGAAGAAATCAAGAATGACTGAAAGGTCAATTCATCTTACTGATCTGATTTATCCCAACTCATTGTCATCAACGTCTCACCAATTTATTTCCCAGTATAGTTTGATTAAGCGTTATCATTAATTAAATCTGCTAATTTGATTCTTTGATGTAATCTATAATGACAATTTGGATATTTTCGTAGTTAGATATTGTAAAATCGATCAGAGTTTTAATATGGCGCAAATTATGCAAATGATTCGGATATTTTGTTTTCTTTTGCATTATACCTTAATATATATTTTTACGTGACCAACTTTTAAGTATGAATTTCGTGCCAAGTCTACTGCAAAAACAAACTGCAATGTGATTTAAAGGCGTCCAAACATGTAAGCCAACACTAGATTAAAAATGTTTTCCCGTTATAACATTTGAAAGACAAATGCAAAATGTTTGGCAGTACATTTAAGCACTCACAGAGTGAAACGTTTTCCGTATACAGTATATTTTAATCTTAAAGCTATAACATTTTACAAATGTTTATTTTGTTTATTAAAATACAATGGATACATTTATTATATTAGCAAATAACATAATAGTATGTTGTTTACCGGATAAACAAAAAAAATATTAACAAAATATAAAAACGCACAAAATAAATGTTTACTGAATGTTATTAAAAGGAATACATGCAAAACAGGAGGGTCGTTTTCATGGATGACAATCCCGCTTATCCCTTTTTGAGAATATAATGTGATAATTGTTGTTTTTTTCGGGGATTATTTCTTTACAAAAAGAATACTCGAGTTTTAACATCGGTATACACACAACTGTGGACGTTTATGTGACCAGGTCTTTTGTTTGTAAAACACATTGTCGCACTCGCAGCTTTTGATAACACATACAAAATTATCTTTTGCCTAAAGATATTTTCTTGTTTAAAATTCAATTCTTCCAGCAAAGTTAACAAATTGACATTCTGTCTGATTCATTGATATTCTATAATTATATATAAACATTCTCTGATGGTATTCTGTGTTTTTGATATGACATATGTCATTTTATATTTTAAATAAAAGTATTGGTTTTTTTTTCTCTGTACGATGAAGCAAATGTAACAGCAGGAAAACCGGTGGGTGGAGGACAATTGAACTAAGATTTCCAGAGATAAAAGCTGAAAAAAGTCAATTATGATTATAATAATAACCAAACCAATTAAAAGTTTATTTTTAAGCTATTACAACATCATCTATATATTTGTTTAACAGTAAACTAGTTATTTAAAGATAGGAATATTGATGTATTAACCAATAAGCGACAATGTATGTTTTTTTTTTAGATACAAATTGAACAACGTGTGCAAAGTCTTCGGGTACAGGTATCTTCTCCTAGGGTTGATACATTGTCATTGTGTAATAATAATAATTATGTCTGTTTAAGTTATAAACTAATTCGAAATAATTTATAGATAAATATTTGACTTGGAATATGATATATAACCCCTTATACTTGTATTCCTTTGGAATGAATTTATTGCTTTCAATTAAAAATATGTCCGAAAAACCGATTTGGTACACTTAGCATACAGATACATAAATAGAGTATGAAAGAAAACGGAATTCATATATCGACTTATAAACTTATGTAATACTTTTTTAGCTTACCCTTACTGCGGTTTGCTCGTTTAATTTGTTACGTTTAAGTTTTCAATATTCATTATAACATTATGTGACAACGAATGCTTCTTAATCGGCCACAAGTTAAAACAATTTTTATCCGTTGCATTTTACGTAGAAATGTCACTGGAAAACTGTGTGATGTCTCTTGCGATGTCACTATATTTTACAATACCATGTATGCTCAATTCTGTGTTTTCTATTATGATATATCAAGATACATTAACAATGGACGGTGTATTATTTTAAAACGAATGTGTACCAAATTATGTAAAATGATTAAATACATTATATATTAGTTAGGTTAACAAAAATACCAGCGTATTATGTTTTATTAACCAGATAAAAACCATATGGTATTATAATTGAATTGGTATAGTTACTGCAAATTTTATATCTTATTAATATTCAATTTATAAACGGAAACAGCTGGCACATGGAAGTTATGTTCAGTCAATGAAATGTTTGCTGTTAGATAACATTCAATTTCTGTTTTGTAAGCAAACAATACCAATTAGTGTAGAAATAAATACGAACAAATAAAACGATATTTGAGTGATTGATGATCGAACACAAGTGATCTTTGTTGATCATTGATAGGTAACGGCTCAAGCTTGTTAGCGATCTAATTGTAGCGGTTTTTGTACTTTTCTGGAAGTTTTGAAAAGCGTTTTTACACAAATTGCATAGATTGGCGATAGAGTTACATAACATATTACAAGACCAATAGTTTGATAGCACAAGCAAATCAAGTTCTTTCAATTCATAATAGAATTTGACAAGATTTAATTTCACTTTACCTACAATGATTTACTTTTACAAACTGTGAATTGGATGAGAGAGTTGTCTTATTGGCACATCTTCTTATATATATGAAAACAAATTAGCCAGTTTGAACCTGTTAAGAAGTGAAAAGTTCCTGTATCACCAGGAGAAATGTTTAAACAGGATGTAAATACTGTGAAACATAAAATGTAAATAATTATCACTTTGTTAACCTCAAATTATGCTTGAGATCATGTTCTCGGTTACTTTTTCATTGGCGGCAAGTTCACTTTGAGTAAGGAAATTGTCATGATCTCTTTATTATACTTCCGCTTATATGAACTTGTCCTGATCACATTTCATGAGAATTTATGTAATGTGTTGCTTTTTTATAATTTTGTTGTTTCCTGTGGTTACTTAGCTAGTTTCCTGTAGTTTGTAGCATATATGTACCTAGTTTTAATCACGTGTCGTCTTACTTGTTTTAATTGTATACATTTAGTTGTCATCCTGTTGGTAGCTGCAATGTGATTTTTTTTGTTTTGTTTGTGTCTCCTTGTTTTCTTAATAAGGAGGGTGAGATTGGATGTAGTCAAGCTATTTGGATCTCGATTTGGATCTGAGTTGTTCGCTATCGTTCGAATTTATTGGGGATTTTCTCCGAGGGGTCACCTTTTGAAATTTGTCTGTTGTCAAAGTTCAGCATTTGTGTGATTTAACATTGTACTGTAGGGTAGATTTCTGTAATCCTTTTTGATGTATTATATGTCATCAATATTTGGACAGTGTAAAAATGTCCTGTTCCTTCAAATTGTGAATATGATTAAACGTACGGAATAATTTGTAATGATACATTAGGTGATGTGCATTTTTTACGTATACAGGGTTACAAAAACTGTGTTTGTTGTCCAAATAATTATAAAATTATTGTAAATTATTTGTTGGTGCGTTTCTCTGTGATGAATATCGTGCGTGTGTTTGCGCCGTTCTGTCACGTAGTCTTGTCAATTCGGCGATATTTTTTTTAATTGTCCTAAAGCGGGAGGTGTGGATAGCCATTGTACAAGGTTCAACCAACCACTTTTTCTTTAAAATGTCTTATACCAAGTCATGAATATGGCAGTTGTCATAATATAGTTCGTTTCCATGTATGTTAACGTTTTATTTTATTGCACTTCATTGTTCCTGTTGATTCCTTTTATATTTGATAGGTGTCCCTCGGTTTTGGTTTGTAACCGAGATTTGTGTTATCTCTATCGATATATGACATTTGAACACCGGTATACTACTGGTGCCTTTATTCAAAACTATTGATGTTAAAGTTCATCGACAGTATCTTTAAGCCAATGGTCAGAGATTCCCTTCTTACATAACTTATAAAGTTTTTTGGTATGAAATTTGTAAATCGGGTTTGAATAAGTTGACTTATTTCTTACGACGATATTTTTAACCAATTGGTTCTTATCCCTACAATTGTAGTTCAAGGTATTTGTATACTCATGTAATGCCAGTTAGGTCCTATGTAAATTTTGTTTGTTTTTTCTTCAACATAAGATTCATTGATTGCTTTTAAGCAACTCATTAGTGAGAAATGAGACGCTAATGAATATGGATATCCAGGCTCAATTTGTTGTTTGAATTAAGTTTTGTTAAAAACACATTTATCAATCAAGGCATGTGTACCTTTGAGAAGAAATACAGCACTATGTTTTTAGAAAAGAGGGAAACAATATTGTGTTTGTGATCCAGAATAAGGTTGCTGGTCGTTTTCTTTCATCCAAAACGCATACTTTATCGTTTGGGTTCGTGTTGCTTATTCTTTAGTTTTCTATGTTGTGTGATGTGTACTATCATTTGTCTGTTTGTCTTTTTTAGCCATGGCGTTGTCAGTTTATTTTCGATTTAAGAATTTGACTGTCCCTCTGGTATCTTTCGTCCCTCTTTTTGTAGCAGATAACGTCAGCGCACATACCTTTTCTGTTGTTGATGTCGTAATGGATAGCATTATAATGGAGGATACCATAATGGAAGACGTCATTGCCGTTATCCTCCACAAAAACTGCATTCATTGTGTCATTCAGGGCTAGATGTCTGCATAAATTCAGCATTACTTTTAATTCAACCCTAAACGATAAAAGAAGAGCTAGTATTGTATTCGGGATATTAGGAACCCATGACTGTTGTTGTTTGTGATTGTTTTATTCATTATTGATTTTCATTTTGGGGAATCATAGTTTAGATTTTGCCATTTGGTAATGGACGTTCGGTTTAGAATGTTCCTTGGAGTTCGGTATTTTACTTTTTATAGTACATTTATATTTCGTAGTTGTTACTCTTTTTGTAACATACTTGAATTTTAATTTATGAATAAAACGTATATAGATGTAACGCTACAGATTTGTTCTTGGACTATTTTTCTTTATTTTCTATCTATTATGCATGAGTAATTTACATTGTGAATTTTTTTTTTTGAGAGGATGAGTGTGAAGCCGGCGTATGTGTCAATATTATTTTTTATCATTCAGGAATTACCTAATAACCTCTCTATAAGATACAAATGGCATATTTTCAGCGGAGTACATGAACCATCGGTTTTCGCATGGGACACATGAAAGCCTGTTTTCAAACCCGATTAGCCTCTGAATTTTGAAGGTGACAAATATAAATGCACGTTGCCAACCATAGTGCACACTACCTGTATTTTGAGAAAAGTTTCCACAAAAATAAAATCTTTACATTTTTATCATAAAGTGTTGTGTTTAAACATCTTTGGTCTACAAACGTCTTTAAAAGTGCACAGAACATCACTTTGTTTTTTTATCACGCTTACTTGATATATTAAAATGTTTAATAGATAGAAGCGAATGCAATTGTGTAAATAATATGAGAATGCCTGTGTAATATAATCACAACAATCTGAAGGATAGAAAAAAAATGAAGTAATCAAGATATCTGTGTTGTTTCAATCGTTTTAATATAAAGTCAACATTACATTCTATATCAATATTATGAAAGATATATACTAAACCTGTAGTCGACATGGTATCAACGTTCACACGTGTGTTCGTTTTAAATATTGAATATGAATACACTTACAGAAAGCGCTATGACTGAACAAAATTTATATAAAATGTTAAGTTCATTGTGAGATTGTACATTACCTTACATTATATCTGAGTAATTACGTTATTACTGTCATTCGAAAACCAGGGGACATGATATCATAGCATCCACGTTATTGTTAGAAATCATCTAAATCTTTCGGTTCTAAATAAACTTTATCATAGATACCAGGATATTTAAAAGTATAAACAAAAATATCAAACTTCAATTTAAATGAATGATTGAGGTCAATAAAGCCTACCAATTTCAAATGCTCGACTTTATCGGCCAACGGAACGAATAGAAAACAACTGTCATCTTTCAAATTTGGTACAGCCATTTTCGAAAAACAAAACGTCGAGTTCGACCTGGCGAAATATACCAAAATAAAACTGACAATCCCATAACTAAAAAGAAAAAGACAAATTAACATAAATACTCCCTCAAGCGTCAAATGACTGGCCTTTTGTAGACGAAACTCGTGTATGGCATACAAAATATTAATCCTGGTATCTATGATGAGTTTATTCATTTGTAAGGCCAACACCTTAATAGTCATTATTATCTAATGTAAATATTCTGAAAGCCCACATACTAAAACAACATCGTCACTTGAATGAACAATCTCTTTGTCAGTTTGTATTTCAGTCTTAGTATTCTACTAGACAATATATTATTAATCATACAACGTCTATCTTGTCTACTATTAGAAAAATAATTATAAAGTTATTGGGCTGAAAATGTCTGATTCGTTTTTTAGTTTATCTATTTCAGCATTAAATTTGCAATTTTTAGAAATTAATGGTTTAATTAATAATATAATCCGTCTAAATTTGCTTTTGAAATATTTTTATCACACAATATGTTGCTAACGTGTCAGCTACGGTTCCACTGTAACGTATCTTATACAGTTTTTAATTAATTTTACTCTATCAATTTGACATTAATCTAACCTCAGATTGTCAGTATCTTTGTCACAGATGCGTTCAGTATTATTCAGTAAACTGTAATGTTAATCTCTAATGTTGGAATCACAACTTGAATTTGTGCTTTATTGTTTTTGATTCGAAGAAAAAATGTAAACCAAGCCGAAAACGGTTCCTATAGTACATCGAACATAAGAAACGATAGTTGGGAGAATGGGATTTTGACTACACTTTTATTTATACACATTTTAACACTGTTGCTTCCTATTGAAAATTTCATTGTTTACTTTTGCATTAGTTATATTTGGCCGTTCAAAACGTGTTATACATTGGAACACATTTATAATGGTAGATTTTGGTTATCACGTGTTATCCTACATCAAAGCCAAAACGTGTTATACATTGGAACACATTTATAATGGTAGATTTTGGTTATCAAGTGTTATCCTACATCAAAGCCATAAACTTAGGGTTTGGAAGGATGAAACAAATCGACATTTTGTTTTTGTTGATCCTTTAACGTTAACGTTGAACGATACATTGTTTTATTTTATTTTCACATACGACATGCTTCTTCTGTCTTATGTATTTAAATCCCGGAAATGTTGTCTGATATGGTAATGTTTGTGTACTATTCCCTATTTTGATATTTTTACTGATTGTGAGAAAGTTATGTATAAATTTCAGAAACGTTTATTCTGCCGGTGCACTCGATCTCTTCATCGTGATTTCATGCGATCCCCTCATAGATTATGTTTTTAAGCTTGATTTGTATTTCTAAATGCATTAACGAGATTTGAACATTAGTTAATTAGTGTTGCCACTAATTCATAATTACTAGAACCACTCAGTCTTAGAAGGATTTTATTTTGGCATTTGGCATAATATCATTCTGAAGAAAAGAATTAATATTTAAGAAGAACATTGTGTCAAACTAACAAGAATTTATGCTCATTGGAAAGATAACATTTTAGCATTACAACATGTGCATATTGTGTAATAATTGGTCTGTAGTTAAGTACTTTGTAATAACAAATGGTACTTTTTACATATAAGAAACAAATATATAACTGTACTTCACAACTATCTAGTTGAAAGATAATGTTTGGTAGTACATTTACGGATGTTGTATTTTGAAGAAGCGAATTATCATTAAAACTGTTTATTCTCATCATCGTCAGTTTGTCAAATAACATTTCTGTTTTACTTTTATAACTTTTGTTTCTAAATCTAGATGGAGAAATGGTTTTGTTTTAACAAATGGTCTTATAGTGTATCTAACACTGGTATACGTCTATCTTTTTATTTTACGTTTGCGTAAGTGATTTAAACAATAACAAATGATTTTTCATGAAGGACGATTGCAATCGTGATAGTTTAAATCGCAATAATTCTAAGAAGTTATTTAATTGATTTTTGATTTAATAGATCCACATATTTATTTTTAAATGTTAACACTTTACAGTAAAACGTCACATATTATATTTTTGTACAAAGTATGACAAGTTTAACCTTTAAAAATAAATACTAATTTGATTAAAGAACCCCCACATGTCGATAAGATTTTGCATCCTTCGTTTTATTTAAATTTTTTTAATTTATTTCGGCTTATGCATTGACTTTGCTTTTTTCTTTCTTTCCTATTTGTCATAGCATTGATTTCCATTTTATGTTGTTTGTAAGGAAATAGTCAGATTGATTGTGGCTTATAGGGAAAATTGTAAAAAAAGTACTGGCGGTTGGGAATATTTGATACTTGCTGTGCTGTATTGTCAAGCTATTTTGGGATGTAATTATTCGGAAAGAATTCCAAGTTCTTGTATTTTGAATGAAAACTTAATAGAAAACTTATATCATGAATATTTACATTACGTGGATCAAGTTAATTAGCTTTTATTCAGAAATTTATCTTTTTTTCCTTTACCAAGAATGTACATTGACATTTGAGTAGGACCAAGAATATTCCCCAAACAATTGTTGAAAGTTAACATTTTTGACATATTTAGTTTTAATTCATTATATAACTTCTCTGTCCCCTCGCAAGCATGCAAACAAACCTTGCTACATTTATAACGAATATAAATGTAAAGGGTGTAATCAAAAATAAAATTACAAAAATATTGAACTCCGAGGAAAATTCTAAAAGGAAAGTCTCTTATCAAATGGCAAAATCAAAAGTTAAAACACATGAAACGAATTGATAAAAACTGTCATATTTCGACTTGGTACCGGTATTTTCCTATATAGAAAATGATGAATAAACCTGAACATCTCATATGTATGACATTCACATCACATTTCACTTATCATTTGTTGCTATTTTTGGTCGTTAGCTTTATTTCTCATTTACTTTTACCCAAATTGTCCTCTTATTCAAATAAAGTAGGTTTTCTATCTATGATAGATAATATTAAAGTTTTCTTTGTTTTCTGTACTATTGTTTGTCTGTTTGTCTTTTTCATTTTTAAGCCATGGCGTTGAGAGAGGTTTTTTTTGCGATTTTTTAGTTTGAATGTCCCTCTGGAATCTTTCGCCCCTCATTTATAGACGACTAATATTCCTAATGACGAATATACACGTCTATTCTATTGAACTTAATTTCCTGAATATAGTTATCAAAGGTACCAGGCTTATAAATTAATACGCCAAACGCGCGTTTCGTCTACATAAGACATATCAATGACGCTCAGATCAAAATAGATATAAAGCCAAACAAGTACAAAATTGAAGAGCATTGGGGACCCAAAATTCCAAAAGGTTGTGCCAAATTTAGCTTAGGTAATCTTTGCCTGGATAAGAAAATCCTTATTTATTTCGAAAAAAATTATACTTTTGTAAACAAGAAATTCATGAAAATTGCCATATAATTGATTTTCATGTCAACATTGAAGTGCTGACTACTGGGTTGAAAATGGTAGTACTATAAACGGGGAGAAAACAATTTAATCAAATGAAATAAAAGCTTTCATTAGTTTAAAATCCAAATATATATACGATAGACAGCAAGAATATCAATATCAATTAGAAACTAAAGGTTAGAACTGATTTAATGATAATTAATTATTAGTAGGAGGGTTGTGTTTTCTAAATCATAAGGAAATAGTCATCATGTTTACGAAATAACACTTAGATATTGAAATTCTGATCAAAGAATTACATGAAGACTTAGAATTACTTGCTGAATTAAGACAATACACGCTGCTTTTTTTTTATCAACTAATTCCCTTTACATCAAATATTTTAAAAGAAGAAGAAATATATTTGAAATGTTCCAGCAATTTGTTATCCCTGAACTGCATATCTTCACAATCTGCCTGTAGACAATTTTATACAAATAAAGCTAAGTGATACATACACTTAACAAGAATATGAGTTGCCACTATATAAATCACAGCAGAATATTTAACCTCAGCTTAGGTACAGTTATGACCTTGACCGGTACGCTTGATGACTTGCGATGAGGTAGAAAAACAAAACTAATTCAATAAAAACCTTAAATTTCAAGAACAATGCAATAACAAAACAATCTTTTTATTAACGAATGCTTCACTTAATTACAAGTCAATTTAAAGAGGGGCGAAAGATACCAAAGAGATAATCAGACTCATTGGTCGAATCAAACTGATAAAAGAGGGACGAAAGAAAAGATACCAAAGAGATAATCAGACTCATTGGTCGAAACAAACTGATAAAAGAGGGACGAAAGATACCAAAGAGATAATCAGACTCATTGGTCGAAACAAACTGATAAAAGAGGGACGAAAGATACCAAAGAGATAATCAGACTCATTGGTCGAAACAAACTGATTAAAGAGGGACCAAAGATACCAAAGAGATAATCAGACTCATTGGTCGAAACAAACTGATAAAAGAGGGACCAAAGATACCAAAGAGATAATCAGACTCATTGGTCGAAACAAACTGATAAAAGAGGGACGAAAGATACCAAAGAGATAATCAGACTCATTGGTCGAAACAAACTGATTAAAGAGGGACCAAAGATACCAAAGAGATAATCAGACTCATTGGTCGAAACAAACTGATAAAAGAGGGACGAAAGATACCAAAGAGATAATCAGACTTATTGGTCGAAACAAACTGATAAAAGAGGGACCAAAGATACCAAAGAGATAATCAGACTCATTGGTCGAAACAAACTGATAAAAGAGGGACCAAAGATACCAAAGAGATAATCAGACTCATTGGTCGAAACAAACTGATAAAAGAGGGACGAAAGATACCAAAGAGATAATCAGACTCATTGGTCGAAACAAACTGACCTGTTGGTGACCCTCTGCTGTTGTTTTTTTATTTGGTCGGGTTGTTGTCTCTTTGACACATTCCCCATTTCCATTTTCAATTTTATGATAAAAGAGGGACCAAAGATACCAAAGAGATAATCAGACTCATTGGTCGAGACAAACTGATAAAAGAGGGACGAAAGATACCAAAGAGATAATCAGACTCATTGGTCGAAACAAACTGATAAAAGAGGGACGAAAGATACCAAAGAGATAATCAGAACCATTGGTCGAAACAAACTGATAAAAGAGGGACGAAAGATACCAAAGAGATAATCAGAACCATTGGTCGAAACAAACTGATAAAAGAGGGACGAAAGATACCAAAGAGATAATCAGACTCATTGGTCGAAACAAACTGATAAAAGAGGGGCGAAAGATACCAAAGAGATAATCAGACTCATTGGTCGAAACAAACTGATAAAAGAGGGACGAAAGATACCAAAGAGATAATCAGAACCATTGGTCGAAACAAACTGATAAAAGAGGGACGAAAGATACCAAAGAGATAATCAGACTCATTGGTCGAAACAAACTGATAAAAGATGGACGAAAGATACCAAAGAGATAATCAGAACCATTGGTCGAAACAAACTGATAAAAGAGGGACGAAAGATACCAAAGAGATAATCAGAACCATTGGTCGAAACAAACTGATAAAAGAGGGACGAAAGATACCAAAGAGATAATCAGACTCATTGGTCGAAACAAACTGATAAAAGAGGGACGAAAGATACCAAAGAGATAATCAGACTCATTGGTCGAAACAAACTGATAAAAGAGGGACCAAAGATACCAAAGAGATAATCAGACTCATTGGTCGAAACAAACTGATAAAAGAGGGACGAAAGATACCAAAGAGATAATCAGACTCATTGGTCGAAACAAACTGATAAAAGAGGGACCAAAGATACCAAAGAGATAATCAGACTCATTGGTCGAAACAAACTGATAAAAGAGGGACGAAAGATACCAAAGAGATAATCAGAACCATTGGTCGAAACAAACTGATAATTCTACAGCAACAAAAAAACGAAAAAAGACAAATAATAGTAATAAGCATGAAAAACTGAAGACTGAGCAAAACAGCTGCCCCAAAATCAGGGAGGTGTGTGGAGCTTGGAAACCTGGAGCTCTAGAAATCTAAGTAGATCCTGCTCCATATATGGCATCAATCGTGTTGATTATGCAGCTACAACATCGGTGATATGTCTAATGTGTTGGATTAAATTGAAAAGGGTGTATGGAGAAATTTATGATACTGTAAAGTTTTCAGTCTTAAGTTTAAACACCTCTTAATTCATTGAAATGCTTAAATGCTTAAAAAGTTACCGCCATAATATTTTACGGAACATAATACCGATACGTTTTTTCTTTGAAACGTTTGTTTGGTCCATGAGTATAGTATGGTTGGTCAGAAGCAGTTCATACCACACATATTAAATACACTATAATATAATATGAAGATTTCTTTCAGCAACTCGTTTTGACTGATTTGGTTCACATTGTTTATCCTCAATAAATACATGCTGTTTTTAAGTTATAAATGAGACCGTAGTTGAAAAAGATATGTAAATATTACTTCTCTATGACCATATTGTTAGTATATTACATGAAAAAAATCTACAAAAAAAATTAGTATAACTTCCTTTTATATACATAAAAAGGTGTATAACAAATATTATTTACCAGCAAAATATAATGTTCAAACTACAAACAACCGATTCTTTAAAAAAAAAAACACTAAAAAAAACAGACATTCAATCAGAGCAAATAAAGGCAACAGTAGTATACCGCTGTTCAAAACTCATAAATCCAGGGACAACAAACAAAATCGGGGTAACAAACTAAAACCGAGGGAAACGCATTAAATATAAGAGGAGAACAACGACATAACACCGAAACGTAACACACACTGAAACGGACCAAGCATCAGACAAAACACCACGAGAATAACAAATATAACAAGAAAAACCAAATACATGAATTTGGGATAGACAACAACAACAACAAATAACAAGAGGAACAAACAGAGAAAAACACCAACGAACAACACATTACAATGTATCTAACTGAATTAATTTTATTTCTCTAATACTTTGAAACTGATTGGTCTGTTGTGTATTAAATATCATCATAAATGAATCCTGTAATGATGACATGACATTGAACGTTAAGCATCTATAATGAGCTCTCATAAATCTCTATCGACTCATAATCTTAATATTTTATCATTTTTTTCAATTTTGATATCATGAAATATTATATACTTTGAAAGTTGTTAATAAAAACAGTGTTGATTATCAAAATCAACTGCACTTTCTTCGCGAAAAATCTCTGTAAACATCTGCATTTGATATAATTTTTTACAGTAACATGTTTATTGTAACACCCAAAGTTAACACTTAAATTCTGTTTAGTTTTATTTCAAGTGTAACTTCTCTTTTATCAATTCACTTGTCAATCTTCCATTTACCCGAGGAGATGTTTTATGATTGATAAATATATATGATAATATAAAGGATTCATTGATAATATTATACATTATTTCATTACCTGCAGTCAACATTGATCTATTCAGAACCTAAGATATTATCAGATTATTACATGGCATTTTTCATATCGCATGTATTATTAGCCCTAGGTTCAATATCAGCCCAAGAGCCGCATGGCTCGAGGGCTGATATTGACCAAGGGCTGATAATACATGCGATATGAAAAATGACATGTTATGATCTTTTTATCATATGCTTCAACAATGGAGGAAAATAACAGATCATATATTGATCCTTTTACGTGGTTCCCAAATAGAAGTCAAAGATTGAAAAGTTCACGGACGTCGGACCCAAATTTAGTACATTCGATATCAAATCTTTCTACCATATGCCTCAACAGAGGAGAAAACATTTTTAATATGGACGACTCGACAAACCCCTAAAAAAAACCAACAATATACATAGTGAACACTGTTTGGAAAAGTCAACCTTTTCAAAGTAACTTTCTAAATTATGTTTAAAATTTATAAAGAATGCATTTATTTTTTTATATAAGTTGTTTTTTTGTTTTTTTATTTTTATTTTTTTTTTGTTATTATTTTACACAATATACTTTTCAGTATCTAAATAATTGTTTTGTACACTATTTCTTACTGTTTTTCACTGAAAACGTAGCATTGATGTGTATTTTCCGGAATTTGCCGAGTATCACCGGAATGCCATGTGATAACGTTACGGAAAAGCATGTGATAACAATCGAAGCATGTGATAAACTTTTCATATCAGCCCGCTAAGCACAAATTCGAAAAATATGGAATTTACGTTAATTTAATGCTATTATCATACAGTAAAAATCTTATGTTATTTAGTCTAAGTATATGATAATACTGACTTACAATATAACTAATTTAAATCTTCGAATAGCTAAATATGTTATGCCCCATTTGTAAAGCAATGTCTTAGGTGGCGTTGACGTACTTTTGAATTTTACTACTACAAATTTGTAGCTGCTTCTAGTTGATTTTATAATTAATTTCCTTACAATGTTTTTCATGGACAGCAATATATTATTTACTTTATCTATCATGCACTTGATAGCATATCGAATAATATCCTTCATATGATCAAGAGATGTCAAAGTCAGTATTCATATATTTTTTTTATTCATTGATGAGAATTATACCCCTGTAATAGAGCTATCTTACAATTATCTTGTCCATCATTTCGCCACTCCGTTTGTCTATCAAATATTTTCGTTCTATTATTGGCTGCAACTCCAATACAGAATCACTTCACGTTGGTCAGAAGCTTGATGGTATTTGATATGTTTGGATTTGACAGATACATTCCTTCTGTTTGGCAATACTTTTAAAAATTTCAATATGTTAAAAAAACTTAAATAAACGAGAACGATACCAAGGGAACATGCAAATCCATATTAGTCGAGAGAAACTATAACCGTTATGAGGAAAATATTCCCGTCAGATTTCTGCAGTTGAACCAGAATTACTTCATATTTAATTCAAAAACGCTGTAGTTGTTAGTTATACAGTGTGAACACTATAGTTGTTAGTTATACAGTGTGAACGCTATAGTTGTTAGTTATACAGTGTGAACGCTATAGTTGTTAGTTTTACAGTGTGAACGCTATAGTTGCTAGTTATACAGTTTGAACGCTATAGTTGTTAGTTATACAGTGTGAACGCTATAGTTGTTAGTTATACAGTGTGAACGCTATAGTTGTTAGTTTTACAGTGTGAACGCTATAGTTGTTAGTTATACAATGTGAACGCTATAGTTGTTAGTTATACAGTTTAAACACTTTTCATAATTGACAGTATCTCTATGTTAACCTTTTGTCTTTTAACCATTTATACCGAAAAAACTAATCAAAATAATCTTGTTTTGATCTTGTTGAAATTTTTGTACTTAATTTAGTTTTCAGGAGTATGTTAATCTTCAGGTACACGCGTACAACAGATCAAAAGTAGTTGATCTGTGCTTTATATCACACCTCTTTCTGGTTCAGGACATGTGACCTCAAACATTTAAGATTGAAGATGAGTCTGTATCTAAGATATGTTTCATAATAGCTTCAAAATATTTTTGTATATGGATTTATTATACACAATATATATGGATATATAAGGAAATGTTCTCGAGGTCTTATATCTTTAAAAAATACAGGAAAAGTCGTCTGATTTGTAGGAGACAATAACTTATCATTTCTTGACATTTGTTATCGAAGGTGGATACGGTTGGTGTGTGATGCATTTGAAACAATAACCTTTCAATTTACTCTGTCCATAGCACGCTTGGTATATCCATTTCAATGCCAATTATAAAACTCTCCAAAACTTCGTGTTATTGCTTTACTTTTCAATCGATTCGTACCTTTAAAATGTGGTCACGTGTCTCGATTATCGGTAATCAACTGTTGCCTTTTATGTTTCTAATAAGATCATGACCACTTCAATCCGCTGATGACTTACAAATTACTGCAGGTAATAAAAAGACAATTACATCAGCTGATAACTGACTAATTAACTCAGGTAATATAAAGACATCACTTTATTGCTGACTAATAAAATTAAGTGCTAAATGTCCAATTTAATCAGTCAGAACTGACCAAGAAATTATCGATAACATATGGTGTAACATTACAAAGACTTAAGCTAAAATTGCCATTTACATCAGATTAATACATGACTATAAGACTATCGATTAGAACTCGATCAATACACTACTTTATGATTATACCAATTAAAATACGTTTTACCACTATCATATGACCTCAAGAATAATGTAAAGTCAGAATTTTTGCGATGTTTTAATTATAGCTAAATTGGGACGGGATAGGTAAGGCAAATAATAAAAACTCATAAAAATGTTATAGCATTTTTTATGCAGCATTTCCTAAAACGGCAATAAGAATCTCGCATGTTTATGCTCATATAATGTCCGATACATTGGTCTGTATCAAACGGAATAAAATTAGTTAAAACATAGCCAGCTGTATTAGTTTATTACTTGGACAGCAGATTAATGTTTGGTTTAGAACAATGTGGTTTATTGTTCGTACTTTGTTCATGGTGTTCTTCTACTTTTGAATTGATCTTGGGGTTCGGTAGCTTTCTTAAAAAATATATTTCTGCCAATAATTTCGATTCTCAAATTAATAACTTCCAACTTTTTAAAGGTATATCATAATCAGGTCAATCAGTATCGAATAACATGGCGTGTAAGACGATCTTGACTACCCATGAGGGTTTTGCACGGTCAGAAAAAGAACGCATGTTAGACGGATGATAACATTGTATGAAGTCGATAGTGAAAACTACCACCTTAGAATACATACAATCTTATTAGCCTAAATCTGTAATTTGAACTTGAGAACTGTATGAATTATAAGTGAAATTATTTAATATGTTAAGCAGAAATATGGTTGTTATCAAATAGTCCGGTTCTATATGTTTCTATATGGCGTTTGTTTTTGGTAGAAATATAACTGTTGTCTTTATTTAGTCTTGTATTCAAAATCTTTGATTTGCATTAGTTGGGTAATCTTGTCTTTTATTTTTACTAATGTGCTTTATCTAGATGTATTTTGGTGTTTCTTTGGTACATATGACGTGGCTCTGTTCTTATACATCCCGTTAGTGTACTATTGTAAAACATGTTTGTATTCTTGTCTTTCATTTTTGCTAATGTGCTTTGTCTTTATACTATTTTATGTTTCTTTGATACGTATATGACTTGGCTTTGAATTTATACATTCCGTCATTGTGTTATTGTACGATGGTAAATTTGTATATTCTTGTCTTGAATTTTTGCTAATATGCTTGGTTTATATGCCATTTTGTGCTTCTTTGCTACATACATTTATTTGTTATTTTTATAGTGATTAAGATTATAACACACAAAGAAAATGTTGACCTTTGTACCCCTATTTTTGACATTTTTACCTATTATGTCTGTTTGTTTTGTTCACACATCGTTGTCAATATAATTGAATTTGATGCGAATGTCATACAAGTGAGAGGTTTATCTAGCTAGGGTTTAAAACTGGGTTTAATCCACAATTTTTCTACATACGAAAACGCCTGTAACAAGTCAGGAATATGACAGTTGCTATCCATTCGTTTGGTGTGTTTGAGCTTTTGATTTTGTCATTTGATTAGGGACTTTCCGTTTTGTATTTTCCTTTTTTAAACGTTCCTGGTATAGGTATATTCAGAAAAGTGTTTCGAACGTATCGTTTTATACATAACCATGTTCCTTCGCTTAATGCACGAATGGAAGTTTTAGAAGATCATCGATGTCTCAGATTCTATTTGGATTAGGTGAAAAAAACTCATCATATATACCAGGCTTACAATGATGCCACCTTATCTTTCAGATCAGACAATTGTATTTATACTTAAAAGTATAAGGCATCGTAAACCTCGTCTCTCGTGTGTTATTAATCGATTTGTGTCGGTCAATCCATGACGCTCACTTGCTGTAAAGCTTGTGTATTGACTATTTTGTTTCTATGCAGGTCGTTGCGATGACGTATGTTCGTCATCATATTCATACAACAGGAATATATGTGTTAGGTCAATCCTGGTAATGACATACGTATCATGTGAAGATGTACGCGCGAAACTCATTGATTAAGATACGTAAACTTTATCACCACTTTCAGCATTTAACTGATTAATTAAACAAGTCTAAAACTGATTCATGAATTTCAGCTTACAAACAGCGACTTACTCGGTCAGGGGTCATTAACACTGAAACAGTAGTTTGTCTCGAGATAACTATACATTGGTTTCTTTATAAGTCAAACTATTCCTATTCTTTAAACAGTTTTGTATTAGTTTGAAATATTTGGGGATTTTATATTAAAATGAAACAGTCGGTTTCCCAAAGGGTACTAATTGAGCAACATTTTGAAAGGCGAGATATATATACGTCTCAAAATGTAGAAAAATCTGCAATTTCAACAACACATGTGGACACAAACTTGATAGTAGTCTCGCATATAAAAAATCATCTAATAATCTGAAGGCGTATAGAAAAAAAGTCTGTATAACTGTGATTTTCAACAATTTTCTAAGTCTTAAACCCTTAATTTCGGCAAAAATCAGCGGAGCAAAACGAGACTTAAACTTGATCTGTAACTCATCATGGTTAACTCACATACCAAAAATCAGCACAATATCTGAAGGCGTTTAGGAAAAAAGTCTGTATAATGGTTTGTTGCAGAATGACGGAATGACAGAACTACGGAATGACAGAATGACAGAATGACGGACAAGGGTAAAACTATATGACACCGACAACGGGGCAATAAAAACACAAGTATTATGTCCTGTCATCCAATCTCCCGTTGCAGTGAGTACGTGAATCATATATCCAAGTGAATGTACAATACATTATACAATTCAAACAAACACTGTTTTTTTTAAATTTAAGTTCATTTATATGTTTTGGTATTTAGTATTACATCCAGTTTCACAGAAGTAAAATAAAATTGAGGATGGAAATTGGGAATGTGTCAAAGAGACAACAACCCGACCAAAGAGTACACATTTTTATTTAGGGGACAGCTGATGCCCGCCTCTGTGTTTTCTAGCTGCATTAAAGACTCATTGGTGGCCTTTGACTGTTATCTGCTATTTGGTCGGGTTGTTATCTCTTTGACATATTCCCCATTTCCATTATCAATCTTATTTCTTCCCTTTCTTCGTATGTTGTTCATGGCGGTTGGCAGATTCTTATGATATGACGCTGACCCTGTTGACGTACAAGTATCAAAAAAGTTTTGAACATCAGTAATATACTTTTGCTTCATTTTTGTCATACTTTTTAAGTCAAGTCGGTTCAGCTTTAGAATTCCAACACGGACGCTTTAGCAAGCGCTTTAATTCTAAAGTTAAACTATTGATATTAGATAATGATTGAATTTGTTTCTCCCAGTTCTTGTGTCAAACTTGATCAGGTAGAACAACAATTATGTTGCTGCAAACTGCGTTAGAGATTACATGATGTCATAATGAATTAGCTACCAAACAGAACAAATGTAATTAAGGGTTTAAAGAGTGAAACAATTAAACCTACATATGATATTAATTATTTCTAACCTCCTGGTTTTAATGTTGAATAAGAGGAAATGTTAAGAAATTGCAGTACAGATGTTTTGTGCATTTGAGTTTCGATGTGGTAATTTTGTTAATAATTTATCAGTATTTTTTGGAATCAGAATGCATTATATTTGTTTTGAAATCACTGTTTCGAGATGTTTTCAACTTATTTCTTCTTTCACTATGATAAATGTTTTGTTGTTGTAAGGTTTCTTTTCCCAAAGAAATAATAAATATCAAGGAGTTACAAAAAGGGCTAATCATATGCAGACGAAGTCTACAGCTCAGGAAAACAAATGCTTCAACTTTTTGTGAGCATTAAAATAAAAGGGTCTTTAGAGAACATCGAAAAATAATTCAGGATACCAATTTACTACACAAGATATGCATTCGATGAAAAGAAAAAAAACTTGTACCGAGGAGTTGTTAATTTTTATAAGTACACGAACTTCAAAAATATAAATAATTACGTAGTAAATTTGTATCAGGAGATTATATCGAAGTTTCGACTACAGGAAAATTATCTTCAAATTATAATAAAAAGATGGAGTTTTCATCTAACAATAAGTAAATATCTTCATGAATTATTGATGTCTGCGTAGAATAGAGAAGCAGGAAGCACAGGCATATGTCATCATCAAGTTTATATGTATGAATTGAGAATACATCTATTTTTCTACTGACAGTCGAATGATAATTATACAGAAACAACGACAGCTAGGATGTTCATTAAGTAGAATAATTGATTGTATAAACTCACAATACACTTTTTAAATAGGTTAACAAAAGCCTTTATTGTTATTGCGTATATGTCTTGAGGGGTTTAAGAAGTTCTTTTTACATTTGTTTACCTTTTTTTTAAATTTATTTCTATATCTTTTTGTATTTATTGTTTCTTAAAGTTTTTTTTTAAATTTTATTGTTTCTTGTTATATCTGTTTATATTGTTCTAATGTATAGGTCTGTACATAAATCAATGAACATGGATGTCAGATAAATAGAGAATATTTTACCTTTAAAATAATCACGTGATATTGGCAATTGTCTCTAGTTATAAAAAAGTGGTCTTTTTGTGTTACTATATACTAGATTTGTAATATTTATGTATTTTCGTCTTTCATTGTATATATATTTCTTGCTGCAATTCTTAATTCATAAAATATGTAAAAACCTAGAAATTCGAAATATAGCCTAATTTTCTCAGAAGGTTTAGGGAAGGTAAATTTCGAGATACAACCAAGAAATACATGTATCTTCAAAATTGTTGTACACATAGGAAAATTTGAATTTTATTGGAAAATTCTCATAAATATTTTCTAAATCTAAGTTGTCTGACTAATTTAGGATAATATCTTTATTCTCGTAATCATGTGTGAAGTGCCATCTGTTTTATTCCCAACAAAAAATATAAGTAAAAACGTATTTAGAAATCGTACTAACATTTAAACTATACCACTTTTACTGCAAAAGATGTGCTTTTCGACAAACATTATAATGTCTCTCTAGGCAATCTTTTATTTCTCTTCATTGATGCTGAAGGCGAACATATACTACAAAACCTAATACAAACGTTGAGCAGGATCTACTCACCTTTCTTGAGCTCCTGAGATCACCTCTGGTTTTGGTGGGGTTTGTGGAGCTCCAGAGATTACCCCTGGTTTGTGTGGGGTTTATGTTGATCTACTCACCTTTCTTGAGCTCCAGAGATTACCCCTGGTTTTGGCGGGGTTTGCGGAGCTTCTGAGATCACCCCTGGTTTTGGTGGGGTTTGTGTTGATCTACTCACCTTTCTTGAACTCCAGAGATTACCCCTGGTTTTGGTGGGGTTTGTGGAGCTTCTGAGATCACCCCTGGTTTTGGTGAGGTTTATGTTGATCTACTCACCTTTCTTGAACTCCAGAGATTACCCCTGGTTTTGGTGGGGTTTGTTGAGCTTCTGAGATCACCCCTGGTTTTGGTGGGGTTTGTGTTGATCTACTCACCTTTCTTGAGCTCCAGAGATTACCCCTAGTTTTGGTAGGGTTTGTGTTGATCTACTCACCTTTCTTGAGCTCCAGAGATTACCCCTGGTTTTGGTGGGGTTTTTGGAGCCTCTGAGATTACCCCTGGTTTTGGTGGGGTTTGTGTTGCTATGCGATTGGTTTACTTTGTTGTCGACTGTTCTTTGTCATTTAGTCTCTTTCTGTTTCTTGACCTGGCATTGTCAGTTAATTTCTACTTTAACTGTCCCTTTGGTATCGTCTGCATATCTCAAGAAATGATAAAAAAAAAAATGTATAATTGTATTTGCAACATTTTGCAAATAAGATATCAAACTTTTGTGATAATATTATTTTCAAACGTTTGATAACGATGAAATAATATTATAATCAAACTGTCACATTGTTAATACTTGCGTCTTGTTATCTTATTTCCTTGTGAAAAAAAACCATTCTGAATCAGGTTTTGATTAAATGCATTTAAACTCTGTACAGAAATTCACTTTGGGAATTGAACCCTTTTTCTGTACTGGTCAAAAAATTACTGTGTGAGATTTAGTACAATGACTGATATTAGATAATAAGACGGCATTCTATATCAGCAGATGAACTACTTTGACAGTAAACTTGACCATTATTTGTTTTATCCTGTGTCATCGGTGTATGTAATACTATTTACACAAAGTTAAGTTATTTTTCTAAACTAAAGGATTTTTTTTTTTATTTAACTTCCTTCAATGGCTCTATTGTTTTTCTACTGATTGAAATAAAAACAGCTGAAGATTTGAGTTGTAAATCTATTTTGTAACCCTTCACATGTAAATGGTCGGGCACAACCTATTTCGGGAACCTCGTCGATTGTTGTATTTAATTATATCTTAAGATTTTTGTCCTTTAAAGTATTTCGTGTTATTTTGACAGTTCTTTTGTAGTTACTCTTACATTCATAAATTGTCAAGAATCTGGATTATTTAAAGACTGACACATTGTCTATAAACTTATTTATTGTTGGACATTTTACGATGACCCCTTTATTTATTTTATGTAAAGTAAAAGGATAGTAAAAAAAAATATCAATCGAGTTAACGTATGGTACAATAAACGGACATGGAAAAATAATTGGAAACTATAATGAAATTATTTGCGTTTCAGATTCGCTCTAGATTTATCATTAAAACGCCTGACGACAATATAAAATATATTTTAAATAATCTATGACTTGTACATTGTTTTTGTAACGTTTATTCAAGAAAAGAGTTTTTTTCTATATTTGTTTTCTTTCATTCATGTAAAAATAAAAATGCTGCCGTCATGACTGTGAATAGTCTTGGTTTCTTAGTGAGAGTAAAGAACGGAAAAAAAATCGTTCGCCGTTATATAATAATGAAAATATATATATATTTGACACAGGACATTATAGTAATCCTTTCATACGTGAAATACTTAAACATTACTTGACAGTTTTAAACATTTTAAAGGATAGTCAAAAATAGATCGGCGATATTACAGGGTAGACAATGCCTTACATACCACTGTACAATTATCTGTCTCTAATTTAGTGGAAACCTGGTATCTATTACATGTGGCCATTGAATTTCATATACAGTACTATTTATCTCTAAATGGTTAATTGCGACCGTATTGAAAAAATCACTATTAATAGAATAAAACCGATCTATACCAAGGCGGTATGACCTTAAGTTGAATAATTAAATTTAATTATCAAAGAATCATATCCTTTATTTTGCAGAAAGAGATTCCGATAAAAATAAAATGCCAAAAGAGTTGGAGTGACTGAATGTCAATATGAAGGACTCACAGGGGGAGAGATAACTCAATACAGAAATAAATACGGAACTGTTGTGATCTTTGATAGACCAATTGGATACTTCAAACTTTATATATTGTTTAGTGGTTTATTTAATATACAGAAAGGATTGCAGCTTACTTTCCAATTTGATCAATTAATGTCAACAATAATATTTTGAGTTCATCAGATAATCACTGCGACATCTATTTGCCAATAACTAACCTACAAAACAGAAGGATCTTATCTGTGAAGAAGTTGTCCGACCATCTTCAGAGCTACAAGGTATTGAGCACGTGGATAGAAGCACCTTACCGTCGGAGTACATATGGTATATATCAGTGATGAAACCGATAGTATTGTGATACTTATTACATTTAATGATTGATTTAAATAGTGTTAAAGATTTAAAATAAATTGGCCTGTGTTTAATTACACTACAAAACTCTTGAAGATTATCGATTCAGTGCTAAAATCTTCTTATAATACAATCTTCGATAATCTCAGTTGTAAATACGATCAAGTCGAACTGCTTCAGACATTTTCAATTACAATTATATAGTTCAAGTCAACTGCTGTAATAATTGATTTTGTTTTTTTGTTTTAACTGCTAGGTGGACAAAGACAGTCTTACGACTGCTTCAACTTTGAAAACCAAAATTGAAGAAATTTAATTTTTCCCACGTGTTTGAGTGACGTTTGAGACTTATCGGGACAGGACTTACTGCAATACACCGCACGACATTGATGTTTATTGTGAATTAAAGCCACTGAACAGTAGAGATAAAGGATTTCTTTATGAAACGAAATAATAATAATAAGTTATACTTTTGAAATCTGGATGATAATAATAATTCCTCAAATTAAGAATTAAAAGTGATATTGATAATGGATCAGTTGCAGTGTATGAATGATTCAGAGGCTAAAGTACAAAAAATACAAGGTAAGTTACTATTATTATTTTTACTGCTTATTCTGATTTTCTTTAAGAAAAAAACTTCTCTGAAAAACGTTTAAGTAATAATACTTATAAAATATCACGAGCAATTTTATTTTTTTTGTTTCGTACCATATCAAATAATTCTACATGTACAATATAACTTTCAGTGCAGTTTTGTTTTATAAAAAAGACAACGAGGTGTTTGCTTAAGACATCACTGGAAGCATTCTATCACAGAAAATGTTTCTTTTTTGCAGTTCTCACGTTTAGTTAGTATAATGTTGTCTAATTAGACATGTATAAGGTTTAGTGCCATAATGCAACGATGGTCGTAAAACGGGAGTAAATACTTATAAATAATAATACATTAGGTGCTAATGTTTTGAATAATTTATAATTTAGAATAATGAAATTCCGTTGAGTCCAGAAATAAACCTCAGATCGGCATGTTTCTTCTAATCAACTTCCTTTTTAAGCTTTTTAATTCATTTTATTATGAGCACAAAAGGTGATCTCAGGGTCAGGTCACCGAATCAGTATCGAAATAAAACACTGTGACACACAAATGATCTCAAGGCGAAACTGTATTGTTCAGACGTTAAATTATCGTCCAAACCATAAGTCTTAAATCGCATATACTTCATTTTCAAAAAGATTTAAGTCGTTAGATTGTTTAACAAATCTAGATCCTCAATTATATACACCTTATTAAGTTTGTTAAAACACGTATATATTTATTTTCTGATGATATAGTGAATACACACATTGGTCAAACAATGTTAACCCCAGGGACATGAATAACGAGTTATAATAGTACCAGCATGACCAGTATGATAAAAAGTATGACTCGTCAAACATCAAATTGATACATAATTATTGAATTAATGTAACATCAGAAAAAAATATAATAGTTAGTTAAATTATAGTAAAAGGGGAAAAAAATGCCAAATCTAATTAAAACAAGATACGTTAGAAAAAAAATATAGCGTCTCCAAATGGTTTGGAAAATATCATTCGTCCTATTTAAAATATATAATACTGTAACAAAAACATACACTATTGTAGTGAATGAATTAGTACTTTTTCATTAAGTTACCAAAGAAATGAGCTCCTCGAACAAATCTTATTATACATGAAACTATAAAATGTGTAATGTGAAAGGCTCTTGTAAAATCGTATGTGGTTCTAAATTTCGTTATAACAAATCGTACAGCGATGCAACTCACATGAAGATTGGTGGTATTGAAATACACTCTAAACATGCATTTAAAATACATTTGTATTTTATATTTTAAGAATCAATGTGTGTTTACAATATAATTATATTAGATATTTAGATAAATTATGATGTGTTTATCAACAGCTAACAACAGCTGTTTAGTTTGATACATTTTGTGTAGGCAAGTAAATGTTAGCCTTGTCCTTCATTTTATCATTATTTCGAAGTCTTTGCACGAAATATGAAATACTGTAGCTACCCATCATAACCAATTAAACATTTAGAAAGATCCTTCACCCCTTTTCCACCATAACTAGCAGATACGCTAACAGAGACACAATCATTATGCTCGTTTAAACAAGCAGATATGCCGACAGATAAAATTCATATTGCTCTTTAAAACAGTCAAAAAGACAGACACAACATCCTGATAGTCTTTTAAACAAGCAGATATGCCGACAGAGACATATACATCGATATAAAAATCATAATCCTCCTAAACGCTTTGCTCAAAATATATTAAAGTGCAGAATTACATATTTATAAAACAAAGCTTTAATTAGTCACCATTAATGTATTGTTCTTTATTGCTTATATCCCAAAGTTTACATGCACAAAATCTCTGATCTGTTTTCACTGTCTGTTACATTTGTTTAATGATTGTAATTATTATATCATGACAAGTGTCTGGTCCTATTTGTCTGTTTAAGCAAATAATAAGATGTAAACTAAACTAAGTTTACAAAATATTCGGTTATATAATTGAATACATGTTACAGTTACATTTACATTTATAGATTCATATTTGCGATATGGAGAAAAATGTGTTATTTTCTAGCTTTTAAATATATAAATAGCTACAGGAAAACAATTGACCTAAAGACCTACATACTATTATGTACATACATAACCATGACATAGCATTTACGTATAAATACACAGGATAGCAATTTTGTACTGTGACGCTGAAAATCTTTTGTCTCTGAAGAACATGGATAATGGTCAGTTACGAAGCAAAAAATCAATAAGGTTTACGAAAGCCCGGTATACCGAACGAAACATAAATAACAATGACAAAAAAAAACAAGTAAACGCGTGTCAATAAAACAATATCTGCCCTTCCTTAAAGACAAGTATAAAAGCGTTTGGTCAAACTTTTATCACATTTTAGAATACGAAAATAACAAATGAATTAAACTTAACAAAACGTGATGAACGCCTTTGACCAAATGTGTCTGTCTGTATTTATACTAATATTTATACTATACAGAAGTCCAGGGCTGGCGTCCTCTATCCTGATATTATTGGCCGAGGTTTGCTGGTAACAAGGACGTTTGCACTTTTCAACCAAGTCTACCTAGTGGTAAAGTTGAGTCCTCCCTTCGACAGATTTTTGGTTGACCATTATAAATTATATGTGTCGCACATGACCACGAACTTGTTCCAAATGTCTTTACCGCCATCCCGTCCTCTTTTCCTCTATTTTCCATCATTGAATTTAGATTAATCACAGAATTAGTACTTGCCACGAGTAACACGCGGACGCTGCATGTAGATTTAGATGTAGAATCGCCCTACCCTTCAGGAGCCAGATGTTAACCCCAGTTTGGGGTTTTTGTTGCTCAGACACGGTGGACGGTGCATGCGGATGTGAATGTAGGATATTTTTGCACTTCTACACCCAAATGTTAATCCCTGTTTAGGTTCCATGTTGCTCAGACACGACATGTGCTGAATGTGGATTTAGGAAGGATCTGATTACCCTTCTGGAGCCAGATGTTAACCCCATTTTGGGGTTCTTGTTTCCCAAAGTTTTTCATTGTGTGTTGATGACTTTATTACCTTTTTTTGAATATTCCATTTTTGCAATGGTTTTGTTGGTTCTCTTCGAATTATGAATTTTAATTGTCCTTTTTGATTTCTTCTATCTGGCTTCTACATGGTATATTTGATACTAATGACTTCAGATCATATCATTTACTGATAATTTTATCATTATAAGTCCATTTTACATCACTTTAAAGGTATTTGTTTACAAATAACCGACCGAATTTTTCACTGCACAAACCTATCTAATACAATGATGTAGTTTGAGCTAGTTATGTGATGTTGTTAAACGACAAGTGATTGCCACAGTAACTGATCTCAATTTTTACTGTTACAAATATATGACAAATCTAAATAATATATTTAATTTTGAATCCTTATACCGGACAATAAATTCACACTGGTTTCACTTAGAGCTGATTATTCGCCATTCAATCTGCCAAACTGTTGTTGACAATTATTGTTTATGCAATATTCTATTCTGTAGAATTCTGCATTTAAATCAAAGCAATTTAAATTGTTAATTTTTAGATTTCTGCTTTTCGCTGAAACTTTTCTATCCAGTCTGTCTGGATCTTTGAATATATTACATCTTCGTAGAATATTTAAAATATCGTAAAGCTCCTGTGAATAATGTTTGCATAATCTAGTCACAAAAAACATCAGAATAATGAAACCTTTCAGAATGCACTTTCCCAAAAGTCCTTGTATGATATTTAGTAGTCGGCTATGATAAATATAAATCATTGATCATATAACCTGAGATGCATCATAATCTATTATGAACTTTTAAATAACGATATTAGAACTATAATTAAACATATAAGGATGTATATAGTTAACGATCAAAAGTTATGGAGTTTATTGTAGGTAAAACGACTGAAGCCGACATATTACATTTCTGGACCGCATGAGTTCACTCTGACATTTTGAAGGGGTTTGTTTGTTCCCTTTTTCTTAATTGTTCATTTTTTTATTTTACTTGGATTTTTTAATGCCTTTTGTTTGCTTTTTATCTTATTATTTGTTTAATATGATAAAGTATTATTACATGACTTTTTGTGTGTGCGTATGTGTGAATTGCTGTCTTAGGTGCGTTTTCCACATGTCGTGTTTTTCCATTTTAGTATTTGATTTGTCAATTTAGATATCATAGCACCTTCATATTGAAAGATATACGTGTATAAGTAGGGAACAATAAGTATAAGCCAAATAGTATTAACCAAATACTTTGTTAAGATGATCAGAACACGCACTGTGACTTCCTGTTTTGCCATCTATTCTTCCTCCATTGAAAAAAAAAGTAAAATAACAAAAATACCGAACTCCGTGGGAAATTTAAAGCGGGAAGTCCCCAATAATATGGCAAAATCAAAAGCGTAACACATCAAACGAATGGAAAACAACTGTCGTGTTCCTGACTTGGTACAGGCATTTTCTTATGAAGATACAACGAGCAATATGTTATTTTGTACTTGTACAGTATATTTGTTATGCTCATACCGTTCTAACATTGTACAGTATATTTGTTATGCTCATACCGAGGCTCATACCGTTCTAACATTGTACAGTATATTTGTTATGCTCATACCGTTCTAACATTGTACAGTATATTTGTTATGCTCATACCGTTCTAACATTGTACAGTATATTTGTTATGCTCATACCGAGGCTCATACCGTTCTAACATTGTACAGTAAATTTGTTATGCTCATACCGTTCTAACATTTTATTTGTTATGCTCATACCGTTCTAACATTATATTTGTTATGCTCATACCGTTCTAACACTATATTTGTTATGCTCATACCGTTCTAACATTATATTTGTTATGCTCATACCGTTCTAACACTATATTTGTTATGCTCATACCGTTCTAACATTTTATTTGTTATGCTCATACCGTTCTTACATTTTATTTGTTATGCTCATACCGTTCTTACATTATATTTGTCATGCTCATACCGTTCTAACATTTTATTTGTTATGCTCATACCGTTCTAACATTTTATTTGTTATGCTCATACCGTTCTAACATTATATTTGTTATGCTCATACCGTTCTAACATTTTATTTGTTATGCTCATACCGTTCTAACATTTTATTTGTTATGCTCATACCGTTCTAACATTATATTTGTTATGCTCATACCGTTCTAACATTTTATTTGTTATGCTCATACCGTTCTAACATTTTATTTGTTATGCTCATACCGTTCTAACATTATATTTGTTATGCTCATACCGTTCTAACATTTTATTTGTTATGCTCATACCGTTCTAACATTATATTTGTTATGCTCATACCGTTCTAACATTATATTTGTCATGCTCATACCGTTCTAACATTTTATTTGTTATGCTCATACCGTTCTTACATTATATTTGTCATGCTCATACCGTTCTAACATTTTATTTGTTATGCTCATACCGTTCTAACATTTTATTTGTTATGCTCATACCGTTCTAACATTTTATTTGTTATGCTCATACCGTTCTAACATTTTATTTGTTATGCTCATACCGTTCTAACATTATATTTGTTATGCTCATACCGTTCTAACATTTTATTTGTTATGCTCATACCGTTCTTACATTATATTTGTCATGCTCATACCGTTCTAACATTTTATTTGTTATGCTCATACCGTTCTAACATTTTATTTGTTATGCTCATACCGTTCTAACATTATATTTGTTATGCTCATACCGTTCTAACATTATATTTGTTATGCTCATACCGTTCTAACATTTTATTTGTTATGCTCATACCGTTCTAACATTATATTTGTTATGCTCATACCGTTCTAACATTATATTTGTTATGCTCATACCGAGGCTCATACCGTTCTTACATTATATTTGTTATGCTCATACCGTTCTAACATTATATTTGTTATGCTCATACCGTTCTAACATTATATTTGTTATGCTCATACCGAGGCTCATACCGTTCTAACATTGTACAGTATATTTGTTATGCTCATACCGAGGCTCATACCGTTCTAACATTGTACAGTATATTTGTTATGCTCATACCGAGGCTCATACCGTTCTAACATTGTACAGTATATTTGTTATGCTCATACCGAGGCTCATACCGTTCTAACATTGTACAGTAAATTTGTTATGCTCATACCGTTCTAACATTATATTTGTTATGCTCATACCGTTCTAACATTTTGGAAACCTTTAATAATAATGAAGACTTCCTATTTGATTAAGTAGAGACTTCACTCGATGCCGTCAGTTTTCATCATTTAATTACTTAAAAAGCCAGATTAAGAAAGAGGGGGATACTATTCATATCGGTGATTCTGCTAATTATTTTATTAATATTTATAACTTCTGCTGTCAAATAGTTGCTATAAATCTGAGCATTTACCTTTATATAATAGCTACTACAAATATTAATCAGAAATATTACGTTTATGTAACATTAATGTATTCTATAATTCAATATCTCATTATTTCTTATCGCTTTTCCTACTTTTATGAATGAAAGTTATATCAACGAGCAGTGATTTATGAGTGTTTGGTAAATATTTGTTAATCTTGAATTTCAGAAGCTGGGGGAAATATATTATCCTTTAAGTGTCGAAGATTTCATTTTATATTTATAAAGCTGCTATTTGGTATAGTGGTATATAAATAGCGATGCTACCATGGCCTCGACAGATAAATAATTACTTTTCTACTGATGGCCTAGTTATTATTACATGTATTACGCAACATGTATTTAAAATACTTCTTTTCTTTTAATCTATAGCTTTCTGACATGCAATGTTTTCTTCATTGAAATAAAAATTGGGAATATTTATTTGCGTTTATTTCTCACAAACGATTGAAACAACCACGTGATGTAAAGTCGCATTTGAAAACGCCTTCATAATGCATGGAGCATCATGTCAAATATAAAAAAGAAAATGTGGTATGATTGCAAATGAGACAACTCTCCACAAGAGATCAAATGACACAGAAATTAACAACTATAGGTCACCGTACGGTCTTCAACAATGAGCAAACCCTCCCCGCATAGGCACCGAAATGCCAATGTAAAACAATTCAAACGAGAAAACTAACGGCCTAATTCATGTGACAAAAAATAAACGAAAAACAAATATGTTACATATAAACAAAAGCTTTGTTGGAATAGGTTGTTTATGACAGTAGCCTAAAATAAATATTCATAATTACTTGTATAAGAATGAACCTAACTGAGATCTATAGACTCTGACGACCGAACCAGAAAAATCCTGCTCACAGTTAATTTCCGGCAGAACCTCTTGTATAATTACGTTCGGGTTAAAAACATCTATTCGGAAACGAAAACTCCTCCGCTATAGTGTCAAGTTGAAATATTATATCGGTTGTAAATTTTATGATTTATAAAGTGAAGTCTTTGATTAGGTGCAGTATATGACAACACTAAACATTGTTCGATTATCATTGCCACTGCTGTTGGATAGTTATATTTGCATGCAAGACAAAAATAATCATATTTCCAATTCAGATTAAAATCTTGAATAAGATAGGGATTTAGTTTATAGCCCATATAAAGTTATTTTGAATTATGTCTGATACTGCCACAATTGTAGAAGAAAACAAAGTTATTAACTTTGATATTTTATGTAATATTAAGATGCATGTTGCCATTAAAAATTTCCCTTGGTAAACTTATCTGTGATATGTCAAATGTATTCAATTGTTCTGTGAAATTATCAAGCTCATCAACTTTTACGTATTAACAAGCATTTAACAAAGATACTAAACGGCTTTCATTTCAATATAATTGGTCTCCCTGGACATATATTCAATTGCCATCAATGAGGATAGATAGACCCTTAGACTTGCTACAATTCCCTTTCTATTATTTCTCTCTTACTAATTTATATGTTTACTGATAAGTGCCAGCCCACTGATTGCCCTTGCCAGCCTACTGATTGCCTCCTGCAGATGTCAGTATAATTGTAATCTCCTAGTTATAGCAGTAAAATTATTAAAGGGGCAAAATTGAAAAAATAATAATAATTAGGAAGGGACATGTAGCAAGTCTAATAGACCCTTTGTACTGTGAATATATTCGATCTTAGGAGATCTTGTAATGCTTCAGTTCAACATTCAATAGAAATACATTGAACAATTAAAATTTGTTTTGAGTGATTTTGTTTTTCAAATACTATGCGTGAAATGCACTGTGGTGTAATTATTAATATCTTCCAGTTATTCTAGACATTCCGTCATTTACCTGAAATGCTTCTGTGTTTTAATGTACTTTTATAACAAATGAGCAAGAGGGAAAAAAACACTGCAAACATTTCATCACCTCTCCAAAAATACAAACTTTTATCAGTCTACCGACCGGTCATGGCCATTAGATTAATTACATTTCATCTTTTTTTCATCTCTCATTGAGAATTATATGTTTTGCTACCTTCAGAATTGACTGATAATTGACGATGTTCATGAAAGTAATACCTTCTTGTGGGGGGATTGAAATGTTAAAAATTCTGTAGTTAAGAAACTTTATCTTATATACAGACCGCTTTGCTTTAATCCGATTTAATCTTAAAAAGAGAGAAAAAAATATGATAAAGACATTTGTATTAATTCCACAGGACAGGTTTCTCCAGAAAATGTTTAAATTTAACCGATTTTGAACTCAGGATTCTTTTTAATTTACCATTTGTTTGGGGAGTGGAGTCGTACGTCTCAGAATGCGCCTTATATGAATAGAAATGAGTTTGATAAATACAGCAACAACAAAAAACCGACACACATATTCAAAATACTTCTGGAGGGCAGCATTCAGTGATTGATTGATTGATTGAATGTCTTTATATCCTCTATAAATAAATATAATGGTTTACTTTTATAAATTGTTATTTGGATGGAGAGTTGTCTCATTGGCACTCACACCACATCTTCCTATATCTATAAACAAATTGTTTTATTCAGAATTCAGAATATTCATAAGACACGAGTCGACAAAAGTTTTAATATAAGTTATATAAGAACCGAGTCCATGTTAAAGATCAAAGATATCGATAGTATGGCTTTGTGGGTTGTAGGAGATTTTTCTGAACGATTGATATTTTTATAATGTTCCAGGGTTCATTGAATGTACTTTATTCAAACTTTATTTGCGATGTCTATCAAATAGATCCGTTTTGTTTCGGTCATACCGTTCCGACTGGTCACAGATGTATTAAACGATATATTTAAACACAGTTATCTAGCGGAAGGATATTTAATGGTTTTTTTTTATCTTTTGTATTCAAATGTATACCAGGTATAAATGAAGGGCAATCTGTTGATATGTATATATATAACTAAGGTTAAATAGGATAATGATAATGAAATTACTCCATTGATAAAATTAAAAATCAGCAAGTTAAAACTGAGGAACTGAAAATAGAGAAATTTATTATACTGGGCGGAAAAAACTTGGTTAGTAGGACATTTACAAAATTGTTTTGCCTTTAAATAACTGACTCAACATACTAAAGTAATTATTATGTGACGTTACTTGAAAAATACTGAAACAAACATTAGTCATTTACAGTGTTTTTGATAGATGAAAGTACTTTATATATTGTCGCTAATATTCACGTTCTATTGCTCTTCAGCACTCACATTTATGTTCACTAGTAGTGTTAAGTTTAGCATACCAAATTCTTTAAAGTACAAAATGCCTAAGACTCATTGATCGCAATAAAGGATAAAAAAAAAATAGTAATCCTACAGTTAGGCTGCTTTATTGCTCTGAAATATACTTTAAATCCATGTGTTTGTTCATTTGTCCTTGTAACAACTATACATATCGTGTCATACATTGCATGATCATCTATCATTGACTTATTAAAAACATATCCTATACGGAAGTAATCGCCCTTTTAAATTAATCATTTTTTGAACTTGGTCAGTGTCTCAAATAACAACATTGTATAGAAAAAAGTTATGATAAATGAAATGAGAGTCATTTAAAACAAATATATCGGTCAAATAAATCGGTCGTCTTCTGAAAGGCATTTCTAATTATCAAAGGCTTAATAGTAATAAATGATTTGAGTAATGTGTGCTAACAATGAACTTTGTAACATTTCCACGAGGAACTACATTATTATTTAATATATCTTCCTGTTATGAAGGACATAACCGTTTGTTCTATGGTAATTTATAAAATTGTATTTCCTTAAACGTGTTACAAAGATACATATAAAGATAAAAAAAACAACAACATTGGTTTCTACTTAAAGAGATTTGTTGCTGCTATTGTGTTACAATATAAGAGACCGCTTTTTTAAATCTAGTTGTTTTCTTTACGTAAACTTTGAAGGCACGGTGGAAAATTTTCTTTTAATTTTTTTTCTTCTGTTTTTGGTACATGTCTTTGACGGACATCACGTGATCAAGATAAGAGGATACTGTAAATTGTCAATCTTATTCAACATTAATCAATTCTTAAAAGATCCGGGATTAATGTCTCATCTTGAATATTTTTGAAACCACAGGTCGACAGATTTAGTTTAATGTGAAGACATCAAATTAAGAGAGGACTTAAAGGTTTTCAGTCCATGTCCATATGATTGAAAAAATAAATTGCTCTCCTTAGTGATGTCTGGGTTATGTCGTTTGAGACGAAATCAACGTTAAGTACCGTTCAGATATGTAAAACTTGTTCTATCAGGGATCAATCAAATAATTGAGTTATAACATCAGGGTCTGTGATCTTACAATTGTCGGTCAGAAGGACATGTTTTGTAAAGTTGAAAAATATCAATTCAAACATTTCAACTCTTCACATTTTAAATTAAGACTGGCTTAATAAACTGTTTACACATTCTTGATTTTATCTGCATCATCTCAAAACAAACATATTGTAATGGTGTTGTTTGTCCTTATAAAAAAAATCCATGCTTACTTGATTCACTTATATGGTCAGATACGTCCCCTTGGAAAGTTGATGGAACCAATGTAGTCGTTGCGATATCTTAATAATTATTGTCCATACATGATGCTGTTGAATAGAAAGTTCTGTTCTGCTGTATCAGTGTTATAGAGTAAACTGCATGTTCTGGATTTGTTTTGATTGTACGTTTTTGCAAGTTCGTTTTGTAATTCCAGTATGCATTGTCGTTTCTAAAAATACCCCACTCCGTCACCTTTTCATGTATTGGTTTCAAGTTTGGAATCTTTATTGTTGTGTGTTAAGAGATAGTCCAACTCACTGGCTGCAGGTTTGGAACCTTTTTATGTTGGCGCTAGTGTACGCTATTGGATGGCTATTTCATTGACATGGAGTTCACACCTCTCTCTCTTTTCGTATTTTTCAAAATATATCCAAAAAAAAATTACACCTAAGGACATATAGAACCTCATCATGTAAATATACCAGAAAGACAATACATAGCTTAAAAGCTAAAGTATTTCCAAGCACAATGGTATTAAGTTAAACATTGATTCGATATCTATTTTTCAAACTAAAGTTAACTTGCAATGAGGTCTATAAACTTCTTGCATCGATGCATGTAATAAAGTAAGAAAAAATAGAACATATATAATATCATGTCTAGAGATGAATTATATAAAGTATATCATAATTACCACAAGGCTATGTATTCTGGGAATGTAAAATGTTGGTAGAGTACAAACTGATTTAAATGGCAGCAATTATCTAGTATAATAAACTTATGATACCACGACTTCTAGAATAACCTTCGACAAGTGCTTTCGAAAATATAAGCTAAAAACATGAAATATATAAAGCTATTCAGTGCATCAAAATAAAAAAGGCGCCTAAATATAACATAACGATACGGCTAATGTCAATTTAGTCTGAAGGAGATTCATCCTTGATTTAAATTGATTTTAATTAATGAGTAAACATTTGCTTTCACAATGTGTTATTTTATTCCAAACAGTTCTGGCAACTAGGCAGATAGTACACTCTAGGTCTGACCATAAACGTTTCTGACCAAAAAGTAGTTTTAAGTACTTTGGACTGACATACCATAAATGGTACCACTCAAAAAGTAATTAAGCACCTGGTACTGACGTACCATAAACAGTACCGCTCAAAAAGTAGTTAAGCACCTGGTACTGACGGACCATAAACGGTACGGTACCGACCAGAAGTAGTTGAGCACCTGGGACTGACGTACAAGAAACGGTACCGACCAGAAGTAGTTGAGCACCCACCTGGGACTGACGTACAACAAACGATACCGACCAGAAGTAGTTGAGCACCTGGGAATGACGGACCATAAACGGTACCGACCAGAAGTAGTTGAGCACCTGGGACTGACGTACCATAAACGGTACCGACTAGAAGTAGTTGAGCACCTGGGACTGACGTACAACAAACAGTACCGACCAGAAGTAGTTGAGCACATGGGACTGACGTACAACAAACGGTACCGACCAGAAGTAGTTGAGCACCTGGGACTGACGTACTAGAAACGGTACCGACCAGAAGTAGTTGAGCACCTTGGACTGACGTACCAGAAACGGTACCGACCAGAAGTAGTTGAGCACCTGAGACTGACGTACCAGAAACGGTACCGACGAGAAGTAGTTGAGCACCTGGGACTGACGTACCAGAAACGGTACCGACTAGAAGTAGTTGAGCACCAGGGACTGACGTACCAGAAACGGTACCGACCAGAAGTAGTTGAACACCAGGGACTGACGTACCAGAAACGGTACCGACCAGAAGTAGTTGAGCACCTTGGATTGACGGACCATAAACGGTACCGACCAGAAGTAGTTGAGCACCTTGGATTGACGGACCAGAAACGGTACCGACCAGAAGTAGTTGAGCACCTTGGATTGACGGACCATAAACGGTACCGACCAGAAGTAGTTGAACACCAGGGACTGACGTACCAGAAACGGTACCGACCAGAAGTAGTTGAGCACCTTGGATTGACGGACCATAAACGGTACCGACCAGAAGTAGTTGAGCACCTTGGATTGACGGACCAGAAACGGTACCGACCAGAAGTAGTTGAGCACCTTGGATTGACGGACCATAAACGGTACCGACCAGAAGTAGTTGAGCACATGGGACTGACGTACCAGAAACGGTACCGACTAGAAGTAGTTGAGCACCAGGGACTGACGTACCAGAAACGGTACCGACTAGAAGTAGTTGAGCACCTTGGATTGACGGACCATAAACGGTACCGACCAGAAGTAGTTGAGCACCTTGGATTGACGGACCATAAACGGTACCGACCAGAAGTAGTTGAGCACATGGGACTGACGTACCAGAAACGGTACCGACCAGAAGTAGTTGAGCACCTTGGATTGACGGACCATAAACGGTACCGACCAGAAGTAGTTGAGCACATGGGACTGACGTACCAGAAACGGTACCGACCAGAAGTAGTTGAGCACCTGGGACTGACGTACCAGAAACGGTACCGATCAGAAGTAGTTGAGCACCAGGGACTGACGTACCAGAAACGGTACCGACCAGAAGTCGTGAGCACCAGGGACTGACGGATCATAAACGGTACCGACCAGGAGTAGTTGAGCACATGGGACTGCCAATTCTTATTTATACAGTCCAGATTAATTGTGGAGATATTGTTTATTTACATCTATATCCACTATTGATATTGATCACTATTATAGTTATATTGAGTTTTAAGTATACTATTGAATTGTCTTATTATTAAGGTTCCAAAACAGCATTAATAACGTATGCTATTTTTAATGTTCAATGGTAAAAGATTGCATTTGATTTGTCTTCTTGAGGTAATCTTTGTGCCTTTGGCATTCTTTAAGATTCTTTTAAATATTGAAGTTTTCTGTCTTTTAAAGATCCTTATTGTGTCTTTGCATCGATTTTAACGGTGTTAAAGATTCTGTCATATTGAAGTTATTGGAGTACATTTTTATGCTACTAGGGTTTATGAACATTTGTAAATGTTTTATAATTGTAGATATTTTGTAACTCGGGAACGTTGCGTAGAAATTTGAATTTCCCTTTTGATCTGATGATCACCTACCATATGCCCCGTCTTCCTATCAATAAGTACATATGTTTACTATTATGCCATCTCTTTTATGAAATAGTTCACGCCTATATTTATTGCTAGCATTACTTATTTCTAATTATACGACTATAAAACAATATGATATAAGTCTCTTAGACAATGGAATATATATTTTGGTAAATATTGATATACAAACGTTGGTAATTATATTTTATTATTCTTTTGTGACTTCTTTAACACAATTTTCTGTTCTAAATCAATAAAGTGTTTTTTAATGAGACAATAATATAGCATTTATCACCTACACGAGTATTCATTATTCAGTATATATTTTGTGTTTATTGGTACTTAAGTTATTATATCTCGCAATAGACAGACGTGAATTATACAGCAACAGACATTACACATCCTGAAACTTAATAATCAATAGAGGGGAAATTTAGATTTGGTTTGAGTGTGGTATTATGCTACGCATATTCTTATTTTGTTGTTTTATGAGACCGCATGTATTTGCTGAATTAAGAAATCATTTTGCAGATAATAATAAAAAATAAAATTCTTCAGTTTTTCATACGAGCGTAATAATATTTTTTTCGTTCATCGGGAAATCTTAACCTTAAAAATTGATGTATGAACCATTAAGAACATGGTAGTTGTTATCTTTGGGTGTTGTAGTTGAAACTTTGGGTTCTTTACAATTTACCGATTCACTGAGCAGTAGTCCAGAATCATAGGTATCAATCCAGTATCAACAAATTTGACAGCCAATAATATACCACAAAACATACCACTGAACATTGGCATCATCTGTAGGTAACCCAGACTAATCTTCTTTATAAACCCCCACACACAAAACATACCACTGAACATTGGCATCAACGGTAGGTAACCCAGACTAATCTTCTTTATAAACCCCCACACACAAAACATTATACCTAAATTTAATCAATTTTTAGAATAATATGCTGCGATCATTTTTTACTCAACTGCTACATTAACTTCAGACAACATTCCTTATAAATTTCAGAATGAGTGCTTTTATAGATATTGGATTAAAGTTCATTTTTTTAAGTTTATCGCATTCATTAGCATGGTCATTCATGTTACAAGTTACTAATACAATGTATGGAGATCACGTTACTTGAATGTATATGTACAAGTATTATACAACTAATTTTTAAGTAGATTGAAAATTGTCTAAATGACATAAATCCTTTACAACTGTTTTTTATATGTGTTTACATGTACTGTTTCACCACTATTTAGGGTTGTGAGAAGGTTTTGCGCCAGCAAACTTGTCCAAACTCGCCAAATTCTGCATATGCCTGTCTCAAAAGAGCCTGTAATTCAGTGGTTCATATCGCTTGTTGCTGTATATCATATTTGTTTTCGTTTCATGTTTGGTTTAAAAATCAGGATGTTAGTTTGTCGTTTGAATTGATTTAAACGTGTCGTTTTGGGGGCTTTTTGTGGCTTACAATGTGGTATGGATTTTGCTCATCGTTGAAGGTTATACGATTACATGTAGTTGTGACAGTTGTTAACTACTTGTGTCATATTATCTCTCGTGGAGAGTTGTCTCATTGGCAAGAATACCACATCTTCTTATATTGTTTATTCTTGATTACAAGCTACTTAATCATATGCTTATTTTTGTTTTGTCCCCTTCTTCCTGAATACGCTGTTTTATTCCGTCAATCACAAATGCAAAGAACCAGATGTTAACCAAATATTTCTTTACAATTACTGTTAACTAGAAAACAAAGGCTTTGATCTTTTTCAATTATATTGATTAATACAAAACGAAAGGACTTGAAAAGATAACATCTAACGATAGTGATATTTATGTCTGTAAATGCACCATATTTTCTTTCAATATTCTTTATATGCTTTATCATGTTATGAAATCAGGGTTTAGTTCTTTGTTATAGACACGATGTAAATAAAAGGCACTGAAACAACAACCTTCAGATATAATTACTGGCACGTATTGCACTGCATATAAAATAACATGTTGTATATAGATATAGGAAGATGTTGTATGAGTGCCAATAAGACAACTCTCCATCCAAATTACAATTTATAAAAGTAAACCATTTTGTCAGTGGACTGTTTGTATAGCTAGTATTGTAACAAGTATTGTAATACATGCAGTCTAAACGTAACTAAGTGATTCATTAAAACCTTTATCAAATTCTTCCATAGATGCAAAAATTTGGTAAGAAGGCTTCGCATATAGAGTTCTAATCCAAAACGGAATATCGCATAATTTTTACGGTGATGTTGTTTAAAAAGTCCGTAAATTTAGATATAATCCATGTAAACTAATTTTAAATTCCTAGAAAATTTTGAACAAGCTTTTAGTTACTGAGTACTTTTATGAGTTAAACCAAATGTTACTGAATTTTACAGGCTGTTGGCATGGTGAGATGCACCAATATCACGGTAAAGGTGACGGTTAAATGCTCCCAAACAGGTTTAATCCCTACACATTCTTTATGTGCCTGTCTCAAATCAGGTGCTGAACCGGTGGTCGTCGTTGTTTTTTGTATGTCACATTTGTTTTTCGTATTGTATCGTATTATTTTGTTATAAAATTACTAGTATATCATGATTTGTTTGCTCGTTTGAATTGTTTCACATTTTTTCATATCGGAGTCATTTATATCCGACTATACTGTATGTGGTTTTTTCCCGCCATACTGGCAATCAAACCATATCCTTTTTGTATAATTTAATGCGCATGTATAGACAACTTATTGGAGTGTATTTACAACACATACTGGATTGCATGTAAATCTAAAGACGAAAGAGATCTTTAGTAAAGGTCGTGTCTTTAAGTGTCCTTGGATACGATTTGATGAAGCAACAATGTTATTTTTACCGTTATTGATTTCTTTAATCTTGCGGCAATTTTTTCAACACTTTGTCAGAGATACCGTTAACATGACGAGCAGCTGAAAAAAGAATAGTCTGTCCTTTGATGACATGAATGTACTAAAGTAATTTAGTAATAACCTAAAACTTACATTATTATACCTCACGTGCGTGTTCTGACGAGTCAGCAGACGACAAGAAAGGACACTGACTAGATTGCATATAACCATTATTTTAAAACTGAAGTTTAAAGAATTGAGACATGATTCCACGTGACAAAATCTTCAGTAGATGGTCCAATGGGACAACACGATTGGCATGCAACTGATAACATTCCTATAACGTTATTATTCCATTATTGCTTCTTAATGTTATTATTCTTTTACAATCAGACACGGATTTAAATGAACTCAGTTTTAGAAATGTAATTTGATGATGAAAAAGAAAAATGTCGTTCAACCTCTCTATGTTATGGATGTAAATAAAAAAAAAAACACTTTAATTGCTGAAAATAAGCAATTATTCGTAAGGCTTAATTTGAATACGTGCTTTCATTCTTTGACACTATTTATAATCATGTAAGGAAAGATTAGTTTTTTACACCAGTCCGAGGCTATTTTTCAAATAAAATGTAAAAGAAGAATAAGCTGTTCGAAGATTGATAATGATACTCAAGGACGTCAGTGTGGATGCAGTTTGATATCTCATTTTTATCGTTTACAATTATTTACAGGCTGTTCTACAATAGTTTGTTACCTAAACTTACGGTTGTCTTCACTCTCTTGTACATTTGTTTGTTTGTTATTGAGGTGATGATTGTATTTACTCGTTTGGTTGTTTGATTGTTTTAACTTTGGCTGATGGTTATCTTTACTCTCTTGTTCATTTGTTTGTTTTTTATCGAACTGCTGATTGTATTTACTCGTTTTGTTGTTTGATTGTTACTTTGGCTGATGGTTGTCTTTACTCCCTTGTCCATTTGTTTGTTTGTTATTGAGGTGATGATTGTATTTACTCGTTTGTTCTTTAAAAAGTTTTTACCTGGGCCGACGTCGTAAAACAAGCGGCGTTTTAAAAGGGAAGGGGAATGAAAATTAAAAAAAACATATAGAATAATTATTTTCATAGTAATGTATCTACATATATTTTCATGAGCATTGTTTTTCTTTCTTTTGATTTGATGAAAAAAGTGAAATCACAAAAATACAGAACTCCGAGGAAAATTCAAAACGGAAAGTCCCTAATCAAATGGCAAAATCAAATGATAAACCACATCAAACGAATGGACAACAACTGTCATATTCCTGACTGAGTACAGGCATTTTCAAATGTAGAAAATGGTGAATTGAACCTGGTTTTATATCACTAAACCTCTCACTTGTATGACAGTTGCATCAAATTCCATTATATTTACAACGAAGCATGAACAAAACAGACATAATAGGTCCGGGACACAGTTATCGTCCTTCTTTCGTCCTTTACGAATATAGTCCCTAATGCGGACGGTGTTTTACATTTGATCAATACACCTTTCAATTTTAATTCCTTATATTTTATGCATAATATAGTCATATGGAATGGAAATTACATGTCTAAACAATTTATAGTAGTTTTACGTTATTAATAAGATAAATTAGTGATCTGGTCAAGTTTGAAAAGGTCATAAATTAGGATGTGTCCCAAAATTACACTACACTAAAAATATTTTTTGAATCGAGCAGGTGCTAATTTTTGTTAAAAGATTTTTGTTGTTTTCAGTTATAGATAAATTCACTACGTCATTACTAATTTATCGGACCTATATTTGTTTCACGTCTGTCTTGTTATATTACGTCATTTTTTGTCGGGCTGTTCAATATAGTTTTTATAAGAATTCTTCGACTGTTTTATAAATTGTTTATATATTCCGTTATTGTAACTCTTAATTCAATGTTATGACTTTCGGCCTCATTTTATCTTCTCATAACCCTTTAAATAATCATGATTTTACGAAATGGTAAGAAACACTAAACACCAATCCTTCAAGGATATTCACGTGCTCTAAAAACCTTATTCCAAATATTAATTCAACCGCCGTCAATCGAAATTCCCCATCTAAATTTAACAGTTTTTATAATTGTGTTAAAGGTGGCAATGCTGCTGCAGCCAGATTAATTTCAATAAAAATGCAGGTGGATATCCACAAATATCTCCATATGCAATGCCAGAAAATGACAAACCTGTTCTAGATTATCTTCTGATAATACTATAAGGTCAACAGTGAACGGGAGAGCGTTTTCGCTTTCCTTTTCCTGTGACATAACATGAAAAACCCAAAGCCTCATTTATCTGGTTACATGAACAAAGCCTAAGTGTGGTATACAATATGTAGGACAAACAGGACGGGAGTTTTTTAAACGAACACAGGAACATCTATACCGCTTCTGAAAACCTAAGAAATTCAAAAGTATATCAACATTTAGGTAAACACAACCACAATATTAAATTTATTAGATTTCCACCGCTCGAAACGGTCCAGAAACCACAAGGGCAGTCGCATAAACAATTTGAAGATTCCCGTAAATTATCGAACTGTCTTGGATTAAACGACTTCAAACAGCTTATCCCCTGGGTCTACTTGGACAAGGGAACATATCTTCTACTTCTTCTATTGATATTATGAATATTATTGATAAAAAAACCAACGAAATAATAGGTCTCATGGGAAACGTATCAATCGAAATCAACGAGTTAAACATCGTATAAATTATGCACTTGGTAATCTCCTATCTATATTTAAAAACAATAGTAGGCATCAATTATTATGTAAACTGGGACAAATACCCATTAGTAAATTACACGATATTTTCAAAGAGTGTGACACCACCTCATTCTTCAGCCTACTGATGAATATTCTCGTATAATTACAGCTTTTTGCCACCATAGGCTGCTCCCGCGTATCGACAAACCTGAAGATCATAAACGTCATTTTCTGAAAATTAAATATATTAGCAGAGGTATTGATTTTATCAACTTGTAAAGTATATTTAATGACTCTTCCGTTCTAAACTTTATACCTCCCTATTTTGATAATATAGAACCACCTATAATTTCATACACATACAAAAAAAACCAGCAGAAGTTTAATTTTTTAATTATACGTCGGTTACATCAGACGTGAATATAGATATCAATACTCCCTTAACTTGAAACTGTGAATCGTCGAAGTTTAGATATGTTCCCTATGGCCATGTTATTACAGGGGACGTCAATATCGTCAATATCGTCCAGGACAGAGAGGTTAAATTTTTTTTTTAAAAAGGACCAAAATATCGTCCTCCATCTAAAAAGAGTGTCGCCAAGTCACCAAAGATGCTCTTTCCTCGTTTTGTAAAAAGTGGTGTAAACGGGGAAAATCTGATAAAAAATCTCTTGATTCTTATTTAAATAAATGTATGAATGTTGTAGATAAGAGAATATCACATTTTGAAAAAAAATTTTAGAAGTAAATAATAGAGTACATAATACATCTATTTCCAGAATAAGAAACAAACTTCAAGAACTTTCAAAGCGGTTTGTGTTTGTACTGGCCGACAAAGCAGCCAACAATTGGGTGGTGGTATGCCGTAAATACTACACGGACGTTCTTAAGAATGAAATTTTAAATTCATCTACATTCAAGTCCATCCGCTCCGCACAGAGAGTCATATAGTAAACAAACATATCACAACCACATCAAAGCTTAAGGCTTCTTTTGAACATTTGAAGGTCCCTACCATGTATTGGCTACCTAAACTACACAAAAAAACATTCAAATATCGTTTCATCTCGGCCTCTAGTAAGTGTTCTACAACTAATCTTTCAGTGATCTTAACTAGTTCATTAATTACTATTAAAGAGCTTATCATAAACTATTGTAATAAAATATATGAACATAGTGGTATAAACCATTTTTGGAGTGTAAAACATTCTTTGGATGTTTAAGATAAATTACGTGCTTTTGATGGTCCTTTTGATTCAGTTGACAGTTTTGATTTTTCTACTCTGTACACTACACTTCCACACTATCTTATTAAACAAAAGTTTTCCTATTTAATTAAATGGTCGTTTGTTAAAGCTGAATGCAAATATATTTGCTGCAACTCATTTAAAGCCTTCTTCTCTAATGAGAAAGGTACATATGCTAGATATACTTACTGGAGGTGTGATGAGATGATTGAAGCGGTTCATTTTCTCCTTGATAATATTTATGTACGTTTCGGTAAAAAAAAGTTTATCGACAGGTTGTAGGTATCCCCATGGGCACTAATTGTGCCCCTTTAATAGCAGACTTGTTTTTGTACTGTTACGAATCACAGTTTATGACTAAACTCAGTAAAGACCCGTCGAAATTGCATTGATAAATTCAACAACACTTACCGTTATCTTGAAGATATTTTTTCGTTAAATAATCAAGAATTTTCTCAATATACTGCTGAATTTACCCCAAGGAACTTACTTTAAATAAATCAAATTTATTCGGTAATAACTGTCCTTTCCTGGATTTAGATATTTCGATTTTAAACGGGAAACACCACACTAAAATTTACGACAAAAGAGACGATTTTTCGTTCCCTATTGTTAATTTTCCATTTTTAGATGGTGATGTTCCTTTGGCACCATCTTACGGTGTTTATATTTCACAGCTCGTTCGCTATGCCCGTGTCTGTTGTGACGTTTTTTATTTTAACGAACGAATCTATGTATTACTGGTAAATTATTAAACCAGGGATATCGTTATCATAAATTACTTAAAACCTTTACTAAATTTATCCATAGATATAAAGATTTGGTATTGAAGTTTGGTTGTACCTGTAGAAAACTTATTTCAAACGGAATAGCACATCCTCATTTTTACGGAAATGTTGTTAACCGTGCCCGGAAACTTAGAAATGACCCATGTAAACTTTTCGCTCCTTTAAATAAATTTATTCTAAAAGGTTACCTTTTCAACACTGTAATAAGATCATTGAATATTGTTTTTATTGGTATAAATATTGATTTTGTTATCAGTAAATTAAAAACTAACTAAATATTACTAGTATCTTATACACATATACATATTCATGGATCTACAATCTGTCGATACCTGTAACTTGGCATTGCACAAGGTCATGTTTTTCTCTGGATGCTTATGACGTCTTTACACTAAATCCATGTTGGATGTGTACGGATTGATAGTTTAGTCTTAGGTGCATGATTTTTTTATTAGTTTGATAGTGGCTTTGAACTTGCTGTCAGATAACTGCGAGTACTCTCAGATCTGTTCATTGTGTCTTTTTGTGTCAGGATGCATAAGTACCCGGCCACGTTCACTTGCATTTTTGTCCATCTGATGAGTTAAGCCTTTTTCAACTGATTTTTATAGTTCGTTTTTATGTTGTACTGTTTTACCACATCCCAGGTTAGGGGGAGGGTTCGGGATCCCGCTTACATGTTTAACCCCACCACATTATTTATGTATGTGCCTGTCCCAAGTCAGTGGTTGTCGTTTGTTTATGTGTTACATATTTGTTTTTCGTTCATTTTTTTATATAAATAAGGCCGTTAGTTTTCTCGTTTGAATTGTTTTACATTGTCTTATCGGGGTCTTTTATAGCTGACTATGCGGTATGGGCTTTGCTCATTGTTGAAGGCCGTACGGGGACTTATAGTTGTTAATGTCTGTGTCATTTTGGTCTCTTGTGGACAGTTGTCTCATTGGCAATCATACCACATCTTCTTTTTTATATAATAGGTTAAACTGTCAATATAGAGGTACAGCAGTCATCACCGTGTCACAATCTCAATCGAAAAATCATTTGTGTGAGTAGACCAAAACTTGTTTTGAAAAACATTGATGAATTCATATGGTATGGCTATATCTAAATGTGTGTTGAGTCCAAATAATCTCAGCACTGAAGACAATGGAATTTTCCTTCCGGCTTGTTCGTTTCCTATGATGCCATCACGTGAATTATTGTTGTTTCAATCATTCCAAGATCCAGACAATAATTTGCTTGCATCATTTGTAAATAGACTCAGGGACATTGTTATAACCTATTTGTCTGTATACATGCTCGTTTTAAACTTGTAATTGCAGCATTCCCCGTTTCTAGGATGAATTTTTGTCTTTTAGCTTTAACAGCCGTCAATCTATCGTTCTTACGTCTATAACATAGCTCATTGGTATAATTATTTTTTCGGTTAATTGTTTGCTCCCTAAAACATTATTCCAATATTTTCGATTGTTGTGTTCTCCGTTATTAGGAGGATGAACTTTGTTAATTTGATTTAACCTTCGACAGTCTGTTGCTCCCGGTTTTATGCACATAGACAGAAATTATGAAATCAACGGACAATTAAATATGGTAAGTATGTGACATGGTAAAGATGTGTTTAGCTTGATAACAATATAAGTTGTTCAATCAGCCCTCGATATTTAGTGTCTTTTTGTCTTACTGATTCGTCTTCCATCGTTACCTTTTTTGTCATGCTTTTGTCGTTCTCTATTCGAATTTTGAGTCGACTTGCTTGTTTCAGTATTTCCAACTTCCTTTTTTACCTTCAAATATGCTTACTGAGGTTTTAGAAAATAAATCTGTTCATAAGATTGATGTACCATTACTAAAGCATTTCCATGTCTATACTATTTATGTCATTTTGAACAGTAACGTATTTTATATATCTTGTTTCAAGTTCTCTATATATAGGATTTCTTTGTAGTGACAAACATCTCTAAATTATCAAATACAGTTCTTTTAATTGGTTTCGAATTTTTAAAGTCGGTTTGATTTATCTTTTCTTTGCCTCGAAACAGATATTTAAATTTTATTTACGTACAAAGTACTTGTTCAGGATTACAAATGCTGATGTAAATTAAATCTATGTTATTCTCTTGTTTATCCTTAATCAATTCTCAATTTATTCAGGTCTTAATTTTGTTGATTTCTTGTAAACCGAGCAAATTTAAATCAAATTTATTTGTAAACTAATGAATTTCGACTGTATAGTCTATTCTGGAGAACTCAGTAGGCAGTAGATTCACCTCTTTATTGGCACTGTCGACCTTTATATTCTTTTCAAAGACTTCTGTTAAGTTTGTGTAATAAAGCCAGTAGTGTCTAATTTGTTCCTCTTTAATTAACTCTGAAGAATAAAATCTAGAGACTGTTTGTATGAATATCTTTAAACTCTATGTAATGACTTTGTAAAAGGATACTGGACACGTATACAACCATTTAACTGTTTTCCAAAAGACCTTTCCCAACAAGATTCAGTATACCAAAAATGTAAGCAAGCTTTATTTACATGGGCTAATACGGCATGTCTTAAAAAAAACACACATTTGATCAAATTAAAAAATTCTGTAAAAATTTTCTTTTGTACATTTACATTTTTTTTAAATATCAGTGGTTCATTGAAAACTGAAAACACAGTTTGATTTTTTCCAATCTTATGTCTTATGTCTTAGTGTTCTACAAAATTATCGAGTGTCCAACTAAGGACAAACATTTTCATTAATTCCAACCATTTAACATTCAAAAACTTATGCTACTTTAATCTATGAAACCTTTCCATTCAGTATTATGAAATCATGCAAGGTTCCAAAAATTCCTTATTGTTAATCAATATAATTGTTTGGTATTATAAGATTTAAAGCCACAATTTACTTTTGTTTCGTGTGTTAAGCTGTTTGTTGTGAATATTTTGCTATAATACTGAATAATACGATTTACTTTGTCTTACTTTCGAATGCGTTAAAGATTATAGGGATTTTCAAAGTAATTTGATGCCAACTTTCGCTGACATTAATTACATATCGTTACTTTGTCAGACAAGTCCAGAGGGATTTATAGTCGGAGCTGGGACACAGGAATTATTTAAACATTTAGGTTTATATTTAAATAGTGCATACAAGGAGATGTTGTTATAAGTCAACCACATACTAACCCAACAACAACAATAAACCAAAATGATATGTAATTACAATGTAAGGTTAACTAAATTTACTGTTTTTATTTAGACCACTCTCGTGTTCCTTCTGTTATTCCTCAATAATGTGATAAATCAATCCAGAAATAATAGACAGACGTATATCAATCATATAAAGGACCGAAAGTGTAAACTGTTACTGTTGATATTATTCAATCTTTTCCGTAGAACTCTCTATGCATAGAAAAAACCAGAACTAACCCTTTTAAATCTTAACCAGAAGTCAAATCACAAATATTAATATCATATAAATCAATGAACCACAATTTATCTAATTAAGTTTATAGACTTTACCAAAATTTGCAGTATTAAAAGAAGTAAGAATATTCTATTCGAATCTTACAATGTTTCGAAAATATATCAAGTGTTTGTAGATATCTGTCTTCAATTTGAAAACACTGTCAGCTTGAATCCATACCACAAACAAACGGAGGATAAACTAACCCTGGATGGAGTTGAATGTTCCTCATTGCATTAGTCTTTATAGTCTCTCTTGCAACCAGTCTCTGGACTTATTCGCAGGGCTATTAAATGAGGCCGAGTACAACTAGTTTTTTGCTTCAGTTCTCAACTTCCCCTATTTCGATATTTATCTATTTATGACGACCTCTTAACTCTTCATTGTGTTGTTGGTTTGCTGTCATTGATGTTTCTTTGTATTCATTTCAGATTTAAATTGATATATAACTGAATAGGTTTGTATCGTCGATTATGGAAATAAAAGTACAAAATTTATACGATGATATATAATTGCTCCTTTTTTACGAGTTCCGACAGAGTCCAATGTTTTAGTATGTTTTTATTTTTGCTGTATGCGGCTTCTACATAAAACTGCATTGAATGAAGATGATAAAAAGATAGTGCGATTTCAAAGTCAACCAATATACAACAAAACGTGTTTATGTTCTTCAATTTGTCTTTAAAAGTTCTGTGTAAAGAATAATAACGATTAGACGTGTTTAATCTCTTTAAGCAAAAATCTATTAAGTGAATTTCATCAGTTAATTGAATCTGTTTACACATAACAAAGACTTATTGCATAAATAGGTGAATCTGTTTACACATAACAAAGACTTATTGCATAAATAGAAATGATCTCTTGCAGAGGAAATGTTTACAATATATGTTATCAAATATTCAGGTTACTACTACATTTTGTTGATGGGGGGTAATAAGTGAAATTTTGCGTGGGACTATAATCAAAAGGGTTTGAATGATGTCTTTTTTTTTGTACTTCCACGTTGTGCAAATATTATGATTGCCTCACTTGACGACATGTTAATTCCTGAAACATACTGTGAATCAGAACAGCAGTCATAAGATTTCCCAACCTGTTATATACCTATTATAAAACGTTTTAACATATAAACTAAAGTACACTTGCTCTTGCTTGAATTATATATTACTTATTACTAATACCATTTTAAAACTGTATTTTTACCCAACTAATCGTGTTTAGCGTACTTTATTAATGACAGAAACACGTGTCTTGTATAATGATACCTACGGTTTATATAACGGTCACTGCGTTGATTTCAATACTCGTGGACAGTTAAGTCACTGTGCAATCAGTCCAGTAGCCAGTTACTTGGTACAGTCAGGATTGAAATAATGTTGAAAATGAAGTTTTTCATTTTTTGTATTACTAATTGTGACTATGGAAGCTGCAGCTCCCGAAGCTAGAGTCCCTTAAAACCCTTTGGTCTCGGGTGCACTGAAAAAGGTTACTATTCGTTCTATTCGTGTCTATTCGTGTGATGTGTTCGCGGAAATCAGTGCTACACATTTGAATTGCTTCTCACTAAAGATTCAGATTAATAATGAACGATAGCTATCGGGTTTTAGGAAAACCTGACAAAATAATATATTAAAGTAGTGCTTGAATTCTGTATACTCTGTTGGATAGTTGTCTAGTATGGCAATCATACCGCAACTTCTGATTTTTACAATTCTTAAAGTAATGAAATAATACGTTACATCCAATATTCGAATCTCGACGGCGGATAAGCACTCAGATAGCTTAAGGTTCAATTCCGCAACATCTTACAATTGAAATTAACAAAGCCTTGAATTATTTATTAAGATTAGTAAATCTTTTAACACCTTTCATTGTGATAGATTAAAACTTCATAAGAAGGTGTGAAAGTTAAGGATTGCTGTTATTTTGTTATTTGTCTTTTGGCAATATTGACAATATGTTCTACTTAGTTGCGGGAGGTTATTCCCTTGGTAAATACAGTGTGTATTGTTTGACTAAATCTCCGTAATCAGACTATAATCTCATATGCAGGTGCAATAATTCTTCTTGTATAACTGTAATTATAGATCATTAGCCTCAGTCATCCTTACCTCCTACAAAGATGATCTGTTAATTGGCAGTTGTAATTCCAGCCGCAAGTCCTTTAACAACATTCAATGTGCATAACAAATTATCGTAAACTCTTCTGAAAATCAATACAGGTTGCAACAACAATTGTAGTTCTAGTTCGACGTTTCTATGAAAAAAGGCAGTGGTCGGTGCTAACCATGACCAACAAGTCGTAGTAACAAACTTTGTAAACTATGGTCTCTCTTTTGATTTTTTTCCCCATTCTGTCATGGCTTACATAATGAGTTTTGACTATTGTTGAGGGACGCACAATGTAGAGTCTCATATTCTTATAAAATGACACATTGTAAACTTGGTCCGTATTTAACGTGTTTCTAGATCAATCTTTACAAGGAACCCTAAAACACGAACATTTAATAGCCAATGATGTATAAGTACTTTTGGAGTTGTCACTTGTAGAAAATAGTCAAATCTACCTGATAGTTTAAGAACGCACTGATTGCAGAGTAGATAATACCATTGGGGACCAGCAACCCACCAGCATCAGGTGTATCGAAGGTGCTAAAATTGAAAATAGCATTTATCATACAGCCGACAAATCCGTTGAAGTTTCCTTGCTAAATTTATATAATAATTGTGCAAGAAATGCAGATAACAGTAAGGTTAAACGACAGCCTCAGTAATGCTTTGTTTATGATGTTTTTGCCTTCTTTAACCCTTTTGAAACCAGATCATCGTCAGCCTAAATCAATTGATAAACCCCATACCGCTTAGTCTATTCATATAGCCCCAGTTTTCATCCAAACATGGCCAGTAAAATTGAGACAGGGAATACGGGCTAATGGCAAATACAAAAAGTATTTGTTTATTTTGGCTAGAGATCGTTACATTTAAAGAGAGGCGAAAGATACCAGCAGGACATTCACTCATAAGTCGAAAATAAACTGACAACACATATGGCAAAAAAAAGAAAGAAAAAGACCCATAGACAGACATAAGTACACAAAAAACAACACAGAAAACTAAAGACTGAGCAACATACACGAACGCAGTGCCAACAGTATTTACCAGTTACATGTACTAGTGAACGTTATGACATAAAAAGCAAGTAGTTGGTAACTTTGACTAAAGGGAGGTACGTTTGGTATTTGGTTGAGGTATTTGCCAATCCTCTCATTCATTGAAAACAGGTCCTTTTTTACGGTCATTGTGTTAAGTTGTCTTTTTCTCTGTATGTTTTTGAATGATCCAACTTATAACCAGCTATTTATCACTCATTTTGAATGCGTCTGTTCATCAGAGTTATACTTAAATGAAGAGTAAATATATTTGCATTTACTTAATAATGATGTTTTATAATAGCTATAAATAGTATGTTATATAACAGTTTTTAACCCTATCATGCGACTGTACATGAAACATTTTACTTCACACGTAAATTGCTTTGCTTGGAGTGAAAAATTCACAAATGTATTTTTCAATGACAATTCTTTTATTTTTCCTTTTTCATTTTAATAAACTCCATTCACTGTTATTTAACAAAACCAATTCATTTGGAGAGCTAGAAAAAAGCAAGTATGTGAGCACTTTAGAGTTGGTTTACATTCATTTAACATTTTACACTAAAACTACTATAAAAAAATATTATGCACCGTTTTGTTAAGTTAAGCAAAAATATAATTTCGTTTATGTGATTAACATCATGAGTTCCTTTGAGAAGATTAACATCATGAGTTCCTTTGAGATGAGTTCCTTTGAGAAGATTTTATTTAGACAAACGTTGTACAGTTTCATTTAATGATTTCCATTCTCTTGACGGAAATGGGCACATTCAATCACATTATTTGACACGATTTGTGACAAGTACTGATATTTTCCCGCGTTTTAGATAAAGCAGAAGCCATATGTCTCGTGCGTGTAGCCAGAGTTTTCCGGAACATGGTCGCCAGCAATTTGTCAATATCAACATTTCAGTTATTTCATTTGTTTTTGATAGTTTTGTTGTTGTTGTTTTTTTTTTCATTGTAAAATATACAATATTAAGGTCACTGACAAAACGTCAATTTAATTTGGAACCAACTAAGTGCAACTTTATTCTGTATATTTCTTTGACAATTATATATTTTTTATATGACTAAAATACAAATCATAAAAAAAGGATTGTGACAAAAAAAACACAAAATGTTCACAAGAATAAAACTGATAATGTCGTCGTTGTTCTGAAATGATATTAGAAGAAATAGATAAAATGAAAACAATATATAGTTTATGTAGAAAAAAGGGTGCAACTGCACCGTAAAATATTTACTAGCAATTATAAAAGTTTATGTTTTGTAAACACATACTCATTCTTTATTGTGAAAAGTAAGTACTACAAGTGCACGAGAGATCTTTTTGTTCATTGTTATAATGTCGATGTTTTGTCCGTCAGATGTAAAGGATCCCACACTGAAGATCCTGCGAGACAATGCCCAATGTTTACTGTTAGATCATATCTATGTTCAAGTACACTATCTACAGTAATCATACTTCCACAGATCCGCTACTAAATAATGATATTATCTCTAAATATTTCTCCACTTTGTGATTTATTGAACAAAATCAATACAGTTGTATAATATGAATCATAATTTGATTAATTAAGTTGCTGATTTCTAGTGGTTTTGGTACAGGAAGAAATGCTCAAATATCACAGATAAAAATTTGGCCCAGAAACACATTTTAAACTTCGTATCATTTACTGAGGCTCCCAATGTTATTCTAAGAAAAGTGGCCGCTTGGCTGTTACTGAGACGGTCATTATATTTCTGGCAACTGCGGGGACATATCCTTTAAAGGCGTTATCAATGTGTTTATGAGAACTACACGAACATGTCCGTTATTGGTACGATATTATTTCTTTGATAATTGTTCTATGCTATAGCCTTTACTTAGGCTATCAATAATATGTTTGAGAACTGCGTTTACGCTTCTGGGTTAAAACATATATTTAAAACCTAAGCAAACAAAACGCTTTTAGAATTGACAGAAAATATAATTCTAGTAATATAACACAATTAATAGGCTTGAAAAATAAACCCCTTTATGAAGTGTCATCGTTTTGAATTAGAAATCATCAGGTGGTAGGAGATAATAACTTCTTTACATTAAAAGTTAAATAACTAAAATACCTAGGAAAATTCAAAGCGGACAGACCTTTATAAAATGTCAAAAGCTCAAACACATCACACGAATGGATAACAACAGTTTCTGACATATATTTCTGACTTGGTACATATTTTTCCTTGTGTAGAAACTGTTGGATTAAACCTTGTTTTATAGCTAGCTAACCCTGTCACTTTTATAACAGTGTATTTTTCTAATGGTTGGTGTTGTAAAAAAACTACAAATAAATCTCACATTACAATTTTCATTGCTATACTTGAAGTATTATAATTGCAATTATATCTTTGTACTTTCAGGTGAGGTATACTGTAATGCTGAGTTTGATGGCCTGGTATGTTGGCATTCAGCCCTAGCTAATTCTACCATATCACTGAGATGTCCGATTCCAGTTGACCTGCCTGGTAAGTACGCACTTATATGTGATATTTATGGCTTGCCCAGTATTATGTAAAATTTATTGATATTAAAACTGACAATGAAAACGGGGAATATGCCAAGGAGACAAAAATCCTACCAAAGAGCAGATAACAGTCGAAGGCTAACAATTGGTCTATCAACGCAGCGAGAAAAATCCGCACCGGAAGTTGGCCTGTGCTTTTAAAACCTACGATATTGGAATACTTTTTAAAGCGGCTTGTATACAGGCATGTCGACATTGTTGTTGAAATTTACCGACATGTCGAGTTTAATTGGTGCACTATATCTGTATGCTGAGTTTGATTGGTGCACCATATCTGTATGCTGAGTTTGATTGGTGCACCATATCTGTATGCTGAGTTTGATTGGTGCACTATATGCTGAGTTTGATTGGTGCACTATATCTGTATGCTGAGTTTGATTGGTGCACTATATCTGTATGCTGAGTTTGATTGGTGCACTATATCTGTATGCTGAGTTTGATTGGTGCACTATATCTGTATGCTGAGTTTGATTGGTGCACTATATCTGTATGCTGAGTTTGATTGGTGCACCATATCTGTATGCTGAGTTTGATTGGTGCACTATATCTGTATGCTGAGTTTGATTGGTGCACCATATCTGTATGCTGAGTTTGATTGGTGCACCATATCTAAATTTGACTTTGATTTGTGCGCTATATTTGAATGCTACGTATGATGGTGTACATTACAGCATAACTTTTACTATATATGGATCTTCTGGTTTCATGCAGAATGCGTATCCTTTGCGATCTTTTTTTTTTAATTCTCGTGGCAATATGTAATATTATGGTTACATGTCGTCATATGATAAAACATGAGTTTCTTGTTGGTTTAATTAACAACGAGACAGTTCCCTCCACTAAATGATTCAAAATCTGCAATTGCACGAAAATCTCTTTACTTCTTTCAGAATTGATTACCAATGTTTCAATGCAATCAAAAGTGCAAAGAAATTAGATACTGAACTCTTAACTTTTTATCATCTTTTGCAATTTATTGAATTTCCACGGGCTAATATTTTCTGCTGTTTTTTCAACCACTAATAAAAACTTTCTAGTTATCTTTCTGTATGCACAATAATTACGATCAAAGAGGCACTCAAAAGCTGCGATTCCGATACAGACAAACAGACTGTAAACAAATACAAAACAAAACAAACATATTAAATCTAAATACCATCTACACATACACATTACAATGAATTCTAAGAATCGATGATAATCGGCAACAATTAACACTTGGTGGTTAGAGAGGGAAATGGCACCAAAGGCCATTGATGATCACTTGCATCAAACATAACTCTGAGGTCAGGGTAATGGCAACGAATATCACTGCATGGTTGGTCAAACAATTCCCCTAATTACAGAACTGTTTACACCCTTACACATGGGGGCCACACAATGTAAAACATTTAGCAACTTATTATTATTAAAAAAGAAGAGGAAGATATTAAAGAAATATTCAAAACTCATAAATCGAAAATAAACTGACATTGCCATGACAAACGACCAAAGACAAAAACAGACAAACAAAACCCCTAAGAAAACTGGCGCAGATCTATTGTCAGACTGACCAGATCTAGCTTGACTAGTGACACTGTCAATGTCAATGTCAATGTCAATGTCAATGTCAATGTCAATACAAATGATTTTTTCCTATCTAAACTTTACTAGTGACATTGTCAATGTCAGTGCAAATGATTGTTTCCTATCTAAACTTAACTAGGGACACTGTCAATGTCTATGTCAATGATTGTTTCCTATCTAAACTTTACTAGTGACATTGTCAATGTCAATGTCAATGATTGTTTCCTATCTAACTTTACTAGTGACAATGTCAATGTCAGATTGTTTCCTATCTAACTTTACTAGTGACACTGTCAAGGTCAATGCAAATGATTGTTTCCTATCTAAACTTTACTAGTGACAATGTCAATGTCAATGTCAATGATTGTTTCCTATCTAACTTTACTAGTGACAATGTCAATGTGATTGTTTCCTATCTAACTTTACTAGTGACAATGTCAATGTCAATGATTGTTTCCTATCTACACTTTACTAGTGACACTGTCAATGTCAATGTCAATGTCAATGATTGTTTCCTATCTAACTTTACTAGTGACACTGTCAAGGTCAATGCAAATGATTGTTTCCTATCTAAACTTTACTAGTGACAATGTCAATGTCAATGTCAATGATTGTTTTCTATCTAACTTTACTAGTGACAATGTCAATGTGATTGTTTCCTATCTAACTTTACTAGTGACAATGTCAATGTCAATGATTGTTTCCTATCTAACTTTACTAGTGACACTGTCAAGGTCAATGTCAATGATTGTTTCCTATCTAAACTTTACTAGTGACAATGTCAATGTCAATGTCAATGTCAATGATTGTTTCCTATCTAAACTTTACTAGTGAGACTGTCAATGTCAGTGCAAATGATTGTTTCCTATCTAAACTTTACTAGTGACACTGCCAATGTCAATGCAAATGATTGTTTCCTATCTAAACTTTACTAGTGACAATGTCAATGTGATTGTTTCCTATCTAACTTTACTAGTGACACTGTCAAGGTCAATGCAAATGATTGTTTCCTATCTAAACTTTACTAGTGACAATGTCAATGTCAATGTCAATGATTGTTTCCTATCTAACTTTACTAGTGACAATGTCAATGTGATTGTTTCCTATCTAACTTTACTAGTGACAATGTCAATGTCAATGATTGTTTCCTATCTAACTTTACTAGTGACACTGTCAAGGTCAATGTCAATGATTGTTTCCTATCTAAACTTTACTAGTGACAATGTCAATGTCAATGATTGTTTCCTATCTAAACTTTACTAGTGAGACTGTCAATGTCAGTGCAAATGATTGTTTCCTATCTAAACTTTACTAGTGACACTGCCAATGTCAATGCAAATGATTGTTTCCTATCTTAACTTTACTAGTGACATTGTCAATGTCAATGCAAATGATTGTTTTCCAACTAAACTTTATATGCGTTTTATATAACATTTTACCCGTAAAAATAATAATATGTAGAATTGAAACAAAACTTATCTACCAGCCATTCCGAACTGAGGCAGTCATACGCGAGTATTCCTCTGACCATTCCGTAATAGTAATTTAATAGCCATTAGTGGAGAGCGGCAATAGTCGTCTTGAATCCAATAATAGATTGTTAATAGCTGGGTGTTGTAATTAACCTGACATTATTACTATAATAACCGCTCTTTAATATACCTTAACTCCTAATTCAAACCAATAAGTGATCAATACATTAAGTAAATTGCTGTTAGTTGTTATCGAATGATCAGATTTATAACAATAATGGCATGTGTTCTACTTTCCATGATTACGGACATTTTATAGAATGACTTGGCAGAAAAAAACAATGTTATAACCAAATAAAAATCCAATTCTCCAATACGCCAATAATGCAATTCTAAAACTGTACCACGTGAAACATTTTCCTGAGCTAGAGAAAATACACAACTTTCTAGCAATGGTATGATATTATATCTAGTGTAAAAATCATCTTCCTGAATTGGATGTGTTTTGAGAAAATTGAGTCCTAACCCTTTTATACTTATATCATTGTATTTATATTGTTAGTCAGCTTGATAAAAGACAGATATGTTGTCGCCTCTTAGATGAGTTATAACAACACATTGTGTTCCTTGTCGAAATGGGGACGTTAAAGTCGATGTCTCGTCTATGGAAAATATTGCACTATCTGCACTTTAAATAACCCGATCCAATGTAATTTTTCTTCTTGTCCACATTAAGCTTCTCTCTACCAATACTATTACATTTCGGCTTCTTTCACCAATACCGTTATATTTAGGCTTCTTTCAGCAATACCATTAGATTTAGGCTTCTTTCGCCAATACTATTAGATTTAGACTTCTTTCACCTAATACCATTAGATTTAGCATCATTTTACCAATACTGTTAGATTTAGGCTTCTTTCACAAATACCATTAGATTAAGCATTCTTTCACCAATACTGTTACATTTAGGCTTCTTTCAAAAATACCATTAGATTTAGCATTCTTTCACCACTACTGTTAGATTTAGACTTATTTCACCAATACCATTAGATTAGAGTTCTTTCACCAATACTGTTAGATTTAGGCTTCTTTCATCAATACCATTATATTTAGACTTCTTTCACCAATACCATTTGATTGAGGCGTCTTTCACCAATACCGTTAGATTAAGGCTTTTTTCACCAATACCATTCGATTAAGCATTCTTTCACCAATACCCATAGATTTAGGCTTCTTTCACTAATACCATTATAATGAGGCCTTTTCTACCCTCCCTTTATATTTGGGCTTTAAGTTATTCTAATACCATAAGATTTGGACATCTTTCAATTCAGGTGAGATACTAAAAGGGCTTCAAATAGCGCCAAAGAATGTTAAATCATATAATGTCTTAGTGTATATAAGGATATCGAACTTCTTGAACCGCTTAAATGACAATTTTGTTGTAATCTATTATTAAAGACAGGAAGTATCCGGTAACGTTAATTATTTATCTGATATTGTATAATGTAAAATCTAATAAGTCAGTGCTTTCCAAGTCTATCTTTTCCAGTTTGTTTCATTAAATCAAGTAATTAATGACAAAAACGAAATTAGGAAAAGATCACCACATAAGAGCTAGGGAAAATCAATGATGTTTTAAATAATTAAACCTTTATGCGAGACATGCATTTGACTTCCTTTATGTCACAGTATTTCTCCCGCATCATCTTATATTGGATTTTGATGTTATTGCTTCAAAAATACTTTATTTTATATTTTTCAATATATTCGTGTCTACATGAACGGTCCTGTGTTCCATACATAAATATTCATAGAATAAAATGGTATATGTGTAATGCTACAACTGCTATAATCGAAGTGACAAAACAAAACATAATCACCAGGATCTGAAATCTGTAAGGATACGAAAAAAAAAACATTTAGCTTCCAAGTTGTTCAAAATTTTCTTTATAATAAGAAATCTATAAATCTAATGTTTTGTACTGGTAGCATAGACTCTATGTATATGAAATATAAGTATTTGACCCTAAAATACTTCAACAATTTGTCGCATAGACACCCTTGTGATAATGACAGATCGATTTTCTGTTTGTCCTTTCTATCAAAGTGGCCAGAAAAACGAACATTTGACCAACTGTATGTATCCATTTTATAAAAACCATCTGATGCATCAATCACATGAACTGATGCGTAAATCACATTCACCGAACATCAAATCACACTGACTGATGCGTCAAATTACATTCACCGAACATCAAATCACACTGACTGATGTGTCAAATTACATTCACCGAACATCAAATCACACTGACTGATGCGTCAAATTACATTGACCGATACATCAAATCACACTGACTGATGCGTCAAATTACATTGACCGATACATCAAATCACACTGACTGATGCGTCAAATTACATTGACCGATACATCAAATCACATTGACTGATGTGTCAAATCACAGTGCCAGATACATCAAATCACACTGACTGATGCGTCAAATCACAGTGCCAGATACATCAAATCACACTGACTGATGCGTCAAATCACAGTGCCAGATACATCAAATCACACTGACTGATGCGTAAATCACATTCACCGAACATCAAATCACATTGACTGATGCGTCAAATCACATTGACCGAACATCAAATCACATTGACTGATGTGTCAAATCACAGTGCCAGATACATCAAATCACACTGACTGATGCGTCAAATCACAGTGCCAGATACATCAAATCACACTGACTGATGCGTCAAATCACAGTGCCAGATACATCAAATCACACTGACTGATGCGTCAAATTACATTGACCGATACATCAAATCACACTGACTGATGCGTCAAATCACAGTGCCAGATACATCAAATCACACTGACTGATGCGTCAAATCACAGTGCCAATTACATCAAATCACACTGACTGATGTGTCATATCACATTGACCGACCAATCAAATCACATTGACCGACCAATCAAATCACATTGACTGATGCGTCAAATCACAGTGCCAGATACATTAAATCACACTGACTGATGTGTCATATCACATTCACCGAACATCAAATCACACTGACTGATGTGTCATATCACATTGACCGACCAATCAAATCACACTGACTGATGAGCCAAATCACATGATATGCACGTAAAGCAGATTTTCAACAGTTATACAAAATAAATGAACAGCAACAGTTATCCGACTAACATCGTAATTTAGTTTTCATTGAATGTTGGTAATCAAAAGATATATGTAGTTTTCGATTGCTCAGCTGAAAAACCGCACAAACAGGCATCTACGATAAAGAGAAAGATATAAGTTATGATGAAAACTAAAAAGAAAGAAAAACGAAATAACAAATTACTCAAGATAAACGTAATACCGGAGAAAACTTAAACACTCTTCAACGATCTTCAGAAAACCGACATGTCTAAATCGCCCGGGTAAATGTATCAGGTTTATTTCATGGTCTCTCCTTTTGCTGATATTTAGAACTGATTTTAGATACTTTGATACTGTTTCTTTATAAATAGTTATATATGTTGACAATATTGCCTAGAAGTAAAACCATTAAAACAAAGTTCGCTAAATGTTATACCCCTGTTTGGTTTAAAGATTGACCATTACGCTCAATAACGTATCTTGTTTTACCAAAGATATACGTTAAGATAAAAACTGTCATACATGTAGGAGGTTTACACTCCGACAAACCTAATTACACCCACCACTTTCATTTGTAAAATGATTGTAAAAAAGCCAGCAATATGACAGTCAATTAACAATGGTTACAATTGCCAACTTGCTCGAACTTGTTCTGTATTATTGGACATTTTGTTATATATCTTGAAGATTAAAATATTTGGTTTTTTTTTCTGTTTTATACTATTGTGCGCTTTGTTGTTTTTAGTAAGAAGACATTTGACGTTTGCCCCACTTCTCCTTTAATTAAAATGCATCTTTGTAATTTTCAAAATAAAAAAGAGGAAAATATGATAAGAAGTTGACAATGAAATAGTCTCCATTTAGACTTTGGTGAATCTTGAAATCAAATCTCCTTCACTATTCGTCCTTCGACACTCGTGCATTAAATGTATTAGTTCCTACTCGAAGAAAGGATTGTAGAAGTATTATTCTATTTTAAGCGTCCATTGTGTAAAACTAATGCGGACTGTGATGTGATTAGTCTCTCTTTGTAACTAGATCGCCGGAATTGTTTCATGATTGTTCCTTTGAGAGTACGGATATTATACAGATTTACAAGCAATCACTTGACAAATCCAGTCGAGACTTCAAACGAGATTTATTTTTTAAACAGAAACAATTATATGATAAACTTGGGAGGTTGTGTGTTGAATTGTCGTATTATTTCTAGTGATCATGGAACAAATTAACTATTTTTCAGATCAATATATTAATGTTTTATATAAAATTGTCAATTAATTTTGTAATTGTCTTTTGGCTTGATGTCTAATATTCTCTACACGAAAATGTTATTTTTGTCTTAATATACATTGATATTGTAGACGATTAAAGATCAGACAATCCCGTCTAAACTTCATTTGTATCAGTTCATTCATAAAATATCGTCCCATACTCATCTGTTTTCAAATCATCTTGATATTAAACTTCTCACAGTGTTCCTTCGAATTTAAAAAATTTGTTTTGTGTAACCAAACATTTTAATTCTTGAAAGTTTGGAATCGTTGAAATAATTGAACAAATGGAAGAACGTTTTAATTGGTTCATGTGTTTTTGCCAGTAAGTTCCAAACAGCATTGACATGTGCTGTGTAAGCTAGGGTAATGATTACAAATTATAAGGATTCAAAGTCAACTGTCAAACAGTCAAACAAGAGACTCACGCAATGCTGAGGAATTAATTCCATTTATCCGTTGTTGTTTCCAAGAGAGAAAATGAGTTAATGTACTCTAAGCTTTGAACTAAAAAGATAATACAACTATTTAGATTGGCATTGAAATTTCCATTACTAAAACAAGAAAACAGTACCGATTTATTGCTTGAACTAGTATCTTGATTGAGTCAAAGTTTAAATATGTCCATAATTTCGCTCACCGTTTCCATAATGGAATGCATAACGTCGGAAGGCAATATTACCTTGTACAAGAAAATATAGTTTTTTTCTGCTTTTTCTATTTCACTCTCTTTCTCTCTCCTCTTTTAATTGTTTCATCTGTAGATCTGTAGTTGTCTGTACTTTTTTCAACCTTTTTTTTCTCCCGCGCATAGTCTATGTTAATCAAAAGTCTTATTTAGTGTCGTTCAGTCGTTATCTCATTGTTAATTCTGTAGTCAATGCGTTCATTGTATGGTGGGAAGAATAAACCTTGATTCTATAATTCCCGGTAGTTTTCACATGTTCTGAATTGTTTCCTCCATTATATTTCCGTGAATTGGAAGCCATTAAGTTTATAAATATCTTTAATTGTAGAGAAATATAAATCTCAATAATTTTATCACAAATATCTAAATGTTCTCTACAGGAACTTTTTTAAAATCGCTATGCTAGTTATCACTTAAATAGTTTCTAAATATTTTCAAAGGAATAATTTAAAGATAATGGTTGGCTTTAAGGCAAATTTCATTCGTCCGTTAAGCTGCGAATGAGAAAATTTCCTTTGTCTTCTTAAAAGAGACAGTAACCCAACTTGGTCAAGGCAAATAATCAATTGGGTATCTAAAGGTCAAAATACGGGCTTCAACATTAGACACGTGTCTATATAGTATATCAAGCTCTCAATCGCGCCAATTTTTATGTTTTTTGTTGAAGTAAACAGACACTATCTAAACATTTGGTTTAAGGTTTGTTTTTAGTAGAGCGATGGAAGATCCAATTCTTTATAATTGGTAAATATTCCAAGGAATTATTAAACAGACCTGTAATTTATTTCCTGGATTCCTCTTTTAGCAATAGTTGATGGAGAACTAGTTTTGTTTTCATTTGCGCTGACAAGTTCCTGCTATCTGTATCAAACAATTTATTATTCTATCCTAAATTGAGGTAAATTAGTTGGCCTTCCCAATACCGTTCCGATTCCTTACATCAATGAAGAGACATTAATTGTCGAAATCCGGAATAATGTACAATTTTTAATATCTCACGTATGCGGTAAACCATCTTTTCCGCAAGTTTATTGTTTTCTGTTTGATATCAAATTTATAATTAGATCCATTTTGTTACAACTGGTGATCAATTTATTTGACAATCGTCAATGACAGTCATCAGGGTTTAAGAAAATCCGTTGTTCGACCTGTTAGTCAAAATATACTTTTTTTTACTTTAAGGTGGTATGGAAGTCTAAAATAAAAATGATAGAATTTGTTCATACTTTGCCAAAACGTTGTTTCTATTGATACATGTGGAAAAATATAATAAAAATGATAGGTCACCGCGCATTTTCTCAAGCTATAGGACGGGACAAAATGACACATTTTGTATGGATTATACAGTAAAAAACACCATTTTGTGATTAGAAACTTAACAAAATGATAGAATTGTTAAATACTTCAGGAAAATATAGCTTTCAGACACTGCTTTGAGAATATCAAAAGAAAAGATAGGGTCACCATACGTTTTTTCCGGCTAAAATACAAAATAGGAAAATTCCATACAGAATCCTTAAGAAAATGCACTTTTTTAGAGTTACCTCCCCTTAAAATGCCAATTTAAAAAAAAAAAAAAAAAAACAACCAAAAATAATTAACATTTGCAAAAATATCAATATTTAGAAGTTATATTCTTATAAATTGGTACTTTTAAATGAAAATGTACATTAAACATCTGCATTCCTGCATCAAATTTTGCTAACTTGATGGAAAATCTGGACCTTTGATTCTCTGTTTTTTACAATCCAAGATGGAGGAAGACACCCATACCACCTTAATGGTCTTTTGGAAAATGTTGTTTGTGCTGTATTTGGATCCAGCTACCAAGAAATTTGTTTTACATGCACACGTATAAAAAATGCGATTTTTATCCAACGCAATCATAAGTTTAAACGTTGTTTTCAATTTAGACTTGTTTATATATATATATATTGAAAACTACGTTCAAACCTATGATTGCGTTGGATAAAAACCGCAATTTTTATACGCAATCCGGATCTGGTGTACAAAAAAATATTGACACCTCATGTTTGTGGCATCACATCTTGGCCACAAGTTTATTGTTTTCTGTTTAGTATTAAATCTATATTAAGATCCATTTTGTTACATCTTGTGATCAATTTTATTTGGCTATCGCCAATGGCAGTCAGCAGGGTTAACGAACATCAGTTGTTCGACCTTTTAATCAAATGCGTTTTGTTTAAATATACTTTTTCACTTTTTTGGTCTTTTGGAAAATGTTGTTTGTGCTGTATTTAGACCATTCTACAACGAAATTTGTTTTACATGCACATGTATAAAAATTGCGGTTTTTGTCCAACGCAATCATAGGTTTGAACGTAGTTTTCAATTTAGACTTGTTTATATATATAGATATATACATATAGTAAACACTTTTTTTATGATCACAACAAAATAAGTGAAAATTAAGTGTTATTTTTATTTAATTCTATTTTTAATCTCTTTTTTTTTTGTGGTACATTTGATAACTATTTACACCACTGGGTCGATGCCACTGCTGGTGGACGTTTCGTCCCCGAGGGTATCACCAGCCCAGTAGTCAACACTTCGGTGTTGACATGAAAATTAATAATGTGGTCATTTTGTTTTATAAATTTCCTGTTAACAAAAGTTTAAATTTTTCGAAAAACTAAGGATTTTCTTGTTCCAGGCATAGATTTCCTTAGCCGTATTTGGCACAACTTTTTGGAATTTTGGATCCTCAATGCTCTTCAACTTTGTAATTGTTTGGCTTTATAAATATTTTAATATGAGCGTCACTGATGAGTCTTATGTAGACGAAACGCGCGTCTGGCGTACTAAATTATAATCCTGATACATTTCATAACTATTATTCTAATTTTGCAGATTATGCTATTGCCTACAAAACATGCTTCGTTGACGGAAACTGGTCGAGGACAGATTACAATGCATGTTTTCCCTTCATACCATCAGATAACCTAATATCAACACATGTAAGTTTTCTCAAATTATTACAACTGAAAACATCATGGAAACTTTGGGTCTTTATATGACACCTTTGAAGAATCTTTGGATTGCTAACATTTTCGAAATTAAGGTCAAAGTCTATATTGGTATGTCGTTATGACGTCGGTTTGTTGTCTCGTTGGTTTACAACTCGCATCATTTTAATCCATGTAGTACAACTATACCCAATGGTTTATAAGTAATAAACTATGAAATATGTTGCAATACATCATAAACGATTTCATAGCACAACATAACATTAATAAGCAAATTCCAAGGAATTTAGTACACCCTTCAACCAAAAATCAAGAAGAAAAAGGACTAAAGGTTTATAAATGCACTAGCTATTAAACACATACAAGGTGGAGTTGAACCCTATCAAATAATGCTGTCTTCTGTAATATTGTTGGACATGTTTTCTCCGAAACCGACAGCATTAGCAAGTTTCTTCTTTCCTTTGTCTGTTCATAATTAAGATCGATTGCAATTCAAATTGGTCCAATGAAGCACGAACTTCAAATCGGATAAGAACTATTTCTTCTTTGAAACATTCTGCTTCTCGATTAAACATTTCATGCTAAATGTGCGTCAATTTCTCCTGTATAGCAATCATTTCTCTTTATTTCAATGCATTTCAATTTAGTAAATACAGCTTTCTCATACAAAGAAACTTAATCCGATTTATATGTTAAAATTTTACAATGGTTGTTATTACCAAGATTAATCTGAAACGGAAGAGAAACATTGGTTTTGGCCAAGTTATCCCTCAGAAAACAATTTGAAAATTTCTAAGCTATTTTGTTCTTTGCGATTTTCTTAACTGATGAACTTTAAATTCTAAGAGAAAGAAGAAATTGAATTGACTTGAATTCAGTCAACTGATTTAAACTGTTGGTTTTGCTATTTATCTATTTTGAATATCTTTTTCGCCTGGATTCCATATGTATAAAGTGTTACAATTTTAAGTTGCAAAAAAGCTTCCTCACATATGTCACTGCGTTGATCTCTCCTATCATGCCTATGGTCTTTGAGGAGGGGTTTTTCATTTATATTACGCATCTTTTATTCTTGGAATTGTACGCATAGTAATGGATACATGTTATCATTTGCATTGCACGTATAATGACGGATATCTGTTATTATCGCTATTTTGTGCATTTTTCTTTTGATCTTTTTTTGTGATAATTTTCATATCATGCTTCTCGCTTGAGATGGAAAAATTATCGCTAGAAACTAAGGAGACCACGTGGCGTTGCTAACGAAATTGACATGAAATTGACAACGTCGTCATAGGTAAAACAGCGATAAACAGATTATCATTGGTCATCTCACTCATCTCGATTGCTTTTCTCACTTTCGCTGTACCAGCTCAAGTGAGAAAATCCATCTCGTTTAGATGATCAACGATAATTATAGATTATCGTTGATCATCTCAACGAGATTGATTTTCTCGCTTGAGCTGGTACAGCGAAAGTGAGAAAAGCAATCGAGTTGAGATGACCAATGATAATCTGTTTATCGCTATTTTACCTATGACGACATTGTCAATTTCATGTCAATTTCGTTAGCAACGCCACGTGGCCTCCTTAGTTTCCAGCGATAATTTTTCCATCTCAAGCGAGAAGCATGATATGAAAATTATCACAAAAAAAGATGAAAAGAAAAATGCACAAAATAGCGATAATCTATAATTATTGACAGTGTACGTATAATCATAGATTATCGTTGATCATCTCAACAAGATTGATTTTCTCGCTTGAGCCGGTACGGCGAAAGCGAGAAAAGCAAACGTGTTGAGATGACCAATGATAATCTGTGACAACGGGCACGTGCGTCCTTAGTTTCAAGCGATAGTTTTCATATCATTTGTCTCCGCTGAGAAACAAAATTATCAGTCAGCAAGATCAAAGGAAATGCGATAATGATAGATATCTGTTATCGTTTGCATTGCACGTATAATGACGGACATCTGGTATAATGGACAGTGTACGTATAATGATAGATATCTGCTATTTCTTTAATTGCACGTGAAATGACGGATACCTGTGAACATTTGCAGTGTATGTATAATGATAGATATCTGTTATTCTTTGCATTGCGCGAATTATGACGGATAGCTGTACTGCTTTTCATACTTTCCATGTAATTCAGTCTTAGTTTTACGGATATTCCCTTTTATTCCTCTTGCAGGTCGAATCGGATGAATATAAAACCATATAAAGTAACAACGCCAATGTAACGCGAAATACTAATCAATTCTCTGTCTTCTATTTCAGCCCCCTCCTGATGAATATGAAAGTCATATTGTCCGTATAATGACGGATATTTATTTTGTCTTCAGTATTATATCGCTGTTGTTTCTACTCATTTCAATATTTATATTTATATATTTTAGGTGAGTAAATCTTATATATATGTGTAACAATGAACTTGATTATTTGTCAGATTTTCCCGTACTTTTCGTCGATGAAACATTTCTTCAACAAGTTGTTATTTGTATTTTCTAGTTGAAATTTTAAACCTTCAATCTTATAACTTGTTTATGAAAGTTGTTATCCATTTGTTTGAGCTTTTGATTTTGCAATTTGATTAGGGACTTTCCGTTTGAATTTTCTTCGGAGTTCAGTATTTTTGTGATTTTACTTTACATAATCTTTGATAATATTGGCAAGATATTTTAAAAGGCAGTTTGTATATCATTTTCCTCTTAGCGCGTGTTTTATTGGCATTTATTTGGATTATCATGCAATACTGTTACAGTGTATACTATGTTGTTTATATAGAGTACTATGTTGTTGTTTTTTTATTTACAGGTCGTTACATTGTCACAGAATAACAATACACATCCATATGTTTATATCATTTGTTATCAAATTTGTCATTGTTATTGTCATGGTTGAGCCGGGTGTTACTAAAAGATCCAGTGGAACATATAAAGACGTTGTAAGTATTAATAACAAACATTGGGTACTGTGAGTTTTTCTCTGAACTTCAGATCAAATTTCATCATTGTGACGCATCTGGATTAGATTATCTGCTTATTCTTCCAGAGCACCAGATATCACATCCGGATTATGGTGAGAAACGTGTTGCGAAGGTACAATGCCGTTTTTTATATTCTTAGGGTTAATCACGTTTTGTTTTCTTTTAAATGCAATCAATTGTTAAGGATAAGTTGCAAACGAAAAGATAGACGAATTCGGATTATCAACGGATCCTCAAAGTGATGCAGTGATCACTATTCAGTTTGGTACATAATTTTAATGAAAGAAATAAGTTAACTTTGATGTAGGTGTCATTAGAAAATGTCCTTAACTTTGTTGGTTTTCTCTCTCATCCTTTAAAAGATCAAACCTTCGTTATTTACACCAAACTTTGCCCTTAGCTGAAAAAAATGCACTTTAATTGAATAACGTTTTTATTTAATTAAAACACGTTATATAATACATTTTCTATGTTTTTAACAACATTAAGTTTCTATTTTGGTTGAAAGCGGGTCGATGTAACGGTAATGTGTCAAAGCTCGTCAGTCCGATGATTGTAGGCTTCAAAGATAACGTCGTATAACATGCTCTCATGTAATTATATCGTACCGTTTATTATGTAAACTCAACGTTTGAAGATCAAGCATTATCTTTTATGAAAATATCTGAAACATTTAGATCGGGGAGTTTATTTTTTTAAAAGAATCAATTATATGACCTGTTGATCATATTAAATTGGCATAAATTTGAGGGTTAAAATTTTACAATTCTGAAATTGACATAAAATTATATATAACTTCTTGAAAGGGGGGGGGGTCGGAGGGGTCTTGATCCCGACATCCCGAGGTCCCGAATTTAAAAAATGATAAATCCCGACATCCTGAAATTCGAAAACAAAATCCCAAAAGCCCGAGCTTTAAAACACCCGATTCCGACGTCCAGATAAAGGTCCTGCCCCCTCTTAAAATAAAGCGGTATAGAATTAGAAAATAATTTCGTCAGGTCATGCTCTATGCTCATTTTAGCATGGGTAGGCATGAAGTTTTAATCCTTGTATGCCTATTATGATTGTAATGGTTCCTGACGGTTTGAACAAAAGAAACGACAATAAAACGAACTTTTGTTGATTTTGATCCTTTGCAGATCATGATGGCAATGTTTTCACATGGCAATCTAAGTTCCCTTAATTTACTTTCTTAACAACTCATGCTAAATGCAGTATCATTTTTGTAAAATCAATTCAGCACAATGTTACTGATAATGGCTCAATTTTTGAATTATATATATTCTATATTTACATCTCAGAACAGAATTTAGGCAAATTATTTGAAGAATTTCTTTGGTTGTTTTGTATCTGATTGTATACCTACAAATATAAGAATAGATTTTATAAAAATTCTCGGTTCGATATTAAGTTGTTTTTTAGCGAATGCGTATGATGAGGGTTCTATAATTAATATCTCGCGTTCTGCATTGTACTTCTCTTCGTTCATTTTGATGTATTATCATTTTTGTTTTAGGAATGGTTGTGTAAAACGTTAATAGCCTTACGAGAGTACGGTAATACATCTAACATGTACTGGATGTTTGTAGAGGGGATGTATCTACATAACCAGATAGCTGCTGCTGTATTTAGTACCGAGGCACCATTTAAACTATTCTGTTTTATAGGATGGGGTAAGTTACGGAGTTAAATCAATGCAGAAAACAATAAATGTATTATGTTTTATAAACTCGTGAAATTCCTGGGAGTTACACCCTTAAATATTTTGTTTAATAATGTAGGGCAGAGACATATAAAACCCTGTGTCTCTCGGTTTTGTAAATGCTGGTTGTTAGCTCACATTAACATATTAATTTTAAGGGATAGTTGTCTTATTGGCAATCATATTGAAAATTTAATGTAGCTATAGAAGATCCATGCATGTTAGAGGGCAACTCTGTTTATTAAAAATGGAAGAAAAACAAAAAAACACTTATTTTTGTCAAGAATATTTCTCAATTATTTCTTTTATCTTTTTTCGAAAAACATGAATTGTATGTGTATTAAATGAATGAATTAAATATAATTGTGTTTTTATAATAAAAACAAATTTAGTCTTTCTAACAGCAGTTTTTGATGCAGTGTATTTATAATGATGCAAATATTTAATTTTAGGGTTGCCAGGAATAATTGTATTAGCTTGGTCCATTATAATGCAATTTACACATGATAAGGCATGTTGGAAGGATTATTCCCAATTAGATTGGATTTATTTAGTCCTAGTTCCATTTTTAGTTGTTATATTTGTAAGTATAACTACAATACTCAGCTATCTGGTGTGTACGGTGTTTTTTTTAAGCAGCAGCACCTCTATGCTATTTCTAGCCTTATATTTCGTTCATATTTTCAAAGCATCGATTTTCAATACGACAATAATATAATATATAGTCGATGACGAAGAATATTTCTGAAGTTTCTGACTACCTTAAGGATGTACACCTCTGAGGAGCTAAAATTTTCTAGAATTAAACTTTTTTTCTTATCCTGATTTTGTGGTTTATAAGACTGTAAAGAAATAATTGGAGAAGAAAAAAATCATATGGTGGTGCACTTCTTTTTTCGCTACGGCCCTTTGAAAATACCCAGTTTTGATGATTTTCCCATTTTTATCAAGTTTTACCTAGTTTTGGGCTATTATCGTGAAAAAAATCACAGTTCCACAATTAAACATTTTTTCATACTTTCAATAAAGATGAAATGGACGAATCTGAATAAATCTAACTTACAAAAATTATAGGTAGGTGTTAATATAAGAAAGTTTTATCATATTTTGATGCTTTTTTGTGTCAAATTTATTATACTGTCAATTTTGTAAATTAGAGATTTTTCTTAGTTTTAAGAAAAAAATGCATATTATTTCAACTTTCTTGTTATAAATGCTGAAAAAATACATATCTTAGAAATTGGAAAAATGATATTGGATGTGTATGATTCTTGTAAAATCATTTTTTGTACCCGTCACCCATTTTCTCAAAATTTTGGCTAAAAAACCGACTTGATTGGTCATAAAATTAGAAAACTGGGTTACTCAAAAACTTTTCATTGTAAACACACAATTTTTTCACAGAGTTATGTTTGATTATGATATTTTTAAAATTCATTGATATTTTCCACTTGTATTACATGTTTTGGAAATAATTCCAGAACGAAATTACAACGAGACTGAAACGTCAGAAGAATACATCCTTTACATCCTCGACTTTTAAGTTTGAATGTCATTTTGATACCTTTAGATTCTCTTATGCATGGTCGGCTTGACTTCTGGGTGGCGTTTTCGAAACTTTATATATTTGGGTTGTGTCGCTATCAAAGTTGACCAAGCAAGAGGTAATCATTTTGGTTGAACTAGTTATTTTGTCTTTTTCTAGTTTGAAGCTGAATAGTTTGATAAGTGGTAGTTGATAATTGCAGGAATAGAAAAATTACCTGATACGTTGCTCAGTTTTTTCGAAGTGATTTATTTTCTTAATTATGTTGACATATAACCAAAGAAAACCACAATATATATTACCTTGAAATCAGCTTATTTTTTGTCACCATGCTGAGATTATGATATCTTATTTACAGTTAATTGACAATCTTCCATATCACTTTTAAATCAATTATAATCCCCTTGAGAAAAACCACGACGACATTTTCATTACACTTACAGTTAGCTCTATAATGTAATTTGGATCAATTCCCTGACATAAAAAGGGAATGTGTATTTAAGATGGCCACGGCTGTTGATGACGAACATACTATCATACCATACGTGTTATGTTAAATAAACTCATAATAGATACCAGGATTGAAATTTTATATTTACGCCAGACGCGCGTTTTGTCTACAAAAGACTCATCAGTGACACTCGAATAAAAAAAAAGGCCAAAAAGGCCAAATAAAGTACGAAGTTGAAGAGCATTAAGGACCAAAACTTCCTTAAAGTTTTGCCAAATACAGCTAAGATAATCTATTCCTGAAGCAGTCCAGTATGGAAAAGTGCTGTAATAAATGTTAGATATTGCAATGAACTGATAATCTATTCCTGAAGCAGTCCAGTATGGAATAGTGCTGTAATAAATGTTAGATATTGCAATGAATATGAAAAATGCAGATACAACTAAGGTAATCTGTTCTTAAGGTAGAAAAGCCTTAGTGTTTCAAAAATTCAAAGTTCTGCTTACAGTCAATTTATGATTATGAACATATCAATGATAACTCAAGTGAAAACAGAAGTGGTGACTGCTGGGCTGGTGATACTTAAAATATACCAATAAGAAACAATGAAAAATCGAAACAACTTGAATAATTGAAACGTTTTATATGAGAAATAGGCTCAAAAACGGCTACGATATCATTGATAAGTAGCATCTGCAAATACAAATAAACATCCTGGACATGTATCATATCATATAAACTTATATCTGGCGTCTCATTTATAATTACATTTGATTCTTCATATTCATGGTTTTTTTGTTGTTGTATTTTCCATTTTATACAAACTGAAAAAAACTAATTCAACTATTACGTTGCGTTATTTACATTCCGTAATTTATGGAGAAATGCTACACAAACTGGTATTTGTTTAACTTCGTCTTTACGTTCATTGTGGGAAATTGTAGATAGTATAAGGTCATATATGAATACAATTAACAGTTCTTTAACTCGGCTTCATAACTTTCCGAATAACATGTTTTACAGAATAAGAGACAAAGTCAGTGGTACATCACTAAAATAAGAATAAGATTGAAATATAACACTTTAAGAGTTTTTTTTACGTCCAAGGTTTTTTCTGAATTTATTATCATACGAAATGCTAATTAATTGTTAGTCAAGGATGTATAAAAGATTTAGGTTTAAAACACTGTTATGCAATTGGACATATTTCATATACAGTTATTCAAAACGGTATGAAGTCGAGGATAACAACTCTTAACTGTATATGTAAATCAATTTAACCTTCTTTTCCTTACCTACACGTATACATTATTCTTTTGTGACCAGCTGAAGCCCGCCTTGAGTCTGGGATTTCCGCTCTGTACTGAACACATATTGTGACCTTGGACTGTTTTCTGGTCTTTGGTGGGGTTATTGTTTCTTTGACACATTCCCGTTTATATTCTAAATTTTATTTGTACAGTTAAATAGTGCATTTTCTTCTATTTTATTTTTTTAGATAAATTTAGTTTTCCTTATTAATATTATAAGGATTCTAGTCACCAAACTAAGATCCAACAATACAGACGAGTCATCAAGAATCAAGTAAGTTGAACATTTCATTATAATCTTATAATCCCGAGTCTTGATTGAGTAATATCAAAATGTCATTTATCGGTTAATAACTACATGTTGAACTAATTCAGATTATATGTTGGGTCACACCTTAACCTTATATAAATAAGTTAATACATCAGCTAAAAAGAGACTCGTGATTCCGTTGTTTACATGTTCTAACGACTATTGTATTATTTATTTGTGCGTTTCTCTTTGCTGAATGTTCTTTTGTTTGTTTGTGCTGTATTTCTGTCACAAAGTAATGTGATTTAGCGATATTTGTAAACATTGCCAAATAAACGGGATGTTTGGATAGCCGTAAAACCAGGTTCAACCCACCAGATGTTCTAAAAATGTATTATACCGAAGCAGGAATATGGCAGTTGTTCGTTTCTTTGTATTTTGCATTGGTGTTTGTTTTTGTTGCACTTCAGTGTTTCTGCTGTTTTGTTGTTTTCCTCTTATAGTTGATGTGTTTCCCTCGGTTTTAGTTTAGTAACCCCGATTTGTATTTTTCTGAATCGATTTATGACTTTTGAACAGCGGAATACTACGTTTGCCTCTTTTTTTTTTTTTGTTATCTTTAGGTCATAACCTATTTTTAGAAGACAAAATTACTAACTATTTTGAATGTTGTAAATTTTAAGAAATCTTTTCATTTCAGAAAAACAATAAGAGCGACAATCATTTTGTTTCCTTTGTTGGGTTTGACGAACATAATATTTCTGTACAACCCAGAAGATGGAGGTAGTCTTCAGCTGACATACCATATAACTAATGCTTTATTGCAATCAACGGGGGTAAGTCTTTCACCATCAACCGGTATTAAACATAACTAGTAACTCGTAGCTGCAACTTTCTTCGGTCATTCTTCTGAACATTAAATATGAGTTGATGCAATCTACTCGGACTCTTCTTTTCCATAAGATTTGATTTATGCAATCATCTTTTTGATATATGTATGTGTGAACAATGAGATGTATATACCGGGAGTGCTGCTAAATAGAAATAAAAAGTACAATTGGAAAGCTTCAATCAAATATGTTGTTCAGTTTCCAACCAAACCTCATTGTCAATTCAAAATGTAAGTAAGTAAGGATATGAACCAGACTTTATTATCCTTAAATTGTAACTCGATACGATAGATTTGTTAATAAAGGTCTCATTGTTTTTGTCTCATTAGCCATCATAAATCCTCTTTATTGTGGGCTTTGAATATAAAGAAATATTCCTGCTTCTATATTCATTATTCATGTGAAATTCCTATTGGAATACATTAATTATAGGTACCGGGCTTAGTTAAGTCAATGCCTTCAGGCAAAGTTGACTATTTGTAAGTGCCTTTTGGTTATATCATTCTTTAACTGTCTCAGTTTTAACACATCTTTGGCGATTACATATTCGGCTTTGACCGTTACTGATGGAGATGAATCCAGTAACCAAAATCATGCTAAAGTCTGTGTTAGGGTTAAAAAATGTTTGTAGTAATTAAACAAATGATAAACAATAAATGTCTATGGAGCCAGACTCATAATAATAAAGTAATGTCGACAAGAAGAAGAGTACAACAGTGTGTTCCCAAAGATTTGTCGTTTGTTTGTTGAAGCATTTTAACATCGGATACGGTTAATAAATATTGAATAAAAACGTGCATGTGACAAAATTTAATTTTTAATTTTAGGGAATTCTGCTGTCAGTGCTGTATTGTTTTATGAATGGAGAGGTAAGCTTGGTTTATTTTAACCATATTTGGTTGTGGGTGTGAATCGGAAATATATTTCTGTATGCATACATTTTTCATTATTGTTTGATCGCAAATCTGAACATTTATTTCAGAAGAGGTTTAAAAACTATGCTGATTAAATTCCATATTAATGAAACAAACAAACAAGAAATCTAGAGGTCAGCATACAGATCTATGATGAGTTTAATTATAAACAAGACTAGTGCCCGAACAATATGTTAACCCCAACTCGAATAGAGTTAAATAAGTACGTGAATTGAAATAAATGAGACCATTAACTATCTTCTATTTCAATTTTATTTTGTTTCTTCATTCTAATATTCTTACATTCCGAGGATCAACATTTTTTATCTAAAGGCAATTGAAATGGAAATTAAATTCCGCAATCATTCTGATTGTGAACAGGATATCGTGTTTTCATTTGATTGTAACAAGTAAACACACGATTCAGTAGGATTTCTTGTAATGTTTTACAAATAACAAAGTTTGTTTTGTAGGTTCAAAGAGTAATTAAACAGAAATGGACAAGATTTAATATTCGAAGACATTTAAAAAGAGGTGGAAAATCTCGGAGCTCACGGACTTCTGACTTTATGCTGTCTCAAACTGAGGTACATCCTTTGACTGCGTTACGTAAAAGTGTTTGTCAAGCACTAAATGGTTGTCATGACGATTCTATATGTGATCATGGGAATGAATGTACAAATAAAGAAAGAAAAATATATTGCCCTTGTGCTTGGGACGAGGACGAAGATTGCTTGAGATGCTGTAATTTTGACTAACCCTATTGCACAAGCAGTACTAACACAAATTGTAATTATTTTTCATTAGATGCACTTATTTGTTCAAATTTGGATTAAATAAATCTATTACTATTGCAATAAATTAGGGAAAGTGTATAAGTAAATAGGTATTGTGTTTCCAACTATACAGATAAATACACTGCAAGGTTTAAATAGTTTAAAAAGAGGGTTTGTTTTATATGTGATGCTGTTACATCTAGCAAGTTGTCGTTATAATTTTGTAGATCATGGAGTGTATTTGAATATTTTAGTTTCACAGGCGAAAAAAAGTAAGATTCTGGATTGTTTTATTTTTTTTTATCATCATCACTTTTGTTTTCAAAACGTCTTGTGCATGGCAGCAATATGTTTGGTCTTCACATTTGTAAATTATCAAAAAAAAGGATTTCGTGTACAAGTCAAATTACAATGTTTTCCGTTTAGTATTTCTTAAACCGTTTATTTACCTAAGCAACTTCATAGCCTGAATTGACTTTTCGTTTTCATCCTAACTACAAATAATATGTTAGCTTTATAAAACCTGGACTGTATTGGCATGTGAAAGATTTGATTTTAAACGAAATATTTAGTAAAATTGCAATCGATGAAATAAAATTTAAACAATGAAACTACCACAGTGATCAACTAACATATATACTAACACTTAATAGGTTTCTGAATTAACAGACAACATGATGGTAAGGCTTATGCACTTTGTGGTGGTACTCACACTTATAAACATTTTTGTATTCAGGAATTCAATTTATATTCATACTTACTTACTGCAACTTCAAAGGTCAATTATTTCTTATCTTATTTGATTTTTTGAAGGCAAGTCGACTGCTATTTTTAATTTTCCTGTAGCTTTCTTCAATCTGCAAATGCAATTCATATTTAGTCTTATTAAAGATGACAAAACTTTCAAATGGTTATATAGCTTATATTGACCAATGAATTTTTAGGTTTAGTTTGGGTTTCATGTACCAACCCCAACACATATACATGGTTGAAGTTAACATATATTAGAAATGCACATTTAAAAGGCATATTTTTAATATCAAATAATTCCCAGCAAGCATGTGATCGATGGTGGCAGCATCCATCACACTTCGATTCTAAATTTATCATTCGTAAGTGCCAGAGAGGAACATGGCATAACTTGGATAATAGTATCAACAATACCCATTGTATTGCACACAATTCGCATTTTCGCATTTATTCGCATTTTCGCATTTACTGTTGCCTTTATTTATTGTCACTTCAGTGATGCTTGAGGCCAAAATGTTTGAAATTCAAAAACCTCATACAAAGTAAAAGAGGTAATCGAATAAACAAAAAGGGGACCAAAGTTAAGCCAACCTGTTATAAGGTAAATGTAAGAAGAACTCCATGGTATTTTTGAGATACTCCAGTTCAATATATTAGTTTTAAGGGGAATATCATTAAGTTAAACGTGTATGTTTTACTTTTTTAACACCACACATGTACTAAGGGGTGGAATCCGATGAGTATTTTTTAGGTTTCCTATGGTAGTTGTTAGATTGTCATTAAATTATCTAAAATGAATAGAAAAAAGTGTAATAAAAAAATAACCGAACTCCGAGGAAAAATCTAAAAAAATGTTATAGTTATGGGTGATAGATATAGAAAAAGGCAACAGTAGTATACCGCTGTTCGAAACTCATAAATCGATTGAGAAAAAAACAAATCCGGATTTCAAACTAAAACTGCGAGAAACGCATCAAATATAAGAGGCGAACAACGACACAACAAAAACACAACATTAAAATGTAACTCACACAGAAACGAACTATAATATAACAATTGTCATTTTCCTGACTTGGTACAGGACATTTTAAGAAAACAAAATCTTAAAATTGATTTAGTATTCTAGATCTATCTCCCAGATCAGACAATCATAGGACTATTATACGATGTGTATAGAATATATTTTGTATAAGATTGTTGTACGCACGGGATATCTTGAGCACTTTATTTTATGTCTTCCTTGAAACAATATGTAAAGCATGATAAGTACTGGGTATGAGTTAACAACAATTTGAAACGAAAATGTCTTTGTATGCGTAAAAAAATAACTTAAACTTTGCATTTTCGAATACTAAAAAAGAAGAATACGTTCATTTCTTCTGTCGATACATTATGTTAAGAGAGTATTCTTATTCTTATTTTATTGTTGTTTATAAAGAATGGCTTAGCTGTTTAGTTATAGTTAGAAGCTGATATCCCGGATGTCGTTTATTTTCCCTTTCATTTTTTTTTTTTGCATAATAGTACTAGAATACAACACATCACATGTAGTAAACAGATTCATTGCAATATCTAACATTTATTACAGAACTATTCCATACTGGACTGCTTCAGGAATATATTATCTTAGCTGTATTTGGCAAAACTTTTAGGGATGTTTGGTCCTCAATGCTTTTCAACTTCGTACTTCATTTGGCCTTTTTAAAATTTATTATTCGAGCGTCACTGATGAGTCTTTTGTAGACGAAACGCGCGTTTGGCATATATATAAAATTTTAATCCTGCATGGTATCTATGATTAGTTTATTTACTTTCAATAATTTGATAACGTTTATAACCTGTAGTTACTTTGATTTAAATACATTATGATTTTGTTTTCCCTCACCTTGCAGCAATCACAACTTTATGGTACACCAACATCATCTGACATCATCAATCCTTTTGTGAACAACAATCGTTATCATAAAGTAGAAACATCGATACCGGAAGAGGATATTGTAGCAAACTATAATAGTGACGAACAAAGTGTTATGTTAAATCACGTGATCAGGGATAGTGCATGTCCAATTAGGAGTAATGAACAATGTGTTTCAATTAATCACGTGATCAGGGAAACTGCATATCCAATTGGAAGTGATGAACAAGATGTTTCAATTAATCACGTGAATAAGGAAAATGTATATCCAATTGGAAGTGATGAACAAGATGTTTCAATTAATCACGTGAACAAGGAAAATGCATATCCAATTAGGAGTGATGAACAAGGTGTTTCTTTGAACTACGTGAACAGGGAAAAAGCATATCCAATTAGAAGTGATGAACAATGTGTCAACAAAGCACACAAATTTACAATTAACAAAGAGGACAGTGATGAACATTCTATGACGTCATTAGATGACGATATCACAGAAACTCACGTGGGTAGTAATAAACAACGTGTTCCTCTTAATAATATCGATAATGATTTCGAAATTAATTATGACAGTGACAGTCAAACAAGAAATAAAAACAAAAACAACTTGAAAAGTGACAAAAATAATTCCATATCAACAAAAAAAGGAAATCAAGGAATAGATGAGATGAATATTCAGGTCCGTTCGGACGGTTATATATATATCGATAACGAGAAAACTACATACATACTACCATCAGCAGAATCCTTCGAAAATATCGAAGAGAGTTTTATTTAATCATGTCATTGAGGTGTATCTTGCTCTCGTAAACATTGCATTTTTAATGGGATCTTGTAATAACAAACTAGGTGTTGACAAATATCACCTTAAACATAACAGTTAACTGTCCAAGTATGAGCATTCATGTAATATCTACTAAAATGGGAAGCTGGTTTTTTTCCAGGATATACGACAATTAATATGCATGTATAGTTCAACACTTTTTGTGACATGATATTTCTTCTTTTTTTTAAACTATGGTTATGTTTGCTTTTTTCAGTTTAAAAGAATATTTATCTAAATTGATCGTGGATATACATATTAAAATGGAATCCTTAGGGTAGAAAATGTTACAAAAACATGTGACCTTTTGGCTCATATTTTATTTCCAATACATTCCATTAAGAAACATCTAAGCATAACAGTATTTTATTATTTTATCATATTTAAAAAAGCATGAATTTATTACAAACACATGATAAATCTTGTAAATATTGTAGTGCACCACTGGCCTTCCTGTTCCCCTACCATTAATCATATTTATCCTTCTTTTTACTGCTGTTGTGTGTATAAATATCATGTCTTTATTCATTTCTAAACTATTGGAAGAATGTAATTTTCAGGCTTTAGGTAATGATATACATTACTCGGTATTTATTCACTTCACTGAAATAGCCAACAGATTAAAAACCATGACTTCTTACTCCATCGATAAAGAAACATACAGAAGTTATATCAAAATATTCAGTTTTTATCATATTTGTTTTTATTATTTATTTATTTTAAAGATTATTAGCAATATAAGTGCTTATAAATCAGCATTGTTCAAATCATTCATCGTCTTTTTTGTTGAAAAGAGAGATGGAAGATTATCTTATGTATATACTGCATACCCTTATGAACGTATTGTATATATATATATAAATATATTTATACAATTTAAATTATTCAGGTGATATTTTCCTATTTCATTTATTATTTGCTCAAAAACTGTCCATGTCTCAGTTTTATTTATTGTGATGTGAGTGGTGACGACACAATAAAACGTCTACTATTGTAAATTATGCATAAGTCGTTATACAATTACACTTCATATTATCATTAAATTATTGTAATTAAATCAATCAAATATTTTAGCATGTTGGGTTTTGCTTTTTTCCTGTTTTTTTTTTATTATATTCCATATCAATCGATATGACAATGGAAACAAATTGTGTGTGGAATTTAGTGATCGACTTGAGCATCTTGAGCATTTTTCTGAGTTCTTAACATTCATATTTCGTTTCATATTGATGATATGGTTTAAATGTGTAACAGGGCATATTCAATTGTTGATTTCCCATTTCTCTGTACTAACAAACCCTCTACCTCATTGAATATGTATTCACATTTCATTTAAAAAAAAGGAAACGTGAAAGATACAAGAGGGCGATAATTGGTACACGTCTTTAGCCCTCTTTGGAATAAATTCCATATCTCGTGATGGCGTCTGCAGAATTTTCCATTGGATGATTTAAACTTAATCATTTATAACTCGTGGTTTAATAGTTTTTTTGAGAGCCGTTAAACCTCTATCAAAGAAATCATGATTGGAAAAAGAAGGTTTTGAATATTTGAAAAAAGTATCAACTGGGAAATTTTACTCTCCATGCAGGCGCGTCTGAAATGCCTGTTCCAAGTCAGGAATTTGACAGTTGTTGTCTATTCGTTTGTGTTGGTTAATTATCATTTGATTTTGCCATTTGATTAGGGACTCGGAGTTCAGTATTTTTGTGATTTTACTTTTTGCTACATAGAGATATCATGAAAAGTTCACAATGGTATAGAAAATGAAAACAATACTTTATAAATTATATACGTCTGAAATGCTATGTTGACCTTCATCAGGAGCGATAAAAGCCGAATATTTGAAAGCCAATGATACATACGAACACTAACAGTTAATTATATGACACACAAAAAAATGGATAAAAGTTGTGATATAATTTAACAAGAACAATGAAATATTATACATTAAATCTCAATTATCTCAATTAATTCAAACAAGAAGTGATGTCATTACAAAAAGACAACAGTCCACAAAGCACAACATAGAAAAGCGAATCTTGTTCAAAACAATCCCCAACAAACAACGGGGATGGGAACATGTGCTCCGAAAGAGAGTTTGACCACTTATTAATTTCGATCAGTACTGAATGTTATACTTGGAAGCATTGTAAAGAACGTTTACAACAATTTCCGTTGAATTGATATTGGTGTCCGTTTAACTATGCGAAAATTTAAAATAAAAAGTAACGTCTGATGCGATTGCAAGCATTAATTTCAGAGCAGTGTTTATAGAATATAAAGCGTTCTGCAGTATAAGAATCTGAGCAATATCTCAATAGATTAGTCTTTGTAGCATGCAACAAGGCTTAAATTAATGAAGATCAAGATTTCAATCAAGAAACTAATTAACTAATTAACATATATTAATTCCGGGTGCGGGAATTTCTCGCTACATTGAAGACCTGTTGGTGACCTTCTGCTGTTGTGTTTTTTTTATTTTGGTCGGGTTGTTGTCTCTTTGACACATTCCCCATTTCCATTCTCAATTTTATTTTAAAGACGTTTTTATTTTATATAACCAGAATGTACTGAAATATAAGGTATACATATTAATCAATTTCAGTCTCTTGCAAATGTACAATTCATGAATATGACAGGAACTTGTTTTAAATGTTTTTCCTGTTTTCAGAAAACAATTTCATATAAACATCATTCAACAGAGACAAGATGCAGTAAATAAAAACTAGAGAATATGTCCCATCCCTGATTAAAGAGTTTTATTAGATGCATCAAGAAAATAAGTGTCAATTTTGAAGTAGAAAAGGTGAGGAGCCTGGCAACGGATAAGTGTAATAAGTGGAGACGCATGTCCTGTATAGCCTAATACATTATGAAATCAATCATCTTTATCGGATACAGAAATAGTATCATCTTCTCTGAAATATAATCAAGATACAATAAGATATAAAAACCTGTTATAACGTTGTCATTACACACTTCGTCAAAACAAATTTGGATACAAATTTCTGCCGATTTAAAAAAAAAATTACGAATGGACCTTCAAACGAAGAAAAACCAGTTGCACCAAAAAAATACATTACCATCCATAATTCCAGATTGTTGGTAGTTAACAGGTCAAATCTTCGACCACATTTGATGTCACTAGTAAGTGATCGACACACTGCAATGATACACAATTGTAGTGAATATCCGTAATAAAATGCTGGAACACTTTTGAGTAAACCGTTTTCCATTTTGAAATGTTTGATTCATTGTAGTTTACACTCATAATTCTAAATTACAATAAAAAAAAATGACAATAGGAAAATTTGAAGTATTGTCCTTGTCAAAGATCCATAGAAACAGTTATAATTTCAATATATTTGAGGTCAAGGTAATACGATTTAGCTAACGTCTTATTTTTTACAATTATTCTTCCTGTCCGAACACATAAGTCCTTATATAGAAGGATATATAATCGTCTTGCTTACATGTTCGTATACATATCGCAGCTCGCAGTACCATTCATAATACAGTAAAAGAAGGTCTTTACAAAAGTTGTGAAGTAGTGTACTCAACCAGTAATGTCAATCAAATATGAATTCTTTACAAAACAACATGGCAAAACATGAAAAATGACGTAAACACAAAACAAATTACAAAACAGTACATAAAAAACGAAAACCCGAGCAACAAAAACCCATTAAAAACTGGACGTTAGCTCAGGTGTTCCAAAATCCTCCATCACAATCATTGCTGTTTTGCATTGGTAGCAAGCATTTGAATTTTCTACACAACAATGGATCGTATAAAAAAATCCTGCTTTGTGACCTACTCGATCCTGAATTCGTATGAGAAAACATTCTAAAAATACTTTTTCAAAGAAACTATCTTTAATTTCATTTTAAGATATATTTAACATGTTGTGTCACTTTTATAACCCATATTCGGAGTGAGTGCTTGAATTTCATATATCCAAATAAACTTGAAATTAGTTATACTACAGAAACGAGAAGGTCTGTTTGATATCATCTGAACAACTGTCTTCATATTGACACAGACTAATAAGACGTAAGATTATGTTACCTTTGGAAACTCTCTATTTTCTAAGCAGTAGAACCCAATTTCACTACGTTTAATTTTAATATCACATTTGGCACGTAAACGAAAGGAAATGAAGATGTACTTAAAACCAACACTATAAAAGTTCTACGGTACCCGTTACTGTTGACCGATTCGACGCGTCTGTATCTTATCTTGCAACATGTATTCACGACCAGTATAGTCGTTTGATCAGTTAAGTAACCGAATTCGTCCAATTTAGTAATCTATCGATATTGAATTTTCGTAAATCAACCGAGAATACGAAAAACACAAATGCGTACTCCAAATAGAGAAAATGCTGATGCACTGGTTAGCCTTTCCTGCCATACAAGCATCACACCTATCACCCGAATCACATCTCAATAAAAATATCACACAATACACTAAACGATATATATTCTTTTCTGGTTCATGAAATATGCAATTGTGCTAAAACTTTGGCAAAGTTGATCATAGACAAGTTGGTTGCTCTGTTTAAGATCTGTTTCGCTCGCGTATCATTCTTTTATATTGAATTTTATACGCTATTAACGAGATGTGAACATCAGTAAGCTGCTGTTGTCTCTAGATTAAGGTAATGATTGAAGAAATTATAATACCGGTAATCTATCGTTACCTCTGATAAAATAAAGGATTTCCAAAAAATCTATAAATAACTGTTGCCTTTATTTTATATTCAAGAATCACTTGCCATGACAGCGGTTATCTTTGTAACTCAAGGGATACTGAATTTTGATAAAACTTGTAGATTAGTAACAGGTAGCTCTATAAATCGTTGTTTACGTCAACTAGCACACAAAAATAGAAAGTGTCAGTACATATATGCTATAAGACATAAATCAACAGAACATCCGACATATGCCGAATTTAAAAACAATTTCCGAAATAAAATGTTTGGAATTGATAATAAAGTGTCTCGCAGTGATTAGAAATAAAATTGAAATATCCATGTTATCAATTTCGACGGGAAATTCTTAAAAGTAAAATAACAACTCACATCCTAATAGGAAATTGATAATTCTGGTTGTTTTTATTTAATTAAAGTAATTAAAGACGTGTTTTAAAAGGTTAACACAATTCGTGATTTCTTAATTATACTGTGGTTGACAAGCACACATTTTGTAACATTTGAGTTTGACAGATGTTGTTCAATGTAGAGAAAATATCCAGGCGATATATATATGAACCCTGCTATGTACTGGATCAACACGTTATGCCACATGATTAGCGAATGGTAGTTATATAAAATTGGTCCTCAATGCTCTTCAACTTCGTACTATATTTGGCCTTTTTTAACATTTTTTAACATTTTTTTATTCGAGTGTCACTGGTGAGTTTTTTGTAGACGAAACACGCGTCTGGTGTAAATATAAAATTTCAATCCTGGTATCTATGATGAGTTTATTTGTGACGAATTTCGGCAATTAATGTCTCTTTAGTTATGCTAGATGACATAACATATTTAGGGGACTTTTGTGCCAACATCAAAAATCTATATACAACACGTGATTTTGAAATAATATTTTGACAGTGAATTAAAAGCTATGGAACCTACAAAAATTACCAAAAACACGATTCAAAAGGGGATGTATGGTACATGACAATGATACAGTACGCTTAAGACACCAACAGGTAACTTATTGTCATTAAACAGCAACTAACATAGACGGTTAGAAAAACTATTCATATCAACCCTTCCAGATCGTTAATCTTTATCACATCACCAACAAAACATACAATAGAATTATAACGAGACGTCTCAGTTTCAACACCAAATCATCCAATTGACTATAACATCAAGATATTACGTATGACCAGCACTGCGTAAGAACCCGACGAAAGACAGGTCCATGTACATGTTGAGGGATTGAATCAGTTTTTCCACAGATTTCAACCTCGTTCAACCTGATTGACTGTTATTTTTAGTTATATCAATATGTTTTCCGCTTGATATTTGTTGGTGTTGGCAGATCTGTAATAGTCTCTATTTTATTTATTCATAACTTTTTATAAACTTTGATCTATTGACAGCATGTCATACTCCATAGACATTTGTCTATCCTTAGATGTAGATGAATATTTTTGTCATGTCAGGATTTATCCGTCGGATTAAATCCAAATATATCTCTATCTAAACCAATGTTATTGGATTCATCCCTCTCCATAAACATGCCTTTTCAGAAATTTAACATCCATACAATAATTTTTTTTAAAGCCAGTAAAGAATAAACAAAACCGTAATGCTTTGAATTCTCCCAACGACTTTGGTGAAACATCTGCTTCCATATGATAAATAGATATTTCAGAAGCAGAATAAAGGGGATCAAAACTATTTAGTTACTGCAGCAAAAAAGAGAGTCTTGTACCTAATACACTGCACACAATTGAGATACAAGGTAATGATGTACCAAGTATTTGTCTTCACAACTGTATTGAATTTTCTGGGTTGTTTTTTTTATTTTTTTATATTTTTACTACGGCATCTATAATGGTCTCGTGACCAGGTCATCTTTTATGTTTCAAAAGTATATGAGTTTTTGGACCAAATAAAAATGTCAGAGTAATCATTACATTAACGTTGGAAAGTAATTTTTACTGTAAATTGCCTACGAAAAAAATATTGACTACTTTTATCATATGATTATCATGGTTATATGATTAATAAGATTAAATAAATTTTACTCGCACGTTGAAATTTTTATAAAAACATTTTTGCATGGACTTTTGTCCTGCTGGTGGACATTTTGTTCCTGATGACATCATCCGCCCAGCAGCAAAATTGCAGGAATTTACAAAGATACAACAGGATTCTGGCTCGAACGACTCCCAGTATAAAAAGGTCCGGAACAGACGTCGACATGGACACGGTGTCGTCTGATACGCAGGTGTCCCCTCATCCCAAACATGACTCTATCAGATCACCATACTTACATGACAATAGCAATAGTACATGTTCAGGTCTCCTTACAGACATTTTGGATTTTGATGATTCTGAGCAACACTGTCTCATTTCAAAATGTGAAGCAAATGGCTGCAAAACTTGTAAAATTTTAATAACAGATGCTCAATTCACTAGCACTTTTTCTAACCAGTCTTATTTTACTAGTAGCAACGATGGTCTGAATTATAAATCTATAAATGTCGTCTACGTAATGTAACTTTTGCGGAATGGTATACATCGGTGAAAAGAAAGGAAGGCTAAACAGACGTATGTGCGGCCATCGATCAGATATCAATCACAATGCAAACTACTAAATTCGACAGTTGGGAACTGCGACTTCTTATGGTTGCAATGACAAAATTGACGGTAAAGGTATATTCTATCTAGTCCTTCCTGTAGCTCGGTGAATGGGTGAATATTTTCAACTATACTTCTCGACGTAGACGCATTCATGGTCATCGTCATAATACATCACCTTCTCTGCATGATGTCTCTATTAATGACATGCTGCTATTTATACAAAAGCCACTAGGTATTCATATCATTGGCACGAAACATTATTCATTACCCCTTTCAAAACTTCATTCATTGTTCAATTCATGTTTGGAAACCAGTGTCACAAACCCTCATTCGAACCAATACTAATTTACAGCTACCATTTCGGACATTGCAAGTCACAGACTTTTCAAACCAGCTTGCATTGAAAAAGATGAAAAAAAGAATAGATCTTTTCTTAAAATTTATGCAATATCCTTCATCATTAATTAGTTCAGTCGAAAATACTTCCTTCTTTAAAAGATCAGTCTGTACCAATAAGTTCTTATACCTTTACCAAACCAATTGCGACTAAAATTTTCAATTACAAACTGGCACGTTTCGTAGGATCTTAATATTGGCGACTTCAAGTCTAAACCTCCTGATTGCACTTGTGCTAGTTCCCGATTCACACTGCGAAATGTGTTATCCAGAGGTCCGAAATATTGTGAGCCTAAATCCATCAATTGAAAATACAACTTCAAAATACTGATAGATTCAGTCGATTATGCTAGGCAACGGGCTAAACGTGAGAAAGAAGACGTCGATACTCATTCCGAATGAATTAAGGCTGTGAGGTCGTCGTAGAATTAAGCAACTAAATCATTTAAAATGGGTCTATCAAAACCCATGCAACGTCAATCTTTAAAGACCAACATGTTGCAAAACACTTGTCCTACCTCCATGACAAATATGTTGATGTCCCCGCAGATAAAGCCCGAAACAACCTCGTTTTTGTGTGTAAATATAATTACATAAACTGCTTGATTAATGAATTAGGTAGTGATTAACTCAACATATACCCATCACGACACTTACCAATAAACTCATCATAGATACCAGGACTAAATTTTATATATACGCCAGACGCGTGTTTCGTCTACAAATGACTCATCAGTGACGCTCGAATCCAAATAGTAAAAAAAAAGCCAAATAAAGTTGAAGAGCATAGAGATCTAACATTTCTAAAAGTGTTTCCAAATACAGCTAAGGTAATCTATGCCTGAGGTAGAAAAGCCTTAGTATTTCAAAAAATTCTAAATTTTGTAAACAGTTAATTTATAAATATAACAATATCAATTATAATTCATGTCAGCACAAAAAGTGCTGACTTCTGGGCTTGTGATACCCTCGAGGAAATAAATCTCCACCAGCAGTAAAAAGACATTCTGGATAATCATAGGTCTGTTCTATGTTCCTTTGGAATTTCAACCAAAGATGAAGAACTGGATCTTCTATCACTCTATTGGATACCTAAACTACATAAGTGCCCTTACAAACTTGCTGGGTATTCAAGTGCTGCACAAAACCTCTTTCTAAATTACTAACATCTATTTTATCAGCAATCAAAACCAGGCTTCAAAGTTATTGTGAAACTGTCTATTCCATGGAGTGAATCAAATGTAAATACTAAAAAAATCCAAAGATCTTTTAAGAGTACATACAATCTAAGACTCTCTCATCTTGCAATAGTATTAAAACTTTTTACTTTTCTACACTTTACACGAGTATTCCCCATTCCAAACTAGACATATTGAAAGAGTAGTTATAGCTTTGTTTCATAAAAAAGAATGACGAACGTAGATACAAGTATCTTGTTTTGGGGAGGGATAAATAATACTTTGTGAAGAATTCTTCTAACATTTTCAAGATGCTTGATTTCTTGATTGACAACATATTTTTTACGTTTGGAAGACGTGTTTTTCAACAGACTGTCGGCATTCCAATGGGAACCAATTGTGCTCCTCTTCTTGCCGACTTGTTTCTATATTATTATGAGGCTGACTTCATACAGGAAGTTTTCATGAGTTCCTTGAATGAGGGTTGCTGCTCATAAGGAAGCTATAAAACCAAGAGTTCCAAATGGTGAAGTTGAAATCATCCCTTCGTAAATTTTACTATGGAACAACCGTTTCACAGATGATATCGGATATGTTTCTTATGTCGTAACAACAATCCACTTACCTTTTCACCGCGAATTTGCATTTGTTTGCACCAGAAGGAAGTCAAGAACTTGATGTTCAGTGGTTGCCGTTTGTTGATGTGGTTCATAAGTTTTTTCTCGTTTTTTATTTAGAATATACCGTTGGTTTTCCTGCTGTAATGGTTTTACACTAGCTATTTTTTTGCCCTTTATAGATTGATGTTCGGTGTGAACCAAGGCTCTGTGTTGAAGGCCATACTTTGGCCTGTAATGATTTACTTTTACAATTTGTGACTTGGATGGAGAGTTATTTCATTGGCACTCTCACAACATCTTCTTATATCAATGTTCCTCTTTTCCTATGTTGAAATTAAAAACAGAGTGGCAGCATAAATAAACTGTTGATACAGTGATGTATGCAAATGTTGAAATTAAAAATAACAATATTTAAGTGTGTGAATAATGCATATCATTAATAAGGCAATGAACCATGACAGAATGTGCAGTGTCAAATAACCTCCATGGAAATTAGACATGCCAATGCTTAAACAAGAGTGCACACGCTGAAATGTCTCGCCTTCTATACTAATCATTGATATTATGTTGATAGTCCTAAGTATAAAGCTTAGTTTTATTACAACTGTCTCATAAACTTAACATTAACCAAGATAACTAAACAAAGACCAATGAACCTTGAAAATGAGGTCAAGGTCAGATGAACCATGCCAGGCAGACATGTACAGCTAACAATGCTTCTATACAACATATATAGTTGACCCATTACTTATAGTTTAAGAAAAATAGACCAAAACACAAAAACTTAACACTGTGCAATGAACCGTGAAAATGAGGTCACGGTCAAATAAAACCTGCGCGACTGACATAAAGATCATAAAATATTTCCATACACCAAATATAGTTGACCTATGGCATACAGTATTAGATAAAAAGACCAAAACTCAAAACTTAACTTTGACCGCTGAACCATGAAAATGAGGTCAAGGTCACATGACATCTGCCCGCTAGACATGTACACCTTACCATCATTCCATACAACAAATATAGTATACCTATTGCATATAGTATGAGAAAAACAGACCAAAACACAAAAATTTAACTATAACCACTGAACCATGAAAATGAGGTCAAGGTCAGATGACACCTGCCAGTTGGACATGTACACCTTACAGTCCTTCCATACACCGAATATACTAGCCCTATTGCTTATAGTATCTGAGATATGGACTTGACCACCAAAACTTAACCTTGATCACTGATCCATGAAATGAGGTCGAGGTCAAGTGAAAACTGTCTGACAGACATGAGGACCTTGCAAGGTACGCACATACCAAATATAGTTATCCTATTACTTATAATAAGAGAGAATTCAACATTACAAAAAATTTTAACTTTTTTTTCAAGTGGTCACTGAACCATGAAAATGAGGTCAAGGACATTGGACATGTGACTGACGGAAACTTCGTAACATGAAGCATCTATATACAAAGTATGAAGCATCCAGGTCTTCCACCTTCTGAAATATAAAGCTTTTAAGAAGTGAGCTAACACCGCCGCCGTAGCCGCCGTAGCCGCCGCCGCCGCCGGATCACTATCCCTATGTCGAGCTTTCTGCAACAAAAGTTGCAGGCTCGACAAAAACTGCATACCAAATACTATTGACTTGTCATAAGTTGTTCCATCATAACACACCTAAAGAATGAACCATGATGAAGGGGTGGGGCTATTGAAATGAAACATGCATACCAAATATTATTGATCTACATTAATGTTTCCCCTTAAAATGACCTAGTCACAAACTTATACATGTTAACTTAGCAAAAGTTCAGAGTCAATAGGCTATGACTGAGAAGGAAGGACCAAATAATCTTCACGGAAATGAGATGTGCAAATGCTTATTTATCTGCATACCAAATATTATTGACCTACCACTAGTGGTTCCCCTTAAATGGCCTAATCACAAACTAATACATCATTGATGATGCCAATGAAACCGCAATGATTATTAGTTATAGTATTATTGTATGAATTGGAGCAAGAACACATCATTTCAGTGAAAATAAGCATTTAGAATAAATAATAATTAAAAAAAGATCTAAACACTGCAGAAAAAAATTCAAGGATCAATGCCCATAACACCTTTGTTTTCACATAGACAAAACACTTGATCTGATAAGGAGCTTTAAAATAGGCTCTACTAAAAACCAGATAACAAATACACAAAGATGCAGAAAGACATGTCAAAGACAAATGATTTAAGTAAGTACCTCATATCCATTTTGGTTAAGAGAACAAGCTATGTATTTCTATGAAGGAAATTGAAATTTACCTATATACCTATATGACCAGATAATAACCAAAAGAGAATATATCAATATGGTCATGACTATACAATAAGAATACTGCAAGACAGTCATATTTTAAATTTGTTTTTAATATCACAGATATCAATAAATAGCAGTTAGCACATACTAAACATAACTAAACATAACATTTGACACAACCTGGAAAAATGATCAACATACTTGTACAATAAATACAAAAGTAATGTATAAAATGGGCAGATGTGTATAAAGACCCCCTGGATGGAATATTTGGTATATTAACATAACATTTATTTACGATCACTCAACTCCTGCAAAATTTTGTATGTCAACATTAAATTCCTTTGATTATTAGTTAACAACGGATTGAATGTTCTTTTTTGATCATTTTACTGATGCTTTATTCTCTATTTTAACATTAGAATTCTTAAGTGATATATTTTTCAAACTGCTGAAATATTCTTCTTTTGACATGTCTATATTTATTAATTTAATAGAATATTCTTGACATTAACATTAAATTTTTTGATTTGAAATTCTGTATAATATTAAATTTCTTTACCAATTTAATGATCTATAGAAATTTCTTGTTTTACAAAATTTATGTTCTGAAAATTTCTACTGAAATTGATGCATGCATTTATTAATGCAGTTCTTTGTTCACTGGCAAAACTGTGTGAAATCTTATTAATGTGATTGCAAAAACTAAATGAAGCAAAATCACCAATGAAATTGCAAACCTGTTACTGACACTTTTTTCATACAAATTTCAAAAACAAAATCAGTTAGTTCTGAATTTACAGTATTTAAAACAGACTAAAACTAATAATACAAATAAAATGTGCAGCAATTTTAAGGGTGTAAATAACTATGACATTGCTTGGTTTTAAAGTTTTATACCTATATATATATATATATATATATATTCATTAAATAAAATAATAAAATAAGTAAAAAGTTAACAGTTCCATTCTATCGATTTCATCCTTCCATTGGGACTCTTCAGGATAACTGATGTAGTGTCGCCTATAGCGACGTCGTTAAGGAGGTTTATGACGTTCCGCCATTGTTCGTTATTAAAAGTTCCCAGGATTTAATTTCAATCGGAACGTTGTTATGAAATAACGTTCCATCTCTTTTCTATATGCTTCATCCCGTCTACATTTAAAGATAGGCATTATTTGAAAATGCTTTTTACCACAAGCCGAAGACAACCTAAAAACTTAAAGAAACACTTAACCAGAGCTCTGTTCGAACCGAAGGTTAGTGACTTTGAAATAAAGTCTTGCAGAGATTCAAGATGCGGTGTTTGCGGTCAAGATACAAAATATTTAGAAACGGGTAAAATGAAATCATTTAAAGATGGCAAAAAATTTCATGTGAACGCCAATATCACTTGTAAGACATCAAATCTTATTTACTGTGTCACATGTCCTGGTTGTCACGAACATTATATTGGACAGACCGGGAATAGCCTCTGTGAAAGGGTGCGAGTTCACAAAGAACAAATAAAACACCCACAATACAGAAATTCGCCAATTAGTGCCCATCTTGACACTTGTGGTAAAAAGCATTTTCAAATAATGCCTATTTTTAAATGTAGACGGATTGAAGCATATAAAAAAGAGATGGAACGTTATTTCATAACAACGTTCCGATCGAAATTAAATCCTGAGAACTTTTAATAACGAACAATGGCGGAAAGTCATATACCTCCTTAGCGACATCACCTATAGTGACACTACATCAGTTATCCTGAAGAGTCCCAATGGAAGGATGAAATCGATAGAATGGAACTGTTAACTTTTTCTTATTTTGTTATTCTATTTAATGAATATGTGTATCTGCACATGTGAAAATTATTTTTTACGCCTATATATATATTGATACTTTGATTTGATGATCTTTGGTCTTTGGTCATATCTATATGTGACACATCTTGCTTACATTGATGTTTTTATTTTGATAATAATATGTCATTTGTAAAGTAAACAAAGAATAAACCAGGCAGTCTGGAATATGATCAATTTATGAGGAAAATGTAAATAAATTTCAATAAATAAAAGAGGAAATCCAATGCATGGCAATGACATGAGATTCCTTAGTATAAAGTTAATAACCTAAATCTACAATCTATTGTCAGAAGTTAAATCTTACAGCTATGTTGACAAACAAAAAATGATGTACTTTACAACTAACCAGATTGAATTCAAAGTTAGGAACTGTTTTAAGTACTCAAATGACTCAAGGATTTTGTTTTTAGGGTTGCATACTGGCTTAAATTATCAATTTCATAAACAATATATGAACAAACATGTTTTAAAAGTTATGTTCATTTAGATGAATATTATTAATTCAACTGCCAAGAAAGTGGCATCTTCATATCTTCTTTCAATGACAGCTACTGTAGCTCAGCATACAAAAATATAAATTGCTATAAAGCAAAACAATCAAAAGATGCTCATTGAAAAAAATCTAAACAATTGACAATGTTGTTCATATCAGGCTAATCTAGTTTAATCTTCCAACAAAAAATATCTGTCCAGGAAATAAAGTTCTTATATCAAAACAGAGTTTCTATAGAATAAACTTATTACTGTTCTTTAAAGGGGCATAAGCTGTCAAATTCATGTTTTACCAATGGGTCTCAAATAGGAATAATTGATTTAAAACATACTTAAACGTATATCAAGTTTTAGCCCCTCTAATTTACAATTGCTTTTCATTATATATAAACATCATTAAAAAGTCCATTGTTGTCGCTATGTTAACAGAACTACCACCAGCAGATAATGTAAGAGAGATTTTTAACCCTAAATCTTCTAACGGTTCACTTCCTTGTTTTTGGAGCCTACATAATCAGTATTAAACTGATTCATCATAACAAAGGTTCTGTTCCATTCCAGTCTACCTGGGCATCTGTCCATCTAAAAAAAATACCATATTATGTTACTAAGAAAACACAATTATAGCTTGGAACTATGAATAAATTTATACTGTGTGAATGCTCAAAATGTATTTATTTATTAAGTTGATGTTTAACTGTTGCAACAATTTTAACATGTTATAACAGCAAAACTCATGTTTAGTATAGATAGAGGTATGTCTATGCTTGCTTTGATATCATTTCATTGTTAATGAAACTCCAGCCTATTTCATGGAAACATGACCAAAACTAACTATCTGCAGTATGATTTTATCACCAGATATTGTTTATAATTTGTTGACAATACTTTACCATGTGTTCTTCGATATAGACATGTAAGAGGTGTCTTTAAATTCTGCTTAAGAAGGTTCGAGGGTACAAAAATTTCACAGAAAATTTTTAAAGATTTTATTTTTCATTACAAATTTTATTTATTACGCTATTAATTGTTACTTTATGATATGGGACAAAAATCAAGATGACTTTTAAAATGTTTGAATCATTGAAAAAGCTCCAAATTATCTCCCTTTGGTGCAAAAATGCCATTTTTTCGCATTTACATTGAAATATCTTTTTAAACTCATTGTTGACCTATATTTTTTATTATTATTTTCAAATAAGCTGTACTGAAACTAAACAATTGTAAAGTTTTAGCGATTTCTGTAATTTAGTTCTTTTTTTATTTCGATAATTACCTATATTTCTCCTAGATTAGTTCAACCGAAAAAAAGGTACCTCAACAAAAGTGCATGCTTTTTTTGAAGGCAGATTGTGAGCTTAAATGAACAATGACCCTATATTTTAATTTCATTTTTCTATTTGAGTATATGATAAAAGAGTGCACACACTGAAATGTCTCGCCTTCTTTACTAATCATTGATATTATATTGATAGTCCTAAATATAAAGCTTTATTACAATTTAAACATAGAACCATGAAAATACAGTCAAGGTGAGATGAACCATGACAGGCACACATGTACAGCTAACAATTCTTGCATACAACAAATAAAGTTGACCTATTGCTTAAAGTTTAAAAAAAAAACGGACCAAAACACAAAAATTTAACACTAAGTAATGAACCATGAAAATGAGATCAAGGTCAAATTCAATCTGAGCGACTAACATAAAGATCATAAAATATTTCCATACACCAAATATAGTTGACTTATTGCATATAGTATTAGATTAAAAGAAACCAAAAATCAAAAACTTAACCTTGTTCACTGATCCATGAAATGAGGTTGAGGTCAAGTGAAAACTGTCTGACAAATATGAGGACCTTGCAAGGTACGCACATATCAAATATAGTTATCCTATTACTTATAATAAGAGAGAATTCAACATTACAAAACTGAACCATGAAAATGAGGTCAAGGACATTGGACATGTGACTGACGGAAACTTCGTAACATGAGGCATCTATATGCAAAGTATGAAGCATCCAGGTCTTCCACCTTTTAAAATATAAAGCTTTTAAGAAGTTAGCTAACGCCGCCGCCGTAGCCGCCGGATCACTATCCCTATGTCAAGCTTTCTGCAACAAAAGTTGCAGGCTCGACAAAAACTTAACTATAACCACTGAACCATGAAAATGAGGTCAAGGTCAGATGACACCTGCCAGTTGGATGTATGTACACCTTTCAGTCCTTCCATACACTGAATATACAAGACCTATTGCTTATAGTATCTGAGATATGGACTTGACCACCAAAACTTAACCTTGTTCACTGATCAATGAAATGAGGTCGAGGTCAAGTGAAAACTGTCTGACGGACATGAGGACCTTGCAAGGTACGCACAAACCAATTATAGTTATCCTATTACTTATAATAAGACAGAATTTAACATACCAAATATAGTTATCCTATTACTTATAATAAGAGAGAATTTCACAGTACAAAAAAATCTCAACTTTTTTTTCAAGTAATCACTGAACCATGAAAATGAGGTCAAGGACATTGGACATGTGAATGACGGAAACTTGGTAACATGAGGCATCTATATACAAAGTATGAAGCATCCAGGTCTTTCCACCTTCTAAAATATAAAACTTTAAAGAAGTTAGCTAATGCCACTGCCGCCTCCGGAACACTATCCCTATGACGTGCTTTCTGCAACAAAAGTTGCAGGCTCGACAAAAAGTCATTTATAGAAGAAAAAAAATTATTTATAACAGCTTAAGGGGTGGTAGGGGCTCTCTTTTAACTTATAATCAGGTGAGAAATTTTACTTTAATTATGAGATGAGGAACACCAATAAGAGTGTTGTTCCTTTGCTTTTGAATTGTCATGCCAGAATATTGATTTTCTAATGAATTGATACACCATAACCTCTTTTTTTTATCAATTTTATCAGTGTATGTTTTCTGTCTCAAAGTTTTGCATGCCAGACTCTTTCAATTGAACACTTTCCAAATACTGGTACTTACTTTGTCCTAATGCAATGATCAATTGGAGGTACCAGTTCTTCCTCACCAGTTGGGGGCTTGTATGATCTATCTGTGGTACCTGCAATAACATAAACATGTACCACACTCCTACTCTTTATAAAGGACTAAAGAAATGATGTAAATAACAAGTAAAACTGTGATATATTGTTCACTAATGATACCATGCTATTACAATTCTGTAAGTTGATGAGCAATCGGTATGGAAATGCATCGCCTGGTTTAAACATGCTCTTATATCAGGAAGCTCTTATTTGTAGAAAATACTCATGCAGCTGAAGAATAAACAAACATAGGGACGAAAAGTTTACCTATCTCATGAAGATTTAAAAACAACATGAAATAAAGAGCATGATCCCTAATCAACAGAAAATTGCTTGGGGATTATTTTCAAAATCCATAAGTTGTTTTGACTTTGACCACTGATCTAGACAATATAAACAGAGTTGGTTACTCTTCAAACATGTTTAACTATGCCAGATATTGTAAAGTCTAAAATCTCAACAGTGTTTATACATGTATGATATCATGTATATATTTTTGTGAAAGAGTATATTTATTTTATATTTGAATTAATTCACTGTTTGTTAAGAAAATGTGATTTAGAACATGCAATACAATATGGATGATATCTGATTTAGTGAGCTTGTATGGATAAATGTTCTCTTTTACTATACTCCATGAGTACTTACATATAGACAGTTTAATGACCTCTTGTTGTCTGGCTAATCCATCATAGTAATACAAATCAAATCGTTTCTCAGCTTTCCAGTCATTAACTAAGTCTTTATTTATAGAGAATAACACACTGAAATGACTCTCACTGCATACAACCCAGATAGGAAACTTTGGTGTCTTATAGAAGGTTCCAACCTGCAATACACATTATAGTTTGGTAACAATAGTACATAACAGAAAATCTAGATCTGGAACATATTATACTTGGGTATTAATAGTGTATTATAGAAAATCTAAACCTGCAATTTATCCTGTACCCATTAAGGGCATTAAAATACATCTTCTGGTCAAAATTTCAATAAACAAACACAAGAACTTATAGCTTTTACTTTTTTTTTTATCTCCATTTATAGTTGACAAACCTTTTTTAGAAACATTTTTTCAAAAACTTTCATTTTGTGAAACTATAGAGCATACATCATTCATTAGTTAGTGGTTTTTTTTTCTTCTTTTCAATTGTTAGCTTGTTTCAATTGAAACTTGAATGAACATGTTGATTGCTAAACATAATGCAAATTAAAAACTATTCTAAACAAGAATGTGTCCAAAGTACACAGATGCCCCACTCGCACTATCCTTTTCCATGTTCCATGGACCGTGAAATTGGGTAATTATCTAATTTGGCATTAAAATTAGAAAGATCATATAATAAGCAACAAGTGTACTAAGTTTCAAGTTGATTGGACTTCAGCTTCATCAAAAACTACCTTGACCAAAAACTTTAACCTGAAACTCCCACTTTCATTTTCTATGTTCAGTGGAACGTGAAATTGGGGTCAAAAGTCTAATTTGGCTTAAAAATTAGAAAGATCATCTCATAAGCAACAAGTGCACTAAGTTTCAAGTTGATTGGACTTCAGCTTCATCAAAAACTACCTTGACCAAAAACTTTAACCTGGATGGACGAAGGGAACCACAGACGGACGGACGGACGAACAGAGCCACAGACTAGAAAACATAATGCCCCTCTACTATCGTAGGTGGGGCATAAAAAGTTTCAAGGCTTATATATATAATTTGTACCCCATACGTGCATTTCATCTACAACCAATCAGTGACGGGAGAAATGATACTAAATGAGAAAACCAAATACATGTACAGATACATATACTTTTACAATAACTCTTTTTTTTATTTCCTAGAAACATCTACTTTGGTGTTGTTCTAAATAAAACTGTTTAAATTGTGACATCATACCCATGCAATACATGTTTTATTGAAACATAATCTATTTACAAATTGATATAAGTGCGTCACTTTAGAACATAAATCTACTGTAGAAACATTAATTTTAGTGGGGTCAAAATTTCGTTGTTTTGTCACTATATAAGATTTCATGGGGATTTAATTTCGTAGTTTCTAGTAAATGGAAGTGATATCATATGGAGGTTAAATTTTCCTTGGAGTTTTAATTTTCCTTGGAGTTTTAATTTCGTGGATATATTCTTTCCATGAAATAAATGAAATTAAATCCTCCATGAAAATTTCTGCTTTTACAGTATTTACAAAGTAAAACAAGTGTGTCACATTAGAACATGATGTTATCTACAAAGGGGAATAAGTCTGTCTTATAAGAACCTCTATTGACCTTTACCTGACATGATTTGTAATGTTCAAATAAAGAAAGTAGTCCTACATCGCTCCTCCCACTAATACCTTTGAGAACCATTGGGGGTGATCCATCTCCTGATTCTAACTCCATCACATCATTGAACACATTAGACACTGCCTTCCCAGTCAGCAGTAAATTCACCAAATCCTGAAATGAAATATCAGTATGCTATATTATATGTAAAGTTTGTCTAACATAAATATGATAAATAACATAAGTAAAACATGCTAACTACATGCAGGTCTATCAAGGAAACAGACCATCACATTTTGGTTGTAATGCCAGTGAACATTTATACTGAACCAATCATATAGCAATGAAAATCTGCTAGAGAATACAACCGTTTTCCTTTGCCATGGGAACAAATGAACTGTTCAAGGTCCAGAGCTGTTAAATTTATCTAAGAGGAATAAGAAATCCATATCTCTACATTTCTTACTTCTGTAGTATCAACTAAAAATAACATTGTCAAATGATGTGTTTTTGCTGTGTTTACATTTCTTGAGTTCATACCTGAGTACAGTAACCATGAGCTCCCATTAACTTCCCTGTCGGCTCATCCATATCACTCTTGACTCTGTCAATAATCAAACAACGTATATAAAATAACACACAAACACCACAAATAAGGTATAAACAGCATATACACATATATCAAATGTCTTTTTTCCCATTCCCAATGTTTACCCTGTTAGGGTTTTGTTTTGATTGACTTCAATTAAGTTATGATGAAATTACATGACATGTTAAGATAGAGATTTAAATGTTGAAATTTTAGGTGTCAATTTTGTAAAGTTAAAGTTTAATTGATTTTATACATCATTCTATTTACAGATATGAACGATTTTTAAAAAGTGTAGTGGCATATGAAAACAAAAGCTGAAATAAGACTTATTTCATATTGGTTTAGAATTAGCTTCTCTTTTAGGGTAACAAGGGGCCACATGAAATTCTTTATTCCTATGGCAAAATTCCACACTTCCGCGCTTCATACAAAAATGTTCTTTGGTCAACGCTTTTACACCCCAATAAATTTACAAAAAGAAGCATTCAATTCTTAAATAAAGAGACAGGACAGCTGAATACAAACTTACAGATCAATATAACGAGACAAGATAGCAGAATAAACACATAATATGGCACCTCCTGTTCCATCGCATTCAAACTGAAATACACAAAATAAACAGATAGAGAATAAATTATTGTTCCTATAATTATGAAACCATTATCACTTTGGAGAAACCATTAAGACATATGTATGATGACTTTAATACACTATATTGAGATTATGTACTATGTCATGTTAAATTACACAAAACAACGAAAGGCATAAATATTTGGAAAATATATTGACTGATGTTGAATGACAATATTGTTTCTATTGACAAATAAATATTTATTATGCATGTTGAATGATGCTTAACATCTCTGCTTAAAATATTTAGACTATATAGTATCTAAATGCTGAATTGTTATGAACATTCTGTGTAAATATTCATACAATTTTGTATATAGTAGTTTCTAAGCCTGATTTACAATAAACATTTCTGTGTAAATATTTAGACAACATAGTATCTAAGTCTGACAATATAGTATCTAAGCCTGAATTACTATGAACATTTCTGTGTAAATATTTAGACAATATAGTATCTAAGCCTGAATTACATGAACATTTGTGTGTAAATATTTAGACAACATAGTATCTAAGTCTGAATTACTATGAACATTTCTGTGTAAATATTTACACAACATAGTATCTAAGCCTGAATAACTGTGAACATTTCTGTGTAAATATTTACACAACATAGTATCTAAGCCTGAATTACTATAAACATTTCTGTGTAAATATTTACACAACATAGTATCTAAGCCTGAATTACTATGAACATTTTTGTGTAAATATTGAGAGAATCACTGCATAAAATATATCATACTCACCTGTCTAATATTTTGTAATACAAAACTCTGCAGATCTTCATAGGTTTTAAAATGGTTGATCATCAACTACAAAAGAAGTAAAAAAAAACTAATGGAATGTCTGAGTTGCTCTATATACAAAACAAGAGGCTGTCACAACGACAGCAAACCGGATTTATTAACATTTATTTGTGTCCTGGCAATATCACAAGAACCATTACTGATGATTGGTGAAAGTGAAAATCATCAATATCAAATTTGACCTCCATTTTGTCATAAGTATCAACATATTAAAATTTGAAAAGCTAAGATTGAATGGTTCGTGAGTATATGCAACAATGTGAATGGAAACACCATTTTACGATCTTTCAAGAACCATAACTCCTGAACGGTAAAAGTCAAAATCGTCATTATTGAACTTGACCTCTATTTTGTTATCAGTAACAACATATTAAAATTTGAAAAGCTTTGGTTGAATGGTTCATGAGAAAATGCACGGACACGACTGGAAATACCATTTTTCAATCTTTCAAGAACCATAACTCCTGAACAGTAAAAGTCAAAATCGTCATTATTGAACTTGACCTCCATTTTGTCATCAGTAACAACATATTAAAATTTGGGAAGCTTTAGTAGAACAGTTCATGCGTAAATGCACGGACACGACTGGAAGCGCCATTTTACGATCTTTCAAGAACCATAACTCCTGAACGGTAAAAGTTAAAATCGCCATTATTGAACTTGACCTCTATTTTGTCATCAGTAACAACATATTAAAATTTCAAAAGCTTTGGTTGAGTGGTTCATGAGAAAATGCACGGACACGACTGGAAACACCATTTTTCAATCTTTCAAGAACCATAACTCCTGAACGGTAAAAGTCAAAATTGTTATTATTGAACTTGACCTCCATTTTGTCATCAGTAACAACATATTAAAATTTGGGAAGCTTTGGTAGAACAGTTCATGAGTAAATGCACGGACACGACTGAAAACTCCATTTTTCAATCTTTTAAGAACCATAACTCCTGAACGGTAAAAGTCAAAATCGCCATTATTGAACTTGACCTTCATTTAGTTGTCAGTAACAACATATTAAAATTTTAAAAGCTTTGGTTGAACGGTTCATGAGTTAATGCACGGACAACATTTGATTGCCGCCCGCCCGACCGACCGACCGCCGTGTCGACCACCCGCCGTACATTCCCAAATCAATAACCGACCTTTTTGTCACAAAAATCCGGTTAAAAAAACGAAACAATTCTTAATCTCCAAAGGGTGATTGGGGAATACAAATATGGTAACTCTTGGTTTTCTTTTGACCAGTAGTAAAACCTTTGCAAAAGTGGGGAGTATATTTGGCTGTGTGGGATGTCAAATTGGGTCAGAATGGTGATGCTAAATCAAATGCCTTGTGTAGAGAGAGTGCCATAAACATTGCATGTTAACAACCCTTGTAACAACTCTTTCTCTCTTGAAATTCTGTGAACAATTACTGACACTAAAGATGATTTAGCTACCTATAAGTACTTTTGGACATCTTCTGTAATGTAAGGAGCTGGGGGATTTAGCATGGGTCAAATAACATTCAACTATTAAAGCTGAAATAAATTTTATAATATTCAAAACAAAAAATACATTAACTTTAAGAAAGTATCTCAGTAAGAAAAAACACTTGTCAAACAATAAAGTGTAGTACACATACTTACAGTTTCAGTTAAATCATCATATTTATATTTATTGCTACTTCCTTGGAACTGAGATTTCCCTGATGGCCTGAAACACAAATATTTATTATCTTATATTACTTATTATATATATTAATAATAAAACAGCAAATGCAAACTTCAAATAAAATTATATATCTTTGAAAAATTAAATTAAACAACATAGACTATAGAGCTTACTTCATTGTTAATTTACAACACACATAGTACATGTAGTACAAGTAAAACAAATAATGACAACACCCAATTATATCTGTCTGGTTAACAGCCTACATAAAATTACCTTTACATAAATACAAGTATGTGGATTCATTTATTTTCACCAGTACTCATTTTTGTGGAAATTTTTTTTACACTGAACATTTTTAACATTCAATCTTTCATCTTTATCCAGGAAATCAATCCACAAATATTAGAATTCTGCAGTTAAAATGTATCCACAGTACCCTTAAAATACTGGTTAATAATGACTTACATGACAACAACAGCAGTTTTGTATTCACCACATCTCCAGAATATCTTGGCTAAAGCTATGGCAAGGGCAGTGGACCTCTCTATACTGGTAGGTTCTCCACTGTTAAATATAGGAAAATGAAAATATTTTCTCCTTAAAAGTTTTTTTAAGTACACCTGATAATTGTCAGATTTATAATAATAAAAGTGTTTTAAATCCTTCTTCAAAACAAAAACTAATTAATAAGGCTGGTGTTTTCTGCTCCATTACACAAAGTAGTTTTTGTATGTCACACTCTGTCCAGAGAACACATTATAGAACTTCATTACTTAAATATTGTTTGCTATAAAAAATATTCCTCACATAAACATGATGATTCAGCTGATAAGAAATAGCTGTGAGTAACGAAAAGTAAGTTGATATTATTTTTCCTGTTTATATACTATTTCTACATATGAAACAAATACTACTTACAATCTATTAAGTGGAATTCTACCGTCTTTGAACAATAAAGTTTGTAATACCGTAGCTTGAATAGCAGCCATAACACCACAGGATCCACCCTTAAATGATGTACAGAAACTATTAGATGACATTTTATGGTTCAAATAATACACAGTTACAGGTATTAAATCTTATGTCATCACAAATTCAATCTTGAAGTTGTAACAGGTCTTCCAATTGATATTTTATCGTGTGTTTTTCTATGTTGTGATGTTATACAATTGTTTCAGAAAAAGGGAGAAGGTTTGGTACCATTAAAACTTTTAATCCCGCTGCAAATGTTTGCATCTGTCCTAAGTCAGAAATCTGATGTACAGTAGTTGTCGTTTGTTTATGTAACTTATACGTGTTTCTCGTTTCTCGTTTTTTTATTAGACCATTGGTTTTCCTGTTTGAATGGTTAAATTGGCACCTGGTCAAATCGGCACATAGTCAATTTTGCACCTGCTTAAATCAGCACTTGTTGTCGTCATTTCGGCACCAATGTTAGATATGTTCAATATATTCTATTATCTTTTTGGGTGAGTGTGGGGTGTTTCTATCTCGAGGGGTCCACTTCCTTTATACAAGGTGATAGGATGTGCCCCTTGAATAGGTCACCTTTTCAAGCTTGAAAATATGTGAATAGGTCAGGAAAACTATCAGAAATATTTGATAAGGTCAAGGGTGGGGTAACAGAAACACAAGGTATTTACGGGCTTCATTGTTTTATTAAGTTTTTGAAGAAAAAACAGCAATATATAAGCTACCTGTAAATAGTTTAAACAACAAAAATGTTAATTATGTAACTGATAAATTAAAGAGGTTGGTAATGGGGGTATTTTTATGACGAATAATGGTAAAAATTCTTGTCAAATGACATTTATGGTAATTTTTGGTGCATGACAATAAATATGCACTTTCTTTTAGACTATCAGAAATATTTGATAAGGTCAAGGGTGGGGTAACAGAAACACAGGGTATTTAAGGGCTTCATTGTTTTATTAAGTTTTTGAAGAAAAAACAGCAATATATAAGTTACCTGTAAATAGTTTAAACAACAAAAATGTTAATTATGTAACTGATAAATTAAAGAGGGTGGTAATGGGGGTATCTTTATGACGAATAACAGTAAAAATTCTTGCCAAATGACGTTAATGGTAATTTTTGGTGCATGACGATAAAATATGCACTTTCTTTTAGACGATAAAAAATCGAATGATTATGACGAATCACGATAAATTTTTTCAAAAAATAACAGTAATAATAATTATTAGAGACCTCTAATGAATCACAAATCATGATAAGGATGTTTTGACAAATCATGGTAAAATTTTAGCCAATTTGATGCTAACGGTAGTCGAAAATGGCAGTTCGACGCCTGACGGTAAAGGGCATCACTTCCCTCATTCTGGGAACAGTATATCTAACGCATATATATAATATATATGTTCCTGCCTCATTAAAGATAAAACTTTTTATAAACAATAAATTTAGGAGTTCAATTTTAACAATGTATCATCTAATTATTTTATCCAACCCCAAAATGACAAAAAATAGAAAGATCATTAATACATTTTTAGGATTATTTATATATGTAAATCATATCAAATATTATTGGATGCAGAATTGACTTTAAATGGGAGCAGATTTGACTAGATCTCGATTTAACTTTTTCAATGGGTGCCGATTTGACCAGGTGCCGATTTCGACTTGTACCCCATGTGTTGAGCCTACCCAAAATAATAAATAGTTATCCATATCTATCCATTGTGTAGGGCATACAACACGAAATAGTATAAACAAGGCTACATGTTCCCTTGAAATGTCACATAAAATAATATGTATACATACCACTATTCTGCTGAAAAATTCTGCAGAGCTATGTTAAGTAATTTTTTTATGCACATACTTGAAATAAATCTTTTTTATTTAATGCTTTACCATTAACCATATATGCTCTATTATTAGCTTACCTTTTTTTGGACAAGACCATACTGTAATTTAGGAATATCACAAAATGTAAAACTTTGATATCGCCATTCATCATTAAAATTCTGATTGCCTGTTCCAAAAACTACACTTTTCAAGTTAATGGCAGTTTGCAATGTGATTGGACGTGCATCTGTAAGATTTTGTATAGGGCGTGAGGATGGCATAGCTGGACCTAGTTGTAAATCAGCAAGGTCATTATCTAGATCATCAACATCTCCAAATTCTACATCACCAACTTTAGATGTTAAGCTTTTGGCACTCATTAATGATGAAGATGATGATGTCCTGAAATATACCTCTGTATATATAAACAGCACAATGAATCACCACATTATTGTAAAATGTTTACAATGTATCAAAGGCATTAAAATTAAACAAGAAGTTCAGTTTAAAAAAAACACTTCCCTTTATCTTAATTTTAAAATGATATTGCTATCTTATCATGTATTGATACTGAGAAACTGAAACTATTCTGAAAATTAATCTGTCCACTAAATCATGATAACTAAATAACAAAGCTGCTTTGAAAAGGGGATAAGATGTAAAGTTATAGTCAATTTATAATCCTAAAGGTATCAATAATATCTAACCTGTTGAGATAAAACTCTGAAATAGGTCTAAACAACAAAGCAGCAATATTTTCATAAGAAGCATAAATTGTAGTGTATTAATCACCTTTCTAGGCCCCCTCTAGTTGGAGGTCTCTGTAGAATACTGGAATCTTCTATACTATAGGTAACTGGTTCTTTGTCTTGTTGTCTTCTGTTTGATTTGGGTCGACCAACTGAGGATTTGGGACGAGATTCTGAAGCATCAACTTCTAAAATATCCTTTATGGAAGATTTTCTTTCTTTCTTTATTAAACTGTCTATATTTTCAATAATTGGTTCAGAGCTCACATGAATCATTCTAGGATTTTCTTTTTTCAATTCAGGAACCACTTTTTTTACTGTTAGACTGTCATTATTAAAATCTGAGGACAATTTATTATTTTTTATAATATCTGGTCCTGAATTCATTTCTGAAAGATCTAGTTTTTTCCCCCCTCTTCCAGATGATGACAGCGGTCGTGGCTTGTGAAAGTTTCTGCCTTTTCCAAGAGTCTGAAATATACATCAAATAACAGTAACTAATTTTATAGTAAACTTATTTTGAAATGAGTTGTTAACAGCTTTAATTCAATATAAAATTCTATGCGAGCCAGATCAAATATTGATTAGAAAACAAAAGTTTAGATTTCATTCAAATTCATTTAAATGACATCAAAATTAAAATTACAATAAAATTGAGAAAGGAAATGGGGAATGTGTCAAAGCGACAACAACCCGACCATAGAGCAGACAACAGCTGAAGGCCACCAATGGGTCTTCAATGTAGCGAGAAACTCACGCACCCGTAGGCGTCCTTCAGCTGGCCCCTTAAAAAATATGAATATGTATACTAGAACAGTGATAATGGACGTCATACTAAACTCCGAATTATACACAAAAAACTAAAATTAAAAATCATACAAGACTAACAAAGGCCAGAGGCTCCTGACTTGGGACAGGCGCAAAATTGTGGCGGGGTTAATCATGTATATGAGATCTCAAACATCCTCCTATACCTCTAGCCAATGTAGAAAAGTAAACGCATAACAATACGCACATTAAAATTCAGTTAAGAGAAGACCGAGACCAATGTCAGAAGATGTAACAAAAGAAAATAAACAAAATGACAATAACACATAAATAACAACAGACTACTAGCAGTTAACTGACATGCCAGCTCCAGACCTCAATTAAACTGATTGAAAGATTATGTCTTCATCATATGAATATCAGGCACAATCCCTCCCGTTAGCGGTTTAGTATCATACTTTCATAAAATATATGAGAAGAACATAACATGTGTCATGCCAACAACTGTTTTTTTAAAATAAATGTGTTTAGTCCGATGCAAAGACCCTATAAGTGAATCAATATTAAAACCAAAGTATGCAATCTTTAATGACCTGACAACAATATTGTAACTATATCCCTTCTTAATAAGTCTTTTTAAAGGTTTTGTAAGCATTTGAAGTGAATACTGACATTTGTACAAAGCTGTATCAATCTAGATTATTAAGACATTTTTGTAAAGTAATATACCACATCATTTTTATCAAGTACTTAATTCTGTTGTCTTTCAAGTGGACTTTTTGTCAGTCTTATATTTAGATACTTTCTTTATCATCAACAGAATTTAGTTATATTGTCAAATAGTTGAGTATGCACATTTCTCAGCATTTTAACATTAAAATTAATATTTAGGCTGTATTTACTGTGTCTTCAAATTTAATACAAAGTTTGACAGTGTCATTTTCATTAAGCTTTACATACAATGTATGCATACTTAACCTATAGGCAGATTTGTATATTTCATTTAATTTTGTAGTTATATGTTGTCAGATATTATATTAAAATGGATAGTTATTCATTATAACTTCAAGAAGTTTAATATTCAACAGAATTTGACCAATAATAGTTGACAGAGTTGTCTCCCTTGATTAATTTAAACAAATGTATCTCTATTTCACATACAATTCATTGGGAATACAAAAGATAAGTGGAATAAATGTCAATAAGACAGCAATCCAACAACAAAACAAAGAAATCTTCAGGTCAATAGACAAAGTGTTCAAACAATATGTCCAGATTTTAATTAAAGAGAGTCATAATGGGGCTACTTTTAGACGCTCAAAAAATCAACTGGTTTTTAATAATCAGGTTAAATTTCTTCCAAAAATATGGGTAAAGATAATTATTTGAGACCACTGACAAATCACAATAAGGATATTTTGACGAATCATGGTACAATTTTAATCAATTTGAAGTTAACAGTAGCCAAAAATGACCATTTGAAGCCTGATGGTAAAGGGCATTACAACCATCATTAAATATATATAACACCTTGTGTATGTAAGTATTCAATGAAAATCTTCAGCAGTAAAATATCATAGGTAATGATAAACAATTCAATTGTTTTTTTAACTTGTATTTACTTTGATCACATAACATACATACATCTAAATTTGATGTTATTGGACCACCCATATTTTTAACTTTGGCACTTCTTGGTCTAGTTTGTGTTCTATGTGGGGGGTCTATTTCAGCCACAATAGGTGTGTCCATTAGTCCAGCTTTACCATCACCAAGAACTGTGTGACTTTCTACATCATCTTCAATCAGTAAGTCACCAGATCTAACTGTAGTATCTGTAACATATAATTTAAAGAAAGTCAGAAGATGAAAATCAAGATAACATATTAAACTGGTTCCTACATTTATATAAACAATGTTTACCTGAACTTCTTGTGGATCAGAATTCAGAATATGGAAAGTTAAAAAAAACAGGAAACCTTTTTGTATCTGCAACAAACTTAGTATTGAAAAGTTGGAGATTCAAACTATACAAAATTTTGCTTTAGCTATATTGAAAATCTTTGGATTGCCTTCTATGAAAGTTTGTATGTATACATACAATTTCTTTTAAGATAGAAAAGCGTTTCATAAAATCAGAATTAAATAACTACTTTTTTTAACAGGTTGAGATGATAGCCTGTTTTGCCTCTGTTCAGCAGGAGAACTTGGCCTGTCTGACGCAGGACTAATATCTAGGATATCTTGAGGCTTTGTTCTCTGGGCTGTAGATGGTCTACTTTCAGACTTTGACTGACTGGCTCCATTCTCAACAAAGCTGGCAATTATTATTTCTAGCATAGCTCTGAAAGGATCTTCTCTCTCCTGGTAAAATTAAAACAAAAATATTCAGGCACTTTGTTCAAGGTTATGGTTGTCTTTCTGAAATTGTTTAACATCTCATCCCTTATTTTTTTTATTATTTTTTTTACATTGTGTCAAATTAATTCGTTCAGTGTATATTCACTTGTTTGTGTTAATATGTCTTTTGATTGAGGTAAGTCATTTCAATTGATATTTTATATTGTGTCTTTCTATGTTGTGATGTTACACTATTGTTTTAGGTAAGGGTGAAGGTTGGTACCTTTTAAAATGAGTAAACCCCACTGCACCTGTCCTAAGTCAGGAACCTGATGTTCAGTTGGTTGTTTTTTGTTAATGTTGTTCATAAGTGTTTCTTATTTCTTTGTTTTTTTATATATATTAGACCATTGGTTTTCCATTTTAATTGGTTTTACACTAGTCATTTTTGGGGCCCTTTATAGCTTGCCGTTCTGTGTGAGTCAAGGCTTCATGTTGAAGGCCATACTTTGATCTGTAATGGTTTACAGTAATACACAGTCTTTGAGATGAAGAAAGAGTTGGTTGCTTGAATGTTAGATTGGACTGTAAGTGCTTGAGGTAAATAAAAGGTTGGTCAATGAACAGTCCACTAAATGTTACAAATGTTTTCCTATAGTATTATTATTCCATCTAAAAACATAAGTTTTAGTTTGTTTATGAGGAATTTACCTTATATCTATATATGTATGTTATATAACCACATTTAAACTGACCTTATTTCTTTTCATTAGTCTTTCTATGTGCAATTCTTTCATTAGAGACTGTCTATTACTGATAGCTCCTTCTGTACGTGGCATTTCCTCATCCATAATTTGCAGAGTATTCTTGAGTCCCTAAAAGAAACAGAAAATATATATACATGTAGACATAAATTAAATTAAATTCCAAAATGCTTTTAAAGTCCTTTAATTTTTTACATCTTTTCTCCAACCGGTTTCACATATTTGTGATGGTCATGAATGATAATGAATGTAACAAATGGGTAAGATAACGTCACGATAATAAGTCTGTAACAATACATAAAAGGGACGTAACCCTTAAAAAAGTAGCATATTATCTGTTTGGGTTTGGTTTGTATTTTTAGATGAACATATTTTCTTAATTAATTCTCATTTCTTCAGTCAATTGGTCGTCACATTGATAGATTGGGACAACATAGTATTTTGGTAATTTATTGGTAGCGCATAAATCCAGGTGTTTACTAAGGTTAATCATTCTTGTTTCTGTATTTCGGATTTGTTGACGGTGAACTGTAAATCTCTTCTGTAATGTGTTTCCTGTTTGGCTAATATAATCTTTTTAGCACCCATTAGATTTAATCACATAAATTAAATTTCCTGATGCGCATGTAAAAGAGTTCTTAATAGTGAAAATCTCTCCCAATTTAAATTCATTTGATTCTCCTTCCATAATATTTTTACAAATACCACAATTTGAACATCCATATTTTTTGGGATGAAGGAGATATTTCCCACTGGTGAGTATAACTTCTTTAAAGATTTTGACTGCCTCTTACTTTTAATAATTTTCTGAGTGGCTAGGGCCCTTTTCATTTAACAACCTTGACTGGCTTTTCAGCCCTTGCACGGTTGGTATAACAGCAACAAATGGAAGTTTTTAACAACCTTGACTGGCTAAACAGCCCTTGCACGGTGGGTAAGGTATAACAGACAACAAATGGAATTTTAACGACCTTAACAGCCCTTGCACGGTGGGTAAGGTATAACAGACAACAAATGGAATATTAACGACCTTGACTGGCTATACAGCCCTTGCATGGTGGGTAAGGTATAACAGACAACAAATGGAAGTTTTTAACGACCTTGACTGGCTATACAGCCCTTGCACGGACGGTGTATAACAGATGAAAGTCAGACTTTTCATGTGAATTTCAATTTAATCCTTGAAAAGCAGTCTAGATTCATTCCTAAAATAATTTATATATTTATATTTTTTTATTTGTCCCAAAACATTTAAATTCATGTAATATCCATCCTTATCAGTAGAAAAATCAATAAAAAAAAAAATTTAAAAAAAAAAAATCGGGGAAAATTTTTCATTGTACTAATGAACTCAAAATCGTTCAATTTTTTTTTGTCGTGTTTTTTAATTTCCGGATCTGCGCAGAACGCAGAAATCTACTTCCTTTTTCTGGTCTTGTTGTCGTGAGACTTTGATTAGTCTAGTAAAATATAGGAACTCAAGGAACACAATACCAATATTTCATTTTAAATCATTCTTTGTCTTTGATATGAATAAACGTTACCTGATGCATTGCGTTATTTTGTTTACATTGAACATGACGTCATAACTTAAATAACGTCACAAGTAAAATCCCTAACAACAGAACCAAAATCGGAAACGTAACGGTAATTCCGTTTCATTTTTTCACAAATATTTTTAAAAGTTTTACAGAATTCGTCCCCATTCACAGGTAATGCCTGCCTCATATTATGATACTTTGATTAAAATATTATTCATTTATATTCTTTTTACAATTTACATTTTTAAAAGCAAAATAACTGAAAACAGGATAAAGGGAAGGAACAAATATTTATTTCAATACACAGAGTTTTTATTACACAACCGCAGTAAGCCAGAGGTAAACATTGTTAATTACCAGTATGTTTGACACCCAAGCTGTTACGTGAAGCCATATAATTATACATCTTCTTTAATTAACAGGTAAAATTTAAAACAGGTGTCAATTACACCCGTACGGTAGTAAGAAATTTCAAACTATCAAATATGGCGTCCTTAATTTTCATTCATGAAATATTTCATACACAGGATTTTTCCCTCCTAAACAGGAGGAGACCCCTGAAAACAGGATTATTGTACTCCCACCGGGAGGTTCACTTGTGTTCCAGACCATATGAGTATTTGGACCGTACGCGTAGGGTCCGGACCGTATACGTATACTCATACGGTCCGACCATACGCGTACGGTCCAGTACGATCTGACCATACATGTTATTTGATCATATGGGTTAAATTGAAACAATCTTTATTTTTAGGTTATTGATAATTTGTTACAATTAGATAGATAAAATGAACAAACGAACAATTGAAATTAGGTATTTGTTTAATTGTATATATGAATCCTATTTTGGTACTCTCGCCCAAGGTGACACAATTCAAGTAACGTAATGTTTTTAGCAATTTCATGTATGCAGTTCATGCATGTTCTTTTGCATTTGTTTTTGTTTTGGTAAAGTTGCTAAATACTTTAAAACAATTGAACTCCCACTTTATGTTTACTTCCGATATCTTCAATTTCAGCGTTCATAATACAATTAATGTACTACTGATCGACTGGCTTAATACAAGAGATTAGCATATTTAATTAGCGTGAATTAAAAACAAGTCAAAATATAAAGTTTTAGTTTCAATTACAATTGAACTTTTTTATATTAATTTGATAGTTAAGTTATGTTGATCTGCTATATGCATTTGCAGTGTTCTCCCTCGGATTTTTGGATAGCGCTGTGGTAAGCGCGTAATTTTCGACAATTCTCAGTAAACTTTGTCGCTGTGCGGGATTTGTTCGTAATTGATATGTTGTGTTTTCTTTATCATGCTATTGATGTTTTCTCTTGTAATGATGTTCTCATGGCAGTTACCCCTTTGTTTGTCAATGTTGTTGTTTTGATATAGATGAAGAGTCTTTTTTTTTTTTATCTCTGTTGTAAAATTCTTATAATCAAACACAAAATACAAAAATAAATTTTATTCATTGTCATGATTAAACTGTAGCATACATTTGTACATCACATAAAAAAACATAATATTTAAACAATAACAAAGATCATTCAATGATTTAAAGGCTATTTAAGCATAAACTCCAACAGTTACTATTTTGTTCTTTACTTAAGCACTAAATTAAACACATTGATAAAATAAATTAGCTGAAATAAATGTCTATATATATCTATAAAAGTCATACGACGTTTAACAGGAGTTGACATTTTTTAGCATAATGATTACCCATTTTTCTGATTAACGTTTTATAATATTCGTATGGCTTCACCCAAGGTGGACATCGAGAAAGTGAATTTCTCAAGTCTAGTATCAGCTTGGGGTTTGTTTTTCTAATCATATCCTCTTAATTGTTTTCAAAGGGTAAAATTCATTACTGTAGAATTGCTGATTAAACAGTTATTAGTTCGATTGGGTGATAATTAATACTTCAAAGACTAGCTCATTGAACCAATTTGATCGTTGTTAAAATCAGTGTTTGTTCAACGTTCGTTAAACAAGTTTGTGAATGTCGTTGGGAAATGCGGTCAATTTATTTCATCTCATTTCATTCATATATGCCTCTATATATTCATCAAATTGAAAAAATAGATGTCAATGTTGAAATCTTTGTTTATTTTGATCTCTCAACGACGCCATTTTGTAAAATTTATTAGACTGGTCCCGCGGAGTTACTTTAATACAACGGAAATAATTCTTTCAAAAATCGTAAACCAGTCAATCACATGATCCAAAAAGAAAAATAAGCGAGGAAATTTGAAAAAATACGAAAAAAAATATAGCGACACGGTCAGTGCAATAGGACAGCGGGAAATTGAAATAGCGCTGAAAATTGTGGTGCTAAAACGGCCTGGGGAGAACACTGCATTTGTATCTAATAAACTTGACCAACTTTTTAATAATACGGTCTTACCATATGAGTATTTTGAAAAAGTTCGATACAGTCCAGACCGTACGCGTACGGTCCAAATACTCATACGGTCTGGAACACATGTATAGATTTCTAGATAGTGATAAGGTGTATAAGACAGATAAATTAATTAAGTTGTCTCCCTTTATGCAGTTTGTGTTTTTATCAAATTTATTTGTAAGCTGATTGAGCTCTGTTAACAAAATATTCAATGGAAAACAGGAGAATCCAACTAACTTTTCACAACATGCTTCCATCATAATTTAGTGTAACTCATAAACTGATATGATTTTGTATTCTTTTAAAATAATGAAAAAAAAAAAAAAATAGAACTGTAAGCCCACTTTCACTGGCAACACCGGCCACCTATTATTAAGTATAATGTAGGTATATTTACACCACCTTTCTACTTAAATATTCTCGAACTATAGATGATGCCATGCATTCTATATGTTCGTTCCCCATATTGGCAGCTTTCGCCATAATTTCGCGATTAAACTTTCAAAGTTCACTTAGGACGGCCATATTGAAACATTCTTGTGGAAACGGGATTTACGTTGTAAAGAGATTTGTTTTATTTATATATTTTTCCATGATTATAATTCTTGGTTTGCAATTAAGGTCTAAACGATTAATATTTAGTAGTCAATTTAAATTTTTTTTAGCAGAAAAAGAGAAAAATTCTAAAATCAAAAAGTATGTATGTCATTTGAGAATGTGCCTACTAAGAATCACTTCATTTTCTCCCTATGTGAAAGGTATTTAGTAAAAAAAATACCCAAGATAGAGCTATAAATTTTTGAATATTTACTCAAATACAGATTAAATAAGTTCAATTCACTTTTATGTTATACAATGTATAATTGATTTTTTTTTAAGGTTCTGTGGATGAAGTACTGTGCAGTGATATTTGTATGACTATTTCAGCTATGTTGAGGGAAATTCAATCTTGCAAAATTGCTGTTTCGAGAAAATAGGTATTCAAAACATGTATTATAGAGAAATAAGCACATTGTGCAGTACACACTCTAGAAGTATGTTTAGAGAAAGAGATGAAACTGTTTAGAACTTTTTGCCCTCTATCAGTCTATAGTCTATACAACAACAGTACTATAAACGAAATGTGGGATTTATTTAAAAACAACATCACAAAATCAATAGATACAAACATCCCACATAAAATGTTAACATATAAACACCGACTTCCCTGGGTGCACAACAAACTCAGAAAAATGATAAATAAAAAGAATAAATTGTACTCTAAAATGAAAAAGGACAAAAAGCATATACTTAAATATAAAAAACTTAAACAACAAGTCCAACAATGTCCAAAAAGCTGGTCATGTTTGTTATTCCTACTAGTATGCTCACTGGTACATACTTGGTACAGGCCGACAAATACAAATTTAGTCAATACAAGATAAATGCAACATGCCTGCTGTGTCAGAGGGAGGACGAAGATTTAACGCATGTCTTAACATTCTGTCCAGCTTTAAGGGAAACTCGTATGAAGTATTTCCTTCCTCTCAAAATCCTGGTCACAAATATCATAGGTTGCAAAGGATGGGAACAACTTTTTAACATTAACCAAAACATTGTAGCACTTTTGCTAGATTTCACAGTTTTCCACAGTATGCAAAACCTCAGTAAAACCCAGAAGATGAATGTCAAGTCACTGACTAGAGACTTCTGTTACAAAATACATATCTGCCGCTTACAGCTTCTTAAGAACTTAGAAAACAAGTGAAATTCAAATGGAAGTATGTGAATGCTAGGAATGATTAGTATAGACAATGTACTTTAGTAACTTTTGTACCTAAGCAATTTTTACTTTTTTACTTATGATGGACAAGTTGGGTTTTAGATTTTATGCCTCCAAACATGTACATTTTATTTTTCTAATCCTGTGAATATTTTTCCATCCCAAATTTATTTGTATTTTTATCTCTTAACCATGTTAACCTCTCCACCATATGTACAGAGCACGTCTACTGGCCCTTTTTTACATTATTAATTTTGTCGATTATTTTTACCTTTTTTTGTTTTTTTTTTACTTTTTAACCCTATTGTAATTAACTTTTAAAAATATAAAATAAATCTTTGATTAACCCACTAATGTAAATACTCCTGATTACCCATTGCGGGGTGTTCCTTAGATAGGAAGCTAATACACAAGAAAGAAAGAAAGAAGAACAGAGACGTGCCTATTGTACATACATAGAAAAAATGATCCTTGACCTTCCAACAAATGACCCTGACCAAAGTTACAGCAACCAATCAAAACCGAAAAAACTCTTTTCTTACATTAAATCCATCAGAACTGACAATAGTGGAGTTGCTCCCCTGAAAAAAGAGGGACAATTAACAACTGATACAAAACAAAAAGCCAACATTTTAAATGAGCAATTCCAATCAGTCTTTACCACTGAAACAGCAAGTAACATGCCTGATAAAGGACCAAGTCCCCATCCAGTCATTCCATCACTCACAATTACCACACCTGGCATACAAAAACTCTTACACAACATCAATCCGCACAAAGCCACTGGTCCAGATAACATCAGCGGCAGAGTTCTAAAACAACTTCAAAACATAACGGCACCTATCCTCACCATTATTTTCCAGAAATCACTTACATCTGGCTGTATACCATCTGACTGGAAACATGCAAATGTCGCACCAGCATACAAAAAAGGTGAAAAATACAACGCAGTTAACTACAGACCAATCTCTCTCACTTGTATCAGTTGCAAACTAATGGAACATGTCATAACAAAACATTTAATTAATCACTTAGAAAAAAACAACTTATTATACGACCTCCAGCACGGCTTCAGACACTCTAGATCATGTGAAACACAACTTCTATCTTTCATACAAGAACTGGCTTCAAATTCAGACAATAACACCCAAACAGACCTTGTAATTATGGACTTTGCCAAAGCCTTTGACAAAGTCCCACATCAAAGACTCTTATACAAACTACACTTCTATGGAATACAAAATGAAACACTTAACTGGATCTCTGCCTTTTTATCAAACCGCACACAAACAGTTGTCCTGGATGGAGAGTCATCAGACGTTGCTCCAGTTACTTCTGGTGTCCACAGGGAACAGTTCTGGGTCCAGTTCTTTTTCTGGTTTACATAAACGACCTACCAGAATATTTGAAAACCAGTAAACTCAGACTGTTCGCCGACGACAGCATCATTTACAAAAGCATCAAATCTAAAGAAGATTGTGATAGCCTTCAGGAAGATCTTGATGCTGCTGCAAAGTGGGAAGAAGACTGGCTGATGGCTTTCCATCCAGACAAATGTACAGTTCTCACAGCCTCAAATAAGAAAAATACAATTAAAAAAGACTACATCCTTCACTGTCATACCCTAGAATCTGTCTCCGCAGCTAAATATCTTGGTATAACACTGCAATCTGACCTAAAATGGAACCAGCATACAAACAACATCATTGGCAATGCAAATAAAAGTCTAGGATTTCTAAAAAGGAATCTAAAAACATCAATCACAAACATTAAGTCCCAGGCATACCTAGCACTTGTCCGACCAAAACTAGAATATGCTTGTTCGGTTTGGAACCCTCATACTGCTGAACAATGCAATAAACTTGAGATGGTTCAACGTCGGGCAGCTAGGTATGCCTGCAATCGTTACCACAACACCAGTAGCGTTACAGACATGCTCAATACCTTAAATTGGCCTACCTTACAACAACGCAGACTTAAAACTAGACTTATAATGTTCTATAAAATTGTTCACCATATTGTCGCCATACCATCAGATTTACTCATACCAACAGACAATAGAACCAGACAATTCCATCCACAAACTTACAGACACATACTTACATTTAAAGACTGTTACAAATATTCCTTTTTTCCGTTTACTATTACACAATGGAATGTACTACCTCCAAAGGTAGTACTTTCTCCGACCTTAAATATTTTTAGAGAACAGTTGACACCTACTGTTCTCTACAATATAAAACAGTAAACCTAGTAGTTATGTAAATAGTTTTAACCACATGTCATGTTAGTATTTGTTTATTTTTGGCACTTTTCTTTTATAAATATTTATTTATTATTATCCTACGCATGCGCAGCAGTTAGTAATCATCAAAAATCTGATGGATAACTGGATACCATAAGAAGAAGAAGTAAGGCTCTTTGGCTTTGGCTTTGCTTAGGGGGTCTCATTGGAGGGTTCTGATCCCGTATCCCGCTTACTGTTTTGTCAGATTCCTGTATCCCGCTTACACTATGTACGTAAGCAATTCTGAATTTTTTGTAAGTTCCCGTGTCCCGCTAGACTTCATTTCCCGTTTTCACGGCACAATAATTTGGACTTTCAAGTGTCACGCTTACTAAAAATCGGCCATCCCTCACGTTACGCTTAGACCCCAATGAGACCCACTGCTTATAGCTTTCTTTTACTGTAAAAAATAGTATACTATATAGTAAATAAGTCCAAATAATTAGCCGATTGTGCAAGGGCTGTATAGCTAGTCAAGGTCGTTAAAAACTTCCATTTGTTGTCCAAATAAATATGATGCCCTGCTAGGCTATTTTGATTTTTTCTGTGACTCCTGAGTCGTTCCTACATATTATTATTAAAGATGTCATAATTATTTGGACTAATAGTATAAAGGAGGGTAGTAATACACCTTATTGCTATTTGTCCCCAATTCCTGAAAATCACACAGGTTCCTGTAAAATTTTGACGTCATAAAACAAAATATCTGACGCCACAATGGAAAAGTGATTATTGTATGCGTCAAAAGTTCAAGCGGCCGGGTCAGCCGGGATTAGTGATAAGGTGTATGCTCTTTACTGTCTGGCGTCAAAAGGTCATTTTCAGCTACTGTTAGTGTGAAATTGGTTAAAATTTTATCGTTGTTCATCAAAATGTCCTTATGATTTGTCAGAAGTCTGAAATATTTATTGTTACTGTCATTTTGGGGAAAAATTTAATGTAATTTGTCGAAGTAAGTAGATTTTTTAACTGTCTAAAAGAGAGTGAACATTGCATCGTTATGCACTAAAAATTACTGTTAACGTCATTTGGCAATTTTTTTACCGTTTTTTTATCATGAAGGTATCCCCATTTAAATTAATACCACCCTTATATGACTATAGGAGAAGCCAGTTAAGGGGGCTCACAGGTATAAATCTTTCTTTTTTTTAATATAGGATTTCGCTATATTTTTCTTTAAATGAACTTTATCCTATACTTTTAAAATGTAATAAAAAAATGGGGTCACCTTTCATTAAAGCTCACAATCTGGCTCCGAAAGATCTATCTATCTATAAATCTTCCTGTTTTGCATTATTACATGCTGTTTTTCCCAAAATTTTTATCGCTCCCATACATGTTTGCAACAGTTTGCCCCTTATGTATTGGGCTTAAGAAATTTCACATACTCCATTTGAAGTCTAAAATATGCTGGTCGTTAATTATAGATTCAATGTTTTATTATAGTCTCACTACATATTCAAACATAAAATGAGATTCACAGAAATAAAAATGAAACATTAAAACATTTGCATTCTATGCACCAATCTTCAAAAGATTTATCAGAGACTTTTAGGACAAAATACATGTATATATACAAAATGATATACATATAAACATATTTTTTAAAATTATATAAAATTTACTGTGTCCATTTACACTAAATGAAAGTAAAACATTTGTTTTGTCAAGATATAAATTGATGTAAGTGAAATATAAATTAAAAATACTGTTTTATTAAAGTTTCTGGTCATGAATGTTTTCAATAAACTAGCAAAATCTTTTAAAAGCTCCTGCACATACATTGACATAGGTTCCTCATTATGATCTTCATTTAATTCTGTAGGACTTCATATGTTCAAATTACATTTAAATTTTAGGGGCTGGGCCAAGTTAATTTGCCCCACATTGTGCATTCTCCATGTTCTCCTTTTAATACATGTAATACTAATAGATATATAATTGACATTTTGCCTAGGTAAGACAAATAAAGTCGCATCATGTATGCAGAGTACAGCAACAATCAACAGAAGCCAAGAAGTGAAGCCACTTCACCGGTAAGTCTTTTGAGGTCATAATTGCAGAATTCTGTAACAGTGAGTATAACCAGGGGCGTAGCTACCCGGAGGCACGACAGCACATGCATCCACGTCATTTTCACACAAAAAAAAAACAAAAACAAAAAAAGAGAGAGAGAAACAGATGAATTGGTCAATGGGAATCGGACAGAGTGATGCATCTATTATCTATTATGAACATATTTGTTAAATGTTCGGAGACTGTTTGTGTCTTTTCCATGCTGAGAGCTGCCGGTAGAAACTTTCTACCATTTCTTGATTACCTGATACAAGAACTTACATGCAGATTAGTTTCTAACGAAGAGCGGTTTTCTACCCAGTATTTGATATCAACAAAGCCAAATAGGATTAATTAGGAAGCAATCAACATATCATTTGAGACGTATATAAATGACCTTACTGTAAACAATGTTGCACAATCTCACGAGGAAGTTGAACTATGGATTGTAAGGTGGGATATGGCAGTGGACCCCAAAGCCATCCTCTCTTTCGGAAACTCTGCCAGTGACAAACAGTGACCTATATCCAAACATTTACATTTGTCCGCTCATTCTAGTGATAAAGCCGGTGACAACAGCAACAGCAGAGAGAAGTTTTAGCGTAATGAGAAGAGTGATAACTTATGTCCCCTCTACAATGCATACAGAAAGACTTTCTAGTCTGTGACCATCCTTCATACATACAAACATTGGGAAATTGATATTGAAAAAGTTACTGACACACTTGCTGTTAAGAAAAAAACGTCGTTTGGGATTCCTTTTTTCTAACCAGAATTAACATGATTAATATGACTTCAAGTTAGAAAGTCAAAAGATTGAATCAATGTTTTGATATATTTAGGCTAACAGAATATAGTATTGTGTTTATGTTTATAATTATGTTTTTTTTATATATACATCTTTGCTTACATCAACTTCCATTTACACTTTGGTTGATAGTTGTCTCATTGGCAATCATACCATATCTCCTTATTTTTATATCTACTTTGCTCAATACAAATACTAAAAAATGGAACAAATCTCTGTGATTTTAAAAGCTATCACGGCGTACAAAAAACACTAAAATAAAACATGTTTTAAAAGTCTTCATTCGACTCGAACATTTTGAAGTTAAATAATTGACAAAAAAAACATAACAAAAATGTACAAATTTTAATAGGTTGTAACTGTTTTAAAACGCTATATATGTGGAGCGTCAGGGAGGCTTTGCTACCCTGGACCCACTAGGGGCCTTAGGCAGCCCCCAGACCCCTCGCCCTTCGGTTTGTGATTCCACTTTTCATTAACAAAGGGGCTAAGCCCCTGATGACAGAATACAGAAACAACCAATGGAAGTCAAAGAGTGGTGCATCATCATTATCATAGACAGTCATACCTTTTATTTTCCTTGAAATCAGAGTTGATACTTCTGAACATAAAAAAAACCCAAATTCACCTGGAAGTTATTTAGCAAGAATTGTAAGGTCATATAGAGTTCAGTATGAATGTAGAGAGATGTGGTATGACTGCAGATAAAACTGATATACGCCAGATTCCAATTTAAATTATGTGTAAAAGTTTTGCAGTGATTTCTGTGGTATGAAATTATGTCAAACCAGCATGTTAATGCTAACTATGAGAAATCATATTACCAAATAGATCACCTGTATAAGTCTTTCAAGTTCATTCAAAATCAGTGATATGAACTTTATGGACAGAGAAAATAGATTGGTAAAAAATCCAGAATGAAACAAAATTTACCAATTATGTCTGTTTGTTTTGCTCACACATTGTTGTCAATATAATCATAATAATAGAATTGTTAGCAACTCATTCAAGTGAGAGGTTCAACTAGCTATAAAATCAGGTTTAATCCACCATTTTCTACAAAAGGAAATGATTGCACTAAGTCAGAAATATCACAGTTGTTTTCCATTTAATTTGTTTGATATGTTTGAGCCTTGGATTTTGCAATCAGTTAATATTTACCTACTGTTATTAGCATGTGACATTTGTTTACAGGCGTCTTTTAAACTGGACAGACATCGTTCTATGTCCCAGAGTCTGACTAAAACAGTTTTATCAGGGTCTGCATTGGAAAGGAAAAGTCGTGGTATTTCACATCAGGATGACCGTCAGTTCTCTCATCATGATGGATTGGTTGACATGTATATTGAAGATATTCTACATACGGGAGAAAAGATGTAAGTAAAATTAATCTCTGTATTATTGTCTGATAGTATTCACTAGAAAAATATTAAGTTAATTTCAAATTATTCCAATGGTATTCAACATTTATCATGTCTATGATCTAAGAAGTAGTATTGTAGTATACAGTAAAGAATAGAGGCAGTTACATCTCAAAATAAATTAATACAGTATTCAGTAAAGTAACTTGAAAGCTTTAATAGTCATAGATCTACATGTAAAAAAGTAGGTATAAAAAAATGCACAGAATAGCCCATTACCTTAAAATGTCTGCATACACATACAGTGTTCTGTATTCAGTGTTTTATTTATCATTAAAATTGAGAAAGGAAATGGGGAATGTGTCAAAGTGACAACAACCCAACCATAGAGCAGACAACAGCCGAAGGGCACCAATGGGTCTTCAATGTAGCGAGAAACTCCCGCACCCGTAGGCGTCCTTCAGATGGCCCCTTAAAAAATATGTATACTAGTACAGTGATAATGGACATCATACTAAACACAGAATTATACACAAGAAACTAAAATTAAAAATCATACAAGACTAACAAAGGCTAGAGGCTCCTGACTTGGGACAGGCGCAAAATTGCGGCGGGGTTAAACATGTTTATGAGATCTGAACCCTCCCCCTATACCTCTAGCCAATTTAGAAAAGTAAATGCATAACAATACGCACATTAATATTCAGTTCAAGAGAAGTCTGAGTCCGATGTCAGAACATATAACAAAAGAAAATAAATAAAATGACAATAATATATTAATAACAACAGATTACTAGCAGTTAACTGACATGCAAGCTCCAGACCTCAATTAAACAGATTGAAACATTATGTCTTCATCATATGAATCAGGCACAATCCCTCCTGTTAAGGGTTTAGTATCATACTTTCATAAAATATATGAGAAGAACATAACCCGTGTCATGCCAACAACTGTTTTTTAAAATAAATGTGCTTAGTCCGATGCAAAGACCCTATAAGTGAATCAATATTAAAACCAAAGTATGCAATCTTTAATGACCTAACAACAATATCGTAACTATATCCCTTCTTAATAAGTCTGTTTAAAGGTTTTGTAAGCTTTTGAAGTAAATACTGACATTTTTGTGCTCAATTTAGTGATTCTTATTATGTTGCATTGATGATTACAGATTTACATTAATACATGTATGCGATACAAAGCTAAGTATAAGCAAATAGAAGGTATTCCATTGAAAGAAGTATGCTGGTTGTGAGGGAATTTTTAATGTGCCTTCATAACCTCCATGTACATTTGAATGGCAAAGTTTTACCATGTGATGTATGTTTGCATTTTGAAGTTAACAAGTTCTGTACTTAGTTGTGATGTATGTTTGATATGTAATATTTGTTCATGTGAGGATGGGAATTTTTATCAGTAGTACCTCACAGTATAACTCATTAGAACTATTTAGGATATTATGACTTTTATAACAGGTACTCACCAAAAAAGAATACTAACATCAGAGCCAAGATGACTATGTACCAGCTACTTCAACATGATATCAAGGTAATTTGTCTTTGCGCTATGGTAAATACATAAATAACATGAACTGTTTGTTCATACTTATTCTTTATTTTATGATTGGTAATAGATATACAAAGTTTATGTAGCCTACATTTTATTAAGCAATAATCATTGATATATATTAATAAATAATTAGTTAAATATAAAAATAAGAAAATGTGGTATGATTGCCAATGAAACAACTCTCCACAAGAAACCAAAATGTGGTATGATTGCCAATGAGACAACTCTCCACAAGAAACCAAATGACACAGTAATTAACAACTATAGTTCATGTTTCAATGAGTTGCCTTTAGGTTACACATGCTATTAACATTAATCTTCTAATGAAGGTCACTTACAATTTCATGATCGCTGAAATGAGTTAATAACAGATGTTAAAATATGGAACATTGTCAATATTTAAAGAAAGATCATTCCACTCGAATATGAGATTTTATCTATGATATTTCAGTCATCTAATTAGTATATAAAAGAGTTTGTTAAAGCAAACTTACATGTTTGTTTTAAGGTATGGTATAGAAGGTGGAAGATCAAAGGTACAGAAAATCCTATCTTCAAGTCTTATATCAAGTATATAGAAAGTAAGTGAATGAGCATGGAACTATAAATAATACAAAAAGTTCTGTTTATTATTTGATAAATTTAATCCAATCATTATTCATGGTTATTTTTCATGAATAAAAGTATCTTAAATGGATGAATTTGAAATTTTCTCTGTCATTGTCTGTTGTTGTTTAAGTTGATTTATTGGATCTTGGTAAATGTTGTAGACCAGACAATAACTTATAGTATAGATGCTAGAATTCATGTCATCTTGAATCTGGTGAATAGTTGTCTCATAAGTAATGATACCAGAAATCTCCTTGTCAACGTTTTATTTAGAAAAATGGAGGATGATTTTACCCTGGAAAGGTTAAACCAAAGAACTACCTTCTTGGATATTAATGACGTAATATTTAGGACTGAGAGAAAAGACTGGTCTGCCAGAGGTTGAATAAAGTGTTGTGATCAGTTGATTAATCCTCCTGCATACTGTTACCTTTTGAATTAGCATGTTGACAATCTGAAACAGCATGTTAGTGCAGTACAAAGCAAGATTATATTACATCAACATATGCTTTGTCTTGATATAACTGTACATTTGCCACTGGACATTAAACCACCTATTGGTATAGCTACATTTGCCACTGGACATTAAACCACCTATTGGTATAGCTACATTTGCCACTGGACATTAAACCACCTATTGGTATAACTACATTTGCCACTGGACATTAAACCACCTATTGGTATAGCTACATTTGCCACTGGACATTAAACCACCTATTGGTATAGCTACATTTGCCACTGGACATTAAACCACCTGTTTATATAACTGTAGGCTACTGTAGCTAAATATATTATGTTCTAGTTTATTGTCCTCCAGCATGTTAGTGCAGTACAAAGCAAGATTATATTACATCAACATATGCTTTGTCTTGATATAACTGTACATTTGCCACTGGACATTAAACCACCTATTGGTATAGCTACATTTGCCACTGGACATTAAACCACCTATTGGTATAGCTATATTTGCCACTGGACATTAAACCACCTATTGGTATAGCTACATTTGCCACTGGACATTAAACCACCTATTGGTATAGCTACATTTGCCACTGGACATTAAACCACCTATTGGTATAGCTATATTTGCCACTGGACATTAAACCACCTATTGGTATAGCTACATTTGCCACTGGACATTAAACCACCTATTGGTATAGCTATATTTGCCACTGGACATTAAACCACCTATTGGTATAGCTACATTTGCCACTGGACATTAAACCACCTATTGGTATAGCTATATTTGCCACTGGACATTAAACCACCTATTGGTATAGCTACATTTGCCACTGGACATTAAACCACCTATTGGTATAGCTACATTTGCCACTGGACATTAAACCACCTGTTTATATAACTGTAGGCTACTGTAGCTAAATATATTATGTTCTAGTTTATTGTCCTCCAATAGTTACCTAGGATGATAAGCTGCTATATTATTTTGTAGGTAATTTTGGTTCAAGTATTTATGTTTTATATGTGTTTGATTACCTCCCTTGTTTTGTAGGTAATTTTGGTTCTAGTATTGATGTTTTATTTGTGTTTGATTAGCTGCCTTGTTTTGTAGGTAATTTTGGTTCTAGTATTGATGTTTTATTTGTGTTTGATTACCTCCCTTGTTTTGTAGGTAATTTTGGTTCTAGTATTGATGTTTTATTTGTGTTTGATTACCTCCCTTGTTTTGTAGGTAATTTTGGTTCTAGTATTGGTTCACTATTTGTGTTTGTTAGATGGGTTATCCTGTTAAACTTGTTCCTGTCATTAGTCTGGTTGTCAGTGGTTGTCATACCAACAGCTGTAACATTTAACTACAACAACATCTCACAAGAACTAGAGTGGATGAACTTCATTGGTGGAGAGGTAACTTTAAGGTACCATAAAAATGTAGGGAAAAAAAATTAAAGATCAAGCTAACTTTACTTTGTAAGATGCAAAAAATCCTTAAGATCATCATGATATATATAAATGAACAAAAACAAAAACAAAAAACAAAAAAAAGTTAAAAAAGTAATTTACCATTGCTGTTGATAATTGTAACTGTCTGGAGAGAATTATGAAAAGAATGAAGTTGACCTTATAGATGGCATGATTTTTTTTTATATTTATAGGGAGCCATTAGGGAGAGCTGGCTGTTTTATGGAGGTTATCCAGAGGTCATTGATGGAGTTTATCACATTGCACTGGCCTATTTAATGATGATCCTGTTGACATACTTTGGTAGTCTGTTTGTTATTCTAAATAAGTAAGATTTTCTAAAATATAAAGGTTAGATAACTCCTCCAAACTGAAAGTTATTCATCTTCGTACATCTGGTATTTCTACTCAATAATTAGGGTTGATCTGACATCATAGCTTCATAGTATTTAAACTGTAGGAGGATTTATCAGGAACTACAACATTTAACTGCTTACACCCCAAAAATGACAAAGTTCAACTATCTCCCAAAAGGGCATATATGAACATGAATAAAAATCAAAACCCTGACCACATTCACACCTCTAATATATGTACATACAGACAGCCAAGTGAAAACTTTCTAGGATTCAAACTGTAGGAGGAATTATGTTGAATGACTATATACCCGTAAAGGGATGGATGGACAGACAGGGGTAAAACAATAAGCTCCCCAGGTTTAAAAGGCAGGTGGGCATAATAAAATAATACCTAATTGAAGAATTTATACAAATAAATGTTTTGTGACAAAACAGCACTGATATTTTAAATCTCTTGCACTTTGCATGTTCATGAGTTATTCAGTTTCTTGTTGATTGTTTTCTGTGTTATAGATTTGTTTTATTCTATAATCATTTTTTATTAGTTTAGGTGGTTCTGATAGACCAAAGTCATCTACATTTTCATCAAGATTCAAGTTTTCATCGATTATATTTTCATCCTGGGATCACGGTGTTACATCTGCAGATGCCTCAAATAATCTGAGTGTGGGGATAGCTAGTGTTCTCAAGGTAAGCAAGTCCATAAAACATTGATATGCACAACTATATATACAATTTTCAAAACCACTTAAAAATGTCATTGTTTTACGTTGTATTTTTTCAAGCCTACAACATATTTATGTTGTGAAAGGGAGGCATAGCCATCCTTGATTTGACATCATCAACCCTTAGGTTCAGTCTAAGGTTCAAGTTTTTTAGACCTCAATAACTCTTTCAAATTTTATGGACATCAATTGCAGGCAAGAAAAAGTGTTCATGCGAAATACTTTAGGCCTTTTTTTTTTTAATTAGTTGGTTTACGGATCCGCCGACCCGATTTTGTTTAAAAGTGAAATAAAATTAAAATTTTGATTTCGTGTTGTTTTTTATTCCGCCGACCCGATTTTTCGAGTCCTGTGAATAAAAAAATCTGAGGCGTTCCAAAACGTTTTGTCTGTGTCAATAAAGCGTTTGTAGTGAACGGCGTATTTTGAAAAGCTTCGAAATGACGCAGACGAATTCAAAAACCCAACGAGGGAGGACCATGGAGTCTGACGGCTTCATCTACTTGGTATCTGCTGCTTCTTCGCCAAGCACGCTGCAATTGCAATTATTAAAGGAGTCAGAATAATGTGTTTGGGTAAGGTAACATATCTTTGGGGGAACTGTTACCTTGTGAGCTACCACATTTAAATTCTGGCTCAGTGTGTCAGTTTAGCATTTCATTTCTCATTATCATATTCTCATCCTAATTATGCATCTGATTAGCCACTAGACATTAAACAACAATTGACCATCCATCCATCAAATGCATAGCATATCAAGATAAGAGCTAAACTATTTCTCCTCCTCAACCCCTGTAATGTCATGAATGAACAGCATTTTTTTTTTTTTTCCTCCAACTCAAATTTTTCAGAACAGTTATACGTGAACAAAAAAAAAATCTAAGATTGCTATTTTATTTTTATTTTTTTTACCTCCTCCGACCCTAACCTTTGACACTAGTTGTCCGTAAACCAACTAATTAAAAAAAAAAGGCCTTACAATTTGTTTTCAAGAAATAGAACCTTGCATTCCTGTGACATCTTAAACTGAATTGTTTAGGGCTGCTACATGATTGATTATGGTAGAGTTGATAGGATGGGAAGACAATCTAATTATGGTTGGTTTGTAACTTTTTTTTTAATTTTGTAATAAAATTTAGAATGGAAATGGGGAATGTGTCAAGAAACAACAACCCGACCGTAGAACAGACAACAGCAGAAGGTCACCAACAGGTCTTTAAGAATTACAAATAAAACGAAAATTTTATGAAATGGTGGTTTAGGTATAAAAAAAGTGCCTCCAATGTTATTCTTTTTTTATTTACATATTTATAACTGCATTAAAGATATTTTTGTTTTACTGATCAGGATAATATATCAGAAGACCTAGCTAAGACCAAATCTAAGACAAGGAACAGAAGAGAAACATATACAATACTTTTTAGTAGAATTCTTGCCTGGGGAATAACCATGTAAAATAATGTTTCATTTGTTCATTATTTGTTCTAAAAAAAAAATCCTCAATGTTTTGTTACATAAAAAATGTTGTTATTGGTTTTGAAATATTGCGTTATTAAGTGACTGGATGTTAAAGACTTTATAACATTTTCCCTTTGATTCTACTCCTGACACTCTGGCTTACTCCAAAAATAAAAACAGACTGCCACATAATAGCATAATAGGGTTGATAGTTGTGTTAAAAACCAATCAATCAATCCTAAAATTCTAAAAATTGTGTTATAGAATTTTCATAAACTTGTTGTTTAAGGAATATGACCAGGTTCAGGGAGATAACTCTGTAAAATCAGTTATGCGTTTGTAAAATTCAATTTCATTAATGTGTTTTAAGGATTTGGAAATAATATGTGTAACCTAGATGCTTAGAATATACAAATGAAAATGGTTGACACAAATGTAATGATAATATAAAAAGTTATTTCCCTTAACCTATTTCTACCTCCTTAAACTTTTATTTTTTTCATACATTGTATATGAATTGAAAATTAATATTCAACTGGTCATTGCTTTTAATTTCAGTCAAAAGCTAGTTTATTTACTGGGATACATCTTATTAACATGATTAATTACATGAATTATTTTTAAAACTTCTAATTTTTAGAGGGGAACCAATACATAAATTTTCAATCTTGTGTTTAACTTTCTAGTAAGGTGTTTTACATAATGAGTACAGTCCTTGAAGGGTGGAGCAGGACCCTTCTAAAGCATATGAGATCTCCCCAATTTGTTTATGTGGGTTTGTTATTGCTCAGTTTCAGTTTTCTATGTTGTGTTTTACCTGACTGTACTGTTGTTTGTCTTTTGTTTTAAGTTTTTTGCATGGAAGTTTGTTTTTGTTTAATAAGTCTGTTTTTCTGTATTGTATCTTTGCCTCCTTTTACATTTATCATTGGAATTTAAGATTAACATTAGTGCATGTATTTACAACCAGAATATTAGGCCTTATTATAAAGTAATTCTCAAGTAAAACTGAAATTTTCACTTTGTTTGAAATAATGTTTTGGTCAAAAATTTTGTATGGAAATTTTTTAATTTAAATAAGAAAATTGTGAGTTATTGCAAAAGATGTATTATATAAGCACCTATATAAGAAAATTGTACTGTTAATGTTCAAGGCATGTTTAATTGACAATGTATGTAATATTTGTTAAGTTATAAGGTAAAAGAAAAATCTTTAACCTTTTCCCCATAGATTTGAGTTAAGTAGGATTTATAAGAAGTTTTCTGACAGTATAGATTTCCTGACTGTATCTCCCATGTGATATTTTGTCTATGTTTTTCATTATTTTGATTGGAGGAGGATGTGCTACCATTGTTTACTTGGCACTGTATGAGAAGTTTTCTGACATTAAAGATTTTCTGACTGTATCTCCCATGTGATATTTTATCTATATTTTTTCAGTATTTTGATTGGAGGAGGATGTGCTACCATTGTTTGGTTGGTACTGTATGAGAAGTTTTCTGACAGTAAAGATTTCCTGAGCGTGTACCTACCATCTATAATCTTCAGTTTGATCAACATCATAATACCACTGATTGTTTCTATGGTATTGATTTTTATTTTAATATTTTGTAAATCAAATAAAAATCCTCAATTTCCTTTCAGAAATTTTTGTCATTGTAAGATAAAAACGAAGATGTGGTAGGAATGCCAATGAGACAACTCTTCACAAGAGACTAAATGACACAAAAACTAACAACTAAAGGTCACAGTACGGCCTTCAACAATGAGCGAAGCCCATACTGCATAGATGACTGCTCTGCCCACATTAGCCATGCGACCAAGGGGCCTGTAATTCAGTGGTTGTAATTTGTTGCTTTATCATATTTGTTTTTTCAATTTATTTTTTTTGTACATAGATCATTATTAGCTCACCTGGCCGAAAGGCCAAGTGAGCTTTTCTCATCACTTGGCGTCCGGCGTCCGTCATCGTCGTACGTCGTCGTCGTCCTGCGTTAACTTTTACAAAAATCTTCTCCTCTGAAACTACTGGGCCAAATTTAACCAAACTTGGCCACAATCATCATTGGGGTATCTAGTTTAAAAAATGTGTCCGGTGCCCAGCCCAACCAACCAAGATGGCCGCCATGGCTAAAAATAGAACATAGGGGTAAAATGCAGTTTTTGGCTTATAACTCAAAAACCAAAGCATTTAGAGCAAATCTGACATGGGTAATATTGTTCATCAGGTCAAGATCTATCTGCCCTGAAATTTTCAGATGAATCGGACATTTCGTTGTTGGGTTGCTGCCCCTGAAATGGTAATTTTAAGGAAATTTTGTTGTTTTTGGTTATTATCTTGAATATTATTATAGATAGAGATAAACTGTAAACAGCAATAATGGTCAGCAAAGTAAGATCTACAAATAAGTCAACATGACCAAAATGGTCAGTTGACCACTTTAGGAGTTATTGCCCTTTATAGTCAATTTTTAACCATTTTTCGTAAATCTTTTAGAAAAATCTTCTCTGAAACTACTGGGCCATATTTAACCAAACTTGGCCATAATCATCATTGGGGTATCTATTTAAAAAAATGTGTCCGGTAACTCGGCCAACAAACCAAGATGGCCACCATGGCTAAAAATAGAACATGGGGGTAAAATGCAGTTTTTGGCTTATAACTCAAAAACCAAAGCATTAAGAGCAAATCTGACAGGAAGTAAAATTGGTGACCAGGTCACGATCTATCTGCCCTGGAATTTTCAGATGAATCAGATAATCGGTTGTTAGGTTGCTGCCCTTGAATTGGTAATTTTGAGGAAATTTTGCTGTTTTTTTGTTATTATCTTGAATATTATTATAGATAGAGATAAACTGTAAACAGCAATAATGTACAGCAAAGTAAGAACTTAAAATAAGTCAGTATGACCAAAATAGTCAATTGACCCCTTAAAGAGTTATTGCCCTTCATAGTCAATTTTTAACCATTTTTCGTAAATCTTAGTAATCTTTTAGAAAAATCTTCTCTGAAACTACTGGGCCATATTTAACCAAACTTGGCCATAATCATCATTGGGGTATCTAGTTAAAAAAATGTGTCCGGTAACTCGGCCAACAAACCAAGATGGTCACCATGGCTAAAAATAGAACATGGGGGTAAAATGCAGTTTTTGGCTTATAACTCAAAAACCAAAGCATTAAGAGCAATTCTGACAGGAAGTAAAATTGGTGATCAGGTCACGATCTATCTGCCCTGGAATTTTCAGATGAATCGGATAATCGGTTGTTAGGTTGCTGCTCTTGAATTGGTAATTTTGAGGAAATTTTGCTGTTTTTTTGTTATTATCTTGAATATTATTATAGATAGAGATAAACTGTAAACTGCAATAATGTACAGCAAAGTAAGAACTTAAAATAAGTCAGTATGACCATAATAGTCAATTGGCCCCCTAAGGAGTTATTGCCCTTCATAGTCAATTTTTAACAATTTTCTTAAAATTTGAAGATTTTCAATAACATTTTCCACAGAAAGTACTGTTATAGATAGAGATAATTGTAAGCAGCAAGAATGTTTAGTAAAGTAAGATCTACAAACACATCACCATCACCAAAACACAATTTTGTCATGAATCCATCTGTGTCCATTGTTTAATATTCACATAGACCAAGGTGAGCGACACAGGCTCTTTAGAGCCTCTAGTTTATCTTGATATAATCGTTTTACATTTGTCATTCCCAAGACTTTTTAAAGCTTACTATACAGTTAAGGTTATGCTCATTGCTGAAGGCTGTACTCTGACATATAGTTGTCAACTAAAAAATTCTACATCCGTTTGTCACTTGTTAAGAGTTGTCTCATTGGCAATAATACCACTTCTTCTTATTTCATGATATTATTCAAGAATCTAAAAAAGGGACACTCTCTTTTACTATTGCATGGGAGAAGGAATCATCGTTTATTATAATGCCTCTTACATATGTTTTTATTTCAGTTACCAGGTTATCTAGAACACTATTCAAGTGGGAAGAAAGAGCTGTGTATTACACTGTCAAGAATCTTTATCCTAAGAATGGCTAACTTGTTTGCTCTAATTGTCACGCTCTACAAAAACTCTACAGAAGTAAGTCATATCTTATAGAACATTTTGTGAGTGGGAGAGAGCTGAGCATTACGCTGTCAAGAATCTTTATCCTTAGAATGAATTACTTGTTTGCTCTTATAGGTCAGTTCCAGAATAAGGTTTTCAGACCAATCTGTCATGCGACTTCCATCACTACGTGACAAAAATGTATGCATCCTCATTTCCAACACATGTTGAGCAAACGGGTGAAAAGGTTTGATTTTATTCTGCACAAAATATTTAGGAAAGTAAAATCTAATAAGATGGTCACACTCTCTCAGTTGTACAGGAATCAAGATTATGTATTTACGGTACATAAATTATTCCCACACTACCCTACAGAATAACGTTTATGAAAGTGCTGGAAACTTTGGAGCTCTGTAGTTGGGCTGTGTATGGCAAAATGAATGTACAAATTTAATAGTGTTGCAGAAATTCAAACAGTGAAAAAAAGTTTTAATTGATTGAAATGTTCAAAAAGCAATGAAATGTATATTGTAAGCACATATTTTGATGTTTTGCCATTACTTTCATAACTGATATACAATGACATTATTCAAAGGATTATTTTCCAGTTAACAGGAGGGTGTACAGGAACTGTGATTGGACAGGAGTTTTACAAGCTGGTTATCATGGATACAATTGTGCATGTAAGTAACTACTGTATAATTTAATATTGCTCTCCTATGGTGCTTTGTTAAATTGACTCAATAAACAACAATCAGATTATTTTATTATACCCCCACTTTAAAAATAGTGGGGGTTTACTGTTTTACCTCGGTCTGACAGTCTGTCAGTCCATCCATCCGTTCGTACTTTCGTTTGTCCAATGAATATTTTTTCGGTGCATTTTTCTCAGGAACTACAATACAAGAATTTCTGAAATTTGGTTTCAGGGTTTATAAGTCAGATATACCGTGTGATGTGTTTTCAAATTTGTCACTCATCAACTTCCTGTTTACTGAAATATTGGGGAGGGGGTATCTTCAATGATCAGTAGCTCACACTTTCACTTGTTTTAGATTTAATTCATAAAAAAAAAAGGAATAAATTATTGTAAAAGGCATTTCTTATACTATAGGACTTAATCTACAAGGATTTATCAAATCAAATCATTAAATCAAAAGATTTTAGTCATAAAAGATACAAAACAGTACAAGACATACTGGGCTGATCAGCATACCTTTAAATCCCACAAAGATACTTCAATAAACACAGAATACTTACATAAAACAAAATTTGCACAACAAATTATATTTATTGAAACACCAAGGGAAATGATATTTTGATTTTATTGTGATAACAGATGCAGTGAAATGGAATTTAAAAAAACGTCCAGATGAGTATGCTTCTACCTTTAGAACCAGGGGAGCAATTCAAGTTTTTGGAGCTCTTGTTTGTTTTTGTTATAGTAATTATTTTTGTATTTGTAGTTTCTGTTTATACTTTCAGGCTGTTGTTAGTACTGGGATGAGTATTGCAAAGTATAAATATACCAAAGAAAAATCAGAGTTTAATATATCAGCAGCTGTACTGGTTTTGATCTATAGACAGGGATTAGTCTGGGTATAATTATTATTTCATTTTGTTATTTAGATAAAAAAAAAAACTTTTGAAACCACTGGATCATTTTCAACCAAACTTTAACTGAATCATCCTTGGGGTATTTAGTGTTATGTTTCTGTTTGTTTCTATCAACCTTGACGGGTTACTTCAATACTTAATTGATATGGGGTGCTGCTTGGGTTCTGTTACCCCACCCTTTTCATATAACTCAGATTTTAAAAATGTATACCTATTCATATATTGTGTGGGTACAAATGTAATTTTTTCCTATAATGTTTGGGTTACACCTGGTGTGTAATGGTCTGTAATGAAAGAGTGAAATACCAAAGAGCCAAAAAGAGAAAAATTGGTTGATGAAAACAGCTGCTGGGAACACCAAGAAAGATGATAGACGAAGAAGTTATGGGAACTTTATTGACCTAATCATATATTTCTGATAGTTTTCCCGATCTATTCACATAATTTCCAGTCTAAAAAGGTGACCTATTCCAGCGGGACATCCTATCACTTGGTATTAAGAAAGTGGACCCGCCCAGCAATTGACCAACATTGCCGTGTGGCTAAAGATAGAACAGAAGGCTTTAATGCATAAGTTGTCAGCTGGTTTGAAATCCATAATAGATATAGATAATCTGATAGCTCAAAAATGCTTATTATGTCAAAATATACCTCCTTCCGATTTCCACCAAAAAATAATTCTTAGGAGTTACTGTCCTTAAAAAACAAATTTAGAACAACTATCAAATTTTTGCCTATTCTCTTGAATGCTATGATAGATCATTTGAAACAAAACAATAACCCCATCTCCATCAAATCCTTTTAGGATTATATCACATAGTAATGTATCAATGTGAAATATAAATGAATAAGTATAAGGTAAAGGATGAGCAATACAGGCACCTGTTGTTTAATGTATTAAGATAATTCTATTTTGTGTAAATATTTCAGTCTGAAAATCTTATTATAACTTGTCTTCTGTATTTTACATTACAGGTAGGAACTATAGCCTGCCCTTTGATGCCACTGTTGGGTGCCTTGTCTAGCCTGGTTTTCTTTTTCCTGAATTATGCCATAATTAAATATACATGTAAACCCCCCATTAAAAGATGGAACCAGTCTCGTAACACAGCATTCATTATGGGATTCCTGCTGACAACGCTTGTGGTAATCATAGCACCTGTATCTGTAGTTGTTGGAAGGTAAGGGAGATAATAAACCAGTCTCGTAACACAGCATTCATTATGGGATTCCTACTGACAACTCTGGTGGTAATAATAGCACCTGTATCTGTAGTTGTTGGAAGGTAAGGGGGATAATAAACCAGTCTCGTAACACAGCATTCATTATGGGATTCCTACTGACAACTCTGGTGGTAATAATAGCACCTGTATCTGTAGTTGTTGGAAGGTAAGGGAGATAATAAACCAGTCTCGTAACACAGCATTCATTATAGGATTCCTGCTGACAACTCTGGTGGTAATAATAGCACCTGTATCTGTAGTTGTTGGAAGGTAAGGGAGATAATAAATCAGCTTTATTTGAATTCAGCATAGTATACTAAAACAAGGACATAACATATAAGCTCTTTGAGCTTATAACTGACAGAAACATGTTTGCTTACATTTCTAATCCAAAATTCCAGTATAGTAAAGATTGAGTTTTTGTCAATCAAATGTAATAAGATTGTTTTTGTCGATTTCTGTCTAATGTCATTTCTTCCTTTTTGATTTTATTGCCAGTGAAATAATAATTTCTAATCAAATATTTGATAAAAACAGTATTGCTATCCATACTGCAAAACAAAGTATTAGCTTTAAAAAAAAAAAAAAAAAAAAAGCCAGAGTATTAGCTTTAAAATAAAAGCTAGCTAAACCTCAGAAAATATTTGTAGCATTTTAGAAGGTTTTGCAAGGAATGTTGTATATATATAGTCTGAACTTTTTCAATATTTGAAGTTTTTTTTATAGAAAATGTTAATTGGGATATTATTGTTGAAATAATTAGGGTTTTGAATAAGTCAAAAGTTACAGCGTAAGATTTCCAAGCTTTACAGCCTTGGAAACAATAAATCGAAGTAAACCTAGATTATTGTTAATCTGGTAGAAATTCCAAGTCAAAAATGTTCATAAAAGTTCAGTTGATAAGTCAAGATCAAAACATGACATGGTAGAAAACTCTTGCCAGATTATATTGAAAACCAAAGATAAAGTTTGATATAGAACTTTGTGAAATGCTAGGTTATCTAAATGGTACCACCCATCTGAGGATATTTTATGTTGCCTTTGCTAAATAACATTGTAAAGAATTTTCTCTAATGTCATACAAGACAATGCATCTTGATTGGTGTGTTTAGGTTATATTTTTGTAATAATTAATATTATTTGAATGATTCTCTTTTAAGTCACCATGTTATACAGCTTGGCCAGACGTCAATCCCTGGGAAATATTGTGGTCCATTCAGTGACAAGAAACCAACAGAGGCCTATGGAAAGTTTAAAAGACAACTAAACTTGGATATATTAAAGGAGGTCCTTCAATGGCTATCTTCTGATTCGGTTCTTATTCCCCTCTTTCTTATCCTTGTGTAAGTAATCCTGAAGCAGTTTCATTTTACATATACTAACCACATTTAGTGAATTGATAAAAGGGCACCTATATCTAGTTTAGGTAACCATGGTAACAGTTAAGACATAACTTTTTTTAGGTTCTTGCCCTTTTTCAAAAATATATAATCATTTATATATATCCATAAACTTTTTGAAAATCTTCCTTCCAAACATTGGAAAATGTTTAAAAATTATACAGTATTAAATACTTGCCTAGTGCCATTTCTAAATATTTAAAAATCAATGAAAACATAAAAAAAAGTGATTAAATAATACAATCACGAAAGGATGTTAAATTACAGAATATCAGTTTGTTTTACATGAATAAGCATTATTGAAGTAAAACCTACAATCTTGCATGGATAAGCATTATTGAAGTAAAACCTACATTTTACATGGATAAGCATTATTGAAGTAAAACCTACAATCTTGCAGCAAGCTATAAATAAAGTCAGGATAATTTATTTCGCTAATTGAACTAATGATTGTTTATAAGACATGTTAATTTGAATCTTAAATGACACCTTATTTAAGATTTAAATGCTTCTTTTAGTAAATTCATTGGGGTGTAAAAGTGTTGACTGAAGTACATTTTGTATTAAGCGCGGAAGAGCTTCATTCTATAAATTTGTGCAAGGTCAACTCATTGACAACACTATGAAATTACTAAAAGAAGCACTCAATACTATAATTACATTGTTTTGCTATGATAATAAAAAAATCGATTTTTTTATCATTTATTTCTTTAAATAACCTGGGCACTTTTTTGTGATAGCATGTGTCATAATGAAATTAAACTACATTGGGATATGAAGGTGAATGTTAATATGACGCACAAGCGTTGTTATCCAATCAAAATGAAGGATTCTTCTGAAACGTACATGTGATGTAATTATTAGTTATTATAAAAAAGAAGATGTGGTATGATTGCCAATGACACCAGAGACAAAATGGCACAATAATTACCAACAATTGTTCACCGTACACCTTCAACAATGTATGATTGCCAATCAGAGAAAACTCTTCACAAGAGACCAAATGACACACAGTCTGTTTAGTGAGCATGAATACTGTGGTTTAATCTATTTTCATGGGTACCAATTTTAGTGGATTACGAAAAACTTGTGTATTCCTGGATATTTAATATTGTGGTTTTGTCTAGTCTGTTGAACTTTTTAAGTTCATGGTTCACCTATACCCAGGAAATCCACGAACATTGGTATCCATTTAATAATAATAAATCCACAATAGGAACTTAAATGCAATACATATAGATTCTACCACTGCATCGAGTGTGATACGATATTTATCCACTCGAGACAGTTAAATTTTCAAATTTAAAACGCATAGCTTGCCAAGCGTTTTAAATATTTAAAATTTAACTGTCGAGAGTGGATAAATATCGATTACACGAGATTTGTTGGTAGAATCTATTTCTCTAATGATTTTCAAACAATATGCAGGCAAACATACTCCTTCTTTGTGAATGATCTGCAAAAAATGTGTTCTTTCTATGTCATCAGGCATGGTCGCCTTTTTTCATGCCGTCACAATATGAAATTCAGAGGAAAGCAAGAAAATTCAACGTCATAATCGGATTTCAACCAATGAAGAACTGAGATTAAACGGACCACACGTTGATTAAATTTTTGTATACAATGGGTGCAGAAAGGGAAAAATTTACGAAGAATTAGAGAAAGTTTGTTATACAATGTATAGGAAAATGAGAGATCAGTCTAATTTCAGTTGCTTTATGGAAAGTCCTATTTTGTTCATTGTAAAATTATCGTTTGTTTTATGGAATAAGACATAGTTAATGTTTTAATAATTCCATTTAATAAGAACCAAAATCTTTTGTTTCAGATCATTGTTGAGCTACCAGAGAAAGATCTTAGCAGGGGAGAAACAGCATCGACTTCTTCTCCAGGCAGAACTTACTCATGTATGTATCACAGTTAATACTCTATATATCAAAACCACAATTGTTGTCTCTCCTTAATGAAGTACAGAAATATAATTGTTTCTGCTGAAGGACTACAGGTTACAAGAGCATAATTTTTTGTAATGCATTTATTAAAGGACCCAAGTGTTGTTGTTAATTTTATTTCTTGAAGGGTTAAAAAAACAAAATTTAAGAATGGGTAACAGTTCCTGTAATGATGATGGTAGTTTTTAACGACCATTGACTGGCTATACAGCCCTTGCATTTAAAAATGTCAAACTTTCAGCAGTTCCTGTAATCGTTTATTTTCAGCATTTTATTACAAAAAAAAACATTATATGATCATTCTACCCTTACTATACTGAAGTTGTGAAAAGTATCTAAGTGTTGGACGATTTCTCGTGATTTCCAAAAAATAAAGTGTACTGAACTGTTCATTCCCCTGGCCATTCCAAACCTGTATGCTATTACAGAATTTTCCCTTTTTTGCTTCGACCAGAGGCGGATTTAGGGGCAGGGGAGCCGCCCCCCCCCCCCCCCTTTTCGGGAAAAAAATTGGTTGCTTATATAGGGAATCACTGAAGCGTAACTGGAGCGGGCCCCTTCTTAGGCAGTCAGTGGGCCCCACTTGTGGCGAAATCAGTCTAACACGGAATCGTTTTATATCTTTAATCCAATAACTAACAGTTATTTACAGTATGTACAGTTTATAAATACCACATTGGAATAATCCGTCTTTTTCTTTCTAATTCAACTGATAATACTTCTATACTTCTGTTACTACTATTTTTACAATGATAATTATCCATAAAAACCCTTAACTTATATACTAAAATCATAAGAACATTCTAAATCTAGAACAAACTATAATTAACTAGAGAAATGATAAATAATCTATTTTTAGTAACAGGGTAAATTCCGGAATTTGCCAACACTTTCTTGAACATAAATATACACAAGTACTTTCACTATCCATCTAGAATATTCTAGTATGATTCATTTACTATGATTAAGATAACAATGTAATTTTATATACACAATGTCAAAATAAAAGTCCAATGTCTTTATAATTGCGTACTTTCGCAACACCACTTATGAAAAATCCTGGATCTGCCACTGTCGACCCATTCAACACATCACATCCAATTCCCAATAACCTCAGTTTTTTTGTCCAAAAGTCATCCCTTGTGTCAGAGTAAACACAATAGCTCAAATGGAGTTTTCATTTGTTGAACTTATAACTTATGTGTATCAGTGGGAAAAAAACTTTGACGAATATAAAGTACATTTTAGGTGAGGCCAAAACACACAAGTAAACGCGCCTGGTGAAGAAACATAGCCACACCAGTTTAAGTCCTTCCGTCAAGGACCTTCTTCAAAAGCAGAATTATGGATGATAGTGGCACACTATTTAGAAAGTGTCTCAAAAACTTGTTTTTTAGTTTGGGTAAAGAGGCAGAAGAAATAATTCTATCAGATTAGGCTTGGATCAATGTTTTGTATTTCAGTTATTCTTTCTTTTATCTGATGAAAAAATAAAATTGATGTATATTTACAGGAAAGAGAAGATAATCGACAACGAATGAAAAAAATGCAAGAACTTGGAATCATGTGGAACTAATAACACTAGTGAAGACATTGACAAAGTTCTTTTGACCTTAAAATTTTGAGAAAAATCTGAAGACCCTATATTGAATATTTCATCTGAAATGAAAGTATTTTCTTATATATAATCAACTTTGAGATGATGGTAAATCTAAAAATCTCTTGAGATGCATCAATACAATGTTAATTTTTTTTCTTTTCAGTTTTTGACTGTTATCATTAAAAATTTAGCAATAAACAGTTAGGAAAAAATACTAAAATTTGCCCTTATGAATTTTACCATCCCCTTTTCATTGCTTTCTTGCAATATCAAGCTTACTGTTTGTGTCGTATATGCGCATATGTATGTAATCAGAATCTTCCATAGATTTTATATCCAGTAAATAAAATGGTAAAATATAATTTCTTTTTGGTGTATCCATGGCAACAATCTGCATTTGTTTGTTATAAAATATTGCAAAAAGGGGTGAAAGATGTCACATATTTCCCCAAAATTTGGCTAAAAGTAGAATTTCAATCGCTTGAAGTAATACCTTTTCTGAAACTGTGTACATATATCATTCAGCAAATCCAATGAAAATCATATGTCTTTCATCTCATTTTTTTGTAAAATTGCGTCAAAAACTTCGGTATCGGGATCGTTCGCCCTGATTACATGTTCGCCCTAGGTTCGTTTGCACTGAGTTTGTTCGCCCTGGTAGTTCGTTTGCCCTGGGTTTGTTCGCCCTATATTCATTTATGGGAATAAAATTTGTGGGACCTGGGAAAAATTTGGTTGATTATATAGTGAATCACTGAAGCATGACTGGAGAAGGCCCCCTCTTAGGTCAGTCAGCCCCCCCCCCCCCCTTTATGAAAAGTTCTGGATCCGCCACTGCCAATACCTTGAAGTCACAATATCTTGTAGTCCTGAAATGTACAGAAACTTATAACCTAGTAGCAGCTAGCTATAAACAACATGATACATCGTTAATGATCGGCCAAATTGTAGACTGACTTCAACACATTCAATTATATACACACAACGCAACACTATACTAAAAAATAAAATCAGGGCGAACGGACTCGGGGCGCACAGAAACTAGGGCTAACAGAAACTAGGGCGAACCAGAATCAGGGCGGACAGACACGGATTCAAAAACTTCACGTAGAAAAAGAGTGTTTGTAAACAGTACATTAATTTCTGGACCGATGGCCGGTCTAGCTATGAAAATATGGATTGTCAAACAGAAAACAGCCCATAAAACATGTAAAAAATAATCTTGATGAACTTATAAAACCATCTTTGAAGGCTAAATTAGCACTCATCTGTCTAAAAATGAATTTTATTACACAATAACTTTCCTATTTTAAAAATCCACAGGGGCCAAAATGCGAAACTAAACTCCTAACTGTGTATTGCTACCTTAAAATGTTAAAGCAAAAAAGATTGGTATGACTAGATGCATCTACACAGGAAGTTGGAGATAAATTGAACAATTCCGGACAAACTATACATGCGACCCCCTATAAATAGCGGCAGAAAGTTAGCAAACTGCCAGGGCAACTAACTAATAACACTTAAGTTGTGCTCAGCCGATAAACTCGCCGGTATTTTGAAAAAAACCCAGAGAAAACGATAAGAGAGAATTTAACATTACAAAAAAAATATTAACTTTTTTTTCAAGTAGTCACTGAACCATGAAAATGAGGTCAAGGACATTGGACATGTGACTGACGGAAAATTCGTAACATGAGGCATCTATATACAAAGTATGAAGCATCCAGGTCTTCTACCTTCTAAAATATAAAGCTTTTAAGAAGTTAGCTAACGCCGCCACCGCCGGATCACTATCCCTATGCCGAGCTTTCTGCAACAAACGTTGCAAGCTCAACAAAAACGGAGAAAACGATTAGACCCAATAGCGTTAGCGGAGGTGTCATTTTGTTAACGTAATCGTAAACACGCACACCTTAAGTTGACAGACGTTGCGGGCATAATATTTGGGCCACATATAAAAAATTGATATCGACTTGTAGCACAGGAACAGGGCAACAAATTCATACCAGTAGATGTATGCTTTGTTGTAACAACTTTCGGCATTTCTAGCACACTCCCGGAAATCTATGACAGTCTGGAAAGTCACTTCCGTTTAATGAATTGTGGACAAACTATACATGCGAACCCCTATAAATAGCGGCAGAAAGTTAGCAAACTGCCAGGACAACTAACTAATAACACCAAAGTTGTGCTCAGCCGATAAACTCTCTGTTATTTTTGAAAAAACGGAGAAAACGATTAGACCCAATAGCGTTAGCGGAGGTGTCATTTTGTTAACGTAATCGTAAACACGCACACCTTAGGTTGACAGACGTTGCGGGCATAATATTTGGGCCACATATAAAAAATTGATATCGACTTGTAGCACAGGAACAGGGCAACAAATTCATACCAGTAGATGTATGCTTTGTTGTAACAACTTTCGGCATTTAGCACACTCCCGGAAATCTATGACAGTCTGGAAAGTCACTTCCGTTTAATGAATTGTGGACAAACTATACATGCGACCCCCTATAAATAGCGGCAGAAAGTTAGCAAACTGTCAGGGCAACTAACTAATAACACCAAAGGTGTGCTCAGCCGATAAACTCGCCGGTATTTTTGAAAAAACGGAGAAAACGATTAGACCCAATAGCGTTAACGGAGGTGTCATTTTGTTAACGTAATCGTAAACACGCACACCTTAGGTTGACAAACGTTGCGGGCATAATATTTGGGCCACATATAAAAAATTGATATCGACTTGTAGCACAGGAACAGGGCAACAAATTCATACCAGTAGTTGTTGTAACAACTTTCGGCATTTAGCACACTCCCGGAAATCTATTACAGTCTGGAAAGTCACTTCCGTTTAATGAATTGTGGACAAACTATACATGCGACCCCCTATAAATAGCGGCAGAAAGTTAGCAAACTGCCAGGACAACTAACTAATAACACCAAAGTTGTGCTCAGCCGATAAACTCGCCGGTATTTTTGAAAAAAACGGAGAAAACGATTAGACCCAATAGCGTTAGCGGAGGTTTCATTGTGTTAACGTAATCGTAAACACGCACACCTTAGGTTGACAGACGTTGCGGGCATAATATTTGGGCCACATATAAACAATTGATATCGACTTGTAGCACAGGAACAGGGCAACAAATTCATACCAGTAGATGTATGCTTTGTTGTAACAACTTTCGGCATTTTGCACACTCCCGGAAATCTATGACAGTCTGGAAAGTCACTTCCGTTTAATGAATTGTGGACAAACTATACATGCGACCCCCTATAAATAGCGGCAGAAAGTTAGCAAACTGCCAGGACAACTAACTAATAACACTAAAGTTGTGCACAGCCGATAAACTCGCCGGTATTTTTGAAAAAAACGGAGAAAACGATTAGACCCAATAGCGTTAGCGGAGGTGTCATTGTGTTAACGTAATCGTAAACACGCACACCTTAGGTTGACAGACGTTGCGGGCATAATATTTGGGCCACATATAAAAAATTGATATCGACTTGTAGCACAGGAACAGGGCAACAAATTCATACTAGTAGATGTATGCTTTGTTGTAACAACTTTCGGCATTTAGCACACTCCCGGAAATCTATGACAGTCTGGAAAGTCACTTCCGTTTAATGAATTGTGGACAAACTATACATGCGACCCCCTATAAATAGCGGCAGAAAATTAGCAAACTGCCAGGACAACTAACTAATAACACTAAAGTTGTGCTCAGCCGATAAACTCGCCGGTATTTTTGAATAAACGGAGAAAACGATTAGACCCAATAGCGTTAGCGGAGGTGTCATTTTGTTAACGTAATCGTAAACACGAACCCCTTAGGTTGACAGACGTTGCGGGCATAATATTTGGGCCACATATAAAAAATTGATATCGACTTGTAGCACAGGAACAGGGCAACAAATTCATACCAGTAGATGTATGCTTTGTTGTAACAACTTTCGGCATTTAGCACACTCCCGGAAATCTATGACAGTCTGGAAAGTCACTTCCGTTTAATGAATTGTGGACAAACTATACATGCGACCCCCTATAAATAGCGGCAGAAAATTAGCAAACTGCCAGGACAACTAACTAATAACACTAAAGTTGTGCTCAGCCGATAAACTCGCCGGTATTTTTGAAAAAACGGAGAAAACGATTAGACCCAATAGAGTTAGCGGAGGTGTCATTTTGTTAACGTAATCGTAAACACGCACACCTTAGGTTGACAGACGTTGCAGGCATAATATTTGGGCCACATATAAAAAATTGATATCGACTTGTAGCACAGGAACAGGGCAACAAATTCATACCAGTAGATGTATGCTTTGTTGTAACAACTTTCGGCATTTAGCACACTCCCGGAAATCTATGACAGTCTGGAAAGTCACTTCCGTTTAATGAATTGTGGACAAACTATCCATGCGACCCCCTATAAATAGCGGCAGAAAATTAGCAAACTGCCAGGACAACTAACTAATAACACTAAAGTTGTGCTCAGCCGATAAACTCGCCGGTATTTTTGAAAAAACGGAGAAAACGATTAGACCCAATAGCGTTAGCGGAGGTGTCATTTTGTTAACGTAATCGTAAACACGCACACCTTAGGTTGACAGACGTTGCGGGCATAATATTTGGGCCACATATAAAAAATTGATATCGACTTGTAGCACAGGAACAGGGCAACAAATTCATACCAGTAGATGTATGCTTTGTTGTAACAACTTTCGGCATTTAGCACACTCCCGGAAATCTATGACAGTCTGGAAAGTCACTTCCGTTTAATGAATTGTGGACAAACTATACATGCGACCCCCTATAAATAGCGGCAGAAAATTAGCAAACTGCCAGGACAACTAACTAATAACACTAAAGTTGTGCTCAGCCGATAAACTCGCCGGTATTTTTGAATAAACGGAGAAAACGATTAGACCCAATAGCGTTAACGGAGGTGTCATTTTGTTAACGTAATCGTAAACACGCACACCTTAGGTTGACAAACGTTGCGGGCATAATATTTGGGCCACATATAAAAAATTGATATCGACTTGTAGCACAGGAACAGGGCAACAAATTCATACCAGTAGATGTATGCTTTGTTGTAACAACTTTCGGCATTTAGCACACTCCCGGAAATCTATGACAGTCTGGAAAGTCACTTCCGTTTAATGAATTGTGGACAAACTATACATGCGACCCCCTATAAATAGCGGCAGAAAATTAGCAAACTGCCAGGACAACTAACTAATAACACTAAAGTTGTGCTCAGCCGATAAACTCGCCGGTATTTTTGAAAAAACGGAGAAAACGATTAGACCCAATAGCGTTAGCGGAGGTGTCATTTTGTTAACTTAATCGTAAACACGCACACCTTAGGTTGACAGACGTTGCGGGCATAATATTTGGGCCACATATAAAAAAATGATATCGACTTGTAGCATAGGAACAGGGCAACAAATTCATGCCAGTAGATGTATGCTTTGTTGTAACAACTTTCGGCATTTAGCACACTCCCGGAAATCTATGACAGTCTGGAAAGTCACTTCCGTTTAATGAATTGTGGACAAACTATACATGCGACCCCCTATAAATAGCGGCAGAAAATTAGCAAACTGCCAGGACAACTAACTAATAACACTAAAGTTGTGCTCAGCCGATAAACTCGCCGGTATTTTTGAAAAAACGGAGAAAACGATTAGACCCAATAGCGTTAGCGGAGGTGTCATTTTGTTAACTTAATCGTAAACACGCACACCTTAGGTTGGCAGACGTTGCGGGCATAATATTTGGGCCACATATAAAAAAATGATATCGACTTGTAGCACAGGAACAGGGCAACAAATTCATACCAGTAGATGTATGCTTTGTTGTAACAACTTTCGGCATTTAGCACACTCCTGGAAATCTATGACAGTCTGGAAAGTCACTTCCGTTTAATGAATTGTGGACAAACTATACATGCGACCCCCTATAAATAGCGGCAGAAAGTTAGCAAACTGTCAGGACAACTAACTAATAACACTAAAGTTGTGCTCAGCCGATAAACTCGCCGGTATTTTTGAAAAAACGGAGAAAACGATTAGACCCAATAGCGTTAACGGAGGTGTCATTTTGATAACGTAATCGTAAACACGCACACCTTAGGTTGACAGACGTTGCGGGCATAATATTTGGGCCACATATAAACAATTGATATCGACTTGTAGCACAGGAACAGGGCAACAAATTCATACCAGTAGATGTATGCTTTGTTGTAACAACTTTCGGCATTTTGCACACTCCCGGAAATCTATGACAGTCTGGAAAGTCACTTCCGTTTAATGAATTGTGGACAAACTATACATGCGACCCCCTATAAATAGCGGCAGAAAGTTAGCAAACTGCCAGGACAACTAACTAAGAACACTAAAGTTGTGCTCAGCCGAAAAACTCGCCGGTATTTTTGAAAAACATGGAGAAAACGATTAGACCCAATAGCGTTATTGGAGGTGTCATTTTGTTAACGTAATCGTAAACACGCACACCTTAGGTTGACAGACGTTGCGGGCATAATATTACGGCCACATATAAAAAATTGATATCGACTTGTAGCATAGGAACAGGGCAACAAATTCATGCCAGTAGATGTATGCTTTGTTGTAACAACTTTCGGCATTTAGCACACTCCCGGAAATCTATGACAGTCTGGAAAATCACTTCCATTTAATGAATTGTGGACAAACTATACATGCGACCCCCTATAAATAGCGGCAGAAAGTTAGCAAACTGCCAGGACAACTAACTAATAACACTAAAGTTGTGCTCAGCCGATAAACTCGCCGGTATTTTTGAAAAAACGGAGAAAACGATTAGACCCAATAGCGTTAGCGGAGGTGTCATTTTGTTAACGTAATCGTAAACACGCACACCTTAGGTTGACAGACGTTGCGGGCATAATATTACGGCCACATATAAAAAATTGATATCGACTTGTAGCATAGGAACAGGGCAACAAATTCATGCCAGTAGATGTATGCTTTGTTGTAACAACTTTCGGCATTTAGCACACTCCCGGAAATCTATGACAGTCTGGAAAGTCACTTCCGTTTAATGAATTGTGGACAAACTATACATGCCACCCCCTATAAATAGCGGCAGAAAGTTAGCAAACTGCCAGGGCAACTAACTAATAACACTAAAGTTGTGCTCAGCCGATAAACTCGCCGGTATTTTTGAAAAACATGGAGAAAACGATTACACCCAATAGCGTTAGCGGAGGTGTCATTTTGTTAACGTAATCGTAAACACGCACACCTTAGGTTGACAGACGTTGCGGGCATAATATTTGGGCCACATATAAAAAATTGATATCGACTTGTAGCACAGGAACAGGGCAACAAATTCATACCAGTAGATGTATGCTTTGTTGTAACAACTTTCGGCATTTAGCACACTCCCGGAAATCTATGACAGTCTGGAAAGTCACTTCCGTTTAATGAATTGTGGACAAACTATACATGCGACCCCCTATAAATAGCGGCAGAAAGTTAGCAAACTGCCAGGACAACTAACTTATAACACTAAAGTTGTGCTCAGCCGATAAACTCGCCGGTATTTTTGAAAAAACGGAGAAAACGATTAGACCCAATAGCGTTAGCGGAGGTGTCATTTTGTTAACGTAATCGTAAACACGCACACCTTAGGTTGACAGACGTTGCGGGCATAATATTACGGCCACATATAAAAAAATGATATCGACTTGTAGCATAGGAACAGGGCAACAAATTCATGCCAGTAGATGTATGCTTTGTTGTAACAACTTTCGGCATTTAGCACACTCCCGGAAATCTATGACAGTCTGGAAAGTCACTTCCGTTTAATGAATTGTGGACAAACTATACATGCCACCCCCTATAAATAGCGGCAGAAAGTTAGCAAACTGCCAGGGCAACTAACTAATAACACTAAAGTTGTGCTCAGCCGATAAACTCGCCGGTATTTTTGAAAAACATGGAGAAAACGATTACACCCAATAGCGTTAGCGGAGGTGTCATTTTGTTAACGTAATCGTAAACACGCACACCTTAGGTTGACAGACGTTGCGGGCATAATATTTGGGCCACATATAAAAAATTGATATCGACTTGTAGCACAGGAACAGGGCAACAAATTCATACCAGTAGATGTATGCTTTGTTGTAACAACTTTCGGCATTTAGCACACTCCCGGAAATCTATGACAGTCTGGAAAGTCACTTCCGTTTAATGAATTGTGGACAAACTATACATGCGACCCCCTATAAATAGCGGCAGAAAGTTAGCAAACTGCCAGGACAACTAACTTATAACACTAAAGTTGTGCTCAGCCGATAAACTCGCCGGTATTTTTGAAAAAACGGAGAAAACGATTAGACCCAATAGCGTTAGCGGAGGTGTCATTTTGTTAACGTAATCGTAAACACGCACACCTTAGGTTGACAGACGTTGCGGGCATAATATTACGGCCACATATAAAAAAATGATATCGACTTGTAGCATAGGAACAGGGCAACAAATTCATGCCAGTAGATGTATGCTTTGTTGTAACAACTTTCGGCATTTAGCACACTCCCGGAAATCTATGACAGTCTGGAAAATCACTTCCATTTAATGAATTGTGGACAAACTATACATGCGACCCCCTATAAATAGCGGCAGAAAGTTAGCAAACTGCCAGGACAACTAACTAATAACACTAAAGTTGTGCTCAGCCGATAAACTCGCCGGTATTTTTGAAAAAACGGAGAAAACGATTAGACCCAATAGCGTTAGCGGAGGTGTCATTTTGTTAACGTAATCGTAAACACGCACACCTTAGGTTGACAGACGTACATCATACACCAACAACCAATAAAGCTACCATTCCTGTTTAGAAGAACATCATACACCAACAACCAATAAAGCTACCATTCCTGTTTAGAAGAACATCATACAGCAACAACCAATAAAGCTATCATTCCTGTTCAGAATTACATCATACACACCACCTAACAATAAAGCTACCATTCCTCTTTAGAAGTACATCATACATCACCAACCAATAAAGCTACCATTCATGTTTAGAAGTACACCAGGCAACGACAACGAATAAAGCTATCAGTCCTGTTTAGAAGTACACCAGGCAACGACAACTAATTAAGCTACCATTCCTGTTTAGAAGTAAACCATACACCACCAACCAATAAAGCTATCATTTCTGTTTAGTAGGACATCATACAACACCAACCAAGAAAGCTACCATTCCTGTTTAGAAGTGCATCATACACCACCAACCAATAAAGCTACCATTCCTGTTTAGAAGAAAATCATACACCACCTAACAATAAAGCTACCATTCCTGTTTAGAAGTACATCATACACCAACAACCAATAAAGCTACCATTCCTGTTTCGAAGTACATCATACACAACCAACCAATAAAGCTACCATTCCTGTTTAGAAGTCCATCATACACCAACAACTAATAAAGCTACCATTCCTGTTTAGAAGTACATCATACACCAACAACCTATAAAGCTACCATTCCTGTTTAGAAGTCCATCATACACCAACAACCAATAAAGCTACCATTCCTGTTTAAAAGTACACCAGGCAACGACAACGAATAAAGCTACCATTCCTGTTCAGAAGTACATTATACACCACCTTACAATAAAGCTACCATTCCTGTTTAGCAGTACATCATACACCAACAACTAATAAAGCTACCATTCCTGTTTAGAAGTAAACCATACACCACCAACCAATAAATCTACCATTCCTGTTCAGAAGTACACCATACACCACCTAACAATAAAGCTACCATTCCTGTTTAGAAGTACATCATACAACAACAACCAATAAAGCTACCATTCCTGTTTAGAAGTCCATCATACACCAACAACCAATAAAGCTACCATTCCTGTTTAGAAGTACATCATACACCACCAACCAATAAAGCTACCATTCCTGTTTAGAAGTACATCATACACCACCAACCAATAAAGCTACCATTCCTGTTTAGAAGTACACCATACACCACCAACCAATAAAGCTACCATTTCTGTTTAGAAGTACATCATACACCAACAACTAATAAAGGTACCATTCCTGTTTAGAAGTACATCATTCACCACCAACCAATAAAGCTACCATTCCTGTTTAGAAGTACATCATACACCACCAACCAATAAAGATATATACGTGTATAGCCAATTTTGTTGTATAATGGCAGTGTAACCATGTTACATCATACACCACCAACCAATAAAGATATATACGTGTATAGCCTATTTTGTTGTATAATGGCAGTGTAACCATGTTACATCATACACCACCAACCAATAAAGATATATACGTGTATAGCCTATTTTGTTGTATAATGGCAGTGTAACCATGTTACTGGCTTTGCTGTATTGTTGTAAACATGGAAACACCTCGATATAAATTATTTAAAGGATTAAAACTGATATCTATCTTAACTAGCCATCACATGTGTCGTGGTTTTTATGACAGTGTCGATATATAATGTTCTATAATCACTGGACTTTATTCATATAAATCAGTGCCACTCACCTATAAAAATAGCCTCTAATGTATATGACAGTATTGAACCATAAACAGTAATTCACAGTAAGTATAATTTACATATCAGATTTGCCAAAGGCAGTGTTTATTTTTTTAAGCTGTTGAATAAAAAATATATGTTTCTATAAAAAAAAATAAGGATGAGTGTTGGATATGAGACCATATCCCAGTGGTTTATTACAAAATTATAAATGAAATATTGCACAGTCTCATCATCTAAGTTTCCTATTTGAGATCGGTTGGTAGTGTCGCAGATAAAGATAGATATGTATGTTATGTCCAGTGGCAAATATGAGTTAAAATGAAAAGGGACACATACTAACTTTCAGAATTCCAGGCTATTACATAGACTATAAAAGCTTTCTTTAATTTCGGAAGTTAACCTACAATACCTATGATTCTGTATCATACATATCGATACATATGGTGAAGTGTCCATCGACCTTCATACACTCTCCTATGCCTCTGTAACTTGCATATTGGAACGGACGGTGACACTTGATGTTAAATAAATATCAAATGTGCTTTGTACTAAATCTGATTTTTTTTAAACGTGCTATATAAAAATACGAATATGTTGTATGATTGCCAATGAGACAACTCTCAACAAGAGACCAAATGAGGTACAAATAAACCACTAAAGGTCACCATACGCCCTTCAGCAATTAGCAAAAACCACAAAATAAGTTATAACAGGCCCCAAAATGACATGTAAAATAATTCAGACGAGAAAACTATCGGCCTGATTAATGGCCAACACAAATTAGGAAAACAAATATGATAAACAGCAACAAACGACACCGTTCACATAAGGAAGACAGTCACCCTACACGGAAATGTATGACTCCTAGCCGACCAGTCTTTGGTCTTATTCCTCAATGCGCTTGCTTATTGAAGAAAAGCAATGTTCCGAGTCTAGTTCGACCTAGATCGACCGATTCCAAGGAGTCGCCAATAGCCTAGGCGATTATTGTAAAAGACTGTTATCTTTGCCTGGTACTGTAAATCTCAATTCAACAGAACCATTGGATCCGTCTTAACCATTTTTACTTGTAGTTATTTTAAGTTCCGTCAAAGAATAAATTATATCACGACAAAATGTTACCGTACTTTAATAAATGGTAAGATGGTCACTCATTGTGTTTTCAAATGAGCTCACGGTGTTACAGAGTTAACAGTTGTTTTACCGTATGACCAGCTGTGTTTATCTCAAATTCTGCTAGCTTGGGGAGGTGTGCATACTTCGTTTCATCTTAAGTTTAACAGGAGTGTAGATCAGTCATGTCCTACGTCGAGGTATACTTGTATCTTAATCGACTTTCGGTTCTTTCAGATAATTTACGTGTAGTAAAGCCATTGCATATATTCGTTCAGTCAATTTTATTCTTGCAAAAAAATAAATAGCAAACGCAGTTGCACATGCATGCATGTATAAAACGAAAATTATCAGCATCTACTGAAAATATTGCACGAAAAGTGAGGCTCTCTGAAGTTTTACCGTTAGTTTCGGTTTGCTCTCTAACAGGGCTTATTTGAGAAATGTGTCTTCTTATGACCTAATCATGCTAATTGAACTTTTTCATTGCAAAATATTTGGGGCATTTGACCGGTCTCACTAATTAGCGACAACAAGAATTTTAGCGACAACAAGCGTCAACAAGCGACAAGAAGCGACAACAAGAATTATTTTAGCGACAACAAGCGACAAGAAACTATTTAGCGACAAGAAAACATTTTTTTTTAATTAAAATTAATTATTGCAATAAATATTAAAAGAATGTGCAAAAGAAAATAATTTTAGCGACAAGAAAGTTAAAATTGATAGAAAAAAATGAAACATTATTTACATAATATTTTATCATCTATTATGAATAACAGCCAGTATTAATTACGTACGTTTAATTATTGTATTATGAGATTACTTTTCCTTGTGTTTTAGAACATATTATTTATCTTATAATTTGTTTGTTAAAACTCTTTTCGTGCAATATATATTAAGCTCGCAAAATGAATTATTTGTGCATCATTGTCCTGAAAATATTGACACAAATTGTGAAATACAAAGAACTGAAATCAAACAGGAGGAAAAGAAAATTGAAAAGTGAATGTTTTCATCTTTTTATTTGTATATTGCCTCATTAACGATATTTATCATGTTTATGCATATTGATTGAAGATGAAAGGAAATTAATAACAATCTTGAATTTTCAACAGGTGTTCATTATTTACAATGATTGTATATTCTGGCGCGTGTAATTGTAAAGTCTGACGCGTGTACAAAGTTGAAGGGGTTAATTGGATGTTATTGTAGCAATAAAACAAGGGACACGCGACTCGTTAATCTCATTTGATGTTCCACATGTTTGCTTATCAAAATGGGACCACCATGTACAAAATGTATAAATATTATGTTAGATAGGAATGTACATATTACTATATAATGACTAAAAATAATTAAAAAAAAATTAAAAATTATATAGACGGCCCCAAGGTAGAACCACCTCCTCGTCGTGGGGTCTGGAAACACGCTTAAATAATAAAGATGGCAAAGCGTGGCTGAGAGTTCTATAAATAAAGCATCGAATTGACATAACAAGAGTACACTTAGAGCATAGTATTAAGCAAATGAATCAAAATATTATATTCCATTATGCCCGCTCCATATATATCTCCATTCGTTTATTCATACTTTGACTTTGATGAAAACAAATACATACATTATCTTATACATATTCTTCATATTTAAAAATGAAAAAAAGAAGCTCAATCTCTTTCTTCTTCACAAATGTTAAATTTCTTCATCTACCAATATACTAATATAAACTTCACAATCTCTTTCTTCCTCACAAATGTTTCATTTCTTTGTCTATCTATATAATAAAACATTTTAATTAGACACACATATCTGCTCGTATATTTAAAAAAAACAACATTAAATACAAATTTCTTTATATCTAGGGATAAAAAAAAATGTTTTCTTGTCGCTAAATAGTCTTCTTGTCGCTTGTTGTCGCTAAAATAATTCTTGTTGTCGCTTCTTGTCGCTTGTTGACGCTTGTTGTCGCTTCTTGACGCTTGTTGTCGCTAATTAGTGAGACCCAAAAGGCATTTGACTGCACCCTCGTTATTAAATATTAAAAACTGGAGTCCCACAAATGTAAATATATTACATTTAGTGCTTAAAATGCCTTTCAAACATGAAAATTTATCATGAAAGCCCAAAATACTAGAAATGCCCACACATACATGACCTACATGACATATAACTATATTATCATGATTATTTTAAACATAACAATCTGCGTAGTCCATCTTGCATCTTTAAATATTAAATAGTTTTTTTTTAAACACAAACTTGTTTTATGAAGAAAAGGTAATCATCAAGCCCTATATTGAACCCTAAAGCTTTAAATAAATATAAATTTGCTTCTATCAATCAGAGTTAACCAGTGGCAGATCCAGAACTGTCATGTTTCAGTGGTTCCCTAAAATAATCAACCAAGTTTGGCCTACAACCCCCACCCCCAGTAATTCCCTACTTAATCAACCAAATTTTCCCACCAAAAGAGGGGTCACCCCCTAGATCCGCATATGTTAACAAAGCCTAATACTAGTATATCTATACTAGAGACCCTTTTGAGTCATTAACCAGCTCGGGAACGAAAGTTTTATAATCAAAAGATGTGTCAATCCCAAACTGGCTTAACCAATAACCGTTTCAAATAATTGTTCATGGGGAAACTCTTGGTGATAATACGAATGCGTTACTATATCTTACTAAAAGTTAATTGCATAAGGATATGAGGATAGCAAATGTCCTTTCATTAAAAATAAATTTGACATGTAAAAAAATATATGTAATATGGAGCAGAGACATATAATATAATAACTGTTTATATGTGATTGTCTCTGTATGGAGTTATTACTTAAAATTTGAACACGTTTTTTTTTTAAACATGTTAAAATACTGGAGTTGTAAACCTTATTAGAGAACCTCAAATACAACATATTTCTTGCACCAGTTTGATGATCTCAATCACCCTTTTACATAAGAAACAGCAGCAGAAAGTGATATATAAAGAAATAAAAATAAGCCACAGATTGCGTCTGGAAATCTGTCCGTTTCGTCTGACATTAAGGCACATATTCTACTTATTGTTATCAACATAAATGTCGGCACTAAGACTAGAATAATGTTTTGTATAGAAAATATGGACTTTAATGTGCCTCGAAATGTTCTTTTCGGTTCCGATGGCACATGTAAGAATGTTTTTTCGTTTGGTTCCGTTTTTGTTCTTCCGAATTTGAAAACATTAATATCCTTCCAGGAATAGAATTTACCAGGTTTGAAAGTGAACTTTTTAACAGATATATTCTTATTATGAATTGATTCTCGTATGGCATCTACATTTGTCTTGTACTGAGCATAACACTCGAGAAGTTCCAAACTCATGTCATCCTCTTGTAGATCCTCTAGAAACCGACAAACAGAATGAGCCTTGTTCGTAAAGTCAACCAAAGACTTCTTATAGTTATTAATCGGCGTTAAATTCTCAAGTTCAATCGTTGTCATAATTTTCACTTGTTGTTCAGCGATTTGGTCTATTGTGTTTGTTAAGTCACGTGCTTGTTTCCGGACATCCTTAATGCAGTGCGTGGTGTTATCTTTTATGTCTGTTGACAACTTGTCCAACTCCTCAACTGCCTTCTTCACTGATCGAACAGATGTGTTTATTGAATCCATTTCTTTTTGTAGGAACTCTCTTGCATGTTCTAGTTTTTTACCCAGTGTACATGTATCATGTGACTTGTGTGACTGTAAGATACAATCTATACAGACAGCACTGTTACAAGTGGAGCAAAACATACTCAGAATATGTTCTGAATGTTCAGTGCACTGTTTTTGAGAAGACATGCCCGTGCCCATGTTTCCAGTTTCAATACGCATGATATTTAGAGTTTTGGAGGGATCGTGTTTGAATAGTTTGTGTTCGTGGATACAGAATTTACATATATCGATATCACAATCCACACATCTATACTGAGAGACCAACCAATCACGTTCACACACGTTACACGTGCTAAAGTAGGGTTTAGAACCAAGTTCATCCTGAATACAGTTGACATAAAAGTTAGGCGGGAAGTCTTTGATTCCTCCCCTCGGAACACATATATCTGACCGGCATTGTGGACACCGGAATAGCCGACCAGAAGACGAAGAGTGCCGAACAAAATCTTGTAGACATTGAAAACAAACAGAATGATGGCATGGTAGGATCCTTGGGTCGTTGTATTCGTCCATACAAATTGGACATTGGAGAATTCTTTCTCTCAGTCGCTCTATCTTTTCTTCTTCTTTCATCATTTTCGTTTCTGAAAAATACACGAGTCGTTTATGATATTTATATAGAAATCTCGAAATATAATATAATACAAGTGTGGACACATATCAGTGTGGTAGTATGTTTGGATCTTTGACATAGTTTTCTGACAAAAGGAGTTCTCTGGGTTTTCCAATAGGGTTTCATATTATTTACTGTATTGCAAAATGACAGCCAACCTGAGCATAAGGAGTATTTTTATTTAATATTTAGTTTTTTATGTTCAAGACTGTCATGGAAGAGACACTTACTGTATTGCCTACCAAATTGTTATGATAGGATATGTTCCACATCTTTGATTTTGGATACATTTTGTAGCTAGGAGAGGAACACATATTAGGTTCTATTATCATGATGTGATTTTTTTTATGGGAGATGGTATCTGAGAACATGTATTTCCGTACTATTTCTATGGTTCTATTTTATAATATAATCATATAAAAAAGAAGATGTGGTATGATTGCCAATGAGACAACTGTCCACAAGAGACCAAAATGACACATACATTAACAACTATAAGTCACCGTACGGTCTTCAACAACGAGCAAAGCCCATACCGTATAGTGAGCTCTAAAAGGCCCCGATAAGACAATGTAAAACAATTCAAACAAGAAAACTAACGGCCTTATTTATATATATATATAAAAAAATGAACGAAAAACAAATATTTAACACATAAACAAACATTACTAGTTTTTCCGATTTGTTTGTATATAAGCAGTCAACGTGTCATATTTGCTATAAAAATATGTAGCACATTTTATTAGCAGAGTAAAATATAGATTTTGAAAATTGAAATTCAGCCTAAAATTGTAAAAGTATTGGCAAGCTAACTCAATGATGCAATTCTTTGATTTGCTATGAAAAATTAATAAAAAAATCGGACTAAGAAACAAGATTGGTGTTTAACGAAATTATATGATGAAGATTATTAGAAAGTTCCGGTAATTTCTAATGAGGGGTTTAAGACCAGCGGATATAAAGTCCATGGCAGGTTCAAAAGTATATCATGTGATTAAGGTTCTGTGAAAAATAGTTATCAAAAGTACCAGGATTATAATTTAAGACGCCAGACGAAGTGTTACAAAATTCTGTCTAGCGGTTCAGAAGCAGTAGCAGACACAAACAGACGGAATCGTAAAAATCACTCTTCAAAAAGGGAGTATCATTATGCGAGAACCATAAAGTTTAAACATAGAAGAGCAGCCCATACTGTTCGAATGTCAATAGATTTTTCTTATAATATTTATAAATAAACAGCTGCACTACCATTAACTAAGTCTCAGACGTCATGTCCTTTGGCATAAATTAAGACATGTGGGTTAGAGGGACAGATATTATCATACCACCAACATAAGTTTGTATCTTCCATTAATTACTGTTGTTATAACAGTAAATAGATTTATACAAGTCTAAACTGTAATGCCTTAGGTTTCATCAACCAGGTGAATCTATGTAATAACGAAATACGTATAATTGATAATACACACATACATAATCTATCAATACCTTTATATAATACAGATTTAAATTTCGTCGTTTTGAATATCGTAATAAAGAATCTAAATAATATCTTATTGAATAGTTTGACACACATTTAATGTATTTATTGATAAAATAAGATCTCTCCAAATGATCGCAGACCCTTCAAAGTGTCAGTTGGAACATAGAATGTGTGTCTTACATTAGTGAACGATATCAATATAATTAAACTGACATTAAAGGGACTTTTAAAAACTCGTATTCTGACAACATTCCTTGGATGTCGCATATGTTTGGGTTTCCTGATAAGCAGCATATTTGAACTAGGTGTTAACGTTGCCATATTCTCAGAATTGAATTAGGTATTTGAAACTGATGAAAGACAAATTGTAGTAAATTTTTTTTTTTTTTTTTATCAAGAACTGAATAAGACGTGAACCAGTTCTGTCGAATAGTCTGCATGATCAGCACAACTAATTTCCTCTCAATTCATGCATTTCAGGAACCTAGAAAAGGTGGCATTCTGCCTATTTAGACTGACGTTTAAGTGGCATATAGTGTAAGTAACGACTCTTCTGGTGATTTCGAAAAATTGCTGATGAAAAGTTTTAATACAAAAAAAGAGATGAGGTTAAAACAATGATAATTATACTGACATCCAACCTCACATCCAATATATGAATATAATAATCAACCTTAAATTCTGCTGTGGTTATTCTATTCTCATTCTATATTTTCTTTTGTTTGTTTAAAATACACCACAACCATTTCTGTTTACATATATATACGTAATAAGCATGATATTAAATATACTTACATATTACTTATTATAATCCATCAACAAACAATCTTAGTATTGATTTGTGTATTGCTCAGACATCTCACTGTGTACAGTAAATCTTTTGTGTACTTCATATTCTTTAAGGGTAAAATTAACATTAAGTTCACCTATTTTCATTTGTATGTTGTTGACCCGCCTCAATTAAAGATGATGTGAATGGATATCTAGAAAAAGTCCAATGTAACACAAAAATATTTCCCTTAGGCCTATCCTTTGTGTTTCTCATTTCACCATCTTCACTTTTTTAACGTTCGCACATCGTATTTGTGCGTGCCATATTAAAACCATGAAGTAAGATTCTTATTTTTATACAATATGAGAACCGAAACATTCCAAAATTGATAATTTTACAATTATCATCCCAGACATTTTTACAATACTTTTGCGGCTAGGTTTGAAATAATTGTATAGGGAGTAATCGAAGTAATAAAACTAGGCACTTAGGGGGATTTTGTAGATTTTGGTAAAACTCTGTGTTTTGTTGAACAGGAACAAATAAATGACGGTAAACATCGATAGATCTAGGTTCTGATATTAACTACCAAGTAAGCTAAAGTTATGAGCGCTTTACATCGGACAAATGTTCCTAGTGAAACTGGGATTTTTTTCCAGTAAAAAAAGGACCCACATATGTTCAGTAAATATTAGAAATGGTCGACAATCCACTATTGAGGTGTTGATTAAATGAAAATAAATGAAAAAAACAATATGTTCCACTGAGTTAAACATTTTATAAATTTATTATAGGAATTAATATTAAATTCAAAATTGAAAGTTCAAACAGAGACAGTGACCCCTAGTTGCTTAGACCCTTTTCATTTGGACTTATGTGATGTCACCTTATTCTGTATACATACCACACATGTGTATTGCAAGTCTCTTGTTACAAAGGGTCAATGTGCGAAAATTAAAGGAAACAGATAAGTTCTGTCTATATTATTGTCCTGTCATTTTCTAGTGCATTTTAATCTTGTTAATATACCATATATACCGAATGAATCTGTTTTGCTTATTATACATGCATATATCTAACTTGGGCTTCATAAAAATAATTCCTTAAAATTACCAATTTAGGGGCAGCAACCCAACAACGGGTTGTCCGATTCATCTGAAAATTTCAGGGCAGATAAATCTTGACCTGAGTATACTCACACATATTATACATATATACTGATATTAAGTCTCAGTATCAAAGTATCAATGTTCAGGTTGTTTACTACAAATAGATAGATGTCATGCCCAAGGCCTAAATAGCCAATCCATCAAAGGACATATACAGAAGATTATCAGGCATGCAAATTGTGTGTAGTAACTAGTGTCCATGTGTCTTAACGGAGATAGTATAATATGATGTGTAACTGTTTCTTATCTTCATTGATAATCGGTTCCATAAAATTGCAGAACTATTTTCCATTCCGGTGTTTATGTTTGGTCGTACAACCAAATTATCTTTCAGTAGACAAAATATTCCTTCATAAATTTATCGTGTAAAATTCTATAGTTTAGAATTTGTTTGCCATATCATGGAAGTATTATATTGACAGGGTCAATATTATTCTTCCATGGTCATATGACATTCTGTCTCCGAAACTTAATCCATTCTAATCTGATCTGTCTAAAAGTTCTCTCGATGGTGTAAAGAAAGGGGCATCTAAAATTATTCTTGCTGCTCTTATTGCGAGTTTTATCAGAGACATATAATACAATGTATTATATGTCTCTGGTTTTATTAATCTCTGAATGCATGATTCATTACAACTACCCTCATACTGTGCAACATTAGTAAATTATTACAAAAATATGAGAATCATATCTAAAATGTTTCTTTTGTAGTCTTAAGTATTTCTTTATTTTGTTTGAAATATATAACCTGGAGCTAATGGTTTTGAGAAATTAATTGATTTGCTCTCTTTTTCCCCCTTTTCTTTAAGTTTTCCAGTCTTCAATCTAAATAAAGCTGATTTATAACAGGTGCATGCGTGGTCTATTTATTGAAAAAAAGTTAATATGAAGTTATATACAAAACAGAACGGTGCAGAGAAAACCGAGACGCAATGATCAAACCGTTTCCAAATAAATCGTTGATCTGTTTTAATTCCGAATACATTTTGCTTATTCACAATTTATCACTTACAACTTTTAGCTTGTCCAAGGATTTGTATAGTGAGATCTCCCCAGTGGTGGATCCAGGGGGGAGAGTTCCGGGGGTTCGGGAAACCCCCTTTTTTTTGACGATCCGGCAATGCATTTGAATGAGGACATATAGTTGGAACCCCCCCCCCCCCTCTTTTTTTTTGGTCCTGGGTTGAGAACCCACCCTTTTAAAATGGCTGGATCCGCCCCTGCTTACTATAACAATCCTTGGCTTGTTCAATACTCGAGCAAGGATTTGTAAAGTAAGATCTCACTAAAAGATAAGATAAGATAAAGATATTTTATTTCCTAATCATAGGGCTCATAACAAGCATGTAATCACATAAAGTAAAAATAAAAAGCCTTTCTCTCCCACTCGCATATACTCACATATACAACTATCGTTCTGATTAAGGATTAACTATACAAATCCAATGCTTACTGAACTCAATAAGTAAGTAAGTAATACTTTATTTGGATTCGGCATATTGACAAACAATACAAACATTTATAAGCTCTAATTAGCTTTTCACCGAATATAAAATGTTCAATATTTAGATTTGGTTTATTTAAAATATCATTTCATAAACAAAATGCGCTGTTAATCGATCAAGTCTTAGTCAAAATAATATTCTAACTAAAAAAAACCACTTTTTTTTAAATACCGGTAGCTGTGATAGTTTCATGACGAGAAACCTCTTAGTGCCTCAGCAATGTATAGTTTTAAGTCCCTTTGAACTGATAATTGAAGCCCATGTTTTAACGATGAGCGAAGGATAAATAACTTACAAAAAGAACCAGTCGCTATTTGTATGCTGAGATAACTCAGGAAAAAATAGAGGAAAGCCGGCAATTTACTTAATTCTTAAACAAGAAAATGGTTGTATTTTTTCGACATGACAGCTGACACGCTTAACGGTAAGTTGTCAGGTATTATTATATAAATAAATTCAACGAACGAGTAAGGTAAACATATAAACCAATACTATACACAATCCAGTACTGCCTACAGTCTACTGGTTGGTTGCTAAAGGTTCGATCAATAGAGCTTAAATAAATGTACTATAAACATACAGACTGCACTCTTTTTAAGCAATAAATGGGTGTGTACAAGAAGTAACTTTCATGCCTAAAAACAATTAGTGAATAAATAAATCAAACAATTTTACCACCAACAGATCAAGCCAAATAATTTCATAAAAATAAGAAAAAGAATCGCACACATTAAGATCATGAAGATATGACCACTTTGATAAAAGGTTCCTATTATGGGCAGGAACTTAATCATTATGTTGGTCAATGATTTACTATTCAAATCCTTGGGTGGGTTAATCTGCTTTAATTATGTGTTTTTTTCTTAACCCATCCCACTTTTTACATATTTGATCTTTAACATTGACTAATCAAGGGTATATAGAACATACACAAATCATTTCAAATGAAAACACTTTACCAACACACCTCTTTTAAATCTGTCAGAGATATGTCTCTGAATCTGTTTATCAAAATGTAAATAACATGTACATGATGTATAACTGTCAAATCATACTGCTACCTTGGCATGACAGTAAGACTGCAGCACACAGGAAATCTAAATCTGTGCAGCTCATTGCTTGTTGAAAAGGGTAGAAAAGCACTTTTTAAGATAAAAAAAACAATTGGACTGAATAACCAATGCAAGCTATTAGAAAAATTCTTTGACTCCCTAGTTGTGCCTATTACTCTATATGGTAGTGAAGTATGGGGAATAGGCAAACAACACATGTTTAGCTGAGCTGAATAGATTGCCTTTATATACCAGAATAGAATTTTCAGCAATAAAATATTGGCTTCATATACTTGAGCCAATAATTCACTTGCCCTTAGAATATATAAAGCAACTGAAAAAAATAACTCTTGGATAATAAATATGAAAAATCTTATTTCAAGACTTGGATTTCATTTTATTACTCTAAATCCTATTGATATTAAAATGTATTTAAGGAGGCTCGAGGGTATAAAAATTTCAGAAAAAAATTTAACATTTGTTTTTCATTACAAATTTTATTTATTACCTTTTGTATTTGTTATTTTATCATATGGTACAAAACTCATTCAAAACAATCAATTTGTGTATGCCCAATATGACTTTTAAAACGTATACATCATTGAAAAAGTTCCAAATTATCTCCCTTTGGTGGAAAAATGCCATTTTTTGGCTTTAAAATTTAAATATCTTTTTTAACTCATCGGTGACCTATATTTTTTAATATAATTTCCATATAAGCTGTACTTAAACTAAATTATTGTAAAATTTGAGCGAGTTCTGTAATAAATTTCGTTTTTTTATTTCGATATTAACTTTATTTCTCCTATTACTTCAACAGAAAAAAAACACCTTTACAAAAATGTATGCTTCTTTCGAAGGCAGATTGTGAGCGAAAATGAACGGTGACCCCACTTTTTTATTTGATTTTTCTATTAACTATAAGATAAAGTTCATTTATAGAAAAATATAGAGAAATCCTATATAAATGATTTAGACCCGCGAACCCCCAACCCGTTCAAGAGAGAATCAACGATATAGCCTTCCAGAAGCAAGAGACTGACATCAATCAAAATAAAAAAATCAACTTTTTTAATATACTATATAAACCAAATAAAAGACCCTCGTATGTTGATCAATGCAAATCCAAATGTGATAGATCAACATTATGTAGATTGAGGTTAAGTGCTCATACTTTATCTATTGAAAAAGGGCGATATCTAAAAATACCAAAACAGAGTAGGGTATGTCTTTGCTGCAACAATGGAGACATTGAAGATGAACTACACTTTCTTTTAAAATGTTCCTCCAATAACTATGTGAGAGATAACCTCATTAAAAAATTAAATAATGTTCTATTGAACAACAAATTACCTTCTTTATCATATAACTTGCTTATATCAATTCTAAATAGTAATTCCCCAACAATATTAAAAATTGTTGTCAACTATTTGAATGAATGCTTGTTGCTGAGAAACTCATTATTAAAAGGTACTTGATTTCTGTAATAATGTATATGCTTCTCTTTTATTTTTTATATATTTCTCTCATAATTATCCACTGTCACTCCTTCATTGTATATATGTTATTGTAGTTTGTCTTTAATTTGTTGCCATAATTATTTATTGTCAATGTGTTAGTGCTAATAAAGTTATCTTATCTTATCTTATATTAATTTATCTTTTTAATCTATTATTATCTGTCCCAATTCATATTTCCAATACATATATTTAACAAATGACAAGTTACTGATTAATCTTCATTATCTGTTATGTCTGTATATCTAATTCACCAAATAATAACAGTTTTGTTATCTATGTGAATAATCTATATATATTTTCCAAATACCAGTACAGTTTTTATATTTAAAAAGCATAATTTTAAGGTTATTTAAAAAAAAATATCAGAGAGAAGGGAAAATATTATGAGTGGCCAAGTAAATAAAATTTCTTCTGAAGACTGTTATTTTTGAAGATAATATACTGAACGACTTTAGAAACGCAACACTCATTTTGTAAATTTTTTTAACTAAATCTTGTTTGATTTTCTTACAACTACTTTCCATGCTTATCATACTTCTTTCTCCGTACAAAAAAATCAAAATCTGACTAACCTGTGGTTATTGAACATACCAAATTTTTTAATTCGCACGAATTTCTTAAAGCGAAATTTTGGACCCATGAAAGATTGTTTAGGTTGTTTTGCTTTGTGAAACAGTTCTTTCAATCCTTTGCCTCACTTAAACCAGTTTAAAAATGTTGCATCTCCATTTGACCAAGACTGAATAACAAAAAACTGAATTACCCCTTAAGAATACTGCAAACATTAAAACATAAACATGCTGCAACCATATCGTATGACTTCAGAAACTCGTCTTACTGTCCTTCCGACAACGATACAAGTAGACAAGATTTGTTGCTGGCCATCAATGAACAGATAAACGTTTAAAGACAATGAAACGTCAACAGAATTTGATTACGCAACGTCATTTGCCAGACAGGTTTACGGCCGCAACGTCAACTGCTAATCAAATTGCAGAGTGCCATTGAGTACAGATTCATGCCATAAATGTTTCCCATCAACTGAATTGCCAAAGAATCGACTGAAGGAAAACCTTAAAAGCCCTCAAGTTCCGACCGCATAATTGCCAAAACCAATTAATGGGTTGAACAAATGCAAAACCAGAAGGTGCAAAAAAGAACCCAAAACATATCAGACAGACTTTGTTGACCTTTGTGACAATTATTTTAGCGTTTGTAACATGCAGTCATCGCTTTTGACGGGGACACATTCATTCAAAAATAACAAAAAAATAATCTAGTGTTGCGTTTCTAATGCCGGTCAGTATATATATAATTAAACAACACTGCAAATCAATGCAGATAGTTCAGGTAAATGTTAAAATTTAATACATCATCTGACATTATCTACACTGAAATATGGTCTCTAGACATTCATGATGTTAGCAAATAAAGCCTTTTTTAATAAAGTGCTCACATATGGTGAATAAAAAAGCATACATCATGTAAATACATTTTGAAAAATACCACAGCAGAGAGAGTAATGAAAGTTAAAACACTAAGGCAGATCCAGGAGAGCCCAGCCCCTATTTGGGAAAAAATTGGTTTATTATATAAGGAATAACTGAAGCATGACTGATGTGGCCCACTTAGGTCAGTCAGTGCCCCCTCCCCCTTCAAAGAGTTCATAAAAAGTTTTGCCACTGGTTAATTCTTGTGCATATACCCTACATGCCCTAGAAATGATAGTAATACATATGAACAAAATTTGTTCTCTTATAATCATGAAAATACATGAATAATGCTTTAGCTTTTAACCAATTAAAATCAAGGATACTTTTATAAGGTATATTATGGTGTCATAGAAATGCAGGAATTGATTGTCATTGTAATTCTGATATTTTGGATTGACATTCATGTAATTCTGATCATGATTTGACTGACATTGTAATTATGATATTGATTTTTGACTGATGTTGTAATTATATGAGATATCATAATTATGTGAAAAACAATACAATATCCATTCGATATGTGTCATATGTGTATGTGTTGTGTCTACATTGTTGATGACAACATCCATAGACATCTAGTTACATCTTGGACATGTACATGATGTATGAACATTGTAATTCTGACCTTCATGTCATATTTATTTTAGACATGTTAGACTGACATTGTAATTATGATATTGATTTGACTGACATTGTATTTCTAAAATTGACGTGACTGACATTGTAATGATATAGATTTGACTGACATTGTAATGATATTGATTTGACTGACATTGTAATGATATAGATTTGACTGTAATGATATAGATTTGACTGACATTGTAATGATATAGATTTGACTGACATTGTAATGATATAGATTTGACTGACATTGTAATGATATAGATTTGACTGACATTGTAATTTTACATAGATTTGACTGACACTGTAATTTTGATATTCATGATATTGATTTGAATGACATTGTAATTCTGAAATTGATTTGACTGACATTGTAATTCTGATATTGGTTTGATTGACATTGTAATTCTGATATTGGTTTGACTGACATTGTTATTCTGATATTGGTTTGACTGACTGACTGACATTGTAATTCTGATATTGGTTTGACTGACATTGTAATTCTGATATTGGTTGGACTGACATTGTAATTCTGATATTGGTTTGACTGACATTGTAATTCTGATATTGGTTGGACTGACATTGTAATACTGATATTGGTTTGACTGACATTGTAATTCTGATATTGATTTGACTGACATTGTAATTCTGATATTGATTTGAATGACATTGTAATTCTGATATTGGTTTGACTGACATTGTAATTCTGATATTGGTTTGACTGACATTGTAATTCTGATATTGGTTTGACTGACATTGTAATTCTGATATTGGTTTGACTGACATTGTAATTCTGATATTGGTTTGACTGACATTGTAATTCTGATATTGGTTTGACTGACATTGTAATTCTGATATTGGTTGGACTGACATTGTAATTCTGATATTGGTTTGACTGACATTGTAATTCTGATATTGGTTTGACTGACATTGTAATGATATAGATTTGACTGACATTGTAATTCTGATATTGATTTGAATGACATTGTAATTCTGATATTGGTTTGACTGACATTGTAATTCTGATATTGATTTGAATGACATTGTAATTCTGATATTAGTTTGAATGACATTGTAATTCTGATATTGGTTTGACTGACATTGTTATTCTGATATTGGTTTGACTGACATTGTAATTCTGATATTGATTTGACTGACATTGTAATTCTGATATTGATTTGACTGACATTGTAATTCTGATATTGGTTTGACTGACATTGTAATTCTGATATTGATTTGACTGACATTGTAATTCTGATATTGGTTTGAATGACATTGTAATTCTGATATTGGTTTGACTGACATTGTAATTCTGATATTGGTTTGACTGACATTGTAATTCTGATATTGGTTTGACTGACATTGTAATTCTGATATTGGTTTGACTGACATTGTAATTCTGATATTGGTTTGACTGACATTGTAATTCTCATATTGGTTTGACTGACATTGTAATTCTGATATTGGTTTGACTGACATTGTAATTCTGATATTGGTTTGACTGACATTGTAATTCTGATATTGGTTTGAATTACATTGACATTTAGTATTTGAAATATACATTACATCATCTCTATAAAAAACAGTGTTAAAAGTAAATATCATCTGCACAGTTGCCAAAGTTCACCAAACACATGAAAAGTAAAATTGTTTTGAAAGGTAATTTATTCTTTGATGATGTGCTGTTACTTGCTATTAATAAATGAATAATAATTGTTTTGTTTTAGTAATCAATTGCCTGTTTTAAATGATATTTAACTGGTAACAATATCAGAAACATTTAATATTTAAACTTATTTTACAGATTTAAGAAGTTCAATTTACCAAAAGGAATAAGAAATGAAAGAAAGAACAGCCAACTCTGTGTAAATGATTACAGTTAAAAGACAATATGGGAATTCAAAGACTAACACACAAAATCTGTTCATCAATAAGTTACATTAGTGCATCACAACTTTTATTGTGTTTTCTAATTCTTTTGTGTGTCAAGGTAACTGTAGGTTCCTATGGCGACAGATCATACATATTCATGAAATGTGTTAGTAACTGTGGCAATAAAAACTGTACCAGTGAATCAAAGTTCTTGTCTGCTCAGCCCTGGTACCTAACAGTATTACAGTGGTCGTGTAAAGATGAATGTAAATACCAGTGTATGTGGAAAACTGTAGATGCCTTTCACAAAGATGGACTGAGTGTTCCACAATTTCATGGGAAAGTAAGTATCATAATCAGTTCAAAACGATCTACGAAATGTTCATTAGTTTAACTGAAAAATACAGAGGGGGATTAAAGGAAGACCTTTATGGAGCTACATATACGACAAATGCATAACCTTTTACAAGCATCAGTCCAAACGTTGGCTAACACGTTTGTTTTTAGTAATGCAGATATAAATTAAGATACTTGTATTTTATAAATTGTAGACAATTGGATATACTTTTTTCACACATTTAAATGGTCTGAAAAAGACTATTTACTAGTTAATAGTTTAAAAAAAACACCATGTATGAACTATTTACTGGAAGGAAAAATTTTCCTGTATATTGACTAGCTATTAACAAAATGATTAACAGAATGGACATAAACATTGAGAATGGAAATAGGGAATGTGTCAAAGAGACAACACCCGACCAAAGATCAAATACAACCAAAAGCCACAAATGGGTCTTATATGTTTTAGTAGATCTGTATTTTAAGAAATAAAACATAATGTCATTTTTTGTAAAGGGAAAATGGTACATGATGGTTATTAAACCCTATATTATTGTGAGTTATTATATCTGATGCCTGTTGGTCAACCTACACAGTTTTGTATGATGTGTTCTTTATACTGTCTGGTATGTAGACACTAATGCATGAACTGCTATAATTTTTGTTCTAATTCTGTTTTAGTGGCCATTTGTCCGACTGTTTGGGATACAGGAGCCAGCATCAGTGTTGTTCTCTGTACTGAATGGAATAGCCCACCTGAGAATCCTATCCTACAGGAAACAAGTATCTCCACAAGTTCCTTTATATTATATCTGGCATCTATATGCCTTAGTAAGTAAAATAACATCCTTTATATTATATTATATTATTAATTCGTATAATTTAACAAATTTGATTCGTTTAGGGATAGTCACATGTTAAACTATATTTCGAAGGTAGAGAGAAAAAGGCGGATAGCAAAACGCATATTGACCTGCAAAAAGCATATTGCACGGTTATTTTTAGAATGTCTAAAAACCAATATACTTTGTGACGTCATGTAATGAATTTCAGGATATTGTTTAACGTTTTGAAACACATGATATCTGTGATCGATTATTTTGATGAAAAAAATCTTCAAATACATAAGATGTCAAAAAAAAAAAGTAAATGAAATAACAACTAATATGTTGTTATTGTCAAGGAGACAATGTAATATCTATAAAATTCCAACAAACCTTAATGACGATTTTGATACAAATATGGTCAGAAATTAATAATATAACAAATAAAGCCTTTGTATGAGGTCAATACAGGATATATCGACCCAAAGAAGTATATCGACCTCGGACTTCGTCCTCAGTCAATATACTTCTTTCAGGTCAATATATCCTTGTATCGACCTCATACAAAGGCTATATTTGTATAATATCTGGCATCTATATGCCTTAGTAAGTAAAATAACATCATTTATACTATATCTGGCATCTATATGCATAAGAAAGTAAAATAACAACCTTTATATTATATCTGGCATCTATATGCCTTAGTAAGTAAAATAACATCCTTTATACTATATCTGGCATCTATATGCATTAGTAAGTAAAATAACATCCTTTATACTATATCTGGCATATATATGCCTTAGTAAGTAAAATAACATCCTTTATATTATATCTGGCATCTATATGCGCCTAAGTTAGTAAAATAACAATGTTTATATTATATCTGGCATCTATATGCCTTAATAAGTAAAATAACATCCTTTATATTATATCTGGCATCTATATGCCTTAGTAAGTAAAATAACATCCTTTATATTATATCTGGCATCTATATGCCTTAGTAAGTAAAATAACAATGTTTATATTATATCTGGCATCTATATGCCTAAGTAAGTAAAATAACATCCTTTATATTATATCTGGCATCTATATGCCTTAGTAAGTAAAATAACATCCTTTATATTATATCTGGCATCTATATGCCTTAGTAAGTAAAATAACAATGTTTACATTATATCTGGCATTTATATGCCTTAGTAAGTAAAATAACATCCTTTATATTATATCTGGCATCTATATGCCTTAGTAAGTAAAATAACATCCTTTATATTATATTTGGCATTTATATGCCTTAGTAAGTAAAATAACAATCAACCTTTATATTATATCTGGCATCTGTATGCCTTAGTAAGTAAAATAATGATCAACCTTTATATTATATCTGGCATTTATATGCCTTAGTAAGTAAAATAACATCCTTTATATTATATCTGGCATCTATATGCCTTAGTAAGTAAAATAACAACCTTTATATTATATCTGGCATCTATATGCCTTAGTAAGTAAAATAACAATGTTTATATTATATCTGGCATCTATATGCCTTAGTAAGTAAAATAACATCCTTTATATTATATCTGGCATCTATATGCCTTAGTAAGTAAAATAACAATGTTTATATTATATCTGGCATCTATATGCCTTAGTAAGTAAAATAACAATCAACCTTTATATTATATCTGGCATCTATATGTCTTAGTAAGTAAAATAACAATCAACCTTTATATTATATCTGGCATCTGTATGCCTTAGTAAGTAAAATAACAACCTTTATATTATATCTGGCATCTATATGCCTTAGTAAGTAAAATAACAATCAACCTTTATATTATATCTGGCATCTATATGTCTTAGTAAGTAAAATAACAACCTTTATATTATATCTGGCATCTATACGCATTAGTAAGTAAAATAACAACCTTTATATTATATCTGGCATCTATATGCCTTAGTAAGTAAAATAACATCCTTTATACTATATCTGGCATCTATATGTCTTAGTAAGTAAAATAACAATCAATCTTTATATTATATCTGGCATGTATATGCCTTAGTAAGTAAAATAACATCCTTTATATTATATTTGGCATCTATATGCCTTAGTAAGTAAAACAACATCCTTTATACTATATCTGGCATCTATATGCCTTAGTAAGTAAAATAACATCCTTTATATTATATCTGGCATCTATATGCCTTAGTAAGTAAAATAACATCCTTTATATTACTGTAAACCAACTTATTTTCGCGAATACTTTATTTCGCGTATTGCCATTTAAAGTCCACTTCGCGGCTACTTAATTTCGTGAATTTCTAATTTAAACAATGAAGTTCAGTAAGGAAAGATCCAAGTGTAACATATTCGCGACGATTTATATTCGCGTTATTTTTCTACTCGCGAAAGTCGCGAAAATAAATCGCTTGCGAAAATAAGTTGGTTTACAGTATATCTGGCATCTATATGCCTTAGTAAGTAAAATAACAATCTTTATATTATATCTGGCATCTATATGCCTTAGTAAGTAAAATAACAATCAGCAAAAATTGTAGTTTTATTATATATGGGATGAGTGTAATTGTCCTAACCAGGCATATGGAAAACAGCTCATAACTTGATCAATTGTATTTAAAAGAATTTATTCACAAGAAACCAAATGATGTAGCTATGCTGCAACTTTATGCCATTGTATAAACAAATATTAATAGCAACTACCAACAACCAATGAAAATATGGACTCCTGACTTGGAACTGGAACATACAGAATGTGGCAGGGTTATTCATATACATGTAATTGTTTATAAAGGCAATTTGAAGTTCTTTCCTATCACCATTTGGTCCATTTAAATGGAAAAGCTCTTAAATAATTTTATTTAGAAACAATAATTTTGATATTAATTTAAGGGGTTATCATCATGATCATAAGAATTTACATTATCAATGATTAAGCTGATTACTATAAATAAGATTAAAGTCTTTTTCAGGAAGATTTTAATGCTTGGTTTCGATTAACAGTTTTTTTGGTCTATTTCAGGTAGCATTAAATGCTTGGTTTTGGTCTACAGTTTTTTTGGTCTATTTCAGGTAGCATTAAATGCTTGGTTTTGGTCTACAGTTTTTCATACAAAAGATACAGATTTTACAGAGGTATGAGTTTTACCACATTTTTATATCTTATCTCTAAACAAAATCAATGTAGTCCCTTTCATATTGATTGCCTCCTAAGACAAAGACAATATTTCAACATGCTTTTTATTATAAGCATGTATCTTTAAAGATATATCTAAATGGATAATATCTAAGAACACTGGTCTTTTTATATTACATGAGACCCATTTGTGGCCTTCGATTCGGTTGTTGTCTCTTTTACACATTCCCCATTTCCATTCACAATTTTTATACCCCCGCTTTAAAAAAGGGGGGTATACTGTCCTTCCGTCAGTCCGTCAGTCAGTCCGTCCGTCCCATGAATATATTTCGTCGCATTTTTCTCAGGAACTACAATACAAGGATTTCTGAAATTTGGTTTCAGGATTTATATAAGTCAGCTATACCATGTGATGCGTTTTCAGATTCATCACTCGACAACTTCCTGTTTACTGAACACTTGCATATTTTTACACTATTAATATTATCCACTTGCGGCAGGGGTATCATCAGTGAGCAGTAGCTCGCAGTTTCACTTGTTTTAATTCTCTTTTTGAGGACTTTCACATACTGCTAGTATAATTTCCTTTTTTCTGCACTTGTGACTTTATGTAAGTTAGTAAGTAAATAAAATGAAATTAGCAGAGAGAGCATTTTTAAAAAGGTTAAATTTTGTATTATTGCATATGAGGTGAAGATTGATATAAAATTAATTCTTTTTTATTTATTTTAGAAAATGGATTATTTCTGTGCATTTTCTGTGGTTCTTAGTAACTGTTTTGCTGTATTATGTAGGTGAGTACTGTTGGCATTAAAATAACATCTATTATCTGCAGAGAATTTTAAAGAAAGATAACTACATGAAACAACCTTTTATATAATCTCACAAGAAATCCTTAACTTTTTATGGTGATAAATAATTAAATTACACTAGAGCATCTATGATTTAATAACAAATAGGCTGCATTCATCGCAGGTGAAAGTTTGCAAATATGCATGTGATTGGTATTTTCAGGTTTATGATTTTTTTAGGGTTATGTCATATCAAATTTTAAATTTTTAACCTGATTTTTAGCTCACCTGGCTGAGAACATAGGGGTAAAATGCAGTTTTTGGCTTATAACTCAAAAACCAAAGCATTTAGAGCAAATCTGACAGGAAGTAAATTTGTTGATCAGGTCAGGATCTATCTGCCCTGGAATTTTCAGATGAATCGGATAATCGGTTGTTAGGTTGCTGCCCCTGAATTGGTAATTTTGAGGAAATTTTGCTGTTTTTTTGTTATTATCTTGAATATTATTATAGATAGAGATAAACTGTAAAGAGCAATAATGTACAGCAAAATAAGAACTTAAAATAAGTCAGTATGACCAAAATAGTCAATTGACCCCCTAAGGAGTTATTGCCCTTCATAGTCAATTTTTAACAATTTTCCTAAAATTTGAAGATTTTCAATAACATTTTCCACAGAAAGTACTGTTATAGATAGAGATAATTGTAAGCAGCAAGAATGTTTAGTAAAGTAAGATCTACAATCACATCACCATCACCAAAACACAATTTTGTCATGAATCCATCTGTGTCCATTGTTTAATATTCACATAGACCAAGGTGAGCGACACAGGCTCTTTAGAGCCTCTAGTTTAACCTGCAAGTAGAAATATGACGTACCTGAACACATTATTCCGACTCTGAGCTGAGCCGAACCATGGTGTAATCAAACTCCTTAATTGTGCCTACTTTGTGGTGATGTCAGATTCTTATTTCTGTCAATTGAATTTTATTCAGAGTTATCTCCCTTTTGCCTTTTTAAATATTTTTAACATTTTGATTCCTGTGATGGCCCCTGTGATTCTACTATAAAAGAAATTATCTTCTAATATTAATGAAAAGATCATTGAATAATATGAAACTCCAGATTGAGATTTCATTTTAGGATATATATTTTGGAATAATTTGTGACTATTTAACTGAATTTCTTTACATTTATTGTCTGATTAAGTTCTAAAGATATTCACTCACCCAACAAAAGTTATGATACTGTGTATTTTATGTCAGAGGATTTATATTTTGTCAGTTAATGAATTATAAGTCCATTGCACCAGTCTACTTAAGTTTTTATATTGATATATTTCGGATCAATGGAACAAGTCCATTGAAGCTTTCTACTTCAGTTTTATTTCCATATATTTAAAATCATATGGAACACATTCAGTGCACGTGCCTACTTAAGATTTATTTTGATATATTTCAGATTATATGGAACCAGTCCTGTGCGCCGTCCTCTCATTTTTGCAGCATTAGTAATTGCCTTATACACTTACCATATTTACTACCTTGCCTTTGTACATTTTGATTATGGTTATAACATGCAAGTAAATATTTTTTTTGGTAAGTGTAAATCAGTTTGAATATTTTCATTTTGTGATCCCACTTCCAAAGATCCTGTCCTTTGTATGATGTTTTCTCTGTCTTATCAGCAGATAATCTGTGTAGTCTCTATGGGGAAGTTTTTCATTTTTGGAGGGGTTGGATAGGTTTATAGTTTGAAGATGCAGGCAAGGAAAAGTAGGGACCTAATTTTTGTGATCAACACTTGTCCTACAGTTTTTAACTCAGATTCTTGAAACTTCACAGGAAGATTGCACTAACAAGATACAAGATATTTTATAAACTATTCATGGTGCCCAAAACTTGAGCTATACAATAATGACAATCAAAGAATAACAAACTAAAGCACAGTAAATGATTAGAATGATTAAACAAGTTACAAAATGTTATTGACAAAACATTGTCACTTTTGAAGCCACTGTGACTCGGAGAAAATACATTTCTAAATCAATTTATAGACCTAGGCCTATGGAAGATAACTCCTGATCAATTTTATTATATTTTTCTATTTTTACATTGATATTTTCTAGAAGTATATTTTGTTCTTTAAAAAGGGAAAATTAAAACAGCTTACCGTACAACACTAGAAAACAGAATAATAATAATCAATAAGTCCATGACACATTGCCTAAGTAAAACTCATTGATTCACAAGTAAGTGGTATCTGATTTGGAAAATCTTACTTCATAAGGGTGAATATAAAGTCATTTTAGATACTATGATTTTAGTTTTGAACACCAGAGGGATCAGACATATGATTCTTCTACAAAAGACTCATCAGTGACACACACTTAAAAAAAATCCAAAAAGCCAAATAGAGTACAAACACAGTTTACACACATATGAATCAATAACAAATGCCTAATTGCTTTATTTTTCAATATTTCTCTTTGAATACAGGTGCACTAAACTTTATTGGATGGATTCTTTATGCTTACAGAGAAGGAATAAAAAAACGTTATGTACAAAAATGTATGCTAGCTATGTTTGGTCTGACATTCCTTATTTTATTAGAACTGCTGGATTTTCCTCCAATATTGTGGATTTTTGATGCTCATTCAATGTGGCATGCAGGAACCATACCTGTGTGTTACCTGTGGTACAGGTATGTATTTTTCACTGATTAACATAAGGCAGAAGCATCATGAAAATAGTGGGGGCAAGCTTGATGCTTTTTATCGTTTTTATACGCTGTTTACAGGACGTATTATGGTATACTGTTGACTCTTTGACCATCCATTCGTCATCAACATGTCGGACATTAACTCGAAAACTTTTTAC